>NC_041018.1:16325000-16978981 GCF_004193775.1 Glycine soja | reverse complement strand
TTGTGAAATTTGGGAACAACAAGTCATTTGCATGTGGAGATTTTATGGTCACCCGCGACTCTTGCCAAATCGAGAGGAACGAAATTAGTGTCTTATCTTTACTTTCCTTTTATCTCCAATAAAAGACAAGTAAAGAGGGGCAACTGTCATACCCTAATTTCGTCCGGGGACCTTTGCTCGATGACGTGCGACCATTCTTTGGTCCTCGTGAGTGCTTGGCACCCATCATTAGGCAATTTGTGAAATTCCAGGACATGCCGAAAAACCAAAAAAATATTGATGCACAATCCGTAAGTTTCCGTGACACACCGGAAATCAAATGGAAGCATCGTTGCCATAATAAGTGAGGTTCCGTAACATTCCGTAAGTCAAAAAGGGGATGATTATGTAATCCGCAAGGTTCCGTAACATTACGGAAAGAAAACAAGTATCGTTACGAAATTCGTAAGTTTCCGTAACTTTACGAAAAAAGAATCACCAAAAAACAGCAGAGGGGGGTGTACTTAGTAAAAATGGGGGTGCAAATAGCACCCAGGCCCACTTGGGCCCTCCGGAATATTCCTCCAGAAGGCGGTTGCTTCTGGAGGAAGCAACCCTGCTCGCCTGGGCGAGCTGGGCGGCAACCACCTCCCCTATTTTGCTATAAATAGGGGAGGAAGTGAAGAAGGAAGGGGTTCAGCCCCTTAGGCAGTTCTCTCTCTTTCGAATTTGCTTGGAAAAATTGTTTCCGTGAAGAAAATCTAAGCCGAGGCGCTTCCGAAACGTTTCCGTAACGTTTTCCGTGAGGAATCTCGCAAAGGTTTCAACCGTTCTTCGACGTTCTTCATTCGTTCTTCATCGTTCTTCGATCTTCAACGGGTAAGTACCTCGAACCAAGCTTTTCGATTCATTCTATGTACCCGTAGTGGTCCACATTGTGTTTCGTGCATTTTTATTCTCGTTTTGTTTACTTTTTATACCCCCTGTTGACGTGCTTAAGCCATTTTACTTAAGTCATTTCTCGCTTAACTTAAAAATAAAATAAATTTCCACCGAACGTTTGAATTGTATTATCCATTAACTTCGGTTAAAATAAATTCCGACCGTTCGGTCGTGCCGTAACCACGTTGGAAATCAAAAAGAGGTGAAAAAAATAATATAATAATCAAAAAGACATCTTTTAGTAAAATAAAGCGGAAAATCAATCGGACGTTTTCTCTTTGGGATTTCTAATTCTTAATCGAATTGATTAATAACTAAAGTGAAACTAAAGGCTAAAATCAATTCGCCTAGTCAAGCTCGTCCACAAAAATAGGCTTTTGAAGTTTGTCATCTCAATTTCTCACTAAGTAAAATGGATCATTTTTAGGTCCAACGCCTTAAAATGATCACCACTTAAGTAAAAAGAATCACTTGATTAAAAAAGAACTACGTAGGTCTGATTTTCTCATCCCAAATTGAGGAATACGTAGGAGCAAAGGGAAACACCCTTGTCGACCACAAAAAAGGGGAAAAATATAAAAAGGGTATAAAAGGATATAAGGACATAAAAAGGAACGTAAAAATCAAAGTCATGTTTTGCACATTCGATTAAAGGCTGCCGTCCCTTGGGGCGGACGTGTGGGGTGCTAATACATTCCCCGTGCGTAAATACAACTCCCGAACCTTTCACTTAAAAGTTCGTAGATCGCGTCTTTTCCGGTTTTTCCGACGTTTTCCTCAAATAAACGTTGGTGGCGACTCCGCGCGTATTCCTTTCGTGGAACACGCATCCCGCGAGTCTCGCGTCGCCCTCCCGCCGAAGGGTAGGTTGCGACAGTTGGCGACTCCACTGGGGACTGTTTTTAGAGAGTTAGGCCATTTAATTTTGTGCAATGTTTTACCGTGACTTACCCCTTTGTTGGTTTCCTTTCATTATGTTCTTGTGTATATAAACTCTTTGTTGCTTTTAGTGCGTTTTAAATATATGCATGAAGTAAATATTTATTCATTTGATGCACACAAACACCAACACTATTTGCACACACTGTGAGTGAAAAAGGGCCCTATACCCGGGTTCATGGGAGCATAAGGAGTGGAGGTGAATCTGTGATCATGCTAGGTCTCCGACTTGCTTGATTACAGTGAACCCTCATCTAGAGCTTTTCTCTTTGGAAACCTATTGTTGCTAGTAGTCCCTACTGCTACAATATGTTCTTCAAAGGGGATGATACCTCTAGAAACCATCAAGAGAGATATAACTACCTTGGGGATTATTGCTAAAAGCCTAGTTAGTTCTCTCCCTTATAGGTCCCTTAAATAGGGGCACGAAGCAAACACGCTGCGTGCCATTCTTCACACTGCCATGCATGAGTATCATATACCCTTTTTCTTATGTTCGGTAAATATTGTCTTACTGTGCACATTCCCGCATTGTGTCTTTTGCATAGGCATTGCATATGGGTTCTGTCTTGATCCCTACTGTAAACAAACCAACGGAGGGTCCGTGTCGCCTTCTGAAAAACGGGCGTTGGGGCATTTCGCTACCCCTAGACGTCGTATCTAAGAAGGGGACAAATTCCCCGGACCCCCCCGCATTCCTAGATTGCATCTGTGTCATATGCATTCCATCATGCATTCATCCATCCCACCCATGAGATATCGGAGTTTTGATTTGCACCAGCTTTTGTCTCACTTTAGTAAGCATGGGAACAAATCAAACCGGCAAGAGGTTCTACCAAGTCAAGGTCAAAAGCCTAGATACCACCAGCATCAAGGAATTAGGGCGGTTGATGGAACCCCTCCAAATGCAAGCCTTCCGCAAGACTTACGGAAAGATCTTAGAGTTGACCATAGCAGAGGTGTCCATAGAAGCCATTGCATCACTTACCCAATACTACGACCAGCCTTTGAGATGCTTCACATTCGGGGACTTCCAATTAGTACCAACCATTGAAGAATTTGAGGAAATTCTAGGATGTCCTCTCGGGGAAAGAAAACCATATCTTTCCTCCGGATGTCTCCCCTCTTTGAGCAGAATTGCAACTGTGGTCAAGGATTCAGCAAGAGGTTTGGACCGCATAAAACAGACTCGGAACGGCATAGCGGGCCTACCACAGAAGTACCTAGAAGACAAGGCGAGGGGTATGGCCAATCAAGGAGACTGGGTCCCGTTTATGGATGTGTTAGCTTTGCTAATTTTTGGGGTCGTCCTCTTTCCAAACGTGGATGGTTTGGTAGACCTAGCAGCAATCGACGCTTTCCTTGCCTACCACCATAGCAAGGAGAGTCCGGTGGTAGCTGTCTTGGCAGATCTATTTGACACATTTGACCGAAGGTGCGAAAAGAGTAGCGCACGGATCATCTGTTGCTTACCCGCCCTCTGTGTTTGGTTGGTTTCCC
This sequence comes from Glycine soja, assembly GCF_004193775.1. NCBI lineage: Eukaryota > Viridiplantae > Streptophyta > Magnoliopsida > Fabales > Fabaceae > Glycine > Glycine soja. The sequence continues at coordinate 16,975,621 of NC_041018.1, read as the reverse complement.
ATTTGTTCCAACAAGACACAAGACATCCATGTCCGCTCCTGAGCCATCGCTCGTGTACTGAAAAGAGGAGAATAGATTGGGACCAGCTCTTGGCCGGGATAGGAGGTAGAACAATCAGTTGGTTCCCCCGATGGAAGGAAGGAAAAGAAGGAGTCCTTTTCTCATGTGGAAGATACCCAAACATTCCGCTGGTAGGAACGAGGGGTTGTATTAATTACAATCCCACGCTCGCTATAAGACAACTAGGGTACCCCATGAGGGGAGCACCGACGGAAGAAAGCATGTCTCCTTTCCTGGTGAGGGATCTCGGCGCACAAAATTCCAAGACTATACAAAGAATCCATAAGGCATGGGAAACCCCGTTAAGGAAAGATCAAGAGCTTAGAGGCATTCGTAATGGCATCATTGGTGGGTACCACGAATGGCTGAAAGTTCGCATACGAGGTTTAGATTGGCTCGCCAAGTTAAAAGTCGTCAGCGAAGAGAATTTTGAAGCACCGGAAGAGGACGAAGAAGTCCAAGCTCTCAAAAGCGAGTTAGGAAAGGCAAAACTCGCCAAGGAGAAGTTCAAGTTGGCTGCTACACACGTTCGGAAGGAGTGTGCCGGGTTACGGGAAGAGAATGCAATTACCGCAAGAGCCCTTGAACAAGAGACCAAGAGGGCTCGCAAGGAAGAGTATAGCCGGAACAAATTTCGCGGAGCTCTATGGGGTAGCAATAGTGAACTCAAGTTGCAAAGGGAAGAAAGGGACCAGTCGCGAGCACATAGCATGGTTCTGAAAGAGGAGTTGATTGCTTGTTCAAGGTCCAAAAGAAGCTTGTCTCAGCGTTTATGCGAGACAGAGACCAACATGTTAGCTATCATCGCCAAGTACCAAGAAGAGTTAGGTCTAGCCACAGCCCACGAGCATAGAATCGCGGATGAGTATGCCCAAGTGTATGCGGAAAAAGAGGCTAGAGGAAGGGTGATCGACTCTTTACACCAAGAGGCAACCATGTGGATGGATCGGTTTGCTCTTACCTTGAACGGGAGTCAAGAACTTCCCCGATTGTTAGCCAAGGCCAAGGCGATGGCAGACACCTACTCCGCCCCCGAAGAGATTCATGGGCTTCTCGGCTATTGTCAGCATATGATAGACTTAATGGCCCACATAATTAGAAATCGTTAGGAAACTTGTATGGTCTCTCAGACCTTGACTAGATACGACTTCCTTTTTGAAATAAAATGAGTTGGTCCCATGTTTTACTCCAAAAAAAAACTTGTGCAAATCAAATCACTCCTACATTTCATCTCTAGCATGCATTTTCTTTCTTTACCCACTCCTCACGTTTGGTTTTTTTAGGGAAAAACACCATAACTAAACGCGCCGCAAGGGATCCCTATCGCACTAGATCCAAATCTAGAACGATGGGTGATCAAGAGGAGACGCTGGAACAGATGAAAGCCGACATGTCGGCTCTGAAAGAACAAATGGCCTCCATGATGGAGGCCATGTTAGGTATGAAGCAGCTCATGGAGAAGAACGCGGCCACCGCCGCCGCTGTCAGTTCGGCTGCCGAAGCAGACCCGACTCTCTTGGCAACTACGCACCATCCTCCCTCAAACATAGTAGGACGGGGAAGGGACACACTGGGGCACGATGGCAGCCCTCACCTGGGATACAACCGAGCGGCTTACCCTTATGGATTGCCGCCCAACTATTCACCACCCATCTTGCAAGAAGATGCGGGCCACATTGCTTCTCCCGTCCATGAAAAAGAGCCTCCTCAGCAGCCCGACGAAGTCCATAAAGACCCTCAAGATTATGCTCGGAGGGATGTCGAGTTTTATCCCCCGATCCCCGAAGGACCGGCACCAGGCACGTTGCCTCAACCCAACATCGCAGCATCGCCAATAGTTTTGTCCATGGAAGGGCCGCCCCCGGCAACTGAAGAAAGGAGGAAGCTCGATCTCCTTTAGGAAAGATTGAGGGCTGTGGAAGGGTTTGGGGACTATCCGTTTGCAGACATGACGGATCTTTGCTTAGTACCCGATGTTGTTATTCCCCCGAAGTTCAAAGTGCCGGACTTCGACAAGTATAAAGGGACGACTTGTCCCAAAAACCATCTCAAAATGTACTGCCGTAAGATGGGCGCTCATTCTAAAGATGAAAAGTTGTTGATACACTTCTTTCAGGATAGCTTGGCCGGAGCTGCGGTAGTGTGGTACACTAATTTGGAAGCTTCCCGTATCCGTACTTGGAAGGATCTGATTACCGCCTTCCTAAGGCAGTATCAGTACAATTCTGATATGGCTCCTGACCGTACTCAACTGCAGAATATGTTTAAGAAAGAGGGTGAAACCTTTAAAGAATATGCACAGCGATGGAGGGATTTGGCGGCACAAGTAGCTCCTCCCATGGTTGAGAGAGAGATGATCACCATGATGGTAGACACTCTGCCAGTGTTCTACTATGAGAAGCTAGTGGGTTACATGCCGTCCAGCTTTGCGGATCTGGTGTTTGCCGGGGAAAGAATCGAGGTTGGATTGAAGAGAGGAAAGTTTGATTACGTTTCCTCCACAAACGTGAATGCCAAAAGAATCGGGGCGACAGGGGCAAAAAGGAAGGAAGGAGATGCCCATGCCGTCTCTTCAACACCCGCGTGGGTCAAACCCCAGCAAACACCTCATGGTACCCATCAGTACGCGCAACATCACCCAAGCTTCTCGGCTCATGCTGGGAACGCCTCTAGTTCAACACCCGTGCAGCCTAAGGCACCCACCCAGAGGGAAGCTCCCCAAGTTCCAACTCCGAACACGACTCGATCGGCCGATAATTCCAACACGACAAGGAACTTCCCTCCGAGGCCATTGCCGGAATTCACCCCGCTCCCAATGACGTACGAAGATCTTCTACCATCCCTCATCGCCAATCATTTGGCCGTGGTAACTCCCGGAAGGGTCCTCGAACCCCCTTTCCCGAAGTGGTATGACCCTAATGCAACTTGCAAGTACCATGGGGGTGTCCCGGGGCATTCCGTCGAAAAATGCTTGGCCCTTAAATACAAGGTCCAACATTTAATGGATGCCGGATGGCTGACTTTCCAAGAGGATCGGCCCAATGTGAGGACCAACCCGCTCGCCAATCATGGAGGGGGAGCAGTTAATGCAGTTGAATCCGATAGGCCGCACAGGTCTAAACCTTTAAGGGATGTGGCAACCCCTAGGAGGTTTATCTTTGAGGCCCTACAAAAGGGAGGTGTAATTCCCCATAGTGGGTGTAAGGAGGATTCCTGTCTGCTACATTCCGGCGAGATGCATGACATGGAGACGTGTTTGGAAGTAGAGGAATTGTTACAGCGGATGATAGACCAAGGTCGACTAGAAGTCGGCATTGAAGGAAAAGAAGAGCAGCATATATGCATGCAATCTACGGAGGGGAGCGGTGTTGCGAAGCCCAAACCCTTGGTGATATACTTCACTAAAAGTGCAGCCTCGCAAAAGCCCGGGCACCCCTTAATGGCCAAACCTGTTCCTTTCCCGTACCAAAATAGTCACGCGGTCCCGTGGAGATATACACCTCCGGGGAAGAAGGAAGAAGTCACTGACGTCAGCTCGCTGTCAGCTAGAGTAACAAATATCACGGGGCTGAGTGGTGTGACCCGTAGTGGTCGTGTGTTCGCACCTCCGGACCTACCAGTCCAACCCGCCGACGTCAAAGGAAAAGGAAAAGTGGTGGAGGAACAAGATGGCGAAGCACCCCACGCTTCGAATAAAGATATTCCAGCAAAGGGGCCCCCAGAGAAAAAGGATGGTAGAAAGGAGGTGTCGCTAGAGGAAGCCAGCGAGTTCCTTCGCATAATTCAGCAGAGCGAATTCAAGGTTATCGAACAGCTCAACAAAACCCCGGCTAGGGTCTCGCTGCTGGAGTTACTTATGAGCTCCGAGCCTCATCGGGCTCTGCTAGTAAAAGTGCTGAATGAGGCTCACGTGGCCCAAGATATCTCGATAGAAGGTTTCGGAGGGCTGGTCAACAATATCACTGCCAACAACTATCTTGCCTTCGCCGAAGAAGAAATCCCCGCCGAGGGGAGAGGGCATAATAAGGCTTTACACGTGTCAGTCAAGTGTATGGACCATATCGTAGCCAAGGTACTCATCGATAATGGTTCCAGTTTAAACGTGATGCCTAAGAGCACTTTGGAGAAGCTACCATTCAATGTTTCCCACTTAAAACCAAGTTCAATGGTGGTTCGGGCCTTCGACGGGACTCGCCGAGAGGTTAGGGGAGAGATCGATCTCCCAGTACAAATAGGCCCTCACACCTGTCAAGTCACCTTCCAAATAATGGATATTAACCCCCCCTACAGCTGCCTGTTGGGGCGTCCGTGGATCCACTCAGTGGGAGTCGTGCCTTCTACGCTCCACCAAAAGCTGAAATTCGTAGTAGAGGGGCACTTGGTCATCGTGTCAGGCGAGGAAGATATCTTGGTAAGCTGCCCATCCTCCATGCCTTATGTGGAAGCCGCAGAAGAATCGTTAGAAACTGCTTTCCAGTCTTTTGAGGTGGTCAGCATTTCCTCCGTGGACTCCCTCTTTGGGCAGCCTAGTCTGTCCGATGCAGCGGTAATGATGGCCCGAGTTATGTTGGGGAACGGTTATGAGCCCGGGATGGGTTTAGAAAAAAACAACGGCGACATAACTAGACTGATAAATGCCCAAGGTAATCGTGGGAAGTACGGTTTAGGCTATAAGCCCACTCAGGCAGACATGAAAAGAAGCATCGCGGGAAGGAAGAACAATGGTCAAAGTTCGCGTTGGAGACAAGAAGGTGAAGGAAGCCCGCCCTGCCACATAAGTAGAAGCTTTATAAGCGCGGGTTCGGGAGACAAAGGTCAAGCGTTCGCGATATGCGAAGATGATATTCCGAGTACTTTGGATTTGGTACGACCATGCCCTCCTGATTTCCAGCTGGGAAATTGGCGAGTGGAGGAACGCCCCGGCATTTACGCAACAAGCATAATGTAAACCTTTACGGTTTTAAAAGCTCTATAGTTGGGCCTAGGCTTTAGAGTTTTTTCCTTTTGTTAAGGCTTTGCGTCTTTTGTTTTTGAATTTATAATACAAGGATCTTGCTTCATCTGTTCCTGGTCTCTACCCATTCTCATTCATTTGCATGTTTACTTCTTTTTCTGAAACGGCAGATCCGATGACGAGTCCCCCGAAGGTACTAATACCTGGGACCCGTCTATCGACTTCGAGCAAGAGATGAATCAAACGGAAGATGAAGGAGATGAGGATGTGGGACTTCCTTCGGAACTAGAAAGAATGGTCGCCCATGAGGACCAAGAAATGGGGCCTCATCAAGAAGAAACAGAGCTAGTAGACTTAGGAATTGGCAGTGGAAAGAGGGAAGTAAAGATAGGTACAGGCATTACCGCACCTATCCGTGAAGAATTAATAATCCTGCTAAAAGACTACCAAGACATCTTTGCTTGGTCATACCAAGATATGCCCGGTTTGAGTTCTGACATTGTGCAGCACCGATTACCTCTAAATCCCGGGTGTTCCCCGGTAAAACAGAAACTAAGGAGGATGAAGCCCGAAACATCCTTGAAGATAAAAGAAGAAGTGAAGAAGCAATTTGACGCTGGATTTCTGGCCGTCGCTCGGTATCCAGAATGGGTGGCCAACATCGTACCAGTTCCTAAAAAAGATGGGAAAGTACGAATGTGTGTAGATTATCGGGACCTGAATCGGGCCAGTCCCAAGGACAATTTTCCTTTACCACACATCGATATCCTCGTAGATAACACGGCCAATTTCGCTTTATTTTCCTTCATGGACGGTTTCTCTGGTTACAATCAGATAAAGATGGCGCCCGAGGATATGGAAAAGACTACTTTCGTCACCCTGTGGGGAACGTTCTGTTACAAGGTGATGTCCTTTGGACTCAAGAATGCCGGGGCAACTTATCAACGGGCCATGGTAGCTTTGTTCCATGATATGATGCATCAAGAGATCGAGGTCTACGTGGACGACATAATTGCTAAATCTAAATCCGAGGAAGAACACCTTGTCAACCTGCGGAAATTGTTCGAAAGGCTTAAGAAATATCAATTAAGGTTGAACCCCGCTAAGTGTACCTTTGGGGTCAAATCAGGGAAATTGCTTGGTTTCGTTGTAAGCCAGAAAGGGATAGAGGTAGACCCCGAAAAAGTGAAGGCTATCCTTGAGATGCCGGAACCCTGTACAGAGAGGCAAGTCCGAGGGTTCCTGGGGCGCCTGAATTATATTGCCAGATTCATATCGCAGCTCACCGCCATTTGTGAGCCGTTGTTTAAACTCTTGCGCAAAAACCAAACTGATCGGTGGAATGAGGATTGCCAAGAGGCTTTTGGAAGGATCAAAAAGTGCTTAATGAGTCCTCCCGTGCTTATGCCACCAGTACCGGGAAGGCCTCTCATTTTGTACATGACAATCTTGGACGAATCAATGGGGTGTATGCTGGGGCAACATGACGAATCCGGGAAGAAAGAGCGCGCTGTTTACTACCTAAGTAAGAAGTTTACGACCTGTGAGATGAATTACTCCTTGCTCGAAAGAACGTGTTGTGCTTTAGTATGGGCGTCCCATCGCTTAAGGCAGTACATGCTGAGCCATACTACCTGGTTGATATCCAAAATGGACCCGGTCAAGTACATCTTTGAAAAGCCAGCTCTCACAGGACGAATCGCCCGGTGGCAAGTCTTGCTATCTGAGTTTGATATAGTCTACGTCACCCAAAAGGCGATAAAAGGAAGCGCTTTGGCAGATTATTTGGCTCAACAGCCTCTTAACGACTACCAGCCCATGCATCCGGAATTCCCGGATGAGGACATCATGGCCTTGTTCGAGGAAAAGTTGGACGAAGATCGGGACAAATGGACTGTATGGTTTGACGGAGCGTCAAACATTCTAGGTCATGGCGTTGGGGCAGTGTTGATCTCTCCGGACAATCAATGTGTACCTTTCACAGCCAGGCTAGGATTCGACTGCACCAACAACATGGCCGAATATGAAGCATGTGCCCTAGCCGTCCAGGCAGCAATTGACTCCAATGTCAAACTACTCAAGGTGTACGGCGACTCAGCGTTGGTAATCCATCAGCTGAGAGGGGAATGGGAAACTAGAGATCCCAAGCTGATACCCTACAAAGCCTACATCAAGGAATTGGCTAAGACTTTCGATGAGATCTCCTTCCATCATGTTCCCCGCGAGGAAAATCAAATGGCGGATGCACTTGCTACGTTGGCATCTATGTTCCAGCTAACACCGCACGGGGACCTACCCTACATTGAATTTCAGTGTCGTGGCAAACTCGCACATTGTTGCCAAGTGGAAGAGGAACGGGACAGAAAGCCTTGGTATTACGACATCAAGCGATATGTTGTAAGCAAAGAATACCCGCCAGAGATTGCCGACAACGATAAAAGGACATTGAGGAGGTTGGCAGCCAGTTTCTTCATGAGCGGAGGCACACTGTATAAGAGAAATCACGACATGACACTCCTGCGATGTGTGGATGCCAAGGAGGCAAATCACATGATCGAGGAAGTCCATGAGGGTTCGTTTGGAACGCACGCCAACGGGCATGCTATGGCCAGGAAGATCTTAAGAGCAGGTTATTACTGGCTTACCATGGAAAGTGATTGTTGTGTCCATGTGAGGAAGTGCCACAAATGTCAAGCATTCGCAGATAATGTCAATGCCCCACCACATCCTCTGAATGTCATGTCCGCCCCTTGGCCTTTCTCCATGTGGGGAATAGATGTCATCGGGGCCATTGAGCCCAAGGCCTCGAATGGTCATCGCTTCATCCTCGTAGCGATAGATTATTTCACCAAGTGGGTCGAGGTGGCTTCATATACCAATGTCACGAGGAATGTGGTGGTCAGGTTCATTAAGAAGGAGATCATCTGCCGATATGGTTTGCCAAGGAAGATTATCACGGACAACGGCACCAACCTGAATAACAAGATGATGGGGGAAATGTGCGAGGAGTTTAAAATCCAGCATCACAACTCCACACCCTACCGGCCAAAGATGAATGGAGCCGTGGAAGCAGCCAATAAGAATATCAAAAAGATTATCCAAAAGATGACCGTGTCATACAAGGATTGGCACGAAATGCTCCCATTCGCGTTACACGGTTACCGGACTTCAGTGCGAACGTCAACTGGGGCAACGCCGTTCTCATTGGTATATGGGATGGAGGCGGTGTTACCGTTTGAGGTAGAAGTCCCGTCATTAAGGATCTTGGCAGAATCCGGATTAAAGGAATCAGAGTGGGCTCAAACACGCTACGATCAGCTCAACCTCATTGAGGGTAAGCGCTTAACGGCCATGAGTCATGGGCGTTTATACCAGCAAAGAATGAAGAGTGCATTCGACAAGAAGGTACGCTTACGCAAGTTCCATGAGGGAGACCTTGTGCTAAAGAAAATGTCCCATGCTGTCAAGGACCATCGAGGGAAATGGGCCCCGAACTACGAAGGGCCTTTTGTTGTGAAGAGGGTTTTTTCCGGAGGAGCCCTGGTGCTTACCAACATGGATGGCGAAGAGCTACCTTCACCCGTGAACTCTGATGTCGTCAAACAATATTATGCTTAGAAGCTGGGGCAATTAAGGATGTCGCTGCATGTTCTTTATCTTTATGCGTTTTCTGGATTTCCCCCAGGGATTTCCTGTCTGTTGTATCGCTCGTTACAATCTTTCAAAGAAATGAACGTGGATTCGAGGCTTTTAGTCCTCACGTTAGTTTCACACCTTGCGTTAATCTGTGATCACCTGAGCCCTTCCACTCAGTTCATGGGATCCCCCAAGCGCTTAATTAGAATTGAACATGAACCAACTTTCCCTAAATTTCCTGCGTTTGAAAACATTCATGCATACGCATACGCATACGCATGTATATTGTTGTGGTAAAACAGGGGCAGGATCATCTTGGGCTACCTTCTGGGGTAGAGACAAAACATGAGCGGCAGGAACCAATCAAGGTAAGATAATGACGCTGTCAAGATTGGCCATACCTGGTTGTTTATTACTTGCAGGTGCTTAAGGACGGATGCAAGTAGGGTTGGGGTCACTGCGCGAGGTAAGCAGAGAATGTCGCTGCAAGGCAGCCCCGTATCCTTTGTATTTTGCGGCTTTCTTTTACTTTTTGTTTGTTTTAAAAAGGAAAAAATAATAATAAAATAAGTAATCAGCGCCTAATTCTAACCTAAGTAAGTTCAAGTTAGGCAAGATGCTAATCCATGAGAAGGGAGGGGACATGGTTAATGTTCCCCTCAAAAAAAAAAAAAAAAAAAAAAAGTGCAGGTTAGCTCGCCTGGGCGAGCTGGGCTCGCCTGGGCGAGCCACCCCTGCACCAAATTATAAGAATGACGAAAGGGGGGGCGTTTTACATTCAAAAACTTCTTTTCCCCCCCTTTTCAAAGCCATACCCACGGGATTGACGAGTTTGCAGCCCTAGGGTCATCCTTTTTCGCTTTTTTTTTATTCCGTTTTGCGCTTTTGTTCATCACCAACAAGTAAGTGTTCCATCCCTAAGCTTTCTAGCTTTTCATTGGTGTATTTTGATCTCCTTTTGGTGCTCTAAATTGTGGGAGTGTGCTCAAATATATGGGGCGATTTTGGTTTGTTTTCTTGCTTGATTAGGTTGAATTAGGGGTTGGTATGAGATGGCCCTAGGCCTATAATGCATTTTGAAGCAATAGGACGTGCCACATTGTCCCCATTCTCTTGCTATTGATGCCTAAACGCGCGCCCACCAAGTGTTCGGTGAAATGCCTCAATGGCATTAGCGCGTGACTTTTGTAAGGAGACAACCCATGGGGTGTTTTGGTTTGTGCATATTTTCTATTTTTTTGGAATATGTATTCATTCCCGAAAAAGGCTAGAGTAATCGCCCCACATATATCCTAGTCCTAGAAACTGAAATTTTATGCAAAAAGAGCACAAAAGGAGGTGCATATTGGGTAAAGTTACCCTTTTTTGGCCAGCAATCAGCTATGGGCCACGCTACAATATTTTCCCTATGCCTAGATGGTTAGGAATTTTGCTCATCATAAATGTGTAGGTTTAGAATAGGTAGCAAAATACCTTTGGCAATTTACACTTTGGGTATGATAGCAAAATACTTGGATGTATGTACATATAATTTTTGGTAGTCAAAATGTCTCGCAAAAAAAATATACATAAATATGTTGCATGTTATGTAAAGAAGATACATTACCAAAAAATGTATACCTTTTAATTTGAATACAATTTTAGTCAGCAAAGGAAAATATACTTGAATTTGCATGCGGCTTTAGGTAGCAAAAAACTTGAAAAGTGCATGAAATGTAGCACCTTATTGTGTAGATAGTCAAGATTCATCATGAAGTTTGTGTATGTATAGGTATTAGAAATACCAAGATGTGCACATGTGCAATTTTTGGTACCCCAAAATGCTTTGAGTATGCATGTATGTGAATTTAGCCAAGGAGATGTGTGTGATGTAAGTAACAAATACACCTTGGAAGTACGTGTAAATAATCTAGGTAACGAAGCTGCCTTGATTGTATATGGGTGCATTTTTTTCGGTTAATAGAATGTCTTGTGCAAGAGAACGTTTGTAAGGAAATATGCGCATAAGCTTGCTCTAAATTTACATTGATGTTTGTATTTATGGGAGGAGGTTATATGCCATTTTTGCTTTAAGAGTAATGTCCCACTGGTAAAACTAACTTTCCAAATGTTTGCCTTCGCAGGAATGGCCTCGAGGAAGCTTGCCTCAAAGAGGTCCAGGAAGGACAAGGCGGCCGAAGGAACTAGTTCCGCCTCGGAGTACGACAGTCACCGCTTTAGGAGCGTTGTACACCAGCAACGCTTCGAAGCCATCAAGGGATGGTCATTTCTCCGGGAGCGACGCGTCCAGCTCAGGGACGACGAGTATACTGATTTCCAGGAGGAAATAGGGCGCCGGCGGTGGGCACCACTAGTTACTCCCATGGCCAAGTTTGATCCAGAAATAGTCCTTGAGTTTTATGCCAATGCTTAGCCAACAGAGGAGGGCGTGCGTGACATGAGATCCTGGGTTAGGGGTCAGTGGATCCCGTTCGATGCCGACGCTATCAGCCAACTCCTAGGATATCCGATGGTATTGGAAGAGGGCCAGGAATGCGAGTATGGCCAGAGGAGGAACCGGTCTGATGGGTTCGATGAGGAGGCCATCGCCCAGCTGCTATGTATACCGGGGCAGGATTTTGCCCGGACTGCTGCAGGGAGGCGAGTGCGAATCATGCGCACCAATATGACCACCCTGACCCAGATATGGATGACGTTGCTCCTCAGCAGCATCCTGCCCACCGATCATAATTCCGACCTCCCCATGCCTAAGTGCCAGCTGGTGTACGCCATCCTGACATGGATGAGCATCCATGTGGCTCAGTTGATCGCTGATGCCATATATATTTTTGCAGGTATGGCGCCCACTAGGCACCCTTTGGACCCAGATAAGTCCAACAGGGCCCTGGGATTCCCCGCACTGATCACAGGACTCTGCCAGTCGTTCGTAGTCCCCGTTGCACCTACCAAGGTGATTCGGCCGCCCATCACCCGGGCTTTTATTGAGAAGTACTGTACCCAGAGACAGGCTCAGGGTGATGCTCCACAGGCCGCAGGCGCGCCACCACCACCTCGTCAGGCTGGCCAGGCTGGGGCATTTGACATAGAGCAGTATTTACGGCATTTGGTTCGCCAGCAGGCGGCCAACCACCGAGCACATGTACGGACCCATGACTGTCTGTACCAGATGAGCCTTAGCATGCAGAGCCAGGGCTTCGCTTCTTTTTCATGCCCTACTCCAGACCAGTTCAGGGCAGAGGTAGCATGGCCCGGAGATTGGCCCGAGGCCCAAGCAGGAGAGGCACCCCCAGAAGCTCCCGGCGATGGAGAAGAAGCCCACGAGGATGAGGAGATGGCCGATTTGCTTGACTTCTTGGGAGGGAGTGGAGACACGTGACTGGGAGATCCTCAGATTCATGTTTTCTTTCATATTTCTTTTGTCATTTTTATTCTATGTTATTGTTTTGACTTGAGAGACTAATGTTTGTTTTTGTTGTTTCGATTGTCATTTGTACAGCGCATACATTTTTGTTTAGATTGGTGCGTTAGTATTTATATATCATTACTATCGATGATGTTTGAAATTCTGGAACCGTGTAGAGTTCTTCGTTTAGGAACATCGTCCAAAAGTATATATGTAAAATAAACAAAAAAATCATGATAAAAATAAAAATAGAAAAGAAAAGAAAATGAAATGGAAAAGAGAACAAAAGGGAAAGAAGAGGGCAAGTAAAGAAAAAGAGAGCAAATAAGAAAAAAGAAGAAGGCAAGTAAGGAAAAAGGTGGAAAAAGAGAAAATAAGTTGTCTAGCTAAAAAACGACATGCTTTTGAAAAGAGACGATTTCCAACTTTTCTTTGAAAAAATTCATTGATCATAACCAATTTTTGGAAAATGTGTCTACACCTGAAGGGTGAATGCTGTGAAATTTCCCCGGACGCCCGAAATGGACTCGGATGAATGCACAAATTGATAAAAGAATATATTTTGGAAACATTGGGTTGATTAAAATAGAGGAAATGAATCCTGAGCCCTAGCATCACATGACCATAAAAATTTGACACTTGAGTGTCCGCATAGGTGCATGCATGACCAGTTTTGCATAAAGTTTCCAAATCATCATTTTTTGCATTTGTGTCATGGAAATAATGTGAGGCATCCCTTTTATCCTTGAGCCAAACCAAACCCCGACATGTATCATGTCTAGCCATTCTACAAACCTTGAGCCAAAATCCTGACTCACCATAATCCTTACCCTCGGAAGCAAAAAGGAAGAGAAGGAAAATTTCCAATCAAAGAGAAAGCAAAAAAAGAAAAGAAAGGAAATTCCCAATCAAAGAGTGGGAGAAAGCAAAAAGAAAAGAAAGAAAATTCCCAATCAAAGAATGGGAGAAAGAAAAAAAAAAAGAAGAAAAGAAGGAAAGAAAGCTCCAGATCAAGGATCGAAAGAAAACAGAAGAAATGTGCAGAGAGGTCTTTGGACCGGACAATATCTGAACAATACAGAATTGTCACCAAATGAACAAAAAAGGAAGGAAAGGAAACCACGACCTAAAATGGTCTTCTCCTTTTAATTACCAACCAAAATCCCGTGCGCTAGCGACCTTTTTTTTTCTCTCGCCCCGCACTAAACAAAAAAAACAGAAAAAGAAAAAGCCAGGAAAATCAAAAGCCAAAAACACACAAAAGCCGAAAGAAGAAACCACCAAAAGAACCCATTCCCAAGGGAAGCCCTATTGATCCATGATCACGCATGTAATTTTTGATTTGATAGGAAATAATTTGCAAAGTCAAGTCATGACATATCTATGGTTCGGAATTAGGATGAAACACTTACCTGTGCGAGATTGATACACTTTGAGTGGATTTCTTCTATTTTTGTCGAACCCAGTGTTTCCTCTAAATGGTCATTTAGAAACGAAATGCTAACATCCAAAATCTCATTTATGGTTATGGGAGATTTCATCAGCAGACTCTCCTTCCCCGGTAGACGCATTGTTTTTCACTCAAAAAAGCATATGCTGCTCTAAATCAGTTGGAATATTTGTCTCTTTGCTAAAGCATGTTTGCATTTTAGTGGAGAAAACACCGAGACTTTTTCAAGTCTCACAAGTTATCCAGAACTACGTAGGTCTGAGTTCCTCATTGGAGGATACGTAGGAGCAAGAGCTTTGCTTTTGTCGGCCGCCCCATAATCTTTGTCATACTGACCCTGAGGTCATGTGACGTGCACCCTTGTATCATCCAGAGGCGGCGGGCCCGATGATACGCGGAGATACCTTATGGTTATTCGCACCCTTTTGTCATCCAGAGGCGGCGGGCCCGATGACAAGCAGAGACCAAGTTTGGTCATTCTGCACCCTTGTATCATCCAGAGGCGGCGGGCCCGATGATACACGGAGATACCTTATGGTTATCTGCACCCTTTTGTCATCCAGAGGCGGCGGGCCCGATGACAAGCAGAGACCAAGTTTGGTCATTCTGCACCCTTGTATCATCCAGAGGCGGCGGGCCCGATGATACGCGGAGATACCTTATGGTTATTCGCACCCTTTTGTCATCCAGAGGCGGCGGGCCCGATGACAAGCAGAGACCAAGTTTGGTCATTCTGCACCCTTGTATCATCCAGAGGCGGCGGGCCCGATGATACGCGGAGATACCTTACGGTTATTCGCACCCTTTTGTCATCCAGAGGCGGCGGGCCCGATGACAAGCAGAGACCAAGTTTGGTCATTCTGCACCCTTGTATCATCCAGAGGCGGCGGGCCCGATGATACGCGGAAATACCCGAGTGGTTATCCGTATAAACATTCTTTTGCTCTCTGTAAGACAGAACGCTTGATAGCATGCAGAGACTGACATAGTCTTCTGCACCTTTTGTTCCTCCGGGAACAACAAGTCATTTACATGCGGAAATTTCATGGTCGCCCGCGACTCTCGTCAACCGAGAGGAGCCAAATTAGTGTCATACACTGATTTTCGGGGACCTTTGCTTGATGACATGCGACCATTCTTTGGTCCTTGTGAGGTGCTTGGCACCCATCATTAGGCAATTTGTGAAATTTTGGGAACAACAAGTCATTTGCATGTGGAGATTTTATGGTCACCCGCGACTCTTGCCAAATCGAGAGGAACGAAATTAGTGTCTTATCTTTACTTTCCTTTTATCTCCAATAAAAGACAAGTAAAGAGGGGCAACTGTCATACCCTAATTTCGTCCGGGGACCTTTGCTCGATGACGTGCGACCATTCTTTGGTCCTCGTGAGGTGCTTGGCACCCATCATTAGGCAATTTGTGAAATTCCAGGACATGCCGAAAAACCAAAAAAATATTGATGCACAATCCGTAAGTTTCCGTGACACACCGGAAATCAAATGGAAGCATCGTTGCATAATTAAGTGAGGTTCCGTAACATTCCGTAAGTCAAAAAGGGGATGATTATGTAATCCGCAAGGTTCCGTAACATTACGGAAAGAAAACAAGTATCGTTACGAAATTCGTAAGTTTCCGTAACTTTACGAAAAAAGAATCACCAAAAAACAGCAGAGGGGGGTGTACTTAGTAAAAATGGGGGTGCAAATAGCACCCAGGCCCACTTGGGCCCTCCGGAATATTCCTCCAGAAGGCGGTTGCTTCTGGAGGAAGCAACCCTGCTCGCCTGGGCGAGCTGGGCGGCAACCACCTCCCCTATTTTGCTATAAATAGGGGAGGAAGTGAAGAAGGAAGGGGTTCAGCCCCTTAGGCAGTTCTCTCTCTTTCGAATTTGCTTGGAAAAATTGTTTCCGTGAAGAAAATCTAAGCCGAGGCGCTTCCGAAACGTTTCCGTAACGTTTTCCGTGAGGAATCTCGCAAAGGTTTCAACCGTTCTTCGATGTTCTTCATTCGTTCTTCATCGTTCTTCGATCTTCAACGGGTAAGTACCTCGAACCAAGCTTTTCGATTCATTCTATCTACCCGTAGTGGTCCACATTGTGTTTCGTGCATTTTTATTCTCGTTTTGTTTACTTTTTATACCCCCTGTTGACGTGCTTAAGCCATTTTACTTAAGTCATTTCTCGCTTAACTTAAAAATAAAATAAATTTCCACCGAACGTTTGAATTGTATTATCCATTAACTTCGGTTAAAATAAATTCCGACCGTTCGGTCGTGCCGTAACCACGTTGGAAATAAAAAAGAGGTGAAAAAAATAATATAATAATCAAAAAGACATCTTTTAGTAAAATAAAGCGGAAAATCAATCGGACGTTTTCTCTTTGGGATTTCTAATTCTTAATCGAATTGATTAATAACTAAAGTGAAACTAAAGGCTAAAATCAATTCGCCTAGTCAAGCTCGTCCACAAAAATAGGCTTTTGAAGTTTGTCATCTCAATTTCTCACTAAGTAAAATGGATCATTTTTAAGGTCCAACGCCTTAAAATGATCACCACTTAAGTAAAAAGAATCACTTGATTAAAAAAGAACTACGTAGGTCTGATTTTCTCATCCCAAATTGAGGAATACGTAGGAGCAAAGGGAAACACCCTTGTCGACCACAAAAAAGGGGAAAAATATAAAAAGGGTATAAAAGGATATAAGGACATAAAAAGGAACGTAAAAATCAAAGTCATGTTTTGCACATTCGATTAAAGGCTGCCGTCCCTTGGGGCGGACGTGTGGGGTGCTAATACCTTCCCCGTGCGTAAATACAACTCCCGAACCTTTCACTTAAAAGTTTGTAGATCGCGTCTTTTCCAGTTTTTCCGACGTTTTCCTCAAATAAACGTTGGTGGCGACTCCGCGCGTATTCCTTTCGTGGAACACACATCCCGCGAGTCTCGCGTCGCCCTCCCGCCGAAGGGTAGGTTGCGACACATAGGAATGTAGGTGTACAGAGAAAAGCTTTTCTCATAGATAACGATGGATGTATAGTTTTTTGCAAACATGCATAAGAAAAAATGAAACAAAAAGAAAAGAGAAAGAAAGACCTCGAAGGTCAGCATGTTATGGTCATAGGAAGCACAAATCATTCGTAGAGAGCAAACATATCTTTTGGAAACAAGAAACTAACGCTAAGAGTTTTTTTTCCAAAATAACCGAGATAAGAATGGATGGATTCGTTGAACCAATGAAAGAACATAATTTGGAAACATTGGGTTTACTTGCATAAATCCCAAGCTTTAGTATCACAATGCCATAAACTGGATGCTTGAGTACCCACCTAGCTGTATGCATGACTAATTTTGCACGTTATTTCCAAATCATCATTGTTACGTGTGCCTCGTGGAAATGATATGGAAGTTTAACCCAAACCGACACCCTGACACATAAATCTGTTTCGCCCCAAATATCAGAATCGGGCACACACAATGAAAGACCATGTTGAGACACAATCTTAAGCTACTTTGAACCTTGGCCCATGAAGAAAATCCTCATCCTTTCCCCCGAAGAAGAGGATAGTAGAATCTCCTCAAGGGAGAGTGAATAACGAATGCTAAAACCCGAATTCCCAATCAAAAATCGGAAGAAAAAGAAAAAAAAAAGAGAAAAGAAGAAAAGGAAGAAATGAAAAGAAAGAAAAGAAAACAAAAAGAAGGATTCCGGATCGAAGATCGGAAGAAAGCAAAAAGGGAAAGATCGGAAGAAAACAGAATAATTCCCGATCAATAAAGGAAACCAGGAAAGAGAACAGAAGATCTTCGGACCGGATAAATTTTTGGCGAGTTAAGTAACCGCCGGCAAAGGGAAAACCCATTTTTGAAGTGGTTCTTCCTTTGGGATTGCCATTCAAAGTCGCTCCCGACTGGAGATGTCCCACCCCACATAAACAAAGAAGGAAAGACCGAAACACCCAGCTTCCTCTCCAAAAACACCACCCTTGAGGAAATCCTATTGGTCCATGATCGCGCGTGTAATCTTTTGGTTCGATAGGAAATCATGTGCAAAATAAAGTCATGGTGCAGCTATGGTTTGGAATTAGAGTAAAACACTTACCTGTGTGAATTTTTATACACCATGAGTGATTTTATTCCCAGTTTCAGTTTGACCCGACATTTCCCTTAAATGTTCATTTAAAAGCTAAACGTTAACATCCTACCCTTCATTTTCGGTTACAAGGAAAACTATTTTGGCATAAGCATATTGTTTCTCTAAAATATGGTGCTCTTGTGAATGATTTATTTTTCCTTGCTAAAGCATGTTCGCCTTTTAGGTGAAAGAATCAGGTGGACCATTCGGTCCTAAAATCAAATCTTGTTCGGAGCCCCATGAATTGATTGTCATTCATGCATCCTCCACCATCGAGTCCGGAGCCCCACGAATTGATTGCCTAGCGCAGTTCGTGCGTCCTCCACCATCAAATCTTATTCGGAGCCCCATGAATTGATTGCCATTCATGCATCCTCCACCATCGAGTCCGGAGCCCCACGAATTGATTGTCTAACGTTGTTCGTGCATCCTCCACCATCGAGTTCGGAGTCCCATGAATTGATTGCCATTCATGCATCCTCCACCATCGAGTCCGGAGCCCCACGAATTGATTGCCTAGCGCTGTTCGTGCATCCTCCACGATCGAGTCCGGAGCCCCATGAATTGATTGCCTAGCGCTGTTCATGCATCCTCCACCATCGAGTTCAGAGCCCCACGAATTGATTGCCTAGCGCTGTTCGTGCATCCTCCACCATCAAATTTTATTCAGAGCCCTATGAATTGATTACTATTCATCCATCCTCCACCATTGAGTTCGGAGCCCCACAAATTGATTGCCTAGCGCTGTTCGTGCATCCTCCACCATCAAGTTCGGAGCCCCATGAATTGATTGCCATTCATGCATCCTCCACCATCGAGTCCGGAGCCCCACAAATTGATTTGCCTAGCGCTGTTCGTGCATCCTCCACCATCGAGTTCGGAGCCCCACGAATTGATTGCCTAGCGCTGTTGGTGCGTCCTCCACCATAAAATCTTATTCGGAGCCCCATGAATTGATTTCCATTCATGCATCCTCCACCATCGAGTTCGGAGCCCCACGAATTGATTGTCTAGCACTGTTCGTGCATCCTCCACCATCGAGTTCGGAGCCCCATGAATTGATTGCCATTCATGCATCCTCCATCATCGAGTCCGGAGCCCCACGAATTGATTGCCTAGCGCTGTTCGTGCATCCTCCACCATCGAGTCCGGAGCCCCATGAATTGATTGCCTAGCGCTGTTCATGCGTCCTCCACCATCGAGTTCGGAGCCCCATGAATTGATTGTGTAGCGCTGTTCGTGCATCCTCCACCATCTTATTCGGAGCCCCATGAATTGATTGTCATTCATGCATCCTCTGTTATCAAGTACGGAGCCTTCGGTGAGGGGAAAATACGTTTTTTTATTTTCCCAATCGGTTCCTTCACCAAACATGTGTATACGTATATATTATGTTATTTTTGTTTGTTGTTTGTTTTGTGTTGTGTTGTGCAGAGAAAGAAGAAGGAGAGACGGGAGTCACTTATTTAGAATCGCTTTGGGTTGGGACTATTGTGATTGAGATCAATTAAATTCCCATGATGGGCAAAGGATGGCCTTCAGGGGTCATCATAGATTAATTACCGAAAAGGGCTAAGACGGACGAAATCAGTGTTTTATCTTTACTTTCCTCCTATCTCCGATAAAAGGTAAGTAAAGAGCGGCAACTGTCATACCCTAATTTCGTCCGGGGACCATTGTTGATGGCATGTAACCTTTGCTTGACCGCTTCGAGGTACTTGGCACCCATTGTTGCACAATACGTGAAGTTCTGTAACGTGTCGGAAGTCAAAAGAGAGCATTGTTGCACGATCCGTGAAGTTCCGTAACATGTCGGAAATCAAAAGAAAGCATTGTTATGCAATCCTTGAGGTTCCGTAACATTTTGAAAGCCAAAAAAGGGATGATTACGTAATCCGTAAGGTTCCGTAACATTATAGAAGGAAAACAAGTATCGTTACGGAATTCGTAAATTTCCGTAATGTTACGGAAAAAGAATCAGCAAAAAAAGGCAGGGGGTGTATTTAGTAAATAGGGGGTGCAAATAGCAACCAGGCCCACTTGGGCCTTCCAGGATGTGCCTTCTGAAGGAAGCAACCTCGCACGCCTGGGCGAGCTGGGTGGCAAGCTCCTCCCTCATTTTCCTATAAATAGGGGGAGGAGGGAAGAAGAAAAACATTCAACCCTCCTAGTATCTGAGGATCACTTGAAATTAGTGAAAAAAAATCGTTTCCGTGAAGAAAATCCACACCGAGGCACTTCCGTAACGCGTCCAAAACATTTCCATGGGTGATTCCGTGAAGATTTTCCGCCATCTTTCGTTCGGTCTTCATCGTTCTTTGGTCTTTAGCCGGTAAGTTCCCGAAATCGAACTTTTCAATTCATTCTATGTACCCTTAGTGGTCCCCACTTGTTTCGCGTGCTTTTATTTTCATTTCATTTACTTTCTGTACCCCCTTTTGACATGCTTTAGTCATTTATTTAAGTCATTTTCTCGCCTAATCAAAAAATAAAATAAATTTCCACCGATCATCTGAATTGTAATATCTGTTAATTTCTGTTAAAATGAAATCCGACCGTTCGGTCGTGTCGTAACCACGTTGGAAACCAAAAAAGAGGTAAAATAATAATATAATAATAAAAAAATATCTTTTAGTAAAATAAAACAAAAAAAATCAATCGAACATTTCTCTTTGGGATTCTTTTTTCTTAATTGAATTGACTAATAAGTAAAGTGAAACTAAGGCTAAAATCAACTCACAAAATCAATCTTTGTCCGCAAAAATCACTAAGAAAATGTTTTAAGGTCCAACGCCTCAGCTTTTCACATCAAGTTAAAATGAATCATTTTAAGGTCCAACGCCTTAAATGACTACCTTCCAAGTAAAACAGAATCACTTGATTCGCCCCATTTGCAAGAACTACGTAGGTTTGATTTCCTCTTCGACGGAGGGTACGTAGGAGCAAGAGCCCCGCTTTTGTCGACCTCAAAAATAAAAAAGAAACAAAAGCTTAGATACAGAATTTTACACAATTCTAATATAAGGCTGTTGTCCTTTGGGACAAACGTGAGAGGTGCTAATACTTTCCTCAAACGTAAAGATAACTCTCAAATCTGGAATATTCTTCATGACCGGTTTTCTTTGGTTTTTATAACGTTTTCCTTTCAATAAATGTTGGTGGCGATTTCGAGCATTTTCGTCCTTTGGAAGACGCATCCGTGAGCCTTGCCTCGCTCGCTCGCAAAAGGGTAGGTTGCGACAAATACATTGCTTCCCCTTGATTCACAAGCAAGTCTCTTATCCTAGGTTGCGAGAATTTATCCTTTATCAGTTCAACCACTTAATCCAACCCTAAATTAAATTACTAAGCGAAATTTAACATAAAACATTCATTATGTGATTAAGCATCACACACACCAATTACTCATAAACGATCATTAAGCATGAACGTAAATTAAGCGCAGAGACAATTAATCAAGCACTAAGCATGCATGAATTAATTGCAATAAATTCAGAGTAATTAGTGAAGTGGAAAAACTGAACAGAATTTAACAGTAATAATAGAATCTAAAAGAGAACTGTGCTTGATCCTCAAGAGAAAACAACGCTGCGGACTTAGCCTTCCATTAATCAAATAGAGAACGAAATTTTATTGATAAAACTAAAAGTCTGAAATGGAATTGTAAAAAAACGAAAATAAAAGAGAAAGAGAAGAGAGACTAAAACTAAAAATGAAAAATAGAAGAGAGAGAGAGAGAGAGCTAAACTAGAACCTTGGTGCTGTTATATAGTTTTTTCAACCCCAAAGCTTACAAATCTGTTTTAAATCCAAGCCCATAAGTAAAATCAAATCAAATCTAGATAAGATAAGATAAGATAAGATCTAGATGAAATAATATCTAGATGAGATCAAATTTAAATAATATCTAGATAAGATAAGATCTAATTTTGTAGAACAAATTAGTCTGCCCTCTTCAAGTCCAAGCCCAATGCTGGATTCAAGCCCAATGCTTCATTAATTCCTGAAATTAGATTAAAAACATCAAATTAGCTGAATGGGCCCAAAAATAAAACTGCCTAATAAATTTGACAATTAAGGCTAATCAGTATTTAAAATGGTGCAAAAAGGGTTAAGAAATAGGAGAAAATAATGGCACATCAAAACCCCCCATACTTAGCCTTTTGCACTCCTGGGCAAAATGAAATAAAGAACAAAATCCAAGGATATCAAAGAGAGACAAACAAAAACATTTACATATTTCTCAATGAACATCAAGGAATGAAAGGAATGAGTAACATCTAACATGAAGAGATCCAAAGAGTCAAGACATTCGTGAAAATCATCCAAGCAACCCAATCATGGAAAAATAGTTAATCAGCTCAATAATGAAAAATGATTAAGCCTCACAAGATATACACTCTATCTCTTAAGTGTCTAGGCTACTGTTTACTCTCGAAGCACCCATGAAAACAAACACCACATAGACTTGGCAAAATTCTAAAATTGACAAACGACTTGACAACACATGCATATGAGGATCAAAAGGTCTTTAAAGGTTGTAATGGGGCCAAGGACAAGGTAGGGAAGAAAAATATGGAATAAGTAGCTAAATCCCAAAGGAATAGAGGAACAATGGGGAATAAGTGGAAATTAAGCACAAGTAGTAAACCCAAACCCTCTAATATCAACAAAATCAACCAAGGCTCCCAAATCAAGTTCTCATATCAAGACCTTATTTATTCAACTTCACTTCTTTTCTTCTTCTTTTTTTTTTGAATAGTACGAAATTGCAGAATTTGCAGCAACTGAATTTTTTTTTTGATTGAACAGTACGAAATTGAAGATTAAAGAAAGAACTAGGCAATATATATATACATCAAGCATGGCCAAAAATCATATCTTCCAATGAAACATACCCCCCCCCCCCCCCAGACTTATTCCCAGCTTATTCCCAAAACAATTCCAAAGCTCCAAAATTCTTTAAGGGTAACGTGATATCATGGTTTTTCACTTAAGGCTTGTAATGAGCTTCAAAACAAAGAAAGGGGAAAATAGGCTTAAAGGGGCTATCAAAGGAATTAATTCAAGGTAAGTCCATTTGGCTAGAAGCTTATAAGAACGAAATTGCCTAAATCATTTCCAAATATGCATGTGAATTAGGAAGCATCAACAAGAATCAAGCCAAGGCTATTGTGCAAGCTATCAATGGGGCAAAACACACCAAAAGATTATGATGATGGATGGCTCGAATTCTCACAATGGTAAACTTATCACTTTCAAATTGAGCTTTCAAAACTATCATGACATGTAGAGGAAAAACAAGGATTTCAAATAACAAAATGTCAAGAGACTTTTATTTTCAGAACAATTACCCATTACTTGAACATATCCTATAATTCAAAGAAAAATATGCAAAGTTGTACATGCAAACAGAATTGACCTAAAATATTAAACTAGAAACCCAACAAAACTAACAAAATTAACAAACTTAACAAAACTAGCAAAACCAAAACCAAAGAACACTCCCCCCATACTTAAACAACACATTGTCCTCAATGTAGCACAATTAAAAGATTAAAGGCAATTAAGCCATCAAATAGAATCGGACAAATGTAATAAAAGTAAAGGAGGGGATAGGAAAAGAAAAACTCCCTAAGTCATGGTAGAAAAGCCCCAATGTGTAATTGGATGCATCACACATTAGCTCAAATGGGGCTACCCAATCAGGTGCCTGAATGCTAGGGGTGGTAGTCAGTGCTCTTTTGAGGCAATGAAAGGCATCTTTGCATTTATCATTAAAGTCAAACTCCACCTCCTTTTGCAACAAGTTGGATAGTGGAAGGGCTACCCTGCTAAAATCTCTTATAAAGAGCCTGTAAAATCCTGCATGACCAAGAAAAGATCGCACCTCTCGCACGCAAGAGGGGTAAGGCAATTGTGAAATAACAGAAATTTTTGCAGGATCTATTTCAAAGCCCTTATTGGAAATAATGTGGCCTAAAACTATACCTTGCTCAACCATAAAATGAAATTTTTCAAAATTTAGAACAAGGTTAGTTTCAGTGCATCTATTCAAAACTTTTTCCAGACTATCCAAACAAATATTAAAAGAGGATCCATATACAGTGAAATCATCCATAAACACCTCTATGCAATTTTCTAAAAAATCACTAAAAATACTAATCATGTACCGCTGGAAGGTACCAGGGGCATTGCACAGGCTGAAAGGCATCCTCCTATAGGCAAAAGTGGTCTTTTCCTGATCCTCAGGAGCAATAGTGATTTGCATATAACCAGAAAAACCATCAAGGAAATAGTAGTGAGATTTACCTGCCAGGCATTCAAGCATCTAGTCAATGAAAGGCAGTGGAAGATGGTCCTTTTTGGTAACCTGGTTCAGCCTCAGTCGATGCATACTCTCCAACTATTCTGCACCTGAGTAGGAATCAGCTCCTCCTTCTCATTTTTTATCATGGTGAGGCCGGTTTTCTTTGGAACTACCTAGACGGGACTCACCCATTGGCTGTCGGAGATAGGATAAATGATTCCAACTTGCAAAAGCTTGGTTACCTCCTTCTTCACTACATCAAGAATCACCGGGTTGAGTCTTCTCTGTGGCTGTCTTACTGGTTTAGCCACATCTTCTAAATTTATTCGATGCATACATGTGGATGGGCTAATACTAGGAATGTCCACCAGGGTCCAGCCTATAGCCTTCTTATGCTTCTTGAGAACTGATAACAGCTTCTCCTCTTGCTCATCAACAAGGGAGGCAGATATAATTATTGGAAAACTTTTGCTATCATCCAAGTAAGCATATTTTAAATTTGATGGCAGAGGCTTCAATTCTGGTGTGGATGGCTGGATAATGGTAGAGAGATGGTTTCTCTGCCTGTACCTCATAAAGAAAGTCAGAGGTATGTGTACTTCCTGAAACATGGTTAGTTCTATCTGACTCTATAAAATCAATCTCAAGAGGCAAAACATCAGCAGACATGTAATCAATATCAAATTCAGATTCACTCTCAGCATGAAATTCGAACATATGATCAAGTACAAATTCAGATTCAATGCATGAAGAGTGACCGGCATGCAGATTAGAATGAAGACCAGTCATGTATTCATCAACAATATGGTCAATTATTTCAACATGAAATACAGAAAGATCTTCAGATAGGTGTTTCATAGCATCAAGAATATTAAAATGAACAGTTATATCACCAAACTCCATAGATAGTGAGCCTGCATATACATCTATATTAGTTCTAGCAGTTTTCATAAGAGGTCTGCCTAGAATGATGGGAACTGATCCTTTAGAAAATCAACAGGGAAAATCAGCTCACCAACTCTAACTAAGACATCCTCTATGAAACCAGTAGGATAGGCAACACTTCTATTAGCTAAATGAATTACCACATCAGTTGACTGCAAAGGACCTAGAGATAGAGAATTAAAAATAGATAGAGGCATAACAATAACAGAAGCTCCTAAATCTAGCATGGCATTGTCCAACTTATTGTTCCCTATAATACAAGGTATGCTGAATGTACCTGGATCTTTACATTTTTCAGGGATCTGGGGAACAAATTTACCAATCAATGCGGAGACATTTCTGCCCATACTAATTCTTTCACTTCCTTTAAGCTTCTGCTTATTAGTGCACAGCTCCTTCAAGAATTTAGCATATCTTGGAATTTGCTTTATTGCATCCAGCTGAGGTATGTTTACCTCTACTTTCCTAAATGTTCCCAAGATATCCTTCTCTGCCTCTTCCATTTTTTTGTTGGACATTGTTCTTGGAAGGAATGGAAGAGGGATATGCTGTTTCTCTTTAGATTCACCTGCATAGAAATTGTTAGGTAACTTACTCTTTAAATTTTTGTCATCATCTTTTTCTGGAGTTGAGTGAGGTTGGGCAGGTTCATTGGCGGATGAGGAAGATGCTACTGGTTGAGGTCCTTGACACTGCTTTCATGACCTCAATGTAATGGGACTCACATTTTTGGGATTCTGGACAGATTGAGAAGGTAATCTATCAGAATTCTGGGACTATTGTTGATTTAACTGTGTAGCCAACTGTCCCATCTGATTAGTTAAGCTCTGAATGGAGGCTCTGGTTTCTTGTTGAAACTGCATGTTTTTCATAGTCATTTGCCTCACAAGTTCTTCAAGGGAAGGTTGTGGAGGGGCCTCAACTGTTTGCTGTTTCTAGGGCTGTTGCTGTTGTTGCTGCTGGATTGATCGAAGAACGTATGGTCTGCTTGGGCCAGCAACATTTTGAAAATAAGGTTGTTGTTGCTGCTGCTGTTGTGAAGGATTCGACCATCTAAGGATGAGATGGTTCCTCCACCTGGGATTGTACTTGTTGTTGGAGAGGTCATAATTGTTCTGTTGTGGCTGACTTTGCTGCTGAGGTTTAGGACGTCTATTGTAGATATTTGCAGCATAAGCTTCAGGCTGTTCAATTGCTTCAGATTGTTGCATAGAAGGGCAAAGGTCTGTGTGGTGGTCGGCAGAGGAGCATAAACCACAGAGTTTGGCGACAGGTGCAGATTTTTGATTCATGACCAGTTGGGTTACCAGGTTAACCAAGGCATCTAGTTTACCTTCAAGCTTCTTAGTCTCACCTGATGAAGATGAATTTGTGGCTACTTTATGCACTCCTCTAATGACAATAGCATCATTTCTGGCACTGAATTACTGGGAGTTGGAAGCCATCTTCTCAATTAAATTTTTGGCTTCAGTAGGGGTCATGTCTCCAAGGGCTCCACCACTGGCAGCATCTATCATACTTCTCTCCATGTTGCAGAGTCCTTCATAAAAATGTTGGAGGAGAAGCTACTCTGAAATCTGGTGGTGAGGGCAACTGGCACATAATTTCTTAAATCTCTCCTAGTATTCATATAGGCTCTCTCCACTGAGTTGTCTAATGCATGAAATATCCTTTCTGATGGTCGTTGTCCTGGAATCAAGGAAAATTTTTTCTAAGAATACTTTCTTGAGGTCATCCCAGCTCGTGATGGATCGTGGAGCAAGGTAATAAAGCTAGTCCTTTGCCACTCCCTCTAAAGAATGAGGAAAGGCCTTCAGAAATATGTGATCCTCCTGGACATCTGGGGGTTTCATGGTGAAACAAACAATATGGAACTCCTTAAGATGCTTATAAGGATCTTCACCTGCAAGACCATGAAACTTGGGCAACAAATGTATTAGTCCAGTTTTAAGAACATATGGGACATCCTCATCAGGGTATTGGATGCACAAGCTTTCGTAGGTGAAATCAGGTGCAGCCATTTCCCTTAGAGTCCTCTCACGGGGTGGAGATTGTGTCGTGTTCTCAGAATGTACAAAATCAGAATGTTTAAAACTATAATGCTCAAAATCACCAATAACAGAATGCTTAGGATGCTCAAAAGATACTAAATGATGTCTAACTAATCTATGAAATGTCCTATCTATATCAGGATCAAAGGGTTGTAAGTCATATGGATTTCCTCTAGTCATACACTAAATTCAGCATGCACAATTAGTTGCCTTCTTATGCAAGTAACAGTGTAGGTTTGAACTATAGCTACCATTAAATGATATCCAAATGACTTGAAATTTTGTGAGCAACCTTAAAAAATAATGAGAAGATAGCACAAAAAATTTCAAATGAAAATTCAAAGTCTAACTATATAAACTAAAAATGATAAGTCAAGAAAAATAAGGGAATAATGCTTGGAAAATAAAAAAAAAATTTGACAGAATTGCAATTTTTGGAAGAAAGAGACCTCAGCCAGCCATAGGCGGGCTGCCACGGCATGGGAAATTTTTTTTCTACCCCAAATACATATATAATAATAATCATTCTAATACCCGGAGCAAAAGTTATGGTTGTTTGAAGTTATGACAAAAATCAAATTTGCTACTTTTTTGGAACTTTCAAATTTGACCAAACTAAGGGCTCCAACTATTTTTCCCACGAAATATGGATCAAAAGAAGTGACCACAAAAAAATTCAGCCAAAAATAACAACTCTAGCTACCAAAACAAAAAATCCTAATTAATTCAGCAAGGGTGGTCTCTAAAATCCGTCGCTAAGGGATTTCCACTACTACTCAGTTTTGCCCCAAGCAAAATTGGTCGCAAAATCCGTCGCAAAATACTATTCACAGCAAAACACCCAAAACTGAAACAGGAGAAGTGCTTAACATAAAAACTAAAATAGAACACACACTAAACAAAATACCAAGACACTAAACAACACTAACTAACACACACACACTAACACAACACTAACACGAACACAAGAATTAAACACTAACACGACACTAGCTATTATGAACCTTTGGACACTGCTCCCCGGCAACGGTGCCAAATTTGATCGAGGCCGTATCCAAATCAAATAAATATTAAAATGCATTAACTAGGAAGTGATCCTAGGTTGTTTCCCAACGAGTAATGATACACCAAATGTTCATAACCGATAGTAGGAATAGTAACAAATTAGGGGGGGGCATTGTTTGCTTTTGTAAATTAAACAACGAGTTTTGAATTAGAATTTATCAGAATTAAAATATGTTGCTTCCCCTTGATTCACAAGCAAGTCTCTTATCCTAGGTTGTGAGAATTTATCCTTTATTAGTTCAACCACTTAATCCAACCCTAAATTAAATTACTAAGCGAAATTTAACATAAAGCATTCATTATGTGATTAAGCATCACACGCATCAATTACTCATAAACGATCATTAAGCATGAACGTAAATTAAGCGCAGAGACAATTAATCAAGCACTAAGCATGCATGAATTAATAGCAACAAATTCAGAGTAATTAGTGAAGAGGAAAAACTGAACAGAATTTAACAATAATAATAGAACCTCAAAGAGAACTGTGCTTGATCCTCAAGAGAAAACAACGCTGCGGACTTAGCCTTCCATTAATGAAATAGAGAACGAAATTTTATTGATAAAACTAAAAGTCTGAACTGGAATTGTAAAAAATCGAAAATAAAAGAGAAAGAAAAGAGAGACTAAGACTAAAAATGAAAAATAGAAGAGAGAGAGGAGAGAGAGAGAGAGAGCTAAACTAGAACCTTGGTGCTGTTATATAGTTTTTTCAACCCCAAAGCTTACAAATCTCTTTTAAATCCAAGCCCATCAGTAAAATCAAATCAAATCTAGATAAGATAAGATCTAGATGAAATAATATCTAGATGAGATCAAATCTAAATAATATCTAGATAAGATAAGATAAGATCTAATTTTGTAGAATAAATTAGTCTTCCCTCTTCAACTCCAAGCCCAATGCTGGATTCAAGCCCAATGCTTCATTAATTCCTGAAATTAGATTTAAAACATCAAATTAGCTGAATGGGCCCAAATAATAAAACTGCCTAATAAATTTGACAATTAAGACTAATTAGTATTTAAAATGGTGCAAAAAGGGTTAAGAAATAGGAGAAAATAATGGCACATCAAAACGACCTAGGATCACTTCCTAGTTACTGCATTTTAATGTTCATTTGATTCGGGTACGGCCTCGATCAGCAAGGTTACTTCAGGTTGAAGCAATAGCTCGCTTGGGCGAGCTGCTAATCAACCAAGTCCCCTCATCCCCTATGAATAGGCATGATGGGGCTAAAGGAAGGGGTTCAGCCTTCACATATTGAAAGGATTTAGTGAAATTAAGGAGAAGAAGCATAAAGAAGAAGAAACAATGAGGCCGAGGCGCTTTCGAATTGCAACCGTGATCGATTCCTACATCGTTCTTCATTCATTCTTTGTCCATCAACCGGTTAGTATTTATTTTAAGGTTTTTGAATTCGCTCTATGCACCCTTAGAGGTCCTCTTTGTTGCTTTGCACGTCTTCATCTCATTCTTCTACTTTCAATAATCTTATTTCTTCATGAAAAGTGAATTTCAACAAATCATTTGTGTCGTAATCTCATTCTATCCTTGTAAAATAAAATTTCAACTAATCATTTACTTCACCAATCATCTTTTAATCAGTTTGGAGTTTAATAAGTGAAACCAAAGTTAAAATCAACATATAATCGAGCTTTTATCCACAAAATTTGCTTGAATGTGTTCAAGGTCCATCGCCTTAACGGTCTCTTTTATTTTTGTTGGTTAAAATGAACCGTTCAAAAGTTTAAAAGCAACTCGACGCACAAATTTCTTGCTTTTAAAGAACTATGTAGGTCTAAGTTCCTCATTGCACTTGAGGATATGTAGGAGCAAGGGTAATGCTCTTGTCGACCTCAAAAGATAAAAAAAACATAAAAAAGGGAAAATAAATAAATATTGAAGTCATGATTTTGCACAGTCGATTAAAGGCCAGCGTCTCTCATGACGGGCGTGTGGGGTGCTAATACCTTCCCCATGCGTAAATAACTCCCGAACCCTTATTCTTAAAATTCACAGACCCCCTTTTTGGTTTTTCTAATGTTTTCCTCAAACAAACATTGGTGGTAACTCCCACGCGTTTTCCTTTTGAAGACGCACTCTTGAGTCTCACCTCGCCCTCCCGCCGAAGGGTTGGTTGCAACAATATGAATTTGAAGTTAGATTCACCAAGATAAAAAGAGTCTTGTGATATTCATCCAACAATTCTAATTAGTTGAATGTGTTAATTTGGGAAATCCCTTACCACTGCGGTGTTCGTTTTGACAACCATAATCTCCCTCACGTCCCTATTCCTCCTCCACATCAAACACTACAACGTAGGCAACACTAATGATGGTGATGAAGAAGCATTCCAGAGAACGAGGCATGTCAATTATTATGCTTTTAGTTTTATAGTGTAATAATGTCCTTAGAATAGGTGATTCGCTCGATGAAAAATCATTATAAAGAGGAAATGAACAAGAGAAAATAAAAGAGATCCGATTACATGCAATTTTGTATTTAGTTTCCCCAAGTCTGCCTATACAGTTCCTAACGGGAAACGATTAAGTTGATTAGATAATGGGTATAATAGGTATTATACCGTGAGTAATTCTTGTATACACATTCACCTAACAGGTCATGTTTGCACACACAAACTAAAAAATTGACATTCAACACCACCTCCCCCAATGCTCCTCACCAGCGACACTACATGCAACGATGACTTCTCTCCTCCCTCCCTCTTCTTCTACGCACCCTCCTTTCTCTTCTGTGGCTTCACTGATGGTGTCACCGGCATGGCAGGCCTCGGCAAAATCAACTTTGTGCTCCCTTCATAGCTTGCTTCTTCTTTCAACTTCACAAGAAATTCACATTTGCCTGTTTCCGATGGCTTGAACAACATTGTTTTCTTTTGCAACAGAACTTATGTTTTTGTCCCAATTGCGAAATTTCCTAATTAGAAATTAACTAAGGTAAGCGCTGCTTTATTTGCCCTCTTCAAGTCCACAACCAAAATCCGGATTAAGCCCAATGTTTCATTAATTCCTGAAATTAGATTAAAAACATCAAATTAGCTAAATGAGCCCAAATAATAAAACTGCCTAATTAATTGACAATTAAGACCAATCAATAATTAAAATGGTGCAAAAAGGGTTTAGAAAATAGAAGAAAATGATGGCACATCAAAACCCCCCATACTTAGCCTTTTGCACTCCTGGGCAAAATGAAACAAAGAACAAAATCCAAGGATATGAAAGGGAAACAAACAAAAACATTCACATATTTCTCAATGAACATCAAGGAATGAAAGGAATGGGTAACATCTAACATAAGGAGATCCAAAAAGTCAAGACATTCATGAAAATCATCCAAGCAACCCAATCATGGCAAAATAGTTAATCAGCTCAAGAATGAAAAGTGATAAAGCCTCACAAGATATACACTCTATCTCTCAAGTGTCTAGGCTACTATTTACCCTCAAAGCACCCATGAAAGCAAACACCACATAAACTTGGCAAGATTCTAAAATTGACAATCAACCCATAAACACGAGCACATGAGGATCAAAAGGTCTTTTAAGGTTGTAATGGGGCCAAGGACAAGGTATGGAGAAATATGGAATAAGTGGCTAAATCCCAAAGGAATAGAGGAGCAAAGGGGAATAAGTGCATATTAAGAAAAAAAATAAAAAGAAGTAAAGATAAAAATTAAACATGAAGAGTAGAACCAAGAGTTTCATCATTCTTATGCCATTTAAGATCTTATTCACTCAACTTTATTGCTTTTCTTTTTCTTTTTTTTTTCTTTTTTTTTCGATTTTTTTTTTCTTTAGCCTTTGAGAAACAACATTTCATTCAGCATGTCCAACATTTAACCAATATACAATGTACATCAAGTATGGCCCAAAATACATCATGAAGCATAGCCAACAAAACAAGTTGTCCAATGAAACAAAAACCCCCCACTCTTATTCCCAAAACAATTCCAAAGCTCCAAAATTCCTTAAGGATATGGTAATATCATGGTTTTTCACTTAAGGCTTGTAGTGAGCTTCAAAACAAGGAAAGGGAAACAAGGCTCAAAAGGGCTATCAAAGGAATTAATTCAAGGTAAGTCCATTTGGCTAGAAGCTTATAAGAACAAAATTGCCTTAATCATTTCCAAACATGCATGTGAATTAGGACGCATCAACAAGAATCAAGCCAAGGCTATTGTGCAAGCAATCAATGGGGCAAAACACACCAAATGATTATAATGATGGATGGCTCAAATTCTCACAAAGGTAAAATCATCACTTTCAAATTGAGCTTTCAAAACTATCATGACATGTAGAGAAGAATCAAGGATTTCAAGTCACAAAATGTCAAGAACTTTTATTTTCAAAACAATTACCCATTTCTTGAACATATCCTATAATTCAAAGAAAAACATGCAAAGTCGTACGTGCACACGAAATTGACCCAAAATATTAAACTGAAAATCCGACGAAACTAACAACATTAACAAATTAACACAACTAACAAATTAACAAAACCAACAAAACTAGCAAAACCAAAGAACACTCCCCCCCCCATACTTAAACAACACATTGTCCTCAATGTAGCACAATTAAAAGATTAAAAAAAAATTAAATCATCAAAGAGAATCGGAAAAGTGTAATAAAAGCAAAGAAGGAGACAGGAAAAGAAAACTCCCTAAGTCATGGTGGAGGAAGAGTAGGGTGGAGTAAGGAAGTCTCTTCCACCACTACGTCCACTAAAGAAGGGTTCGTGAGGAATGGCTTAAGTCGATGTCCATTGACCTTGAAGCTCTTGTTTGTGGAGTCGCTTTTGATCTCAACTGTACCATAAGGAAAAACATTAGTAACAACAAAAGGACCAATCCACTTAGACCTCAACTTACCACTCATGAGTCCGAGTCTAGAATTATACAATAACACTTTTTGCCCAACCACGAAGTCTTTTTTAACTATCATGCTATCATGGAACTTCTTGGTCTTTTCTTTGTAGAACTTGGCATTCTCGTAGGCTTCTAGGCGGATTTCATCTAACTCACTCAGTTGCAACTTCCTTTCCTCGCCAGCTTGATCCATAGAGAAGTTGCAAGTCTTCACTGCCCAGTATGCTTTGTGCTCAATTTCCACTGGAAGATGACATGCCTTTCCAAAGACAACCCGATAAGGAGACATTCCTATGGGTGCTTTGTAGGCAGTCTGATGTGCCCAGAGAGCATCATCAAGCCTGGTACTCCAATCTTTCCTGCTTGGCTGCACAATCTTCTCTAGAATTCTCTTGATTTCCCTGTTAGAAATTTCTGCCTGTCCATTAGTCTGGGGGTGGTATGGTGTGGATACCCTGTGTACCACCCCGTACTTTTTAAGCAGGGCATGCATTGTCCTGTTGCAAAAATGGGTTCCTTGATCACTAACAATTGCTTTAGGTACTCCAAACCTGCAAAACAGATTAGACCTGACAAAGTCTGCGACAACTTTAGCATCATTAGTTATAGTGGGCTTGGCTTCCACCCATTTTGAAACATAATCAACTGCAAGGAGAATATAAACATAACCAAAGAGATAGGAAAAGGACCCATGAAATCTATACCCCAGACATCAAACACCTCACATAATAGCATAGGTTGCTGAGGCATTTGTTGTCGCCATGTAAGTGTATTTCCTGCTCTCTGACACTGCTCACAAGTGCTACAGATCTTCCACGCATCTTTAAAGATGGTGGGCCAATAAAAACCACAATCAAGCACTTTGCGAGCTGTCTTTTGAACACCCAGATGACCTCCCGGTGCGGAAGAATGACAGAACTGCAGGACTGAGTCAGTCTCATGATCTGGAATGCACCGTCTAATGACCTGATCACTGCACAATTTCCACAAGTAGGGGTCATCCCAAATAAAATGCTTAGCATCACTTTTAATCTTATCTTTTTGGGCCTTAGATGCTAAGGGAGGAAAAACAGAGGCAACTAAATAATTGACAATGTTAGCAAACCAGGGAGTAGAAAGAGAGTCAGAAATACTATACAATATATACAAATGATCATCCGGGAAATCATCCCGAATAGGTGAATCTGCATCAGAGACACGTTCGATCCGGCTCAAATGATCAGCAACTAGATTTTGTGCTCCGCTCCTATCACGGATCTCCAAGTCAAACTCTTGGAGCCAGAGCATCCATCGGATCAACCTAGGCTTAGAATCAGCCTTCTTCAACAAGTACTTTAGAGCTGCATGGTCAGTATAAACAATAATGCGAGTACCAAGCAAATAAGATCGAAATTTTTCAAGAGCAAAAACTATGGCTAGAAGCTCTTTCTCAGTAGTAGTATAATTTGCTTGGGCAGCATCTAAAGTCCTAGAAGCATAATATATCACCCTGGGCAATTTATCAATTTTCTGAGCAAGGACAGCCCCCAATGCATAATTTGATACATCACACATAAGCTCAAAAGGGGCTGTCCAATCGGGTGCCTGGATGATGGGGGTGGTAGTCAACGCTCTTTTGAGGCAATCAAAAGCCTCTTTGCATCTGTCATTAAAGTCAAACTCCACCTCCTTTTGCAACAAGTTGGACAGTGGAAGGGCTACTTTGCTAAAATCCCTTATAAAGCGCCTGTAGAATCCTGCATGACCAAGAAAAGATCGCACCTCTCGCACACAAGAGGGGTAAGGCAATTGTGAAATAACAGAAATTTTTGCAGGATCTACTTCAATGCCCTTATTGGAAATAATGTGGCCTAAAACTATACCTTGCTCAACCATAAAATGACATTTTTCAAAATTTAGAACAAGGTTAGTTTCAATGCATCTATTCAAAACTTTTTCCAAACTATTCAAACAACCATCAAAAGAGGATCCATATACAGTGAAATCATCCATAAACACCTCTATGCAATTTTCTAAAAAATCACTGAAAATACTAATCATGCACCGCTGGAAGGTACCAGGGGCATTGCACAGGCCGAAAGGCATCCTCCTATAAGCAAAAGTGCCGAAGGGGCAGGTGAATGTGGTCTTTTCCTGATCCTCAGGAGCAATAGTAATTTGCATATAACCAGAAAAACCATCAAGGAAACAGTAGTGGGATTTACCTGCCAGGCGTTCAAGCATCTGGTCAATGAATGGCAGGGGAAAATGGTCCTTTTTGGTAACCTGGTTCAGCCTCCTATAGTCAATGCAGACTCTCCAACTGTTCTGCACCCGAGTATGAATCAGCTCCTCCTTCTCATTTCTGATCACTGTGAGGCCAGTCTTTTTCGGGACTACCTGGACGGGACTCACCCATTGGCTGTCGGAGATAGGATAAATGATTCCAGCTTGCAAAAGCTTGGTTATCTCCTTCTTCACTACATCAAGAATCACCGGGTTAAGTCTTCTCTGTGGCTGTCTTACTGGTTTAGCTCCATCTTCTAAATTTATTCGATGCATACATGTGGATGGGCTAATACCAGGAATGTCCGCCAGGGTCCAGCCTATAGCCTTCTTATGCTTCTTGAGAACTGACAACAACTTCTCTTCTTGCTCATCAGCAAGGGAGGCAGATATAATCACTGGAAAACTCTTGCTATCATCCAAGTAAGCGTATTTTAAATTTGATGGCAAAGGCTTCAATTCTGGTGTGGTCGGCTGGACAGTGGTAGAAGGAGATGGTTTCTCAGCCTTTACCTCATAAAGAAAGTCAGAGGTATGTGTACTTCCTGAAACATGGTTAGTCCTATCTGACTCTATAAAATCAATCTCAAGAGGTAAAACACCACCACCAGGCATTCAATCAATATCACTCTCAGATTCACTCTCAGCATCAAATTCAGACATATGATCAAGTACAATTTCAGACTCAATGCATGAAGAGTGAGAGGCATGCAGATTAGAATAAAGATCAGTCATGTATTCATCAACAACATGGTCAATTATTTCAGCACGAAATACAGAAAGATCTTCAGATGGGTATTTCATAGCATCCAAAATATTAAAATGAACAGTTATATCACCAAACTCCATGGACAGTGTGCCTGCATAAACATCTATCTTAGTTCTAGCAGTTTTCATAAAGGGTCTGCCTAGAATGATGGGAACTGATCCTTGAGAAAATCCATCTTCCATATTCAAGATATAAAAATCAACAGGGAAAATCAGTTCACCAACTCTAACTAAGACATCTTCTATGAAACCAACAGGATAGGCAACACTTCTGTTAGCTAAATGAATTACCACATCAGTTGACTGCAAGGGACCTAGAGATAGAGAATTAAAAATAGACAGAGGCATAACACTAACAGAAGCTCCTAAATCTAGCATGGCATTGTCAAACTTACTATTCCCTATGATACAAGGTATGCTGAATGTACCTGGATCTTTGCATTTTTCAGGAATTTGAGGAACGGATTTACCAATCAATGCGGAGACATTTCTGCCCATGCTAATCCGTTCACTTCCTTTAAGCTTCCGCTTATTAGTGCACAGCTCCTTCAAGAATTTGGCATATCTTGGAATTTGCTTTATTGCATCCAACAGAGGTATGTTTACCTCTACCTTTCTAAACATTTCCAAGATCTCTTTCTCTGCCTCTTCCATTTTTTTGTTGGAAACTGCTCTTGGAGGGAATGGAAGAGGGGGAATGTGCTGCTTCTGCAAATCAGAATTACCTGTGGAAGAAGATTCACCTGCACAGAAATTGTTAGGTAAATTTTTGTCATCACCTTTTTCTGGAATAGAGTGAAGTTTGGCAGGTTCATTTGCAGATGAGGAAGGTGCTACAGGTTGAGGTCCTTGACATTGCTTTCCCGACCTCAATGAAATGGCACTGACATTTTTGGGATTTTGGACAGCTTGAGAAGGCAGCTTGTCAGAATTCTGGGACTGTTGTTGATTCAATTGGGTAGCTAATTGTCCCATCTGATTGGTTAAGCTCTGAATGGAGGCTCTGGTCTCTTGCTGAAACTGCATGTTCTGCATAGTCATTTGCCTCATAAGTTCTTCGAGGGAAGGTTGTGGAGGGGCCTCAACTGTTGGCTATTTCTGGGGTTGTTGCTGTTGTTGGATTGGTGGAGGAATGTATGGTCTGCTTGGGCCAGCAGCATTTTGGAAGGAAGGAGTAGGCTGCTGTTGTTGCTGAGGGCTGGAACATCTGAGGTTAGGGTGATTCCTCCATCCAGGGTTGTATCTGTTGCTGGAAAGGTCATAATTGTTCTGCTGTGGTTGATTTTGCTGCTGAGGTTGAGGAGGTCTATTGTAAATATTTGCAGCATAAGCTTCAGGCTGCTCAATTGCTCCAGGTTGCTGCATGGAAGGGCAAAGGTCTGTATGGTGGTCAGCAGAGGAGCACAAACCACAAACCCTTGCGACAGGTACAAATTTCTGATTCAAGGCCAGATGGGTTACCAAGTTGACCAACGCATCCAGTTTGCCTTCAAGCTTCTTAGTTTCAGATGATGCAGATGGGTTTGTAGCTACCTCATGCACTCCTCTAATGACTATGGCATCATTTCTGGCGCTAAACTGCTGGGAGTTGGAGGCCATCTTCTCAATTAAATTTCTGGCTTCAGCAGGAGTCATGTCTCCAAGGGCTTCAGCATCTATCATAGTTCTCTCCATATTACTGAGTCCTTCATAAAAATATTGGAGAAGAAGTTGTTCTGAAATCTGATGGTGGGGGCAACTGGCACATAGTTTCTTAAATCTCTCCCAGTACTCATACAGGCTCTCTCCACTAAGTTGTCTAATACCTAAGATATCCTTCCTGATGGCTGTGGTCCTAGAAGCAGGGAATTTTTTTTCAAAGAATACTCTCTTAAGGTCATCCCAGCTCGTGATGGACCTTGGAGCAAGGTAATACAGCCAGTCCTTTGCCACTCCCTCTAATGAATGAGGAAAAGCCTTCAGAAATATGTGA
Source organism: Glycine soja (assembly GCF_004193775.1). Lineage (NCBI taxonomy): Eukaryota > Viridiplantae > Streptophyta > Magnoliopsida > Fabales > Fabaceae > Glycine > Glycine soja. The sequence goes on along the minus strand of NC_041018.1, from coordinate 16,937,725 downwards.
TCCTCTTGGACATCTGGGGGTTTCATGGTGGAGCAGACAATGTGAAATTCTTTCAAATGTTTGTGAGGGTCTTCACCTGCAAGGCCATGAAACTTTGGAAGTAAATGAATCAGTCTAGTCTTAAGAACATATGGGACATCCTCATCAGGGTATTGGATGCACAAGCTTTCGTAGGTGAAATCAGGTGCAGCCATTTCCCTTAGAGTCCTCTCACGAGGTGGAGGTTGTGCCATGTTCTCAGAATGTGCAAAATCAGAATGCTCAGAATCAGAATGCTCAAAATTATAATGCTCAAGATCAGGATGTTCAAAATCACCAATAACAGAATGCACAGATTCACCAGTTATGGAATGCTCAGAATGATCAAAAGGTATAAAATGATGCCTAACTAATCTATGAAATGTCCTATCTATCTCAGGATCAAAGGGTTGTAAGTCATATGGATTGCCTCTAGTCATACACTACATTCAGCATGCACACAACTAGTTGCCTTGTCATGTAAATAAAGGTGTAGGTTTGAACTACAGCTACCCTCAAATGATATCCAAATGACTTGAAATTTTGTGAGCAACCCTATAAAATGATGAGAAGATAGCACAAAAAATTTCAGACAAAAATTCAAAGTCTAACTATGAAAGCTAAAAATGGTAGGTTAAGAAAAATAAGTGAATAAAACTTGAAAAATAAAAAACTTTTGACAGAATCGCTTTTTTTGGACGATGGAGACGTCAGCCGGACGCTGGCTGCCACTGCGTAGGAAATTTTTTTCTACCCCAAATGCATATATAATAATTGCGATTCTGATAACCGAAGCAAAAGTTATGGCCGTTTGAAGTTTTGACAAACACAAAATTTGCTAGTTTTTTGGAACTTTCAAATCTGACCAAACTAAAGGCTCTAGCTATTTTTCCCACAAAATATGGATTAAAAGAAGTTACCACAAAAAAATTCAGCCAAAAATAACAACCCTAGCTACTAAAACAAAAAATCCCAATTAATTCATCATGGGTGGTCGCTAAAATCCGTCTCTAATTGATTTCTACTACTACTCTGTTTTTCCGCAAGCTAATTTCTACTACTACTCTGTTTTCAAGCACAGTCTTCACAGCAAAACACCCAAGACTGAAACAGGGGAAACGCTTAATGGTAAAACTGAAACAGAACACACATTAAACAAAATACCAGGACACTAATCAACACTAACACACATACTAACACAATACTAACAATTAAACATAAAACACGAAAGGATTAAACACACAACACTAGCTAGCTATTATGAACCTTTGGACACTGCTCCCCGGCAACGGCGCCAAATTTGATCGAGGCCATACCCGAATCAAATAAACATGAAAATGCAGTAACTAGGAAGTGATCCTAGGTCGTTTCCCAACGAGCAGTGACAAGCCAAATGTTCATAATATACTTGCAGTAATAGTAACGATGGGGGGGGGGGGGGTTTGGTTGTTTGGTAATTAAAGAGCAGAACAAATAAAATGGAATACGAAACTACTAATACTAAAAACGGGTTGTTTCCTCTGATTCAGAAGCCACTCTCTTATCCTGGGTTATGGAGAATTCGTCCCTAACAGTCAACCACTTAATCCAACCCTATTTCAATTTACTAAGCGAAAATCAACTTAGGGTTTTCAATACGTGATTAGGCACCACATACACCAGTTAGCCCTTCGTCCATTAAGCATGAACGCAAGTTAGGCTCAGAGGCAATTAATCGAACACGAAGCGTGCACTGATTAATATTCACGAAATTGGGATAACTGGTGAAGGGAAAACTGCCAGGAAACCACATTACAAACGAAACCTCAACGAGAGTTGGGCTTCGTCCTCAAAAGGAAACAACACCAGAAAATCTAGCCATCCATGGATTCAAACAGAAAACGCAAATGAAACATGAAGCAGAAACGTAAATGAACAAGAACGTAAATGAACAGAAACGTAAATGAAAGTAGAAGAAGAAGCAAGAATGAACTCGTAATTAGAGGCAGAAAACGTAAAATTGCATTACGAACTCAGAAACGTCAAAACAGAAAAACGAAAACCCTAAAACAAAGCTCTGAATAATGAATAGCATAACAGAATAGAATGCCCTGCACGAATCCCAAGGCATCTATTTAAAAAGAGTCACTCAAAGTCACTAGGCCCTATTTCAATACTCTGGCCCAAAACGAAATAAACACTGAACAAAATAAAATTGCGAAATTTCCTAATTAGAAATTAACTAAGGTAAGCGCTACTTTATTTGCCCTCTTCAAGTCCACAACCAAAATCCGGATTAAGCCCAATGTTTCATTAATTCCTGAAATTAGATTAAAAACATCAAATTAGCTAAATGAGCCCAAATAATAAAACTGCCTAATTAATTGACAATTAAGACCAATCAATAATTAAAATGGTGCAAAAAGGGTTTAGAAAATAGAAGAAAATGATGGCACATCAAGGACACTTTACCTTGACCTGTTAGAATGCAAACATGAACCATCATACTGCCTCCTGTGAATGTATGAATACATGATTTTGATGATGCCAATGAAGAATCAAAGAAGGTTGTTTCAATGGATAAGCATTGCTTCAAGATTAATACAAGGTTGCTTCAACAAACAAAGCCTTGCTTCAAGATTAACTCAAGATCAAGTCTTGCCTTAAAACAAAGTGTTTCCAAGACATCCAAGGCTACGGTAATCGATTAGCAGGCAGTAAAATCGATTACAATAAGACAATTTTGAAAAATAGCTATTAAAAAGGGTTTTGAATTTGAATTTTGAACCTGTAATTGATTACCAGATGTTTGTAATTGATTACCAGCAACAGAACTCTTGAAATTAAAATTCAAAAGTCACGACCCTTCAAAATATAACTGTGTAATCGATTACCAGAAACCTGTAATTGATTACTAGTGAAAAAATTCAGAAAAAGCTTTTTGAAAAGACACATCCCGTCAAACAATCTTGAAAAGGCACGAAGGGCCTATATATATGTGTATCTGATTTCAAAAATCAAGAGAGAGATATTCTAAGAGAACTTCATTGTCAAATTCTCTCTCAACAACTTTTGGGCAAACACTTGCAAATCTATTGAGAATTCATCCATGAACATCAAATTGTATTATCCACTCTAAAGGAGAGAAATCTTTCTGTTTATCTCGGAAAGTAAGTTGTTATCAAGAGACTGGTTGTCTCTTGAATTGTGAGTTTCTTGTACACAAGGGAAAGGGAGCCATCAGGTGTTCAGAAGTGGAAAAAATGATTTTTACAAAGTTAGTGAAAATCCTAAGTGGGTTGCTTGAGGACTAGACGTAGGCATGGGAAGTGGCCGAACCATTATAAATCGAGTTTGCATTTCTTTCTTCCCTTATCTCATTTATGTTATTGCAATTAATTTCATCTTGCATGTTTAAAGAACATTATTAAATTGATTACTACTTATTCTTCTGCTTTCTGAGCCTATCATTTAGATGGGGGTTAAAATTTTATTAGTGAAAATTATTTGAAACTTAATTCACCCCCCTCTTATGTTATTGAGGCCACTTTTCCAACAAGTGGTATCAAAGCAGGATTATTATCTACAGTTTAAAAACTTCAAGAATAGATATGGCTTCATCTAACTTTCCATTTCCTGAGGCAAATTCTATTAATATGCCTTTTGTTTTCAATGGCGAAGGTTATCACTATTGGAAAACCCGAATGCAGATCTTTATTGAAGCCATAGATTTAAATATATGGGAAGCCATTGAATTTGGTCCCTTCATTCCTACAATGGTAGTGGGAAATGCAACTATAGAAAAACCTAGAGAAGAATGGGATGATGATGAAAAAAGAAAGGTTCAATACAATTTAAAGGCCAAAAATATAATCACTTCTGCATTAGGCATGGATGAATATTTTAGAGTCTCAAATTGTAAAAATGCAAAAGAAATGTGGGATACATTACAAGTAACCCATGAAGGCACAACTGATGTCAAGAGATCTAGAATAAACACTCTCACACATGAATATGAAATGTTTAGAATGTATCAATATGAGACCATACAAGATATGCAGAAGAGATTTACTCATATAGTTAATCATCTTGCAACATTGGGAAAAATATTTCCTAATGAAGATCTCATTAACAAAGTGTTGAGATGTATAAGCAGGCAATGGCAACCAAAAGTAACAGCAATTGCAGAATCAAGAGATCTCACTAATATGCCTCTTGCCACTCTCTTTGGTAAACTTCAAGAACATAAAATGGAACTCATGAGACTCCATCAACATGAAGAGAATGATAAAAAGAGGAAAGGAATAGCACTCAGAGCCTCATCATCTTTTATTCAAGAAGAAAGTGACAAAAAGGACTTGACTGAAATAGAAGAAGATGATGATTTTAGATTTTTTGTGAAGTGATTCAATAAATTTATGATAAAAAAAGAAATAAAAGGAAATCAAACATCAATCCAAAGAAGAAAGAAGAAGATTCCTCCTTAGCCCCAAAATGCTATGAATGTGATCAACCTGGGCACATAAGATTCAATTGTCCTGTCTTTAAAACAAGAATGGAAAAATCTGACTAGAGGAATTTCAAGGAAAGAAAAGAAAGCATACATCACTTGGGAAGACAATGACAAATTCTTTAAGTGATTCAGAAAATGAAATCATAAATCTAGGTCTCATGGTGAAAGACTATGAAAGCGGAGAAGAGCAAAGTTGATACATTGATAGCGATTGCTTCAAACACATGGCAGGAGATGCATCAGAGATTATTCATATTTCTCCCAAAGATAGTGAATATGTGATCTATGGAGACAACAAACAAAGGTCACTTGATCAACAAGCCTAACAAGTGGTATCAAATGATACCAAAAGGTCACTTGTCTTTGATGATTGTTTTTTATGATTGTTTTTTTTATTGAGTTTTCGATTGTCTTTTATGATTGGCTTTGATTGAGTTTTGATTGTCTTTGATGATTTTTTTTTATTGAGTTTTGATTGTCTTTGATGATTGTTTTTTATGACTATTTTTGGTTGAGTTTTGATTGTCTTCGATGATTGCTTTTTATTGAGTTTTGATTTTCTTTGATGATTGCTTTTGATTGAGTTTTTTATTGTCTATGATGATTGTCTTTGATAATTGATTTTGATGATTGTGTTTAAAGGTTATGTTGATTATTAATAACTTTTGATGATTTTTTTTATTATTATATATTTTGATTGTTTTATATTGGATATGTATTTTTGTGGGTGCAAAATAGTTTGTTTTAATGCCTTTTGGTATCACTTGACTCTCATATATTGCAACAAGTAGTAACATTTTCTTTTAGGCCATGAAATGTTACTTGTATGTTATGACATTCTCTACTCTTTTAATTCATTATAAATTCCTGAATGATTTTCTCCTCTCTGCTCATGATATGTTTTTGATGTTGACAAAGGAGGAGAGATAGATAAAAGATAAAATAGTAAGGGAAATATCTATTCTTTATGAGACAACTTTTTGTATATGAAATCTATGAAATCTTCAACTGTCTCATATAAGCAATCATTGTAAAATCAAGGGGGAGTAAACTATACAGATAAATATTTTTTTTGTTGTTGTTGCACCTAACTTACACATGGTTGTCATCATCAAAAAGGGTGAGAATGTAAATTATATAGGTTTTGATGATGTCAAAAAGGATCTGCTTCATAATGAGTGTCATCATCAAAAGGGGGGATAATGTGAATGCATGAATACATGATTTTGATGATGCCAAAGAAGAATAAAACAAGGTTGTTTTCAATGGATAAGCATTGCTTCAACAAACAAAGCCTCGCTTCATGATTAACTCAAGATCAAGCCTTTCCTTAAAACAAAGTGTTTCCAAGACAATTTTGAAAAGTAGCTATTAAAAAGGGTTTTAAATTTGAATTTTGAACCAGTAATCGATTACCAGATGTTTGTAATTGATTACCAGCAACAAAACTCTTGAAATTCAAATTCAAAAGTCATGACCCTTCAAAATATAACTGTGTAATCGATTACCAGAAACCTATAATCGATTACCAATGAAAAAATTCAAAAAAATCTTTTTGAAAAGACATATCTCTTCAAACCATTTTGAAAAGGCACGAAGGGCATATATATATGTGTGTCCGATTTCAAAAAGCAAGAGAGAGATATTCTAAGAGAACTTCATTGTCAAATGCTCTCTCAACAACTCTTTGGCAAAAACTTTCAAATCTATTGAGAATTCATCTAGGAACATCAAATTGTATTATCCACTCTAAAGGAGAGAAATCTTTCTGTTCATCTCAAAAAGTAAGTTGTAATCAAGAGACTGGTTGTCTCTTGAATTTTGAGTTTCCTGAACACAAGGGAAAGGGATCCCTCGGGTGTTCAGAAGTTGTAAAAAGGATTTTTACAAAGTTAGTGAAAATCTCAAGTGGGTTGTTTGAGGACTGGACGTAGGCACGGGAAGTGGCCGAACCAGTATAAATCGAGTTGGCATTTCTCTCTTCCCTTATCTCATTTATGTTATTGCAATCAATTTTGTCTTGCATGTTTAAAGAACATTATTAAATTGATTGCTACTTCTTCTTCTGCATTCTGAACCTGTCATTTAGAAGGGGGTTAAAAGTTTGTTAGTGAAAATTCTTTGAAACTTAATTCACCCCCCTCTTAAGTTATTGAGGCCACTTGTCCAACACCTCCAAAATAAAAAAGGAAAACTAAGTATTTAGAAAGCACAAAATATCAAATGCTACCATTGATGATCCTTAGAATGCCTAATCCATTCAATTTATTCTAGCACTTGTCTTTTATCTGTTGAAGAACTATGGGCAACAACTGCATATAGAAAATGAATGAGGCATTGGAATACATTCTCGTGCTCTTACTTTAGGCTCACAGTTTATATTTTGAATCTTCCTAAAACCACTCCTGTGCTCTTAGTTTAGGCTCACATATATTCAAACAAATGCAGTAAAATTGAAATATGAAATGACATGGACACAACCCTAAATGCAAATCCTTTGTAGTATAAGAAAATCATCTGACATATTCAGCTAATGGAAAATTAGTGCATTGAGAAGTATAGAAGAAGATTTAAACTATTACTTAAGTTGTCAACATAATATGTGAGTAGGAATTTGTGCTCAAACACGACCAAAATAATTAAAAAGGATCTACTTTGAAGATTTAAAATTGAAACACTTAATAAAGAATGTAAATTAAGATAAGAGTGGGCACAACTTTTTGGTTTGACTCATATAAGTTACTCCCTATGAAATACAAGCAAAAAAAAAAATCATGTTTCTTAGTATCAAATATAAGCAAATCTCAAATGAATTTTTATTTTATTGAATTATGTTACCCCCAAATACCCTTCATTGAATTAAGGCTATGTGTTTATAGTGACCCATTTCTTATTTTTAATATCAAGTTTCAACGAAAGGCAATTTAGGATGAAAGTTAATTTTAAATGAGTTTAATATAATTAAATGATGTTTAATTAACTTTCTTATTTAGCATAAAATTAATTTTTTGTCCATATTTGAGAACCGGGAAATATTACACGTAACTTACAAATTTTGATAAAAGAAGAACATACAAAAGGTTTTAAGGTAACTTCTTAAACCAATACTTTAATATAAACAAAAATAACTATTTGAGACTGTTGATGTAGAAATGCTATAAATGGCGCTTCATATTTCATATTCTACAAATTGATAGATATATCTCATACTTTTATTATCAAGAAAAAAAATCTATAGTGGAAATTTTCACTCATAATAATGTTTCAAGTGAATATTATTAGTATAATCATAACTAAGTACCCTTAATTTTTGTTGCATGGTTTCTATTTAGTAATAAAATAGATATTTCAATTAAATGATACAATATTTGAAGGTAGCGTACGGAATGGATCAAAAGTATAAAGTGAGTTAGACAACATATATCTCCCATAAGCCATAGGTTCATTCGATACCTATGTACTTACACGAGAGGTTATGCGCATAAAATAGGTCACTGATTTTGACTAATTAAATTAATAGTCATTGCAACCCTAGAACCTAAGGTTTAATCGTGTCCACCTCTTTTCTTGTAGGGACTCAACTGCATTTTTTCCTTAAACTACACTAACATCTTAGTCATGATCTAATAGCTGCTAAATATGAGTCATTTTTTATAATGAAAATAGAGTGAAAATATCTTTAAAAATGATTATTTAGTAGTTATTCATGCTTCATTGTTAGAAATTGATGTTTTTCCTATTCATGGCTTATAGATATGAAAAGGAGGGATTAAAATCCAAAATGCTGCAGAAAATAACAAATATTTGAAAAAAGGCTCAACCCAAGACGTGTTCAGTGAGTAGCGCGTGAATACAAGCACTCGCGCTAAGCGTGAGCACGCAGACCTAAGTCTACTCCAAAAACTATAAAAAGATAGTCAAGCCAAGGAGAAATTACACACTGAGTCTTTGAGCACTCTAATACACACCCCAAACCTGTGAACTCTCTCATAGGGAATTCTTTCTTTCATCATTTTATGTTCCCTTTTTCCATTCCTTCTCCTCCATCAATTCCTATACCCATTTTCTAGTGTAAGGCCCCTTATGGCCATGAGAGACTAAACCCTTAATTAGGGTCTGGCAGGACTAAAAGCCAAAAGATGTATTGTACACTTCATATTTATTAATGCAACAATTGTTTTCTTTCCTATTATGCTTTCTTACTTTTAATTTAGTGCATCATTCATCCTTGCAGTACTTTAGGGGTTAGGTGGTCGACAAAGGGTAATCCTTAAAAGGAATACAAGGAAGGTTTTGCATGCATCAATCTTAGGAATTAGTCGCTCGACAGAGGGTAATTTCTAATATAACTAAAAGGAAGGGGTATCTTAATAAAATCATTGCTAGACAAAGAGTGATTGCATTATGCCCATGCATCAAAGCAAGCATCTAGAATTAGAACTTCATGCATTTTATCTATAGAACTCCAACCAAAGATTTAGTTCCACTAAATCCAAAAATTGAAGCCACTTGCAATCATAACAATGCTGCGAGAAGAAGAAGAAAGCAAGAAACACAGGGAAGCAATCAACCCTCACCTCCACCCTCTCCACAAAGCCACTATCAAATGGAAGAGGAACATGCATGATGAGTGACACTAGAGGACTACTCTAGTACAGCTACCCTGCAATTTTTCACAAGTATTACAAAGTCAGACGTTCAAGCAGCCAACATATCTTATCTGTTGCAATCCTACCCTCCAAGGGCATCGGATAGAAGACTCCAAGAAGATTGGGCCAAAGATGCAAGAGAAGACCCTAGGGTTCTCCTGAGCCTTAGGGTAGATTTTGGGCCCATGGGCTAAGTATGAGCCCACTTATCTTTGTACATATTAGACTAGGATGTCATTATATTTGGTCCTTGTATTTAGGGCTCCATATTATAGGTAGGGTACCCTAGAAATATAGGATTTTTCAGCCCTTGTATTTTAGGGCACCGAGATTAGTTTTTGTATTAGGGGTAGTTTTGTAATTTCACATGCACTAGGTGAATATTTGATGTGTGTGGTTGGAAATAGATTTAATTGAATTGGTAGAAGCCCAATCCAATTAAATTTTAGAGGGGGAGGTGAGCATTTGCTTACTACACCCCATTGCCACATCATATAGTCACACTTTGTGCATGTCCTTCATGCTTTACATGCCTCATGACACCTAAGCACACTTAGTGGAGAATCTTGGAATTGATCTTGGATTAGTGGGCTGAACCATAACTAAAATTCACTAATCATAATTAGTGAAATTTTTGCTCCAAAGTTTGGCTCCACAAATTCAAGTGAAATTTGAATTGAAATTCAAATTTCCCTCCAATTTTGTGTGACACTTAGGCTATAAATAGAGGTCATGTGTGTGCATTTTTTTGGAACTTTGATGATTTGAAAATTAAACTTCAGATTTCAAAGCTCTTTTAGAGCACAAAATTTTGTGCTCTTCTCTCCCTCTCCCTTCATTCATCTCTTTCTTCCTCCAAGCTCTTATCCATGGCCTCCTACATAGAAATATGTAACACGATAAAGATAGGCGGTGTCCCCGAGAATTCCATACGCCTCAATCTCTTTTCTTTTTCTTTGGCAGGGGAAGCAAAAATGTGGCTACACTCCTTAAAGGAAATAACTTGCAAACCTGGAAGGAAGTTGTAGAAAAGTTCTTAAAGAAATACTTCCTAGAGTCAAAGACTACCAAGGGGAAGATGGAAATATCGTCATTCCATCAATTTCCCGATGAATCACTTAGCGAGGTGCTCGACCATTTTCACGGATTACTCAAAAAGATGCCTACACATGGGTACAGTGAGCTGGTGCAACTAAACATCTTCATAGGTGGCCTATGACCACATTCAAAGCAATTCCTTGATGCATCCGTAGGGGGAAAATCAAGTTGAAGACACCGGAGGAGGAAATGGAGCTGATAGAGAACATGACGGCCAGTGATCACGCCATCCTTCATGATCGAGCATACACGCCAACAAAGAGAAGCCTTTTGGAACTCACAGCCCAAGATGCAACACTGGCTCAAAACAAGTTATTGGCCCAACAAATAAAGGCCATGACGGAGACCCTCAGCAAGCTCCCTCAACATTTACAAGCGGTAAGTCCCTCTCACTCTTCACTCATGCAAATAGGGGGATGCCATATCTGTGATGGAGCACATGAAACAAGGCAATCAATAGCCCAAGTAGATTCTTACATGGAGGTGAACTACATGGGAGCTCAGAACCGCCACAGATTCCAAGGCTACAACCTAGGAGGACCGCTGAGATTCAATCAAGGGAGGAATTTCACACAGGGCTCAAGCTGGAGGAATCATTCGGGGAACCAGTATAACAAGGAGCAAAGAAGTCAACCTGTCAAGAATTCCAACCAAGGGATAAATCTTTATGAGAAGACCAGCAAGCTTGAGGAGACGCTGAATCAGTTCATGCATATATCCATGTCCAAATATAGGAGCACAGATGTTGGATCGCGTGGCCTGAAAATAATTAAGAAAGGGGTTGAATTAATTATTCCTAAACCTTTACAAATTAAAAATTACTCTTCTAAGGCTTTTACTAAGTTTTTAAGAGAATAAGGATTAGAAGAGAAACTTAACAGAAAGTAAAAGTGAAAATTAAAATGCACAGCGGAAAGTAAAAGAGTAGGGAAGAAGGAAACAAACACACAAGAGTTTTTATACTGGTTCGGCAACAACCCGTGCCTACATCCAGTCCCCAAGCGACCTGCGGTCCTTGAGATTTCTTTCAACCTTGTAAAAATCCTTTTACAAGCAAAGATCCACAAGGGATTTACCCTCCCTTGTTCTCTTTGAACCTAGTGGATGTACCCTCCACTAGAACTGATCCACAAGAGATGTACCCTCTCTTGTTCTCAGTCAAACCCAAGTAGATGTACCCTCTACTTGTACCACAAAGGATGTACCCTCCAATGTGTTAAGACAAAGATCTCAGGCGGTTAAACCTTTGATACTTTGTGAATGGGGATACAAAAGAATTCTCAGGCAGTTAGTCCTTTGAACACTTTTGTATAAGGGTAAGGGAAGAATCAAAAGAATTCTCAGACTGTGTCGTTTTGAATTCTTTGACAAGGGAGAAGGGAGACATAAAAGAATTCAGGCGGTTAGTCCTTGGCGAATTCTTTTTGGCAAAGGGAGAAGAGAATGAAAAGATGAATAGCACAAGTTTTCAAGGTTTAGAAAACCAGAAAACTTCAGAAAGCTTTTGGTACAAAGAAGAAGAAGAAGTTCAAAGAGATTCAAGGCTTGTAAAAGATTGATTGAATGAATGTTCAAGATCATTGAAATGCAAAACAAAGCCTTGCTTTTATAGACTCTTCATGTTTGGTCAAGACAACCATTAGAAGAGTTATGACTTTTAGAAAAACTTAAAAACCAATTTGAAAAAGTCAAAAACTATTTGAAGAGTTACATCTTTTGATTTTATTCAAAAACAATCACTAGTAATCGATTACCAAATTAGTGTAATCGATTACACAAAGGTTTTATGTGAAAGGATGTGACTCTTCATATTTGAATTTGAATTTCAACGTTCAAAGGCACTGGTAATCGATTACCAAAACATTTTAATCGATTACAACTTTTTGAAATTAATTGGAACGTAGTAAATTCAATTTGAAAACTTTTTCAAAACAATTTTGCTACTGGTAATGGATTACAACAATCTGGTAATCAATTACCAGAGAGTAAAAACTCTTTGGTAAACATGTTTTGAGAAAAATCATGTGCTACTCAATTTTTGAGAAAAACTTTTCATACTTATCTTGATTAAGCCTTCTCTTGATTCCTGAATGTTGAGTCTTGAATCTTGATCATGATTCTTGAGATCTTGAACCTTGAATCTTGATTCTTGACTCTAAACTTTCTTCTTATGTCTTGAATTCTTCTTGATTCTTATCTTGAACTCTTGAATTGTTCTTGATTCACTTGAGTTGTTCTTTGATTGATCTTTGATTCACTTGAGTTGTTCTTTGATTGATCTTTGATTCACTTGAGTTGTTCTTTGATTGATCTTTGAGCTTTTTGTCATCACCTTTGTCATCATCTTTTGTTATCATCATTGTTATCATCAAAACACCTTTGAATCACCTTTGATTCACCATGAAGCTTTGCTTCTACAACAGAGTTATCCATCAAGAACCTAGAGATACAAGTGGAACTATTAGCCAAACAAATGGCTGAAAGACCCACTAGTAGCTTTGGCGCCAACACGGAGAAGAACCCAAAGGAGGAATGCATGACGGTGTTGACTTAAAGCCAGAGGAGAGCATAAGGAGAAGAAGAGAAAGTTGAAGGAGACCAGTCTGAGGAAGGAAAGGTAGACAAAGAAGGAGAGAAAAAGGAAAAAGATAAGAAGGAAGAAGAGAAATAAGGTCTTAACCTCTAAGACCAAAAGCCAGCTAGCTCGAGTGGCTAGGAAAGAAGAGCCATCAGCCCCTCTAAAGGAGCCCCCATATCCTTTAGTTCAAGGGGCTAAAGATAACCATGCCATTTGGGGAAGCCTTGCAGTAGATGCCACTCTACGCCAAATTCATGAAGGACATCTTCACCAAGAAGGGGATGTACATTGACAGTGAGCAATAAGGTGGCACATATCAGATCTCAAAAGAATCAACCCTGTCTACTATATGCACAACATAATGATGGCGGAAGATTACAAACCAGTCAGACAGCCCAAGAGAAGCCTTAACCCATCAATGAAGGAAGAGGTGCTCAAGCTTCTAGAGGCTTGGATTATCTACCCCATTTCTGATAGTACTTGGGTAAGCCCAATCCAGGTGGTACCAAAGAAAGGGGGCACGAAAATCATTCAGGATGAAAAGAATGACCTAATCCCAACAAGGACTTTCACTGGCTGGAGAATATGCATCGATTACCACAAGCTCAAAGAAGCCATGAGGAAAGACCACTTTCTTTTGCCTTTCATGGACCAAATGTAGGAGAGGCTTGTGGGACAAGCTTATTACAACTTCTTGTATGGATACTCTGGATATAATCAAATTACGGTGGACCCCAAGGATCAGGAGAAGACGACCTTCACATGACCTTTTGGTGTCTTTGCTTTAGAGGTGCATGTTGGCAATTTTTGTAGATATGGTGGAGAAAAGTATCGAGGTATTCATGGATGATTTCTCGGTATATGGGCCTTCTTTTGAATCCTGCTTGAAGAACTTGGAGATGGTGCTACAAAGATGCATGGAAACAAACCTAGTTCTAAACTGGGAGAACCACTTCATGGTTTGAGAAGGCATAATCTTGGGCAAAAAATTTCAGCCCGAGAGATTGAGGTAGACCGGGCCAAGATTGATGTCATTGAGAAGTTTCCACCACCATCGAATGTTAAAGGCATTAGGAGCTTCCTAGGACATGCCGGATTTTACATGAGATTTATCAAATATTGCTCCAAAATTTCTAGACCCTTGAGCAATATGTTGAACAAAGATGTTGTGTTTAAATTTGATGAAGAGTGTTCAGTGGCCTTCCAGACCCTAAAAGACAAGCTCACGACCGCCCCGGTGATGATCGCACCTGACTGGAGTAAAGAGTTTGAATTAATGTGCGATGCTAGTGCTTTTGTAGGGGGCGCAATTCTAGGACAAATGCATGACAAGACGTTCCACGCCATTTACTATGCTTGCAAAGTTCTCAATGAAGCATAGATGAATTATGCCACTACGGAGAAGGAAATGCAAGTCATTGTCTTTGCCTTAGAAAAATTAAAGCATACTTGGTGGGGTCAAAGGTAGTGATTTTTACTGATCATGCCACCATCAAGAACCTTCTTACCAAAGCAGATTCCAAACCAAGCCTCATTAGATGGGTCCTACTCATACAAGAGTTTGATATAGTCATCAAAGACAAGAAGGGATCTGAGAATGTGGTGGCTGGCCACCTCCCCTAGTTGAAGAATGAAGAAGTAACTAAAGAAGAACTGGAGGTAAAGGGAGAATTTTCAGATGAGTTCCTCTTACAAGCCACTACAAGACCTTGGTTTGCTGGTGTGGCCAACTACAAAGTCACAGGAATCATCCCTGAAGATCTTAATTGGAGTCAGCGGAAGAAATTTCTACATGATGCCTACTTCTATGTGTGGGATGATCCATATCTGTTCAATCTAGGAGCAGGCAATTTGCTAAGGAGGTGTGTTATGATGGAGGAAGCACAGAGCATCCTATGGCACTGCTATAGTTCACCACATGGCAGTCGCCAAAACAGAGATAGGACAACAACAAAGGTGCTACAAGAAGGTTTCTTTTGGCCCTTAATCTTTAAGGATGCTCATGATTATGTGCGTCGATGTGACAAATGCCAGAGAACAGGGGGGTTTCTAGAAGGAATGTGATGCCTCTACAAAACATAATGGAGGTAGAAATCTTTGACTGATGGGGGAATGACTTTGTGGGGCCTCTCCTTTCTTCATACAGGAATGTCTATATCCTGGGAGGCAACCAACAATTTTTTCTGTCCTTCATTTCTTGTAAAAAAAAAGCCCAAAAATTGTCTATATTGATTCCAAGGGTGCAGGAAGCAACAAGATGGTTAGGCTGACAAGGTTATCGTGCTAAGCGCCAAGCTGATGAAACACGCACTAAGCAAGGCCTCAACACTATGTGCACGGGTAATTTTAAATTTAATTTCTTGGGGGATTACCGAGGGACGTCATCTTTGGTGAGCATAGCAGCCACGGCTCGCTAAGTGCAAGTGTCATAACTGTTGGCAGTTTTCGAAACTGCCCAAGCCTCCCTAACTTCCAGCCACCTTTAATATTTCCCTTTACTCTCATTTTCCATTTTTACGCTTGTCTCACCTCTCCTATACACTAACAAATCCTCCCCTCTTCTCACTCACCACTTCCTCTTCTCTCAGATTCACTCTCTTTCACACAAAAAGATGGCCTCACGGAAATGTCGAGCAGTGCCTACACAAGGAGGGGAATCCACCTAGGATTCCTCTTGCTTCACTACTGAGATAGCTTGGCACAGATACCAAGACAATGTTTACCTGTGAAACATCTTTCCAGAGAGAAATGTGGAGCTCTCCGCAGGCATGTTTGATGAATTCTACGAAGAGCTCCAATGGATGCACTGGCACTGGATTCTCACCAAACACTCAGAGAAGCAGATCAACATCGCTTTGGTCAAAGAATTCTACTCCAACATTTATGACCCAAAGGACGATTCGATGTGGAGACCATTAATGAATTCCTTGACACCCCCGACATCCTTGCTGATGGAGAAGAATAATTGGCATACTCCCAATACCTACACACATACCTGGATCATCAGGCCATCGTGGCAGCACTATGCACAACCGAAGGTGGATTTGTCTTGAATGCCTCTAGGTCCCCATGGAAGCTGTTGCGGAAGGATCTCACCTCGCTTGCTCAAACATGAAGCGTACTTTCTTGCTTTAACCTTGCCCCTACCTCTCACACTTCTGATCTTAATGTTGAGAGGGCAAGGTTGATATATGGCTTAGTTATGAAGATGGACATGGACTTGGGAAGCTTCATTTTGGGGCAAATCACACAGATCATCCAGTCTAGCACCTCTTGGTTGGGGTTCCCGGCGTTGATCACAATGTTGTGTGATGCTTAGGGGGTCGTTTCTGACACCCTGACCTTTGAGTCACTAAGCCCTGTCACCCCCTGCCTCCCGCCGCCAGTCACCATCCACCTCAGTCCCGATGGACCCGCATACTTTGATGCTTCATTCCATCTACTAGGGTCAGTAGGTTATGTTGGATCGAGTGGCCTCAAAATAATTAAGAAGGGGGGATTGAATTAATTATTCCTAAACATTTATTGATTAAAAAATTACTCTTCTAAGGCTTTTACTAAATTGTTAAGAGAATGGGGAGTAGAAGAGAAACTTAACAGAAAGTAAACGCGGAAATTAAATGCACAGCGGAAAGTAAAAGAGTAGGGAAGAAGGAGACAAACACACAAGAATTAATTATTTCTTTGGGGTTTTCTATGTCATTTAAATATTTCAAAATCATTGTTTTCAAATTCACCTCCATGATCACTTCTGATGGAGATAATTTTGAGATTCTTTTTGTCTTGAATAACTTTGGCAAGTCTTCTAAATGCATGAAATGCATCATTTTTATGAGTAAGAAATAAAGTCCAAGTATACCTAGAATTGTCATCAACAATTACTAATGCATAGTAACTTCCACCAAAACTCATGACCCTAGATGGTCCAAACAAATCCATGTGTAACAATTGCAATGGTTTAGTGGTGGAAACAATATTTTTAGATTTAAAAGATACTTTTGTTTGTTTACCTTTTTGGCATGCATCACATAACTTATCTTTTTCAAATTTTAATTTAGGTAAACCAATAACTAGATCTTTCGAAATTAGACTATTTAGATGATCCATGTTAATATGAGCAATTCTTTTATGCCATAACCATGGATCACAATCTTTACTTAAAAAGCATCTATCATTTTCAGATTTTTATTTTAGATCAATCATGTAAACATTATTTTCTGTAAAACCTATATGTTCAATATCTTTGTCATGCTCATGCTTAATAACACATTTTTCAGAATCAAAAGATACTTTATATCCTCTATCACATAATTGACTAACACTTAGTAAACTATGCTTCAAACCTTCTACAAGCAACACATTTTCAATAGGAGTAGAATAACTCGTACCTATTTTACCGACTCCAATAATTTTGCCCTTGTTGTTGTCGCCGTATGTAACATGCCCACTTTTCTTGGGGGAAATAATTGTGAATTTGGATTCATCACCTGTCATGTGCTTGGAACATCCACTGTCTATGTATCATTTCTTCCTTATAGAATCTTCTTTGTTATTCTCATCAGATTTTGTCATGAGACACAAGTTGACTTGGTCTTCATCATGATCTTGGAATAACCTGTTCCTGAAAACACTTTTGAAAGACAAAGAATCTAAAGAGGCCATTAATCTTGAAATTGTTAAACTTTCTACAAGAAACCTGCTCTGATACCACTTGTTGGATTGAGAGGCCTCAGAATAATTAAGAAGAGGGGGGGTTGAATTAATTATTCCTAAACCTTTACTAATTAAAAAATTCCTCTTCTAAGGCTTTTACTAAATTGTTAAGAGAATGAGGAGTAGAAGAGAAACTTAACAGAAAGTAAAAGCGTAAATTAAATGCACAGCGGAAAGTAAAAGAGTAGGGAAGAAGGAGACAAACACACAAGACTTTTTATACTGGTTCGGTAACAACCCGTGCCTAAATCTAGTCCCCAAGTGACCTGCGGTCCTTGAGATTTCTTTCAACCTTGTAAAAATCCTTTTACAAGCAAAGATCCACAAGGGATGTACCCTCCCTTGTTCTCTTTGAACCTAGTGGATGTACCCTCCACTAGAACTGATCCATAAGAGATGTACCCTCTCTTGTTCTCAGTCAAACCAAAGTAGATGTACCCTCTACTTGTACCACAAAGGATGTACCCTCCAATGTGTTAAGACAAAGATCTCAGGCGGTTAAACCTTTGATACTTTGTGAATGGGGATACAAAAGAATTCTCAGGTGGTTAGTCCTTTGAACAATTTTGTATGAGGGAAAGGGAAGAATCAAAAGAATTCTCAGACTGTGTCATTTTGAATTCTTTGAAGAGGGAGAAGGGAGACACAAAAGAATTCAGGCGGTTAGTCCTTCGTTCTTTTGGAAAAGGGAGAAGAGAGACACAAAAAGAATTCAGGCGGTTAGTCCTTGGCAAATTCTTTTTGGCAAAGGGAGAAGAGAATGAAAAAATGAATAGCACAAGTTTTCAAGGTTTAGAAAACCAGAAAACTTCAGAAGGCTTTTGGTACAACGAAGAAGAAGAAGCTCAAAGAGATTTAGGGCTTGTAAAAGATTGATTGAATAAGTGTTCAAGATTGAATGAATGAATTTTTTTTAAAATGAAAAACAAAGCCTTGATTTTATAGACTCTTCATGTCTGGTCAAGAAGACCATTTAGAAGAGTTATAACTTATAGAAAAACTTAAAACCAATTTGAAAAAGTCAAGACCTTTTTGAAGAGTTACATCTTTTGATTTATTCAGAAACAGTCACTGGTAATCGATTACCAAATCAGTGTAATCGATTACACAGAGCTTTTATGTTCAAAGATGTGACTCTTCACATTTGAATTTGAATTTCAACGTTCAAAGGCACTGGTAATCGATTACCAAAACATTTTAATCGATTACAGCTTTTTGAAAATAATTGGAACATTGTAAATTCAATTTGAAAACCTTTTCAAAACAATTTTGCTACTGGTAATCAATTTGAAAACCTTTTCAAAACAACTTTGTCTTGTCCCGGTGAGTTGTGTGAAACTTGTGAAAGAACGTCTGTTTTCAGTTTCCTAATTTTGCATCATTATTAGTTTGTTAGATTAATTAAATGAGGTGGAAATGATCAAGGCCCTGTTTCTTTTTATTTTCAGTCACTTAGCCAAAAAGCCAACCTTTGATAATAATTTATCCCTTGTACCTTATTTGAGCCAAAAATGATAATTGTGTTTTTCTAAAAACCCCTAAGCCTATTTTCTCAGATATCTCTTACCTTGTTTTAGGGTTTTAAGAGAGCACAAGGGTTTTAGTCATGATATGCCCCTAATTTGGGGAAGGACTAGGGTAAAAATTGTCTCAAGAAGGTGAAACAACATACATTAAGGCCCCCTCAAAAAGCTTGTAAGCCCAAAGTTTTCTTTTCCAAAAAAATAGGAAGAATAAGGGCAAAAAATAAATAGGTGCCATAAGTGTTGTTAGAATAATAAATTGAGGCTAAAAAACAAATAAGCCTTGGTTGAATAAGTAGAAGTTTTTCTAGGAAAAATGCTATCTTATAACCCTAATTTTTGAAATCCCAGAAAAACCATAATTTCTTTCGTTAAGCCAAGCCACATTACAAGCACATAAAAGTCCTTAGTGATTCACCAAGTGTAAGCAGGATAACTCTAACTGAGATGAAGTGCAAAATTGGGAACATTAATTGCAAGTCATAGAAATTTTAAACACTAATCCAAGACACTTGTGCGTAGACAAAAACACTAAAGCCTTGTAAGGAAAAACTGGGGCAAGCCGATCTGATTGATTTCTGTTACTGACCAATTCTATCTCAATGTTTGTTTATGCTTTCATTGCAAGGTCATGACAAATGCAAGAAAGTTCAGTTGAGGGAATTTGAAAAACAACGGCTATGGAAAGTGTTGGAGCATTCAGAGCCTGCCTTATTTTTATTTTTGCTTAAGGACAAGCAAAACTTTTAATTTGGGGGATTTTGATAACTGTTAAATATGAATTGTTAGGAATTGATGTTTTTCCTATTCATGCCTTGCAGATATGAAAAGGAGGAATTAAAAGCCAAAAAGATGCAGAAAATAGCAAATATTTGAAAAAAGGCCTAGCCCAAGATGAACTCAGCACGAAAACAAGCATTGGCGCTAAGCAAGGAAGAGGCGTGATAACCGCGAATACAGGCACCTACGTTAAGTGAGCAAAGCATGCTAAGCGCGAGCATGCATGTCCAAGTCCACTCCAGTAACTATAAAAAGAGAGTCAAGTCAAGTAGAAAATACACACCAAGTCTCAGAGCACTCTAATACACACCCAAAGCCTGAGAACTCTCCCTTATGGAATTCTTTCTTCTCTTTCATCATTTTCTAACTCCACTCCTCATCACCTTTTATCTAACAAAAACCTTACTTTATAAATACCTTGTACGACTTTTTTTATTACAAAGTCACATGCCAATTATGTAACTACAATGAGTGTTGTGTTTGAAGACCTGGGATCACTTTTCCTTACTAATTCTCTTGCAAGAACTTATAACAAAATATCTTAATTATTTTCCAAATGTTCAGCATATACTCCAAAAATGTGATGATTATAATTATTCTTCTAGTAGTACTATTATAGTGTGTGTTGTATCATTTATTATTACCTTTTATAAAATGCTCCACATATACTAGTATAGGTAGAAGGGAGATAGAAAAATAAAGAAAGGGAAAAATTGGTACATATGAGAAATGATGTTATATATGACAAATAAATAGACATAGGAAAAGAAGTTAAATCAAAACTAATTAGCTGAATGTGTTAATTTGGGAAATCCCTTACCACTGTGGTATTTGTTTTGACAACCATAATCTCTCTACTTCTGATGCATAGCCATTTGGACATGGCATTCGCGAAGCTCGACGAACACGCGAAAAATCTCAATGAGATATACAAGATGAGATGACAACAACAAAAAGATGTGGTACTAGTAGGGTTAAGAACCTCACAGAAATCAGAGATCAATGCCGGTGATGTACGGTTGGAGTCTCAACCCTTCATGGATGTAAAGCTCTTGCTTTCAGCAATGACGATGCCATCGTTGCTGACAGAAGTAGGGATAAGGTGCCATATTCAATTTTGAAGTCCTCTGTTCACATGAAAATGAATTTCATATCTCAGATCTGGAAAAAGTTTGAGAAATCTCAAATTTGGTGGTTGGAAGAGAGGCTTGGGTTGTGGTGTTGGGGGAACTAGAGGGAGCTTACCAAGAGCAGAGTCAACCCTAGTGGCCAATACAATGCATACTATATTTAAATCATAATTTTGGTTTATATATTTTATATATAAATGCGGCATGTCAATTATTATGCTTTTATTTTTATAGTGTAATAATATCCTTAGAATAGGTGGTTTGCTCGACGACAAATCATTATAAAGAGGAAATGAACAAGAGAAAATAAAATAGATCTGATTACCTGCAATTTTGCATTTAGTTTCCCCAAGTCTGCCTCTATAGTGCCTAATTGTGAAACACCATAGAATTAGTTGAAAGAAAATGCAAAAAAATATTTTAGAAGGGAAAAGATTAAGTTGATTAGATAATGGGTATAATAGGTATTATACCTGAGTAATTCTTGTATACGCATTCACCTAAGAGGTCATCTTTGCACACACCAACTAAAAAATTGACATTCAACTACACCTCACCCAATGCTCCCTCACCAACGACACTACATGCAACGACGACTTCTCTCCTCCCTCCCTCTTCTTCAACGCGCCATCCTTCCTCTTTTGTGGCTTCACCGATGGTGTCGCCGACATGGCAGGCCTCGGAAAAATCAACTTTGCGCTCCCTTCATAGCTTGCTTCTTCTTTCAACTTCACGAGAAATTCACATTTGCCTGTTTCCGATGGCTTGAACTATATTGTTTTCTTTTGCGATAGAACTTATGTTTTTTGTCCCAATTATCGATGTCTCTAAGGCACTAACCTTCATCCCGCACTTCACCAACTCGATGAGCACCGTTTTGATGGTAGCGGGATGAAGAAATAATGCAGATAATGGGAGGAGGAGATTTCAATGGTGACTCTCAAAGGAAACGACAATGGCGGCTCGGAGAGGTGTTGACCACAACCTTCTTCACAAAAGGTGAGGCAATGAAGAGATCTGACGGAGCATCAATTGCAGTGGATGATGTTGGGCACGTTGGTGGTCTACGAAGTGCGGATGAAATTTCCATTCCAATTATTTTAACTAGTTCTTTTAAAAAAATGAGTTTTAAATTTTTAGTGGGTGTTTGTAAAGATGATGTGGCAGATGAGTGTTTATACAAGAATTACTCCTATACCCTTTGAATTACAAACTAAATAATAATTTTAGAAAAGAATAACAAAAATGCATTTAATGACAAAAAGCAATGTCTTGGAGTACGAAAGCCTCGTACCTTCAAAAGCTTTACACACATAAATCATTGACCCTAAATTTATCATTGTAAAAATGAATGCTATTTATAACTTAAAAAAACTAAAAACACACAAATTTTAGTCTTGAGAACAACTAAAAGAAGCATGGACAACACTCAAATCCCTGGTCTTGGCAGAGATAAAGCTGCTGTAAAACAGGCAAGAAATCCCGGGATATAGTCCGATGTAACTCCTACAAATGATTTGACATGCCATTCAACATGTTGAGAAGCAATTGTAACACTAAAAGATTGAGCATGCATCTTCCAAGCACTCCAATTGAAGCTTCCCAGAAGATGGTCTTTCAGTTTTGAGCAATAAAATCTTCATTTCATTTTCTTAAAGGAAAAATAAACAAGAAACAGAGAAAAAAAATACCTATTATATACTTCAAATTTTTACAGGACACTTTACCTTGACCTGGTAGAATGCAAACATAAACCATCATACTCCCTCCAAGCAGATCATCGGGAAATTTGTACCATTCAAAGAATAAAGCCCCAAACTTTTTTTAATTTTAATGATAGCCACACCCAGATTTGCAGAGAGAGGGAGTGCAAGAGTTTAACTCTAAAAAGGGTTTATTAACACCTCATAAGATCAATTACATAAAATCATCTTTGAAAATCTAATAACAGCATCCGTTCTTTTAAAAATGATGTCAAATAGCTATTTCAACATCTGTTTTTGAAAGAAATGATGCCAAAAACTTTGATGTAATTTCAAAATTACCATCGCAGCTATAGATTTTCCTAATGGTGAGTTTGGTTTGGTCCCTACCTTGTTTGTTTGTTCGTTTTCTCTTTTTTATTCTTTTAATAATACCATGTGGGATTGAGGCATAGGATTCTCTTCTTCATTGGTGCCAACCTACTTTGGACTAATGAATTTGGGATGATACTTTGAGTTTCATAAAAAGAGAAGACGCAAGTTTCTATGACTCTTGTCTAAAATAATATCAAATGATTATATACATCTACTTCAAAAAACTAGTCGATACTTCTAGAGAAGAGCAAATAAGTTCAAGCATCAAAGCATCTAATAAAGGAGTAACAACAAAGTAGCTAGGTTCTGTTGGGGCCTTGGAATGACTTCCTCTAATGTCATTCAAAGACCCAGTGACATAAAAACATCTGTTGAAAAAAAAAAGAAGCTTGCAAGAGTTTAAGGTCATAAGTCATCAAGCACCATATATGTACTCGCTTATTACATGAACATGTTTGTTCTATGGAAGCAACTAAACATTGTCATTGTCATTTTCATTAATATTAACTTCAGCTGCTGTAGCTTCACTTTTAACATTATTGTTGGTTTCCAGCCCAACTCTTTTGCACACTGGGCAAAAGTTCCTGCACAAAAGCCACTGTCGGATGCAGTGACGGTGATACTTGTGGATACAAGAATGAAGCTTCCCAATTAAGTTTCCCTCTTCAAACTCTTCCTGCATATGGAAACAAATTTCGTAAAAGAATGATTAACAGAACACTAAGACGTGAACATGCACGCGATATCCATAAAAAGAGAGTATATATAATGAGACAATGACATTAATAATAATTAAGCAGAAAAATACTATTTAGATTCGAGAAATAGCCTAATTGATTAACACTATATAGTAGAAATGAGACAAGGAATATTTATTTTCACCGCTATAATTAAAGAGTTTCATGTGTTGAGTTAACCACCCAAAATACTATATATATTGGTTACCCTGAAATGAATCAAAATGTAGCAGGACTCACCAGACAAATGGGGCATTTTTCCTTATCTTCTTCTGGAGCATCCTTATTAACAATCACATAAGTTTCACTCTCCAGGTGCTGCACGATCGTTTCGACAGTAAGTCCCTGGGGTAATGCATCAAATTCTTCGGGGTTCTGCTTCAAATCATAATTTTTAGAACAATAATCAACCCAAATAGTTTATTCTAAACTAGAATGAAAATTTACACTTCACTAGGAAAATAAGTACAAATGCATGCATTAATTGCTTCCTAAATATTTAAAAAATTCTAAACATAAGTTATAGGAGATTAAATTGGAGGTGGCGGAGGAGGTGAGGGAAGTATTGATTGGGAAAAATATATATAATAGTATAAGCAGGATGAAATTAAAAGGAGAATGGAAGGAGGAGGTAAATCATGAAATGAAATGAAATTAGCAACTTTTCAAACTTTATTTTCAGAAAACAAATGGAAAAGGCCAATTCTGGAAGAAATAAATTTCATTTAAATTTCATTGATGGATAATGAAATGTTGATTGCTAGCAAGATTTGAGGAAAAGGAGACTGAGGAGGCAAATTGGAGTTGTGAAAATTCCAAAATGTATAGGCCTAATTCAATTTCCAAGTTTATCAAAAGTTTTGGAAGATTTTAAAAGAATCTTGGAAAAATAGTCAGACGAGTGATATCCTCTTTAAGTTTTTTTGGTGCCAGGGAAGGAGTATTAATTCAATAAGGATTGGATATTACAGACCAATTTCATAGATATGCCACATCTATAAGTGATGGAGAAAGTAATTTTGGAGAATTAAACTGCAATTACAAAATGAGGTAATTGATGAATTAAGAAAAAAATATGAAAAGATTGCTAAATTTTATAACAGATTAAAAAAACATGTGACTCTACTTTTTGGGATTTCTAGACAACATGGGCTGAAAAAAATTGGCTTTATTTTTATTTTTTTTAAAAGAGAGGGTGAACATGCCCATTATAATGTGTTTCAAGTGCAGCTGTGGCAATTTTATGGAAATAGAAATCAAACCCATTGAGAAGTTTCAAATGCTTTATTTTCTTATTTCTTCCTTCCTTTCTATTTTACATCACTTATCACACTTATCATACAAATATGAAGAATAATGTGAAATTGAAATGGATGATAAAATAAATGCATTAATATCATTGTTCCATTATATTTCATACCTGAAACCCATATTGTGACACAAGTGCGTGGTCGATGCTCCTGAATTCCTATAAAATATAGTCACAAGAAACGTTTCTTAATTACAATGATTAAAAGTGATGAGAAATTAAAAACATACTGAATATTATCGAGAACAGTGTAAATAGTAGAAATTAAAGGAGAGTTTGCTTGCAATTTTGTTTTCTATTTTATTTATGCTCCCTATTTTCAAAATATATATACAGATAAAACAAAATAAAAGATATTTTCAATTGTTTCTTGTACAAATTTTTGAAAACAAGAAACTAAATGAAAATAAAGTGATAATTTTGTAATTGAAAAGTGAAAGCAAAATATAAAATTGCGAGTAATCGATCGCCTCCTAATTACCTCATATGGATAATACTAATAAAGAACACACGAGGAATAACATGAAAAAAAAAGTAGAAAGAGAAAGTGATAGATGAAATAAATGATATATGATAAGAAAGGAAGAAAACAGCTAAGATGGCTCGGCTAGTATAACCTATAAGTTTGTGATTCCTTTTATCCCTCACTTAGAAATAATGTTAAATCATATAATTAAGATGGTCTAGATACAAGATGTTTTTAAGGTTAAACTTGAACCATCATATGTAGAATTTGATTGTTAGAGCATGCACATACCATTGTGTCAAAATCTATATCAAACATTACAGCGGATGGACCACTGCGTAGAGCTTCTAGGATAGAGTGAACCTGTATGGAGAAAAAATGAAAACAGCAGAATAAGTAAATGCTAAAATAGTTACCAAATAAATTAGGATGGGAAACAGAGAAAAAATTCAACATCTACTGTGAAAGACAAAGAGTGATAAAATTTACAACTTAAAAATACATTCAACATGTAAAATAATGTGTTAAAATCAGATTTTTGTATGAGATAATTATAAGAAGGTAATCATTGAGCATACGTAAGATGAAAGCCTTCTTCTCTCTTCCGCAGAAGGATATGATGGTAGTGGTGACAACGAGGGTCCATGTTGGACGTAAGGTGGAACTCCAGTTCCTAATACTTGCACTTGATTATGATAGTTATGAGTTCTAGAGCTACTTGCTCCACCAGAGTAGTTCAATCTTTGTGACTGTGAAGGTCTCAAAGTTGAAGGGCCAGCTTGGTCATTCAGAAGGTGGTACACAACCGCTTCATTACGAACTCTACCATTATCGTCCTCATATCCAGATACTAATTGCCTTGGCTCTAAATGATTGAGCCTCTGGGGCAAATTAAATGAAGGAGTCCCAACCGAAGTTCCAACTTGTCTAAACATGGTACTCTCTTGTCCGAGCAATGGAGCCATATCATCGGCTCCAGGCATATCTTCTACTTGCCCTGCATTTTCTGGTGAGAGCGGAAATAAAGGAAGCAACTCCAATGTTTCAAATGGTGAAAGAGGCATCATTTCGTTTTCGTTGTTTGATCTGTTGTTGGTATTAGTTTGACCATCAGAGTCACCTTCACAAAAAGAACCTTGGATCAGTAGTTAAAGATTGCAAACAAATAAATGGTCAAGAGAGGAATCCATGATTCACCTTGAGGATTCATTGTAGATAAGTGTACTCTTCTGAAGGAAAAAGATTCAAATAAATGTGGCCTCAAGTATTGAGTCACACTACCTGCATGAGATCAGCCAAAAGAAAATATTATTCAGCATGCTAAAGTTATTTAAAAAAATAAATACTTACATTATATTATATAATAGCACAATTTCAGCCATGAGTGGTAATGTAAAGCAACATTTTGCCAATGAAATGGAAATCATTTCTTCTACTAAAAGATGGATCAGAATGACATGTGAAATGCATCTTTAAACATAATATTTGTAAGGATAAAATATGTTTCAAATTCCTGTGGCATATGCATAACCATGGATAAATTTTGTTTTCTGTTGAGTTCCTTTGTCTGTGTTTGTAATTTCAAATTAGAGGTTATGTATGTATTAAAACATATTTATGCTTTAAATCGTTCTAGTAGTGATGCTGGTAGTTTTCTTGTTTCCCAGTTAGCTTTTTAGTCAAATTTCTTTGAATAACTAAACTGGTAAATAGTTTATTCGTTTTTTTTTTTAATTTAATTAATAGTCTCAGCTTTGAATGCTAAAAACATACATGCATGCGTTAAAATTTGATACATACAGAAATCTATTGCCTTTATTAGTCAACACCGACTTAAATTCAAGATTGTCAAATAAAAAAAAAACCACGGCCCATTTCACCAAATTCAATCTTCTTCAGCCTCAAGCCACCAAAATCCACACATCCACTTAGCTAAATCTTTCTAGATCTTTAAATATTCCAATTTTCCACAAATCCCCCTAGCCATATTTCCGAACAAAACAGGATAAACAATAAGCTACACATTAGCAACGAAGATCCACATCTTCCTAGTTGAACTCTCATCGTAATCACATCGAATTCAACAATTGACTACGTGCTTCAAAAATCACAACATTCAAATCATACATATAAAATTAAACCCTTCCCCCTCACACCTCAAAGTTATTAAAAAAGGGAATATCGATTCAAATAGAGGAACAGGAACATCACTCATAAAAATGCTCCTATATTCAAGGGATGAAAAACATATTTAAGTCTTAATTTTTTTTATTTTTTAAGCCTTAAACCTTTCTAGTAATCATGCTAGTAGTTTTCTTGTTTCCCGTTATCTCTTTAGTCAAATTTCTTTGAATAACAAAAATGGTAAATAGTTAATTCAAGTATTTTTAATTTAATTAATAGTCTGAGGTTTGAATGCTAAAAACATACTTGCATGCGTTAAAATTTGAAACATATAAAAATTTATTACCTTTATTAATCATCACCCAATGAAATTCAAGAATGTCAAGAATATATATAAGTAACCAAAAACAATGAATTTAAATATAAGCATATTTTAATTACTTTGACCTTATTTAATGACATTAATAATCCCAAAAATACCTATTATTTAATTGTGATTCTTGTTGCAATGACTTCTTTTTATTAATGAAGGACACTTTAGGAAAAAAAAATTTAAATATATTTAGGTTCGGAGGAAGTATAGTTTATGAAAGATTAGTTGACTTAGGTAAAAAATATGTTTGAAATAAATGAAAATAGATAGGATTGAATATCCAACAATACATTTTTTGTACTTATCTTTTTACTAAAATTTATTGTTTTTTTTATCTTTAAGAAAAATCATTTTAGTCCATTGTCTCTCAATCTTCGGTTAATGTTATTCTTCCAAGATTGTGATCATTTTCAATTTTGAATTCTTTTTTGACTGTTTCAAGACAATAAATTTGTTACATTAGGTTCACCTACATGAAACTATTAACCTTAACTAATGTTCAAAAAAACAAAAGGGGGCTATAAATATGAAAAAAAAATGCATGAAGAATGAATTCCACAAACAATAAAAAAGAACCTAATTGCAC
Source organism: Glycine soja (assembly GCF_004193775.1). Classification (NCBI taxonomy): domain Eukaryota; kingdom Viridiplantae; phylum Streptophyta; class Magnoliopsida; order Fabales; family Fabaceae; genus Glycine; species Glycine soja. The sequence goes on along the minus strand of NC_041018.1, from coordinate 16,909,071 downwards.
AATTTTGACAGCTTGACTTTTGCTCAATAATTGGTTAGTATCTCTTGATCTTGAAGTTCAAATAATGTGAAACCAAACAAATTAGTTAGCTACATCTAGGGCCACACCATTTATGAAAACAACTTTTTTTTCTGATTCTGACCACACTGCTTGCTTAAGCGTGGTATTCTACTCACTTAAGAAAGGGAAAAAACTCACTAACCCTTGTTGCAATAGCTTGCTTAAGTGAGGTTAGCGACCTTCAGTGCACGAATTTTGATCTTTTGCAAACCCATGCATCCCCACACTACTAGAAAATTTACTTTTAACATCGTTAGAATAACATCGCTTTTATAGAAAAACAGATGTAAACGAAAATGCAATGGCATAATCGTAAATAATGTGACTTCGTTACCATCACTTTATGGAAAAACCAATGTTAAAGTGAGTTGGTTAACATCCATTTTTTAGAAACCAATGCTAATGTGACTTCGTTAGCATCGGTTTTTGGAAAAAATTGACGTTGTATTATCCTATTGATAATATTTTTCGTGTTTCTGGAACTTCACTCATCTCGCTCACAACTCGGCTCCCTCACGCTTCTGGCAACCTTAATCCCACGAACCCTTTCTCACTCTCGCGACACTGAAACTATGGTTGACACTATTACTCTCAGTCCCACTCTCGTTGGTCTCTTAGTGGTGGCGACAACTTCTAGTATGTTTTTCTCTCAAATCTTTGTGGATTGTGTGTATCTTCCTCTTTCTACACTATAGGATAAACTTTTAGGTTTTCTTTAGTCTGTGATTATGTCTGTGTTGATTGTTGAACCTGATTAGTAGTACGGTGACTGTAGAACAGTGTTGTAACCACCACCACCACTGTCACTGCCACTACTACTACCAATTGCGGTTGATCCATAGGAAGTAGTAAATTATGTCTTTGATTTTTTCTCCTTGCTACCTTGACAACCTATTTTGTCTAGTGAATAAAGATTTGGGAGGAAAAGAGATTGATTAAAGATTGTTAGGGTGTAAATTCTTTTACAACAATATTCGCCAATGTTTTTAAAGGACCACCTTAGGAAAAAAAAATCTTGTATGTAGAGCTAGCATCCAATATACAAACAGATGAATCTATTAAAAAATTTCATCATGTGAGTTCAAGAGATTGAATTCTCTTCAAGTCTTTTTCAAATATCATTGCCCACTGTGTTCTTATTGTACAATGAAAATGTATTGGTATCATATTGTTATGGAAAATCTATCATGCTTTGTAAATATAAATGTGGAATGTAGAAAGACTCACTATTTAAACATATAGTAGTCAAAATCTATCTTGAAGTATATATTTAAGGCACTTTGCCATTTGGCGCATATAAGAGTTGAGTTCGAAAGCTACTGCACTGCTTTACAAACTATAAATGTTACCTAATAGGGTTTTAGTTTCTACCTCTTCATTTTACTTGTACAGACATCATTGCTATAAATATGTTGCATGGAGTAAGCTCCTAGATAAGCATGTTACATAGTCAGTTTTTGCATGGACCAATTAGTGGATTTAGTTGGTTTGACAAAATTTACTTGATGTCATGTTTATATTGTAAATGGAGTTTAGAAATGATGAATGAAGATCAATACAACTGGAAGGAAATGGCTATGACGATGATGAAGATTAACAAAAAGCAGAGGAAATGTTCAACACAATTCATATTATGGATCAAGTTACGAATTTCAAGACTAATCTCTAATAAACATGACATTATATAACATATTAGTATTGCTTATATTAGTTTACTTTAAATGTAGCCTTATGGTGAAGTGAGTAGGTCTTTTGCTGTAAGATGGAAGGATGAACTAGAGTATAGTTGGCATCTACTATACAGTAATGGAAACATGAACTCTGTTACATACAACCAATATCTGGTGAACCCAATTATACTGGATGGATGGACATAACTAAGAGATTTCTATGGACTCATAGAAAATCATCAAGTGACCATGACCCATTTTGGACATAGTGTTTTCTTCCTGACCATCTTCAAAAGCAACTCTGAACCAAAAATTTATCCTATATGGCACTCCTTTTACCACCAAGTTCCTAACTCAATCACTTTTTAAGTCTTGCTAAATGAGTACAAAGTGACTTTTAGCAGTTTGGTGAGTAATTAAGCACTCCTCTATCTGTCAAATTTTAAAATCATATACATATATAAGGGAAACTTAATGTTAATTTCAAAATATGTCGAGTACCATGTACTCATTTATGAAAGCTGTAGGATTCACCTATCCTAATCTGAAAGGGATTATGAAATGCAGGATTGTTTATAATCATTGGAGGAAGTATGCAAAAATTTGCTATGAATGGAGGACTTTTGCATAATCACAAAATTTGCAAGCTATATTTGAGTTCCCAGATGCAACATCTAACTTTGTTTTATCTTGGATTTGTTTGTAATTAAAGTACATTATACTATACTAATATTTGTAAAAATTTTGTTCATAACTCTTGGTGATATATTTTGTGGGAAATGATGCTTGGAACATCCTGAAAACATTTGTGGGAAATTTTTTTATAAGTACTCTTTGTGGTATATTTTGTTTATAACTTTGGTTTATTTTTAGAGTTTTTATAACTTTGACTGATAAGCTGTGATATGAATAATTATAGATGGTAATTAAAAAAACATATAGGATGTTAAAAAAACCAAAAAAAAAAACATCGATTTTTAGAAAAACCTATCTAGTTTTTTTGGTAAAACAACAATGACTTTTAAAAAACTGATGTTAACGTTGATACTTTTAATATCGGTAGTTTCAACATCGGTTAATAATTGATTTTGAAAGTCCTTAATAACCGATGTTAAAAACCTATTTTTCTAGTAGTGCCAAATCAATTCAAATCTATTTCTACCACTCATAATTGATTTAAAACAAATCTCAACACTCAATACAAGCCCAAAAGTACTTAAATCAATAATTAATTGAATATAACAAGCATAAAACAAGAATTCCCAAATCCAAATCATAAAGGGAAAGAACTTGAAGAACAACCAAAAACCCACTTCAATTGATTCATACAATCAACGCTCAATTGTTCATAGAAAACAAAACCCTAACTTGGGGAAACAAAGAGAAAAGGGAAAAAGAGAAAAGAGATGACTCATAAACCAAGAAGGATTGGAGAAGACAAGGGAAAGAACACTCACCTAGAATGAGGCACAAAGGGGAGCTTCACTTGAGTCTCTAACTTCCTTCTTCCTTCCTTTTTCGATTTCTTTCTATTCTCTCTTCAATCTTATCTCCTCTCTCTTCCTTCTTTATATTTAATATTTCTAACAGCTAATAACCTTAAAATCTCTCTCACACACCCTTCCCATAACATTGAAAGTGGGTAAAGGGATTTGGGTGGGCCTATTGGGCCTTGTGCACTAATTGTGTCCTATTACCTTATGTTCATTAATCAACAACAACAAAAATATTAATAATAATAATAATATCCTTTATTTTCATTAAACGTTATAGCTTCTCTCATCATTAATTATGTGCATTTTCATTAAATGTTAACTTCTCTCGTCATTAATTTTTTTCTTTTTTGTTTGTTATTACTATCATTGTCTTGCAATAATTGTTGTGTAAAAAAAATTAAAAAAATGTTTTTTATCTTTTATTGTAACATTAATTATTATTTTCTTTCATATGCCTTTTAATTACTATTTAAATTTAATTTAGAAAAACAAAAAAGGGGTAAAAGAGAAGAGAGATAATTCATAAACCAACAGGGATTGGGGAAGATAACATGAAGAACACTCACCTAAACACATGCACAAGGAAAGCTTCACTTGAGTCTCTAACTTCCTTCTTCCTTCCTTTCTCATCTTCTTCTCTTTTCCTTCTTTATCTCTAATTCTAACAACTAATAAACATAACACCTCTCTCTCTCATAACACTAAGGTGGATAAAGGGATTTGGGTGGGCTTAACCCCTTAATGGGCTTTAGACACTCTTTTTAGGTCCTATTAGCTTATGTTCACTAATCCTTTAAAGAAACACAATACACTAGACAACAACAACAATATCAATATTAAAGTTAATATCATCCTTTATTTGCATTAAATGTTATAGTTTATCTGATCATTAATTGTGTGCATTTTCATAAGATGTTAGTTTCTCTAATCATTAATTTTTATTCTTCTTTTTCATTTGTGATGCTTTGATGATCCTATCTTGTAGCGTGACTTACTGATCAAAATTCTTTTAGCATGACACACTCACGATGTAAAACATTCATGATGTGGATTTTTTTACAAATATTTTCCACAAAATTATGCAACTTTGAGTTCCTCATTGCATTCAGTAATACGTAAGAGAAGGAATTATCATTGTCAAGGTCAAAATAAATTTTCAAATTTTATCTTTTAAAAAGATAAATAATATTTTATATTTATTTTCTGAAGTTAAAATATATTAATAAAAATTTAAAATTATATGTTGTTAATAGAAATTGGTAAAATGGATTCTTAAAACTTATCAATAATTGTGAAATTAATTACGGTAGTGGGATTTAATTCACATTTTCCTACGCATAACCTGCTCTATTTTACGTGGAAAAAAGAGGAACTTGGATCCTCTCCTCTCCAATAGGAAAAAGAAAAGAGAGGAGAGAGAACGAGAGAGAGAGAGAGAGAGAGAGGGCTTGATGTTGGAATAATAAGAAGAAAGGAAAAGAGATGTTGATGGAGAAAATAAAAAAGATAGAGAAGAGAAGGAGAAAGGAAGAGGGAAATAATAATAAAAATATTGAAAAATACGACGAGTTTGTGATTAAAAAAAGGTTAAAATTAATGTTTTTTTGTCCTTCATTTTTCTAAAATTTGCTTTAATCATTTACTTTTATAAGATTCATTTTAGTCTTTTATAATTAACTCAACTCCAATGTAAATAATAGTCACAAGAAATTTTTGTTACTTACAATGATTAAAAGTGATGAGAAATTAAAAGCAAATTGAATATTATTATGAATATTGTAAACAACACAAATTAAAGGAGTGTAACTTGAATCCTTTACTTTTGATTTTAGTTGTTTATAATGTTATCCTTCTAAAGTAGTGATTGTTTCAGATTTTACGGAATTATTTTGAACTTCTCTTACTGATTGAAGATGTAAAACTTATTTTAATAACTTTAAGTACATGAAAATCATAGATCTTGTAACAACCTTGGATGTCATTAATGAAACACAAAGACTTTAATGCGGAAAGATTCACTTCCAGTCTGTTTAAAAGCTCTTGAATAAGTTTAATTAATGAAAATATGTTAGATTTTTTCATGATTCCAAGCAATGCATATAACATCAAACACAAAAGTCCCCAAGTCATGAACCATAAAGGTACTTGTGCCCTAAGGTACTACATCAAAACATCATAAACCAAGTCCCCCAAAACAAATTGTAATGGTCTCATTAAGGGAATAAATACAACATAGATCAATGAATGTATCTTAACCCAAAGCTGGTTCCCACTAGGACAAAACATAAATAAAATACCAATGGTCGGATCTCGCCCCTAAGTCCACCACCAAGTCCCCATCAATCATGCGCTCCTCAAAAGCTACATCATAATATTCTCCCTGTCAAATGACACAATCTTCACAATTCAACATAAAACCCAAGGGTAAGCTCATTTTAAAAGAAACACCATATAAGAGAAACATTATGATTTCACTATTTCAAAAGAGATATAGAACCCCTTCACATTTCCAATATCAATGTACTTACACAACTCATGTTATGCCATGCTGACTTTCTATCACAAGGAGATTGTACATTTTGAGCGATTAAACCAAGTACATCCGTTAACATAGTCACACCTTGACCATTAGGGGAGACTCAAATTAATCCTATGAAGAGGGCTACAAGGAAATAGTTGTTGCATTAAGACGTGACAATCATGAGACTTCAAGCCAACCAACTTCAGATCATTGAGGGCTACAAGGTTCTTGATATTTGAAGAGTATCCATGTGGGACTTTGACACTCCGTAGACATTGACAAAAACATCTCTTCTCTGTTGCTGACATTGTGTGGCATGCTGGGGGAAGATACGTTTAACGATCATGTGATATCGGATGCAACTGCTCTTGTATTCTCATGTCAACCAGGTCTTGATGACATTTCAAACCATCATTTGTCTTGCCTTTAATGTTAAGAAGGGTACCAATTAAACTATCACACACATTTTTCTCGATATGCATAACATCTAGATGCACATGTAGATCAGACCAGTATGGAAGATCAAAGAATATTGAGCTTTTCTTCCATATGTTTGTGTCAGATGGTGTCTTCTTTTAGGTCATCACCCAATCATGAACTTCGTTTCCAGCTAATGGTTGCAGCGCACTTTCATTCTCCTGACTTCCATTAAAAGCTTTCTTCAATCACCGATATGGGTGATAAGGTTTAAGAAATCTTTGGTGTCGGGTATAAACTGTCTTCTTTCCATGTTTCAATTGAATGAAGCTTGTGTTTCTCTCACAGATAGGACATGCATGGTGTCCTTTGGCATTATATCCACTTAAATTTCCATATGTTGGAAAGTCATTAATAGTACAAAACACCATTGACCGTAACCTGAAGGTCTCCTACAGATTCTCATCCCACACATCAACCCTAACTTCCCACAATTTTCTCAAGTCTTCAATCAACGGAGAGAGATACACATCAATATCATTCCCTGGCTACCTTGGACCCGCTATCAACATACACAACATAGTGTATTTTTGGTTGATGCACAACCAAGTAGGGAGGTTGTAAATCATCAGCAAAATAGGCCATGAACTATGGTTTGTGCTTAAGTTACCAAAAGGATTCATTTCATTCGAAGCAAGACCAGGCCTTAGGTTTCTTGACTCGTCTCCAAAATGTGGATACAGACGATCAATTGTCTTCCATTGTGGAGAATCAGCTGGATGTCAGAGCAATTCATCACTTTTTCTGCCATCTACATGCCATGTAAGGTTTTTTGCTTCATGTCCATTAGTAAACAATCGCTTAAACCTTGGTATTATAAGAAGATACCAGCACACCTTTGCTAAATGACTATTGCTTTTGCTTGCACCATCAACAAATTTGTTATCCTGGACTTTGTACCATGATACCCCACATGTGGGGCACTTATGCATTTCTGCAAACTGATTTCTGTATAATATGCAATCATTAGTGCATGCATGGATCTTTTGGTACTCCATTCCCACAGGACATAAAATCTTCTTCGCCTCGTAGTGATTTTTGGGCAATGTGTTTTGTTCAGGAAGCATCTTCTTCAATAACACAACCAATTCAATGAAGCTTTTGTCACTCCACCCAAATCTTGTCTTCAAGTTGACCAAAGCTAACACCCCTGACAACCTTGTGAAACTTGTGCACCCCGAATACAATGGTGTCTTTGAATCACTTTCTATTTTGTCATACAAAGGTGCATGTGCATGCTCAAAATAGTCTTGTCCAAGATTGCGAATTATGTCTTCAATACAATCTCCGATGCATTCATCAATCGGCTCAGTGCAAGAAATAGTTGGCATGTCTGGCAATTCCCTATGCCATATCCATTTTGTGTAATTCAGAATGATGTCGTGACATATAAGATGTGATATAATTTCATTTACTGACTGGCGTCTCCCATTCACACATTTAACACATGGACAAAAACAATTTCCCCCAAACTTTCAGCATTACATTCTGTAAATTGTAGGAATTGTTCAACCCCATTCTCATACTCGTCACTAATGCGTGATGCTTTCATCCAACTTCGATCCATGCTTTGTCTTTGCTATTCAGAATCATTAAGTTATTTTTCATGCATTCTAAACTCACTTTTGTTATATTTGCCAAAATTTCGGCAACATTTCGCATTGATTTTTAGGTATGCAAGATGAAAGCAGTGACATGTTGAACAATCACCACAGTTAAGTATGCACCCGAAGAACAAAATGAAATGCAGTATACGAAATTTCTTCGAATTGTACAAAAGAGAATGTACCTATACATATGAATCAACTATAAAAAAGTCTTCCCAAACTGTCCAAATGGATAATTCAAGATTCAATACATCGATTAATCCAAATTGTCTGTATAAATTTATATTGAAAGGTGAACTTAGTAAGATTCTTTGTTTTCTGTCTAAAATTTAAGTCTAAACATTTTCTGTATGATCTGATATGATGGCATACAAAATAGGCATCAAATTTTGTTAGTCTTCAAGTAAACCAAATGTGTGTAAATGTTGCTGACCTTCACAACTTAAAGACGACAAAGTTTCATGTCATAAAGGTTGACCCTTGGTTAAAGCAACTTGGATGGAGGATGAACTGGTGTTAGAAATAAGGAGGGTTTTGTTATTTACAATGGGGTTACCTGATTCATATGTACCCCTATCCATTAAATTTGGGCCTCTTTATTTGAAAGTGGCCTAATTTCTTAATGTAATCATAATAGTCAATTTGGGATACTGGTGCAAAGCCCTAAATAATTTGTTGATTGCATTACATTTAAGTCCTTTTACTTGCAGTGGGGCATAATTTATTCATTTAATCATAACAATTAATCTTGAATAGTGGCTCAGAACCGCCAACTTCCAAATACTTTAGTGATATAACAAATTGATTAGCAGCCAGTATACCTGATACAGCAAATATAGAGCAAACAACTTTTAATATACATAAAAGATGTTAAATACTCGAGAAGTATTCTAAACTTAAGACATATTCAGCATTAATACTCACAAGTCATATCCCAAAAACAAAATCATCATATCTTGAAATCACATGAAGCCTCAATTATGCCATACGAAATTCAAGTTATTTTTAAGAAACATGTATGGTACATGCCATTGTTGATTGCAGCAGTTAACAAAGGTGCAATTGTAAAGATTCACAATGAAGATTTTACTTGTGCTTTTGTATGACTACCAATCTCAATCACACTCAATGATTCAATTTTGGTGAGATCGAAGACCAAAGTTATTGATGATGGAGATTAATGGGAAGCTTGTAGCAATCACTAGTAATTAAGATTTGTACTTTATAAATATAAAACATTTAAAGTTTTGGGGGTTATGGAAGTGTCGGTGCTGCATGATTGAAAATCTGTCAACTTTATATGGACTATTATGGTACTGATTTCAAGCTTCGATTCAGGGAGTTAATTTGTTTCTTGTGTATTTTGATGATTGAAAACTTTCTAAATCTTACTGTAAGGGTATGTGACCAAACTTTTCATTTTCAAGTGCTTATAACATGTATCTGTGGCTTTTTTCTGCATAATTATCCAGAGCAGATTAGCTGCATATATGTATCTGTTAACAAGTTTATAGTTGCATAAATGATGCTTGAAAATGACCAAAGTGAATAGTGTTGCAGGATTTTGCTATCATGGATTAATTGCTAGAATTGGCAAAGCATTTTCATGTTTTAAATTAAATTAAAGAAGTTGGTAAAGGATGTCTCATCAAAGAAAGGCATCAAAGTATTAAGATTCTGTTGTCATGGATTCTATACCAGTATTTCTTAGCTTATAATTGTTTTAAATTAAATTAAACAAGTTGATAAAGGATGCTGCATCTAAGAAAGGCAACAAAGGGACAAATGGGGATGAATTTGGAAGCAAAATGAACCCGAAGGAGTATGTTGAGTAACCTAAACATACATTGTGTTGTCATGGATTCCATACCAGTATTGGTTAGCATTTTAATGTTTAAAATTAACTAGAAACACTACCATAAGGACAATTTTCTCTTCTCACCCCTAAATTCCAAACGTGGTAATGTTGATAGCAAAATTTGTAGTGCCAATAGTAGTGCCTCAGGCTGAATAGGTTTGGTAATTTTTGTGCCTGCATTTTAGGGGGTCAGGCTGGCTCACCGAGCAAGGCCAAATTGGTCTAATTCTTTTTAGGCCTCTACTTTAAGAGTCTAGTCTGGCCTGCAGGCCCATTGGATCAGGCCAATTTTGACAACTCTATATTTCATGTATACTAAAGGATAGTTTAGCTTTCTACTTTTCTTGCTTTGTAGTTATTGTTCTTAATTCTCTAATCTCTTTTGTTCCTATCGATATTACATTGCAAATCTTAACACCTATAATACAAGAAATTTCTTGGTTTGTACAATTAATGTATATCATTTTAGCTATAGTGTAAAAAACGTAAATAAAAAAGAAACAAAAATGATAGTATATAGAAGAGTTTTTCTCAAGTTTTAAAGACGAAATAGCTCTATCAACCTACAAAGAGTTGCAACCAGATTAGTAAGCTTTGTTACACTTCAGCTAGTCAAGTTTTGCTTTGCAAAATACAATCAGTTTAGCAAACAAATGCATGCACTTGTTATCAAATGACTACTATACCAATAGGGAGAATATTCAGGTTACAGTTGAAACAAACTATGACCATACTGATGTGTCATCATTTTCTCCTATTTCTTAACCCTTTTTGTTACCATTTTAATTATTGATTAGCCTTAATTGTCAAATTAATTATGCAGTTTTATCATTTGGGCCTACTGAACTAATTTTGTGTTTTTAATTTAATTTTAGGAGAATTGTATGCAATTGGGCTTGAATCCGGAATTGGGCTTGGACTTGAAGAGAGCAGACAATTTTATCAAATATTATCTTATCTAGATTTTATCTTATCTTATCTTATCTAGATTTTATTTCATCTAGATTTTATTTTATCAAATCTTATCTTATCTTGTCCAGATTTTATTTTATTAATGAGCTTGGACTTAAAACAGATTTGAAAGCTTGGGGGGCTGAGAACCTATATAACAACACCAAGGTTTTAGTTTAGGAAGTCTCTTTCATTTTGGGAGAAAGAATAATTTTAGGTTTTTGCAATTCCAGTTTTTACTATTCACGTAGCAATAAAATTTCGTTTTCTGCTTCAATCTGCAATTTTGTTTTCTACTGATTAATGGAAGACTAAGTCTCCAGCGTTATTTTCTCTTGAGGATCAAGCACAACTCTCTTTGAGGTTTTATTATTACTATTGAATTATGATCAATTTTTCCTCTTCACCAATTACTCTATATTTGTTGCTATTAATCCATGCATGCTTAGTGCTTGATTAATTGTCTCTGCGCTTAATTTACGTTCATGCTTAATGATTAGTTTCGTTCATGATTAATTGGTGTATGTGTTGCTTAATCACATAATGATTGCCTTATGTTAAATTTCACTTAGTAATTTAATTTAGGGTTGGATTAAGTGGTTGAACTGATAAAGAATAAATTCTCGTAACCTAGGATAAGAGACTTGCTTGTGAATCAAGGGGAAACAACGTGTTTTAATTCTGATATTTTCTAATTAAAATTTGCTCGTTGTTTAATTTACAAAAACAAACAACCCCCCCCCCCCAATTCATTACTGTTTAATTACTATCTGTTATGAACATTTGGTTGACCATTGCTCGTTGGGAGACGACCTAGGATCACTTCCTAAATACTGCATTTTTAATGTTTATTTGATTCGGGTACGGCCTCGATCAAATTTGGCGCCATTGCCGGGGAGCAGTGGGCCAAAGGTTCAAAATAGTGTTTAGTTATCTTATTTTGTGTAACGTTCTGTTTTGCATTTCAGTTGCATCCCCTATTTAGCGAATTTTTTTAGCGACTGATTCAGCGACTGTTTCAACGATTGTTTCAGCTTTGTGTTTTGCTGTGAACAGTGATGAACAATGATTAGCGACTGGGAATTAGCGACTGATTTTGTAATTTAATTAGCGATTTTTGTTTTGATAGTTAGAGTTGTTATTTTTGGCTGATTTTTTGTGTGGTAGCTTCTTTTGCTCCATATTTTGTGTGAAAAATACCAGGAGCACTTGGTGTGGCAGTATTTGAGAGAGACAAAAATTTTGGGAACTTGTTTATAGCAAAACTTAAAACGGCCATAACTTCTGCTCCAGGCATCAGAATGACTATTATTATATATGCATTTGGGGTAGAAAAAAAATTTCCCATATTGTGGCAACCCGCTTTAGCCGGTTGGGGTCTCGCAAACTCCAAAAATCAGCCGTTTACTAAGTTTTTTTTTTCAAGTATTATTGTCCTATTTTTCTAAACTTTTCTTAGGTAGTTTTCATAGTTAGACTTTGAATTTTTGTTTGAAATTTTATGTGCTATCTTTTCATGATTTTAGGGTGTTCCTCAGAAAATTTCAGCTCATTTTGATATCGTTTGAGTATAGCTATAGTTTTACCCCCTTGTTAGGTGCTTGTTGAGAAACACATTATTTGCTACGTATAGTGCATGACTAGGGGAAATCCATGTGATTTACAACTCTTTTATCCTGAAATAGATAGAACCTTTCATAGATTAGTTAGGCATAGTGTGCATCCTGGTCATTCTGTGCATTTTGTGCATTCTGTTGAGGGTGATTCTGAATATTTTGATTTTGAGCATTCGACTACTAATTTTCATACTGAGAACATGGCTCAACCTCCGCCTTGTGAGAGGACTCTTAGGGAGATGGATGCACCTGATTTCACTTATGAGAGCTTGTGCATTCAATATCCTGATGAGGGTGTTCCATATGTTCTCAAGACTGGACTAATACATTTGCTGCCCAAGTTTCATGGTCTTGCAGGTGAAGATCCTCTTAAGCATCTTAAGGAGTTCCATATTGTTTGTTCCACCATGAAGCCCCCTGATGTCCAAGAAGATCATATCTTTCTAAAGGATTTTCCTCATTCTCTGGAGGGAGTGGCAAAAGATTTGCTATACTACCTTGCTCCCAGGTCCATTTTCAACTGGGATGACCTTAAGAGGGTGTTCTTGGAGAAATTCTTCCCTGCATCTAGGACCACTGCCATCAAAAAAGATATTTCAGGCATCAGGCAACTTAGTGGAGAAAGCCTGTATGAGTACTGGGAAAGATTCAAGAAATTGTGTGCAAGCTATCCTCACCACCAAATTTCTGAGCAACTCCTTCTTCAATATTTCTATGAGGGACTTAGCAACACAGAGAGGAGTATGATTGATGCTGCCAATGGTGGAGCCCTAGGTGATATGACCCCTACTGAGGCTAGGAATTTGATTGAGAAGATGACTTCCAACTCCCAACAATTCAGTGCAAGAAATGATGTTATTGTCCTTAGAAGAGTCCATGAGGTGGCCTTGGATTCATCTTCATCTACAGAAAATAAAAAGCTTGAAGGAAAACTTGATGCCTTGGTCAACCTAGTAACTTAGCTTGCCATGAATAAAAAATCTGCACATGTTACAAGAGTTTGTGGTCTATGTTCTTCTGCAGATCATCATACAGATCTTTGTCCTTCTTTGCATCAATCTGGAGTCAATGAGAAACCTGAAGCTTATGCTGCAAACATTTATAATAGACCTCCTCAGCAGCAAAACCAACAACAGCAAAATAATTATGACTTTTCAAGCAATAGATACAATCCAGATTGGAGGAATCATCCAAATCTGAAATGGACAAGTGTCATACCCTAATTTCGTCCGGGGACCATTGTTTGATGGCATGCAACCTTTGGTTGACCGCTTCGAGGTACTTGGCACCCTTTGCTGCACAATACTTGAAGTTTCGAGACATGCCGGAAATCAAAAGGAAACATTGTTACGCAATCCGTGAAATTCCGTAACATGCCGGAAATCAAAAGGAAGTATCATTACGCAATCCGTGAGTTTCCGTAACATTCTGAAAGCTAAAAAAGGAGTAATTACATGACCCGCAAGGTTCCGTAACCTTACGGAAAGAAAACAAGTATCGTTATGAAATTCGTAAAGTTTCGTAACGTTACGGAAAAAGAATCACCAAAAAAGCAAAGGGGTGTATTTAGTAAAAAAAAAGGGTGCAGATAGCAACCAGGCCCACTTGGGCCTTCCAGGATGTTCCTCCAGAAGGCGGTTGCTTCTGGAGGAAGCAACCTGGCTCGCCTGGGCGAGCTGGGTGGCAAGCTCCTCCCTTATTTTCCTATAAATAGGGGGAGGAGTGAAGGAGAAAGGGTTCAGCCCTTCTGGTACTTCGTAATCACTTAAAATTAGTGAGGAAAATTGTTTCCGTGAAGAAAATCTAAGCCAAGGCCCTTCCGTAACGTTTCCGTGGGTGATTTTGCAAAGATTTTCAACCGTTCTTCGTCGTTCGTCGTTCGTTCTTCGTCGTTCTTAGGTCTTCAACCGGTAAGTTCCCGAAATCGAACTTTTCAATTCATTCTATGTACCCTTGGTGGTCCCCATTTGTTTCGCGTACTTTTATTTTCGTTTCATTTACTTTCCGTACTCCCTTTTGACGTGCTTTAGTCATTTACTTAAGTCATTTTCTCGCCTAATCAAAAAATAAAATAAATTTCCACTGGTCATTTGATTTGTAATATCCGTTAATTTCTGTTAAAATGAAATCCGACCGTTCGGTCATGCCGTAACCACATTGGAAACCAAAAAGAGTTAAAATAATAATATAATAATCAAAAAATATCTTTTAGTAAAATAAACCAAAAAAATCCATCGTACGTTTCTCTTTGGGATTTCTCTTTCTTAATTGAATTGACTAATAACTAAAGTGAAACTAAGGCTAAAATCAACTCGCAAAGTCAAGCTCATCCGCAAAAAATCACTTAAAAGGATTTTAAGGTTCGATACCTCAATTTTTCTCACCAAGTAAAAATGGGTCATTTTAAGGTCCAAAGCCTTAAAAGGACCTCCTTCCAAGTAAAAAGAATCGCTTGATTCGCCCTTTAGAAAGAACTACGTAGGTCTGATTTTCTCTTCGATGGAGGGTATGTAGGAGCAAGAGCCCCGCTTTTGTCGACCTCAAAATAATAAAAAGAAATAAAAGTTTAGGTACACAATTTCACACAATTCTAAAATTAAGGCTGTTGTCCTTTGGGACAAATGTGAGAGGTGCTACCTTCCTCAAACGTAAATACAACTTCCGAATCTGGAATATTCTTCATGACCGGTTTCCTTCGGTTTTTCTGACGTTTTCCACAAATAAACGTTGGTGGCGACTCTGCGCATTTTCCTCCTTTGGAAGACGCACCCGTGAGCCTCGCCTCGCTCGCCCGCAAAAGGGTAGGTTGCGACAGTTGGCGACTCCACTGGGGACTGTTTTTGTGAGTTAGGCCTATTTTAGGAAATTATGGAATTGTGAAACTTTGTGTGTGCATTTTTTTGAACTGTGTAAATATAAATGCTGTCTTTTCCACATTTTTACACTGCATTCTAAGCACCCACGGGTTTGAGTAAAAAAAGGGGCCCTATACCCGGGTTCATGGAAATCTACGGAGTGGAGGTGGATCTTTGGTCATGCTAGGTCTCCAACTTGCTTGATAATAGTGAAAACTCATCTAGAGCTTTCTCTCTTTATAATGTGTTCTCGCTGGTATTCCATACCGCCGCAATATTATTATCTTGAGTGATGATACCTCTAGAAAACATCCATGTGAGATCGTTGGGAGTAGTTATTAGAGACCGCTAGATATTATCCTATAGGTCCCTAAAATAGGGGCACAGAGCAAACACGCTGCGTGCCGTCTTAAACACCGCCATGCATGTAGTCCTAAATGTCATGTACGCCTTTGCTTGTAATTATTTGTGGATATTGTCGTACTCTATGCATCCCCGTGTTATGCTTTTGCGCATCTACATCATGTCGTCACGCACGCGTTGTATGTTGGTCTCATCTTTTGTCATGGGAAGCCAGAAGATCTATATCTCCTTCTTAACTACACACATGGGGCACTGCACCCCCAAGTGTGCAAGTAAGAAGAGACAATTTTTTGGGGCTCTCATGTCCGTAAATGCATTCATATCATGCATCGCATAAGCATTTCTTCATGGCATCATAATGAACATATCGTTCCTGCATTTGTCCATTATCATATTTCAGCCTCACATTTTGCATGAGTCATTGCATCATCATGCGTATGTGTTCAACAAACTTTTTTTATCTACAAATTGCATACCAATAGTTTTCATGTTTGCTCATGCGTGACCCTTGCGTTTTCCTCTGCAAAACAAAAACAAAAAAAAGAAATCCCGAAAATTCATGCTGCATTCTTAGTTGCATATATTCGGTACCATGAGCCAACCATGTTGGGATCATAAACCCATTTCACTTAAAAACAACATGATTGAACATGGTACCTAATGCATGGTTAACTAAGAAAGGATGTTTCTTCAGGCATCTCAATCTCATAATTACATTTTCCATGCATAGCATGTGTATTCCCGAGTCTTTCATCCCTATGAAATGTTGATGAAGTATTGGCGATCAAAATTACCATTCCCTGGGTTATGGGGTTGAACCGAGCTCGTGCTTTTACGAAAAGGTTCATCGAGTCAAGTTGAAGTATGGAAGTAACCATCTTGCAAAAATTGGGGCAAAAGATGGATCGTGTTACATCACTGCTTCGTCTACTGCCAAACACATTTAGGATTGTTGATGTCCTTGTTACTTCCAGTTTCACCTTGAAGAAGATGTCATGGACCATGTTGAAAATCTAAATTGATTCAACCCCATATCCTACGTAAAAATTCACAACACTTCAACTGTGCATCATTCACATACATCCATGTTGTTCATTGGTTGCATTGCTCATTGCATTCTTTCCTTGAAAAAAAAAGAACTTAATCATTGTTATAAAAAAGAAAAGAACATGCTTTACGGCGCCCTTACCGAACCTGTGCTAGAGAAGGAGTAATGGGTAAAGTAGAGGAGGTGCAAGAGCAGATGGAGGCCGACATGGAGGCCATGAAAGAGCAAATGACCGCAATGATGGAGGCCATGATGAGCATGAAGAAGATAATGGAAGCCAATGCGGTTGCAGTTGCCGCTACCAGCGCTGTTGCTAAGGTGAACCCGACGTCCCCATCCGGCATCAACCAAATGAATCATCCAACCTCAGATATGGTAGGCATAGATTTGGGAAGTACGGGCGACCCCCATGATGTGCAAATTCAAAACGAGCATGCCTTCCCGCCATATGGCTTGCCTCTCAACTATACGCCACCCAATGTGGCGTACACTCCCAATAAGAATGTCAATAACTCCACTCCTATACCCATTGAGAGCCAACAACCCAAAACTGATCATGCACATGTCTCTTAAACCGTGGGGGAGACACATGAAATTCCCCACCACAATCTAGCCGACTTCGAGCCTTGGCTCGGATATGCCACTGAAGGGCAAGCAGTTGGTGGTATACCCCTGCAAAACACTTTGGAGGGCCCTCAGTATCTCCCCCCAACTACATCTCTTGCATTCCACAACAAGTAAAAACCCTCATGCTATGGCAGAAATGGAAAAGTTGGATCATCTAGAGGAAAGGCTCTGAGCCATTGAAGGAGGTAAAGATTATGCCTTTGCTAACCTAGAAGAGTTGTTCCTAGTACCCAATATCATCACCCCTCCCAAGTTCAAGGTGCTGGACTTTGACATGTACAAGGGGACTACTTGCCCCAAGAACCATCTAAAGATGTATTGTCGGAAGATGGGGGCATACGCAAAAGATGAGGAATTGCTGATACATTCCTTCCAAGAAAGTCTTACTAGGGTAGCTGTTACCTAGTACACTAACTTGGAACCTTCCCGAGTCCATTCTTGGAAGCACCTAATGGTTGCCTTCGTTAGGCAGTGTCAGTATAATGTCTTCGGATAGGATGCAACTACAGAACATGTGCAGAAAGGGGGCACGGATGTTTTAAAGAATGCGCCCAAAGGTGGAGGGATCTGACAGCCCAAGTGTTTCCCTTAATGATGAAGAAAGAAATAATAACAATGATAGTAGACATATTACTAGTGTTCTATTATGGAAAATGGTGGGTTACACACCTTCAAGCTTTGCGGATTTGGTCTTCGCTGGCGAAAGGATCGAAGTGGGTCTGAAAAGAGGCAAATTTGGTCATTGTGCTTTGATAAAAATTGGGGCAAATGAAGAGGATGAGAATGAGGGAGAAACCCATGCTGTGGCTGCCATTCCTATATAGCCAAGTTTCCCACCAACCCAACAATGTCATTACTCAGCCAATAACAACCCATCTCCTTACCCACCACCCAGTTATCCACAAAGGCCATCCCTAAATCAAACCACAAAACCCACCTACCACACGACCAATGCTAAACACCACCTTTAGCACAAACCAAAACACCAACCAAGAAATGAGTTTTGCAGTGAAAAAAAACCTGTAGAACTCACCCCAATTCCGGTGTCCTATGCTGACTTGCTCCCATATCCACTCGATAATGCAATGGTAGCCATAACCCCTGCTAGGTTTCCTCAACCTCCATTTTTCCGAGGATACGACTCGAACGCAACGTGTGCTTGTCATGGAGAAGCCCCGGGGCATTCCATTGAGTACTGTATGACCTCAAAGCGTAAGGTGCAAAGGTCCAATTGATGCGGGCTGTCTGAAATTTGAGGAGAATCGCGTGTAAATCCTAACATTGACAAGCGACACCACACATGGGGCAATTTTGAAAGCTGTTGTTAGATGTCTCTAATGACTCATCAGGATTTTCAAGTTTATTCCTCAGTTACAGCGCTAAATAAATGGATAAATTTGACATCTTTGTCCCTCATCCTCTCTGTCGCAACCTACCCTACGGCGGGAGGGCGATGCGAGACTCGCGGGATGCGTGTTCCACGAAAGGAATACGTGCGGAGTCGCCACCAACGTTTATTTGAGGAAAACGTCGGAAAAACTGGAAAAGATGCGATCTACGAACTTTTAAGTGAAAGGCTCGGGAGTTGTATTTACGCGCGGGGAAGGTATTAGCACCCCACACGTCCGTCACAAGGGACGGCGGCCTTTAATCGAATGTGCAAACATGACTTTGATTTTTACGTTCCCTTTTATGTCCTTATATCCTTTATACCCTTTTTATATTTTTTTCTCTTTTTGTGGTCGACAAGGGTGTTTCCCTTTGCTCCTACGTATTCCTCAATTGGGATGAGAAAATCAGGCCTACGTAGTTCTTTCGGAACAAAGTGTTTGGTTAAGTTGTTTTTTATCTTTTTGCAAGATATATTTTGATTGAACAAAAAGGTCATTTAAGGTGTTGGACCATTAAATGATCTTTGATTTTGAAAGGAGAGAAACGTTAAGGTGTTGGACCATTAACGATCTCTCGGGGTGGTCGACAAAAGCGGGGCTTTTGCTCCTACGTATCCTCAATTGCGATGAGGAAATCAGACCTACGTAGTTCTTGCAAAAGCGGTAAAGTCACATGTTGATTTTATGCTTTTGAACGGTCCATGTTAACCGATAAAAGCAAAGAGGACCGTTTAAGGCGTTGGACCTTAAAACGGTTTTTAGTGATTTTTCGGACAAAACTTGATTTGTGAGTTGATTTTAGTCTTAGTTTCACTTTGATTATTAATCAATTCATTCAAGGAAACTTCCAAAGAAAAACGTCCGATTGAATTTTTTTGATTATTTTATTCAACGATATTTTGATTATTTTATTATTATTTTTCAAGATATTTTATTATTATTTTACTTTTTTTGGTTTAACCGAGGTTATAGCGTGAACGATCGGTTAGATTTCGTTTTAAAAGTGATTAAATGAGATTACAACACAAATGATCGGTTGAAATTCATTTTATCATTTATTAGGTGAGAAAACGGCTTAAATAAATGGTAAAAGCGCGTTAAAGACAGAAGAAAAGAAATCGAAAATGAACGAAATTAAAGTGAAAGTACACAAAACAAGAAATGAATTGAAAGTCTCGGATTTGAAAACTTACCCGTTGAAGAATGAAGAACGAACGAAGAACGGATGAAGAACGGTGAAGAACGACGAAGAACGATGAAGAATTTCCACAGAATCGCTTACAGAAGCGTTATAGAAGCACTTCGACTCGATTTTTCTTCACGAAAACGTGTTTTTTGCCCAAAATAGCCGAAATGCATAGCCAAAGGGGTCTTGAACATTTTGAAACAGCTCTCCCCTCCCCTATTTATAGAAAAAAAAGGGAGGTGCTTGCCGCCCAAAGACTTAATGAAGAAGATTTCTAAGCGCACCCGAATTACTAAGTTCACCCCCCTTTTCGTATTTTACGGAAAAGTTACGGAAGCCTTACGGAACTGTTTTCGAATTTGATTTTCATCTTTTTTCTCTTCCCTTTCACCAATGTTAAGTGGAATATGCTTACCCAAGGTTTTCGGAAATTTTACGGAAGCATTACGGAAGCTGCGGAAGCCCCGAAAAGCGCCCAGTTGCTTCCTCCTTAAGCAACCCAACTTCCAAAATGTGCTGGAAGGGCCTAGATTTGAATTGCTATTTATACCCCTATCTTGATAAGTTCACCCCCTTACCTTTTTTGGTGATTCTTTTTTCGTAAAGTTACGGAAACTTACGAATCTCGTAACGATACTTGTTTTCTTTCTGTAATGTTACGGAACCTTGCGGATTACATAATCATCCCCTTTTTGACTTACGGAATGTTACGGAATCTCACTTAATTATGCAACGATGCTTCCATTTGATTTCCGGTGTGTCACGGAAACTTACGGATTGTGCATCAATATTTTTTGGTTTTCCGGCATGTCCTGGAATTTCACAAATTGCCTAATGATGGGTGTCAAGCACCTCACAAGGACCAAAGAAAGGTCGCATGTCATCAAGCAAAGGTCCCCGGACGAAATTAGGGTATGACAGTTGCCCCTCTTTACTTGTCTTTTATTGGAGATAAAAGGAAAGTAAAGACAAGACACTAATTTCGTTCCTCTCGATTTGACGAGAGTCGCGGGTGACCATAAAATCTCCACATGCAAATGACTTGTTGTTCCCGGAATTTCACAAATTGCCTAATGATGGGTGCCAAGCACCTCACAAGGACCAAAGAAAGGTCGCATGTTATCAAGCAAAGATCCCCGGACGAAATTAGGGTATGACACTAATTTCGTTCCTCTCGGTTGACGAGAGTCGCGGGTGACCATAAAATTTCCGCATGTAAATGACTTGTTGTTCCCGGAATTTCACAAATTTCCTAATGATGGGTGCCAAGCACCTCACAAGGACCAAACAAAGGTCGCATGTCATCAAGCAAAGATCCCCGGACGAAATTAGGGTATGACACTAATTTCGTTCCTCTCGGTTGACAAGAGTCGCGGGTGACCGTAAAATTTCCGCATGTAAATGACTCGTTGTTCCCGGAGGAACAAAAGGTGCAGAAGACTATGTCAGTCTCTGCATGTCATCGGGCCCGCCGCCTCTGGATGACAAAAGGGTGCGGATAACCGTAAGGTATCTCCGCGTGTCATCGGGCACGCCGCCTCTAGATGACACAAGGGTGCAGAATGACCAAATTTTGTCTCAGCATGTCATCGGGCCCGCCGCCTCTGGATGAAAAAAGGGTGCGGATAACCGTAAGGTATCTCCGCGTGTCATCGGGCCCGCCGCCTCTGGATGACACAAGGGTGCAGAATGACCAAATTTTGTCTCTGCGTGTCATCGGGCACGCCGCCTCTGGATGACAAAAGGGTGCGGATAACCGTAAGGTATCTCCGCGTGTCATCGGGCCCGCCGCCTCTGGATGACACAAGGGTGCAGAATGACCAAATTTTGTCTCTGCGTGTCATCGGGCCCGCCGCCTCTGGATGACAAAAGGGTGCGGATAACCGTAAGGTATCTTCGCGTGTCATCGGGCCCGCCGCCTCTGGATGACAAAAGGGTGCAGAATGACCAAATTTTGTCTCTGCGTGTCATCGGGCCCGCCGCCTCTGGATGACAAAAGGGTGCGGATAACCGTAAGGTATCTCCGCGGGTCATCGGGCCCGCCGCCTCTGGATGACAAAAGGGTGCGGATAACCGTAAGGTATCTCCGCGTGTCATCGGGTCCGCCGCCTCTGGATGATACAAGGGTGCAGAATGACCAAATTTTGTCTCTGCGTGTCATCGGGCCCACCGCCTCTGGATGACCCAAGGGTGCAGAATGACCAAATTTTGTCTCTGCGTGTCATCGGGCCCGCCGCCTCTGGATGACACAAGGGTGCAGAATGACCAAATTTTGTCTCTGCGTGTCATCGGGCCCACCGCCTCTGGATGACACAAGGGTGCAGAATGACCAAATTTTGTCTCTGCGTGTCATCGGGCCCGCCGCCTCTGGATGACAAAAGGGTGCGGATAACCGTAAGGTATCTCCGCGTGTCATCGAGCCCGCCGCCTCTGGATGACACAAGGGTGCATGTCACATGACCTCAGGGTCAGTATGACAAAGATTATGGGGCGGCCGACAAAAGCAAGGCTCTTGCTCCTACGTATCCTCCAATGAGGAACTCAGACCTACGTAGTTCTAGATAACTTGTGAGACTTGAAAAAGTCTCCACCAGAAGATGCCTACATCTCCGGAAAGGGCGCAGATGACCATATTGGCCTCTGCTTATCAATCACACTCGAGGTGCGGATAACCATAAGGTATCTCCGCGGGCTACCAGCTCTTGGGTCATGGTAACAGAAAGCAGTGTGGTCGACAAAAGCGAGGTTTTTGCTCCTACGTATCCTCCAATGAGGAACTCAGACCTACGTAGTTCTGGATAACTTGTGAGACTTGAAAAAGTCTCGGTGTTTTCTCCACTAAAATGCAAACATGCTTTAGCAAAGAGACAAATATTCCAACTGATTAGAGCAGCATATGCCTTTTTGAGTGAAAAACAATGCGTCTACCGAGGAAGGAGAGTATGCTGATGAAATTTTCTCATAACCATAAATGAGATTTTGGATGTTAGCATTTCGTTTCTAAATGACCATTTAGAGGAAACACTGGGTTCGACAAAAATAGAAGAAAATCACTCAAAGTGTATCAATCTCGCACAGGTAAGTGTTTCATCCTAATTCCGAACCATAGATATGTCATGACTTGACTTTGCAAATTATTTCCTATCAAATCAAAAATTACATGCGTGATCATGGATCAATAGGGCTTCCCTTGGGAATGGGTTCTTTTGGTGGGTTTTTCGGCTTTTATGTGTTTTTGCCCCTTTTCCTTTTCTGTTTTGGTTTAGTGCGGGGCGAAAAAGTCGCTAGCACACAAGATTTTGGTTGGCAATTAAAGGGAGAAGACCACTTTAGGTCGTGGTTTCCCTTCCTTCTTTTTGTTCATTTGGTGACAATTCTGTATTGTTCAGATATTGTCCGATCCAAAGACCTTTCTGCACATTTCTTCTTTTTTTCTTTCGATCCTGGATCAGGAGCTTTCTTTCCTTCTTCTTCTTCTTCTTTTTTTTACCTTCTCCCATTCTTTGATTGGGAATTTTCTTTCTTTTCTTTTTGCTTTCTCCCACTCTTTGATTGGGAATTTCCTTTCTTTTCTTTTTTTGCTTTCTCTTTGATTAGAAATTTTCCTTCTTTTCTTTTTTGCTTCCGAGGGTAAGGATTGACATTCTCACCCTGGGTCAAGGTTTATGGTGAGTCAGGATTTTGTCTCAAGGTTTGTAGAATGGCTAGACATGATACATGTCGGGGTTTGGTTTGGCTCAAGGATAAAAGGGATGCCCCACATTATTTCCATGACACAAATGCAAAAATGATGATTTGGAAATTTTATGCAAAACTGGTCATGCATGCACCTATGCGGACACTCAAGTGTCAAATTTTTATGGTCATGTGATGCTAGGGCTCAGGATTCATTTCCTCTATTTTAGTCAACCCAATGTTTCCAAAATATGTTCTTTTATCCATTTGTGCATTCATCCAAGTCCATTTCGGGCGTCCGGGAAAATTTCACAGCATTCACCCTTCAGGTGTACACACATTTTTTTTCCAAAAACTAGCTATGATCAGCGAATTTTTCTTTAAAGAAAAGTTGGAAGTCATCTCTTTTCAAAAGCATGTTGGTTTTTCAGCTAGACAACTTATTTTTCTTTTTTCTCTCTTTTTCCTTTTTTTTATTTGTTTATTTCTTTTTCTTGTTTGTTTTTGTTTTTTTTCCTTTTTTTCATGAGGTATTTTGCTACCTAAACATGTGTATATTTTTGTGAGGTATTTTTGCTATATACATGCATATCCAAGGTATCTTGCTACCTAAACATACATATATATATTTTGTGAGGTATCTTTTTGCTACATACATGCATATCTAAGGTATCTTGTTACCTAAACATACATATATATATATTTTGTGAAGTGTGTTTTTGTTTACATACATGCATATCTAAGGTATCTTTCTACCTAAACATACATATATATATTTTGTGAAGTATTTTTTTGTTACATACATGCATATCTAAGGTATCTTTCTACCTAAACATACATATATATATTTTGTGAAGTGTTTTTTTTGTTTACATACATGCATACCTGAGGTATTTTCACTACCTAAACATACATATATATACTTTGAGGTATGACTACCTTCCGAGCTTGCGCTTGTTTTATTTAAATTCCCAGGATTATGAGCAACTAGGTGCGTCCTACTATAAAAAGTGATCAAATAACAAGCATAGATTCAAAAGGTACTAGGTTGCCTCCTAGTAGCGCTTCTTTAACGTCTTCAGCTGGATGCATGATGGCTTGTAGGTCACGGACCTAGTACTTTGCTTACCTTTGGCTTTGGACTTGGTCGCCTGTTGGTCGGCCATGTGTCGTAGGCAACGCTCTAACCTTTTTGCGGATGAGCTGAGGTGAACTCTAGAGGTGGTGGCGGTGTGTCTATTGCCCGCTACCGGCCATCCCAATGCTGCTGTGGTGTTTCGCCCTGCGCCTGCCTGGGGGCGCAGTACTTCTTGATGAAAGCTCGATTAGTAGGGGGCCTGATGCCCTTGCTGGAGGTGACAGGTACTCCGTAGAACTGACAGAGACCCGTATTTAGAGATGGCAACTCCAAGACCCTGTTGGCCTTCTTCGGGTCCACTAGGTGTCTTGCGGGCACAATCCCTGCAAACAATAGATGACATCAGAAATCAGTTGGGGGAGGTGCATACTTACCTATGCCACGACGACATGAACTTGCTGGGGGGAACGGGCGCCCTGTAGGGCCGACAGAGGCCCGTAACCAGAGATGGAAACCCCAGGTCCCTGTTGGACTTCTTCAGGTCCACTGGGTGTCTTTGTGGGTGCGATCCCTGCAAACAATAGATGGTATCAGAAATCAGTTGAACCATATGCATACTTACCCATGTCGGGACGACACAGACCAACTGATACTTTTGCAGGGGGAGATTGGCATTGCGGTCGCTGGGCAGAATGTTGCTAAGTAGCAATGTCATCTATATCTGTGTAAGAGTGGTCATGTTGGTGCGCATGATCCGCACTCGTCTCTTTGCAGCGGCACGGGTGAAATCTTGCCCCGGTATGCATAGTAGCTGTGTGATAGCCTCCCTCTCTGGTTGTGCTCGCACAGTTGGCCCTCCTCCAATATCAGGGGGTGGCCCAGGAACCGTTAAAAGGAAACTACTGGTCCCTTAACCGGGAGTGCAAGTCTTGGTTAAGCATTTAAGGATAGAGGACCTTAAATTCTCTTAAGGTGCGGATGTGGAGCACACTGAAAATGAGGACACGTAGCCCTCTAAAGGTGAGGGCGTGCAACCCTCTCAAGGCGAGGATGTATAGTCCTCTGGAGGTGAGGGCGTGCAGCCCTCTGTTGGCGAGGATGTGTAGTCCTCTTCAAGGTGAGGGAATGCAGCCCTTTGTTGGCGAGGACATGTAGTCCTCTCAACGTGAGGGCGTGCAGCCCTCTGTTGGCGAGGACGTGTATTCCTCTAAAGGTGAGGGTAACTAGTACCCAAGGGTCCACCCTTATGAGAAAGCAAGAGATCGACTCATCGAGAGAGCCGGTCATCCCAAATTCAAAAGATTTGGACATTTAGATGTAGGGAATCTATGTAGTCAACATGATTTTTAGGGATGCAGATGCATGCAACCTTTGTTGTGAAATTTGGTAAATGCGGACTTCATATGAAATAATGCAATGAAATGGAAAGTTTGTACAATGTTCATGTCATTCTTTCCTTGTTTTGTGATTTTGATTTTGATTTAATTTTTTTGGAAAACACAGATTGACTGTCCTTTTGAAAGAGGTGATAATTCATGCAACCTTATCCTATCTTTTGCAAATCTCTCCGGGAACCCCCTCAAAGTGTATGTTCTGTTTGATTTAGTCACTTGACCATTTTGGAGTGATGGCAATAGAGCTGTTTGTCGTTTAATCAATCTATTGAAATCCTAGGGTTTGTCCCCCTTTTTTTTTTGGTTGAAAACATCGATGGGTGAGAACTTTTGATCGGCCCCTATGTTCACTTGAGGCTCATGCACGGTGCCCCTCATTGCCCCAGTGTAAGGCTTTGAGGTACCAATCGTTGTCTTGTTTTCATAGCCTCGTAGTGAGGAAGAATGAAAGAAGCAGTTGATTCTTGCAAAAATAATTTTCCAAGGACGAGAAATAGTTGAAGGATTTTTTGATGGATTAAGTCAAATGACTCCTATGTAGAAGCAAGATGTTTTGATGATGCCAAAGGATCAAGTGCTTCCAAGTTTTATTCAAGGCAAGAATCCAAGAATCCAAGAAAATCAAGATATATGATCAAGTTGATCTCTAGAATCTTAGGGAGAAGTTTCCAAATTAAAAAAACAAAAGGTTTGACCAAAGAATTCTATCATTTCAAATTGAGATTTGCTCTTTGGTAATCGATTACCAGCAGCTGAAAATGTTTATATTCAAATTTTTAAAACCTGTAATCGTTTACACAAGTCTTGTAATTGATTACCAGAGGGGATTTTCGGAAAATAATTTCCAAGAGTCACATCTATTCAAATGGTTTATGAATGGGCATCAAAGGTGGCTTGGAAGCACGAATTTAAAGAGAGTTTTCATTGCCCACAAAGTTTATCCTCTCAAAAGATTAAGAGTTTTTCTGAACTGAACTGTCTTATCCTCTCAAAAAGATTCCTTGGTCAACCACTTGCATATTCAATAAGGAATTTTGATTGGTCTTCATTGTACAATCTATCCCTTTTAAGAGAGATTTCTTCTTCTCTTCTTCTCTTCTTCTTACTTCTGAAAAGGGATTAAGAGACTGAGAGTCTCTTATTGTAGAGGATTCTTGAACACAAGGGAAGGGTTGTCCCTGTGTGGTTCAGACTTTGTAAAAGGAGTTTTACAAAGAGAATGGAAAATCTCAAGTGGGTTTCTTGAGGACTGGATGTAGGCGCGGGAAGTGGCCGAACCAGTATAAATCAAGTTTGCATTCCTCTCTTCCTTTAAACTTCTTTTATTTATTGCTATTTATCTTTTGCTTTAAAGAAGTTTATTTTGAATTGTCTTTTGAGTAATTCATGTTAAGGGTGCATTGTTAATCCAAAAAGAAAGAGTGATAGTTCAATTGGGGAATAGTCTTTGCATCTTAATTCAACCCCCCTTTTTCTTAAGGTAACTGAGGCCATTTGTCCAACATCTTATTCTTGATAACTCACTTCTTTCTAAAAAGACAAAATGAGGTCACATGAACGTCTATATTTTTACTTGAAAACACAGTCAACCAAATGCCTTTTTATTTTTTATTTTGAAACTTATTTTTTATTTTGAAACTTATTTGTTTTGAACTTTACTCGTTGTTTTACGGCAACCCCACCAACGTGCAAGACGAGTAATCTCTGATTGAACGGTCTTGGAAGTCCAAACTCAGGAGCACAGGTCGCTTGAGCAAACTGACCAATGGCTTGCACTTGAAAATCCTGATGAGTCATTAGAGACATCTAACAATAGTTTTCAAAATTGCCCCCTGTGTGGCATCTCTTGTCAATGTCAGGATTTACACGCGATTCTCCTCAAATTTCAGCCAGCCCGCATCAATTAGACCTTGCACCTTACGCCTGAGGGTCATACAGTGCTCAATGGAATGCCCCAGGGCTCCCCCACGATATGCACATGTTGCGTTCGAGTCATATCCTCAGAAAAATGGGGGTTTGAGGGAACCTAGCAGGGGTTATGGCTACCATTGTGTTATCAAGTAGATATGGGAGCAAGTTAGCATATGACACCGGAATTTGGGGTGAATCCTACAGGCTTTTCGCTGCAAAATTCATTTCTTGGTTGGTGTTTTTTTTGGTTTGTGCTAAAGGTGGTCTTCGTCATTGGAAGTGCGGTAGACAGGCTTTGTGGTTGATTTAGGGATGGCCTTTGTGGATAACTGGGTGGTGGGTAAGGAGGTTTGTTATTGGCTGAGTAATGACATTTTTGGGTTGGTGGGAAACTTGGCCGTATAGGAATATCAGTCACAGCATGGGTTTCTCCCTCTTTCTCACCCTCTTCATTTGCCCCAGTTTTCTCATTCGTCCAAGCAGGATGACTAAATTTGCCTTTTTTCAGACCCACATTGATCCTTTCACTGGCAAAGACCAAATCCTCAAAGCTTTGAAGGTGCGTAGCCCACCATCTTTTCATAGTAGAGTATCGATAATGTGTCTACCATCACGATCATCGTCTCCCTTTCCATCATTGGGGGTACCACCTGGGCCGCCAGATCCCTCCACCTTTTGGGCGTGTTCTTTGAAAGATCCGTCCCCCTTTTTGCAAATGTTCTGTAGTTGCATCCTATCCGGAACCATATCAAAATTGTACTGATACTGCCTAACAAAGGCAACCATTAGGTCCTTCCAAGAATGGACTCGGGAAGATTCCAAGTTAGTGTACCAGGTAACAGCTACCCCAGTAAGACTTTCTTGGAAGGAATGTATCAGCAATTCCTCATCTTTTGCGTATTCCCCCATCTTCTGACAATACATCTTTAGATGGTTCTTGGGACAAGTAGTCTCCTTGTACTTGTCAGAGTCCAGCACCTTGAACTTGGGAGGGGTGATGATATTAGGTACTAGGAACAACTCTTCTAGGTTAGCAAAGGCATAATCTTTACCTCCTTCAATGGCCCTGAGCCTTTCCTCTTTCCCATTTTTGCCATAGCATGAGGGTTTTTAACCGCTGTGGAATGTGAGGGTTGTGGTTGTGGGTGACACTGAGGGCCCTCCAAAGTGTTTTGCAGGGGTATACCACCAACTGCTTGCCCTTCAGTGGCATATCCGAGGCAAGGCTCGAAGTCGGCTAGATTGTGGTGGGGCATTCCATGTGTCTCCTCCATGGGTCGAGAGACATGTGCATGATCAGATTGAGGTTGTTGGCTCTTAATGAGTATGGAACTGGAGTTTTTGACATCCTCATTGGGAATGTACGCCACATTGGGTGGTGTATAGTTTGGGAGGCAAGCCATATGGCGGGAAGGCGTGCTTGTTTTGAATTTGCACATCATGGGGTCATCCGTACTTCCCAAATCTTTGCCTACCATATTTGAGGTTGGATGATTCATTTGCTTGAGGCCAGATGGGAGCATCGGGTTCACCTTAGCAATAGCGCTAGTAGCGGCAACTATAACCGCATTGGCTTCCATTATCTTCTTCATGCTTATTATGGCCTCCATCATTGTGGCCATTTGCCCTTTCATGGCCTCCATGTCGGCCTTCATCTGCTCTTGCACCTTCTCTACTTCACCCATTACTCTAGCTCTAGCACGGGTTTGGTAGGGGCGCCGTAAAGCGTGTTTTTTTTTTTTTTAGAAATGGGTTTATGATCCCAACATGGTTGGCTCATGGTACCGAATATATGCAACCAAGAATGCATCATGAATTTTCATGCTTCCTTTTTTTGTGTTTTTGTTTTGTAGAGGAAAATGCAAGCCTCATGCGTGAGCAAACATGAAAACAAAAGGTATGCAGTTTGTAGAACAAAAAGTATGTTGAACGCATGATGATGCAATGACTCATGCAAAATGTGAGGCTGGAATATGATAACGGACAAATGCAGGAACGATATGTTCATTATGATGTTATCAAGAGATGCTTATGCGATGCATGATATGAATGCATTTTACGGACACGAGAGCCCGGAAAATTATCTCCTCTTACTTGCGCATTTGGGGGCGCAGTGCCCCATGTGCACAATTAAGAAGGTGATATGGACCTTCCGGCTTCCCGTGACAAAGGACGAGACCAACATACAATGCATGCTAGAGATAAAATGCAGGAGTGACTTGATTCGCACTGATTTTTGGAGTAAAAACGTGGGATAAACTCATCTTATTCAAAAAGTTATAACTAGTCAAGATCTGAGCGACAATACAAACTTCCTAGCGGTTTCTAATCATATGGTCCCTTAAGTCTATCATATGCTGACAATAGCTGAGAAGTCCGTGGATCTCCTCGAGGGCGGAGTAGGTGTCCGCCACTGCTTTGGCCTTGGCTAGCAATCGCGGAAGTTCTTGACTCCTGTTCAAAGTAAGAGCAAATCGGTCATCCACATTGTTGCCTCTTGGTGCAATGAATCAATTACCCTTTCCCTTGCTTCCCTTTCTGCTGATATCTTGGCGTACTCATCCTCTAGCCTTTGCTCGTGAGTCACCGCTAGATTTAGCTTCTCTTTGCACTCATCGATGATGGCCCACATATTCCCTTCAGTCTCGCTTAACTTTTGGGACAAATTTCTTTTCGACCTAAGGCAAGCCTTTAGCTCGTCCTTCAAGATCATGCCTTTGACCCGTGATGATTCCTTTCACCTCTTCGGAGCTTGAGCTCACTATTGCTGCCCTATAAAGCCCTCAAAACTTTGCTTTGGTCGTGTTCTGCCTTTCGGGCCTTCTTGGTTTCTCGTTCCAAAGCTTCAGCTGTGGCCATATTGACGTCCCTTAGTTCATCATACTCTTTTCAGACTTTGATGGCTATGGACTTGAACTTCTCTTCGACTACCCGGGCTCTTTCAAGCTCTGCCTTTAGGGCTTGTACCTCATCACTTTCTTCCGAAGCTTTAACCTCATCGTCTCTCACAGTCTTTAGATTTGGGAGCCAATCCAATCCTTGTGTTCGGACTCTCAGCCACTTATGATAGCCGCCGATGATCCCATTACTGCTTCCCCTAAGCTCTCTGTCCTTTCTTCACGCCGCATCACATGCCTTGCGAACTCCTTGGAGTACCTTTGCATTGGGGTCACTGAAACCCCGTGTAATGAAAGGCGTGATGCTTTCATCTAATGGCGCTCCTTTCATGGGGTAGCCAAGCTGTCTTATGGCGAGGACAGGATTATAATTTATACAACCCCTTGTTCCGATTAAGGGAACATTTGGAAATCCTTCGCATGAAGATAGAATCCTGATTCTTCCTTCCTTCTAGCAAGGGAACCAATTAACAGACGCCCCTCCATGCTAGCCAAGAGTTGGTCCCAATTCCCCTTTCCTTTTTCGACGCACGAGCGGTGACCTTGTAGCGGATAGACGGGCCTACCTTCTTGGAGAAAAAAGGTGTGAAACCAGCCGCACATAGAGAGCCAGTGCACAACAAACAATTCTTGCGCTGCTCTTTTCACATCCCCGGCCGAACGTGTCATACATGGCCAAAATGGCGACGACCGGGCTTTCCTTGCCATGATGAAAGGCGAGGAAAGCGTCAATCGCTGCTAGGTCCACTAACCCTTCCATATTTGGAAAGAGGACAACTCCAAAGATAAAAAACGCCAAGATGTCAATAAAAGAAAGCCCATTCGCCTTGATTTTCCAAGGTCTTTGCCCTTTCCTCCAAACACTTCCTTGGTACTCCGACTACTCCATTTCTGTTTTGCTTTAGACGTTCCAACTCTTGTGCTGAGATTTTCACTACCTTGGCAACTCTTGTCGTGGAGGGATAGAACCCAAAGAAAAGATATGGCTTCCTTCCTCCCAGTTGGCATCCCAGGATTTCTTCCAACTCTTTCACAGTCGGCACTAGCTGGAAGTCCTCAAATGTGAAGCACCTTAGGGGCTGGTCATAATACTGGGAAAGGGATGCAATCGGTTCCATGGAGACTTCTACCCTAGCTAGGTCCCAAATCTTACCATAGGCTTTGCGGAAGGCTTGCCGTTGAAGTTGACCCATTAATTGCCCCAACTCTCCTAAACTAGTGACCTCTAAGCTCTTGATTTTGACTTGATAGAACCTCTTTTTAAGCGAAGGCTTTTGACTTGATCCCATGTTTTACTAAAGTGAAATAAAATCTAGTGCGAATCAAAACTCTGACATCTATCATGGGTGGAATGGATGAATGCATGAAGAAATGCATATGACACAGATGCAATTTACGAATACGGGAGCCCGAGAAACTGTCTCCTTCTTAGATACAACGTCTAGGGGTAGCAAAGTGCCCCAACGTATGTATTTAAAACGGTGACACGGACCCTTCGTTGGTTTGTTTACAGAGGGGATCAAGACAGAACCTATGTGCGATGCATATGCGAAAGGCGCAACACGGGAATGTACATAGTATGACAATATTCACTGAATATAAGCAAAAGGGTATATGACACTTATGCATGGCAGTGTGAAAAATGGCACGCAGCGTGTTTGCTCCGTGCCCCTATTTAAGGGACCTATAAGGGAGAGAGCTAACTAGGCTTTTAGTAATAACCCCCAAGGTAGTCATATCTCTCTTGATGGTTTCTAGAGGTATCATCCCCTTCGAAGAACATATTGCAGCAGTAGGGACTACTAGCAACAATATGTTTTCAAAGAGAAAAACTCTAGATGAGGGTTCACTGTAATCAAGCAAGTCGGAGACCTAGCATGATCACAGATTCACCTCCACTCCTTATGTTCCCACGAACCCAGGTATAGGGCCCTTTTTCAACTCACCGTGTGTGCAAATAGTGTTAGTGTTTGTGTGCATCAAATGAATAAATATTTACCTCATGCATACAAAAATGCACTAAAAGCATCAAAGAGTTATAGATACAAGAACATAATAAAGGGAAACCAACAAAGGAGTAAGTCATGGCAAAACTTTGCACAAGATTAAATGGCCTAACTCTCTAAAAACAGTCCCCAGTGGAGTCGCCAACTGTCGCAACCTACCCTACGGCGGGAGGGCGATGCGAGACTCGCGGGATGCATGTTCCACGAAAGGAATACGCGCGGAGTCGCCACCAACGTTTATTTGAGGAAAACGTCAGAAAAACCGGAAAAGACGCGATCTACGAACTTTTAAGTGAAAGGCTCGGGAGTTGTATTTACGCGCGGGGAAGGTATTAGCACCCCACACGTCCGTCACAAGGGACGGCGGCCTTTAATCGAATGTGCAAACATGACTTTGATTTTTACGTTCCCTTTTATGTCCTTATATCCTTTATACCCTTTTTATATTTTTTTCTCTTTTTGTGGTCGACAAGGGTGTTTCCCTTTGCTCCTACGTATTCCTCAATTGGGATGAGAAAATCAGACCTACGTAGTTCTTTCGGAACAAAGTGTTTGGTTAAGTTGTTTTTTATCTTTTTGCAAGATATATTTTGATTGAACAAAAAGGTCATTTAAGGTGTTGGACCATTAAATGATCTTTGATTTTGAAAGGAGAGAAACGTTAAGGTGTTGGACCATTAACGATCTCTCGGGGTGGTCGACAAAAGCGGGGCTTTTGCTCCTACGTATCCTTATTGCGATGAGGAAATCAGACCTACGTAGTTCTTGCAAAGCGGTAAAGTCACATGTTGATTTTATGCTTTTGAACGGTCCATGTTAACCGATAAAAGCAAAGAGGACGTTTAGGCGTTGGACCTTAAAACGGTTTTTAGTGATTTTTCGGACAAAACTTGATTTGTGAGTTGATTTTAGTCTTAGTTTCACTTTGATTATTAATCAATTCATTCAAGGAAACTTCCAAAGAAAAACGTCCGATTGAATTTTTTGATTATTTTATTCAAGATATTTTGATTATTTTATTATTATTTTCAAGATATTTTATTATTATTTTACTTTTTTTGGTTTAACCGAGTTATAGCGTGAACGATCGGTTAGATTTCGTTTTAAAAGTGATTAAATGAGATTACAACACAAATGATCGTTGAAATTCATTTTATCATTTATTAGGTGAGAAAACGGCTTAAATAAATGGTAAAAGCGCGTTAAAGACAGAAGAAAAGAAATCGAAAATGAACGAAATTAAAGTGAAGTACACAAACAAGAAATGAATTGAAAGTCTCGATTCCGAAAACTTACCCGTTGAAGAATGAAGAACGAACGAAGAACGGATGAAGAACGGTGAAGAACGACGAAATGATATGAATGCATTTTACGGACACGAGAGCCCGGAAAATTATCTCTCTTACTTGCGCATTTGGGGGCGCAGTGCCCCATGTGCACAATTAAGAAGGTGATATGGACCTTCCGGCTTCACCGTGACAAAGGACGAGACCAACATACAATGCATGCTAGAGATAAAATGCAGGAGTGACTTGATTCGCACTGATTTTGGAGTAAAAACGTGGGATAAACTCATCTTATTCAAAAAGTTATAACTAGTCAAGATCTGAAGCGACAATACAAACTTCCTAGCGGTTTCTAATCATATGGTCCCTTAAGTTCTATATATGCTGACAATAGCTGAGAAGTCCGTGGATCTCCTCGAGGGCGGAGTAGGTGTCCCGCACTGCTTTGGCCTTGGCTAGCAATCGCGGAAGTTCTTGACTCCTGTTCAAAGTAAGAGCAAATCGGTCATCCACATTGTTTGCCTCTTGGTGCAATGAATCAATTACCCTTCCTTGCTTCCCTTTCTGCTGAATTTGCGTACTCATCCTCTAGCCTTTGCTCGGTGAGTCACCGCTAGATTTAGCTTCTCTTTGCACTCATCATGATGGCCCACATATTCCCTTCAGTCTCGCTTAACTTTGGACAATTTTTTCGACTAAGGCAAGCCTTTAGCTCGTCCTTCAAGATCATGCCTTTGACCGTGATGATTCCTTTCACCTCTTCGGAGCTTGAGCTCACTATTGCTGCCTATAAAGCCCCTCAAAACTTTGCTTTGGTCGTGTTCTGCTTTCGGGCCTTCTTGGTTTCTCGTTCCAAAGCTTCAGCTGTGGCCATATGACGTCCCTTAGTTCACATACCTCTTTTCAGACTTTGATGGCTATGGACTTGAACTTCCTCTTCGACTACCCGGGCTCTTTCAAGCTCTGCCTTTAGGGCTTGTACCTCATCACTTTCTTCCGAAGCTTTAACCTCATCGTCTCTCACAGTCTTTAGATTTGGGAGCCAATCCAATCCTTGTGTTCGGACTCTCAGCCACTTATGATAGCCGCCGATGATCCATTACTGCTTCCCCTAAGCTCTCTGTCCTTTTCTTCACGCCGCATCATGCCTTGCGAACTCCTTGGAGTACCTTTGCATTGGGGTCACTGAAACCCCGTGTAATGAAAGGCGTGATGCTTTCATCTAATGGCGCTCCTTTCATGGGGTAGCCAAGCTGTCTTATGGCGAGGACAGGATTATAATTTATACAACCCCTTGTTCCATTAGGGAACATTTGGAAATCCTTCGCATGAAAGATAGAATCCTGATTCTTCCTTCCTTCTAGCAAGGGAACCAATTAACAGACGCCCCTCCATGCTAGCCAAGAGTTGGTCCCAATTCCCTTTCCTTTTTCGACGCAACGAGCGGTGACCTTGTAGCGGATAGACGGGCTACCTTCTTGGAGAAAAAAGGTGTGAAACCAGCCGCACATAGAGAGCCAGTGCACAACAAACAATTCTTGCGCTGCTCTTTTCACATCCCCGGCCGAACGGCATACATGGCCAAAATGGCGACGACCGGGCTTTCCTTGCCATGATGAAAGGCGAGAAAGCGTCAATCGCTGCTAGGTCCACTAACCCTTCCATATTTGGAAAGAGGACAACTCCAAAGATAAAAAACGCCAAGATGTCAATAAAGAAAGCCCATTCGCCTTGATTTCCAAGGTCTTGGCCTTTCCTCCAAACAGCATCTTAATTCAACCCCCCTTTTTCTTAAGGTAACTGAGGCCATTTGTCCAACATCTTATTCTTGATAACTCACTTCTTCTAAAAAGACAAAATGAGGTCACATGAACGTCTATATTTTTACTTGAAAACACAGTCAACCAAATGCCTTTTTATTTTTATTTTGAAACTTATTTTTTATTTTGAAACTTATTTGTTTTGAACTTTACTCGTTGTTTTACGGCAACCCCACCAACGTGCAAGACGAGTAATCTCTGATTGAACGGTCTTGGAAGTCCAAACTCAGGAGCACAGGTCGCTTGAGCAAACTGACCAATGGCTTGCACTTGAAAATCCTGATGAGTCATTAGAGACATCTAACAATAGTTTTCAAAATTGCCCCCTGTGTGGCATCTCTTGTCAATGTCAGGATTTACACGCGATTCTCCTCAAATTTCAGCCAGCCCGCATCAATTAGACCTTGCACCTTACGCCTGAGGGTCATACAGTGCTCAATGGAATGCCCCAGGGCTCCCCCACGATATGCACATGTTGCGTTCGAGTCATATCCTCAGAAAAATGGGGGTTTGAGGGAACCTAGCAGGGGTTATGGCTACCATTGTGTTATCAAGTAGATATGGGAGCAAGTTAGCATATGACACCGGAATTTGGGGTGAATCCTACAGGCTTTTCGCTGCAAAATTCATTTCTTGGTTGGTGTTTTTTTTGGTTTGTGCTAAAGGTGGTCTTCGTCATTGGAAGTGCGGTAGACAGGCTTTGTGGTTGATTTAGGGATGGCCTTTGTGGATAACTGGGTGGTGGGTAAGGAGGTTTGTTATTGGCTGAGTAATGACATTTTTGGGTTGGTGGGAAACTTGGCCGTATAGGAATATCAGTCACAGCATGGGTTTCTCCCTCTTTCTCACCCTCTTCATTTGCCCCAGTTTTCTCATTCGTCCAAGCAGGATGACTAAATTTGCCTTTTTTCAGACCCACATTGATCCTTTCACTGGCAAAGACCAAATCCTCAAAGCTTTGAAGGTGCGTAGCCCACCATCTTTTCATAGTAGAGTATCGATAATGTGTCTACCATCACGATCATCGTCTCCCTTTCCATCATTGGGGGTACCACCTGGGCCGCCAGATCCCTCCACCTTTTGGGCGTGTTCTTTGAAAGATCCGTCCCCCTTTTTGCAAATGTTCTGTAGTTGCATCCTATCCGGAACCATATCAAAATTGTACTGATACTGCCTAACAAAGGCAACCATTAGGTCCTTCCAAGAATGGACTCGGGAAGATTCCAAGTTAGTGTACCAGGTAACAGCTACCCCAGTAAGACTTTCTTGGAAGGAATGTATCAGCAATTCCTCATCTTTTGCGTATTCCCCCATCTTCTGACAATACATCTTTAGATGGTTCTTGGGACAAGTAGTCTCCTTGTACTTGTCAGAGTCCAGCACCTTGAACTTGGGAGGGGTGATGATATTAGGTACTAGGAACAACTCTTCTAGGTTAGCAAAGGCATAATCTTTACCTCCTTCAATGGCCCTGAGCCTTTCCTCTTTCCCATTTTTGCCATAGCATGAGGGTTTTTAACCGCTGTGGAATGTGAGGGTTGTGGTTGTGGGTGACACTGAGGGCCCTCCAAAGTGTTTTGCAGGGGTATACCACCAACTGCTTGCCCTTCAGTGGCATATCCGAGGCAAGGCTCGAAGTCGGCTAGATTGTGGTGGGGCATTCCATGTGTCTCCTCCATGGGTCGAGAGACATGTGCATGATCAGATTGAGGTTGTTGGCTCTTAATGAGTATGGAACTGGAGTTTTTGACATCCTCATTGGGAATGTACGCCACATTGGGTGGTGTATAGTTTGGGAGGCAAGCCATATGGCGGGAAGGCGTGCTTGTTTTGAATTTGCACATCATGGGGTCATCCGTACTTCCCAAATCTTTGCCTACCATATTTGAGGTTGGATGATTCATTTGCTTGAGGCCAGATGGGAGCATCGGGTTCACCTTAGCAATAGCGCTAGTAGCGGCAACTATAACCGCATTGGCTTCCATTATCTTCTTCATGCTTATTATGGCCTCCATCATTGTGGCCATTTGCCCTTTCATGGCCTCCATGTCGGCCTTCATCTGCTCTTGCACCTTCTCTACTTCACCCATTACTCTAGCTCTAGCACGGGTTTGGTAGGGGCGCCGTAAAGCGTGTTTTTTTTTTTTTAGAAATGGGTTTATGATCCCAACATGGTTGGCTCATGGTACCGAATATATGCAACCAAGAATGCATCATGAATTTTCATGCTTCCTTTTTTTGTGTTTTTGTTTTGTAGAGGAAAATGCAAGCCTCATGCG
Source organism: Glycine soja (assembly GCF_004193775.1). Classification (NCBI taxonomy): domain Eukaryota; kingdom Viridiplantae; phylum Streptophyta; class Magnoliopsida; order Fabales; family Fabaceae; genus Glycine; species Glycine soja. Next base: position 16,870,999 of record NC_041018.1, on the reverse strand, counting down.
TGAGCAAACATGAAAACAAAAGGTATGCAGTTTGTAGAACAAAAAGTATGTTGAACGCATGATGATGCAATGACTCATGCAAAATGTGAGGCTGGAATATGATAACGGACAAATGCAGGAACGATATGTTCATTATGATGTTATCAAGAGATGCTTATGCGATGCATGATATGAATGCATTTTACGGACACGAGAGCCCGGAAAATTATCTCCTCTTACTTGCGCATTTGGGGGCGCAGTGCCCCATGTGCACAATTAAGAAGGTGATATGGACCTTCCGGCTTCCCGTGACAAAGGACGAGACCAACATACAATGCATGCTAGAGATAAAATGCAGGAGTGACTTGATTCGCACTGATTTTTGGAGTAAAAACGTGGGATAAACTCATCTTATTCAAAAAGTTATAACTAGTCAAGATCTGAGCGACAATACAAACTTCCTAGCGGTTTCTAATCATATGGTCCCTTAAGTCTATCATATGCTGACAATAGCTGAGAAGTCCGTGGATCTCCTCGAGGGCGGAGTAGGTGTCCGCCACTGCTTTGGCCTTGGCTAGCAATCGCGGAAGTTCTTGACTCCTGTTCAAAGTAAGAGCAAATCGGTCATCCACATTGTTGCCTCTTGGTGCAATGAATCAATTACCCTTTCCCTTGCTTCCCTTTCTGCTGATATCTTGGCGTACTCATCCTCTAGCCTTTGCTCGTGAGTCACCGCTAGATTTAGCTTCTCTTTGCACTCATCGATGATGGCCCACATATTCCCTTCAGTCTCGCTTAACTTTTGGGACAAATTTCTTTTCGACCTAAGGCAAGCCTTTAGCTCGTCCTTCAAGATCATGCCTTTGACCCGTGATGATTCCTTTCACCTCTTCGGAGCTTGAGCTCACTATTGCTGCCCTATAAAGCCCCTCAAAACTTTGCTTTGGTCGTGTTCTGCCTTTCGGGCCTTCTTGGTTTCTCGTTCCAAAGCTTCAGCTGTGGCCATATTGACGTCCCTTAGTTCATCATACTCTTTTCAGACTTTGATGGCTATGGACTTGAACTTCTCTTCGACTACCCGGGCTCTTTCAAGCTCTGCCTTTAGGGCTTGTACCTCATCACTTTCTTCCGAAGCTTTAACCTCATCGTCTCTCACAGTCTTTAGATTTGGGAGCCAATCCAATCCTTGTGTTCGGACTCTCAGCCACTTATGATAGCCGCCGATGATCCCATTACTGCTTCCCCTAAGCTCTCTGTCCTTTCTTCACGCCGCATCACATGCCTTGCGAACTCCTTGGAGTACCTTTGCATTGGGGTCACTGAAACCCCGTGTAATGAAAGGCGTGATGCTTTCATCTAATGGCGCTCCTTTCATGGGGTAGCCAAGCTGTCTTATGGCGAGGACAGGATTATAATTTATACAACCCCTTGTTCCGATTAAGGGAACATTTGGAAATCCTTCGCATGAAGATAGAATCCTGATTCTTCCTTCCTTCTAGCAAGGGAACCAATTAACAGACGCCCCTCCATGCTAGCCAAGAGTTGGTCCCAATTCCCCTTTCCTTTTTCGACGCACGAGCGGTGACCTTGTAGCGGATAGACGGGCCTACCTTCTTGGAGAAAAAAGGTGTGAAACCAGCCGCACATAGAGAGCCAGTGCACAACAAACAATTCTTGCGCTGCTCTTTTCACATCCCCGGCCGAACGTGTCATACATGGCCAAAATGGCGACGACCGGGCTTTCCTTGCCATGATGAAAGGCGAGGAAAGCGTCAATCGCTGCTAGGTCCACTAACCCTTCCATATTTGGAAAGAGGACAACTCCAAAGATAAAAAACGCCAAGATGTCAATAAAAGAAAGCCCATTCGCCTTGATTTTCCAAGGTCTTTGCCCTTTCCTCCAAACACTTCCTTGGTACTCCGACTACTCCATTTCTGTTTTGCTTTAGACGTTCCAACTCTTGTGCTGAGATTTTCACTACCTTGGCAACTCTTGTCGTGGAGGGATAGAACCCAAAGAAAAGATATGGCTTCCTTCCTCCCAGTTGGCATCCCAGGATTTCTTCCAACTCTTTCACAGTCGGCACTAGCTGGAAGTCCTCAAATGTGAAGCACCTTAGGGGCTGGTCATAATACTGGGAAAGGGATGCAATCGGTTCCATGGAGACTTCTACCCTAGCTAGGTCCCAAATCTTACCATAGGCTTTGCGGAAGGCTTGCCGTTGAAGTTGACCCATTAATTGCCCCAACTCTCCTAAACTAGTGACCTCTAAGCTCTTGATTTTGACTTGATAGAACCTCTTTTTAAGCGAAGGCTTTTGACTTGATCCCATGTTTTACTAAAGTGAAATAAAATCTAGTGCGAATCAAAACTCTGACATCTATCATGGGTGGAATGGATGAATGCATGAAGAAATGCATATGACACAGATGCAATTTACGAATACGGGAGCCCGAGAAACTGTCTCCTTCTTAGATACAACGTCTAGGGGTAGCAAAGTGCCCCAACGTATGTATTTAAAACGGTGACACGGACCCTTCGTTGGTTTGTTTACAGAGGGGATCAAGACAGAACCTATGTGCGATGCATATGCGAAAGGCGCAACACGGGAATGTACATAGTATGACAATATTCACTGAATATAAGCAAAAGGGTATATGACACTTATGCATGGCAGTGTGAAAAATGGCACGCAGCGTGTTTGCTCCGTGCCCCTATTTAAGGGACCTATAAGGGAGAGAGCTAACTAGGCTTTTAGTAATAACCCCCAAGGTAGTCATATCTCTCTTGATGGTTTCTAGAGGTATCATCCCCTTCGAAGAACATATTGCAGCAGTAGGGACTACTAGCAACAATATGTTTTCAAAGAGAAAAACTCTAGATGAGGGTTCACTGTAATCAAGCAAGTCGGAGACCTAGCATGATCACAGATTCACCTCCACTCCTTATGTTCCCACGAACCCAGGTATAGGGCCCTTTTTCAACTCACCGTGTGTGCAAATAGTGTTAGTGTTTGTGTGCATCAAATGAATAAATATTTACCTCATGCATACAAAAATGCACTAAAAGCATCAAAGAGTTATAGATACAAGAACATAATAAAGGGAAACCAACAAAGGAGTAAGTCATGGCAAAACTTTGCACAAGATTAAATGGCCTAACTCTCTAAAAACAGTCCCCAGTGGAGTCGCCAACTGTCGCAACCTACCCTACGGCGGGAGGGCGATGCGAGACTCGCGGGATGCATGTTCCACGAAAGGAATACGCGCGGAGTCGCCACCAACGTTTATTTGAGGAAAACGTCAGAAAAACCGGAAAAGACGCGATCTACGAACTTTTAAGTGAAAGGCTCGGGAGTTGTATTTACGCGCGGGGAAGGTATTAGCACCCCACACGTCCGTCACAAGGGACGGCGGCCTTTAATCGAATGTGCAAACATGACTTTGATTTTTACGTTCCCTTTTATGTCCTTATATCCTTTATACCCTTTTTATATTTTTTTCTCTTTTTGTGGTCGACAAGGGTGTTTCCCTTTGCTCCTACGTATTCCTCAATTGGGATGAGAAAATCAGACCTACGTAGTTCTTTCGGAACAAAGTGTTTGGTTAAGTTGTTTTTTATCTTTTTGCAAGATATATTTTGATTGAACAAAAAGGTCATTTAAGGTGTTGGACCATTAAATGATCTTTGATTTTGAAAGGAGAGAAACGTTAAGGTGTTGGACCATTAACGATCTCTCGGGGTGGTCGACAAAAGCGGGGCTTTTGCTCCTACGTATCCTTAATTGCGATGAGGAAATCAGACCTACGTAGTTCTTGCAAAAGCGGTAAAGTCACATGTTGATTTTATGCTTTTGAACGGTCCATGTTAACCGATAAAAGCAAAGAGGACCGTTTAAGGCGTTGGACCTTAAAACGGTTTTTAGTGATTTTTCGGACAAAACTTGATTTGTGAGTTGATTTTAGTCTTAGTTTCACTTTGATTATTAATCAATTCATTCAAGGAAACTTCCAAAGAAAAACGTCCGATTGAATTTTTTTGATTATTTTATTCAAAGATATTTTGATTATTTTATTATTATTTTTCAAGATATTTTATTATTATTTTACTTTTTTTGGTTTAACCGAGGTTATAGCGTGAACGATCGGTTAGATTTCGTTTTAAAAGTGATTAAATGAGATTACAACACAAATGATCGGTTGAAATTCATTTTATCATTTATTAGGTGAGAAAACGGCTTAAATAAATGGTAAAAGCGCGTTAAAGACAGAAGAAAAGAAATCGAAAATGAACGAAATTAAAGTGAAAGTACACAAAACAAGAAATGAATTGAAAGTCTCGGATTCGAAAACTTACCCGTTGAAGAATGAAGAACGAACGAAGAACGGATGAAGAACGGTGAAGAACGACGAAGAACGATGAAGAATTTCCACAGAATCGCTTACGGAAGCATTATAGAAGCACTTCGACTCATCAAGCAAAGGTCCCCAGACGAAAATTAGGGTATGACACTAATTTCGCTCCTCTCGGTTGACGAGAGTCGCGGGTGACCATGACTTGTCGTTCCCGGAATTTCACAAATTGCCTAATGATGGGTGCCAAGCACCTCACAAGGACCAAAGAAAGGTCGCATGTCATCAAGCAAAGGTCCCCGGACGAAAATTAGGGTATGACACTAATTTCGCTCCTCTCGGTTGACGAGAGTCGTGGGTGACCATGACTTGTCGTTCCCGGAATTTCACAAATTGCCTAATGATGGGTGCCAAGCACCTCACAAGGACCAAAGAAAGGTCGCATGTCATCAAGCAAAGGTCCCCGGACGAAAATTAGGGTATGACACTAATTTCGCTCCTCTCGGTTGACGAGAGTCGCGGGTGACCATGAAATTTCCGCATGTAAATGACTTGTTGTTCCCGGAGGAACAAAAGGTGCAGAAGACTATGTCAGCCTCTGCATGCTATCAAGCGTTCTGTCTTACAGATAGCAAAAGAATGTTTATACGGATAACCACTTGGGTATTTCCGCGTATCATCGGGCCCGCCGCCTCTGGATGACACAAGGGTGCGGATAACCGTAAGGTATCTCCGCGTATCATCGGGACCGCCGCCTTTGGATGATACAAGGGTGCAGAATGACCAAATTTTGTCTCTGCTTGTCATCGGGCCCGCCGCCTTTGGATGACAAAAGGGTGCGGATAACCATAAGGTATCTCCGCGTATCATCAGGCCCGCCGCCTCTGGATGATACAAGGGTGCAGAATGACCAAATTTTGTCTCTGCTTGTCATCGGGCCCGCCGCCTCTGGATGACACAAGGGTGCAGAATGACCAAATTTTGTCTCTGCTTGTCATCGGGCCCGCCGCCTCTGGATGACAAAAGGGTGCGGATAACCGTAAGGTATCTCCGCGTATCATCGGGCCCGCCGCCTCTGGATGATACAAGGGTGCAGAATGACCAAATTTTGTCTCTGCTTGTCATCGGGCCCGCCGCCTCTGGATGACAAAAGGGTGCGGATAACCGTAAGGTATCTCCACGTATCATCGGGCCCGCCGCCTCTGGATGACACAAGGGTGCGGATAAGCGTAAGGTATCTCCGCGTATCATCGGGCCCGCCGCCTCTGGATGACACAAGGGTGCGGATAACCGTAAGGTATCTCCGCGTATCATCGGGCCCGCCGCCTCTGGATGATACAAGGGTGCGGATAACCGTAAGGTATCTCCGCGTATCATCGGGCCCGCCGCCTCTGGATGACACAAGGGTGCGGATAACCGTAAGGTATCTCCGCGTATCATCGGGCCCGCCGCCTCTGGATGATACAAGGGTGCAGAATGACCAAATTTTGTCTCTGCTTGTCATCGGGCCCGCCGCCTCTGGATGACAAAAGGGTGCATGTCACATGACCTCAGGGTCATTATGACAAAGATTATGGGGCGGCCGACAAAAGCAAGGCTCTTGCTCCTACGTATCCTCCAATGAGGAATTCAGACCTACGTAGTTCTGGATAACTTGTGAGACTTGAAAAGTCTCCATCGGAAAATGCTGACATCTCCGGAAAGGGCGCAGATGACCACATTGGCCTCTGCTCGTCAATCACACTTGGGGTCACTGAATGACGAGGTGTGGATAACCGTAAGGTGTCTCCGCGGGCTACCAGCTCTTGGGTCATGGCAACAAAAGGCGGTGTGGTCGACAAAAGCGAGGCTCTTGCTCCTACGTATCCTCCAATGAGGAACTCAGACCTACGTAGTTCTGGATAACTTGTGAGACTCAAAAAAGTCTCGGTGTTTTCTCCACTAAAATGCAAACATGCTTTAGCAAAGAGACAAATATTCCAACTGATTAGAGCAGCATATGCTTTTTTTGAGTGAAAAACAATGCGTCTACCGGGGAAGGAGAGTCTGCTGATGAAATCTCCCATAACCATAAATGAGATTTTGGATGTTAGCATTTCGTTTCTAAATGACCATTTAGAGGAAACACTGGGTTCGACAAAAATAGAAGAAATCCACTCAAAGTGTATCAATCTCGCACAGGTAAGTGTTTCATCCTAATTCCGAACCATAGATATGTCATGACTTGACTTTGCAAATTATTTCCTATCAAATCAAAAATTACATGCGTGATCATGGATCAAATAGGACTTCCCTTGGGAATGGGTTCTTTTGGGGAGTTTTTCGGCTTTTGATTATTTTTTTGCCTTTTCCTTTTCTGTTTTGGTTTTGCGCGAGGCGAACAAGTCACCGACTCACAGGATTTTGGTTGGTAATCAAAGGGAGAAGACCACTTTAGGTCATGGTTTCCTTTTCTTTCTTTTGTTCATTTGATGAAAATTCTGTACTGTTCAGATATTGTCTGGTCCAAAGACCTCTTTGCACATTTCTTCTGGTTTCTTTGACCAGGAGCTTCCTTCTTTTTTACTTTCTCCCATTCTTTGGTTGGGAATTTTCTTTCTTTTCTTTTTTCTTTCTCCCACTCTTTGATTGGGAATTTCCTTTCTTTTCTTTTTTCTCTTTCTCCCACTCTTTGATTGGGAATTTCCACTTCCCTTTTTTGCTTTCTCTTTGATTGGGAATTTCCTTTCCTTCCTTTTTTGCTTTCTCTTTGATTGGAAATTTCCTTTCCTTCTTTTTTTTTGCTTCCGAGGGTAAGGTTTATGGTGAGTCAGGATTTTGGCTCAAGGCTTGTAGAATGGCTAGACATGATACATGTCAGGGTTTGGTTTGGTTCAAGGATAAAAAGGGATGCCCCACATTATTTCCATGACACAAATGCAAAAATAATGATTTGGAAATTTTATGCAAAACTGGTTATGCATGCACCTATGCGGACACTCAAGTGTCAAATTTTTATGGTCATGTGATGCTAGGGCTCAGGATTCATTTCCTCTATTTTAGTCAACCCAACGTTTCGAAAATATGTTCTTTTATCAATTTGTGCATTCATCCGAGTCCATTTTGGGCGTCTGGGAAAATCTTCACAGCATTCACCCTTCAGGTGTATACACATTTTTTCAAAAACTAGTTATGATCAATGAATTTTTCCAAAGAAAAGTTGGAAGTCATCTCTTTTCAAAAGCATGTTGGTTTTTCAGCTTGACAACTTATTTTTTCTTTTTTCTCCTTCTTTTTTTTTATCATTATCATTTGTTTATTTCTTTTTCTTGTTTGTTTTTTTTTCTTTTTTTTTTTTCATGAGGTATTTTGCTACCTAAACATGTGCATATTTTTGTGAGGTATTTTTGCTATATACATGCATATCCAAGGTATCTTGCCACCTAAACATACATATATATGTTTTGTGAGGTATTTTTTTGCTACATACACGTACATCTAAGGTATCTCTCTACCTAAACATACAAATATATATTTTGTGAAGTATTTTTTTGTTTACATACAAGCACATCTAAGGTATCTCTCTACCTAAACATACATATATATATTTTGTGAAGTATTTTTTGTTTACATACATGCATATCTAAGGTATTTTCACTACCTAAACATACATATATATATTTTGTGAGGTATGACTACCTTCCGAGCTTGCGCTTGTTTTATTTAAATCCCCAGGATCATGAGCAACTAGGTGCGTCCTACTATAAAAAGTGATCAAATAACAAGCATAGATTCAAAAGGTACTAGGTTGCCTCCTAGTAGCGCTTCTTTAACGTCTTTAGCTGGACGCCTTATGACTTGTCGGTCACTGACCTAGTACTTTGCTTACCTTTGGCTTTGGACTTGGTCGCCTATGGGTCGGCCATGTGTCGTAGGCAACGCTCTAACTTTTTTGTGGATGAGCAGAGGTGAACTCTAAAGGTGGTGGCGGTGCGTCTATTGCCCGCTACCGGCCATCCTAATGCTACTGTGGTGTCTCGCCCTGCATCTGCCTGAGGGCGCAGTACTTCTTGATGAAAGCCCGATTAATAGGGGCCTGATGAACTTGCTGGGGTCGACAGGCACTCCGTAGAAATGACAGAGGCCCGTAATTAGAGCTGGAAACCCTAGGACCCTGTTGGACTTCTTCGGGTCCACTGGATGTCTTGCGGGCGCGATCCCTGCAAACAATAGATGACATCAGAAATTAGTTTGAACCATATGCATACTCACCTATGTCGGGATGGCATGACCTTGCTAGGGGGGGTACGGGCACCCTGTAGGACTGATAGAGGCCCGTAACTAGAGCTGGAAACCCCAGGACCCTGTTGGACTTCTTCAGGTCCACTGGGTGTCTTTGTGGGTGCGATCCCTGCAAACAATAGATGGTATCAGAAATCAGTTGAACCATATGCATACTTACCCATGTTGGGACGACACAGACCAACTGATACTTTTGCAGGGGGAGATTGGCATTGCGGTCGCTGGGCAGAATGTTGCTAAGTAGCAATGTCATCTATATCTGTGTAAGAGTGGTCATGTTGGTGCGCATGATCCGCACTCGTCTCTTTGCAGTGGAACGGGTGAAATCTTGCCCCGGTATGCATAGTAGCTGTGTGATAGCCTCCTTCTCTGGTTGTGCTCGCATAGTTGGCCCTCCTCCAATATCAGGGGGTGGCCCAGGAACCGTTAAAAGGAAACTACTGGTCCCTTAACCGGGAGTGCAAGTCTCGGTTAAGCATTTAAGGACAGAGGACCTTAAATTCTCTTAAGGTGCGGATGTGGAGCACACTGAAAATGAGGACACGTAGCCCTCTAAAGGTGAGGGCGTGCAGCGCTCTCAAGGCGAGGATGTGTAGTCCTCTAGAGGTGAGGGCGTGCAGCCCTCTGTTGGCGAGGACGTGTAGTCCTCTCAAGGTGAGGGCGTGCAGCTCTCTGTTGGCGAGGACGTGTAGTCCTCTGAAGGTGAGGGCGTACAGCTCTCTATTGACGAGGACGTGTAGTCCTCTAAAGGTGAGGGCGTGTAGCCCTTCGAAGGTGAGGACATGCAGTCCTCTGATGGCGAGGGCGTGTAGCCCTCTGAAGGTGAGGACATGCAGTCCTCTGATGGCGAGGGCGTGTAGCCCTACGAAGGTGAGGACATGCAGTCCTCTGATGGCGAGGGCGTGTAGCCCTCTGAAGGTGAGGACATGCGGTCCTCTGATGGCGAGGGCGTGTAGCCCTCTGAAGGTGAGGACCTGCAGTCCTCTGATGGCGAGGGCGTGTAGCCCTCTGAAGGTGAGGACGTGTGGTCCTCTAAAGGTGAGGGCGTGCAGCCCTACGAAGGTGAGGACATGCAGTCCTCTGATGGCGAGGGCGTGTAGCCCTCTGAAGGTGAGGGCGTGCAGCCCTCTGATGGTGAGGGTAACTAGTACCCAAGGGTTCACCTTTATGAGAAAGCAAGAGATCGACTCATCGAGAGGGTCGGTCATCCCAAATCCACACGACTGGATATTAGATGTAGGAAATCTATGCAGTTAACATGATTTTTAGGGATGCAGATGCATGCAACCTTTGTCTTGAAATGCGGTAAATGCAGACTTCATATGAAACAATGCAATGTAATGGAAAGTTGTACAACGTTCATGACATTCTTTCCCTATTTTGTGATTTTGATTTTGATTTAATTTTTTTGGAAAACACAGATTGACTGTCCTTTTGAAAGAGGTGATAATTCATGCAACCTCATCCTATCTTTTTGCAAATCTCTCCGGGAACTCCCTCAGAGTGTATGTTCTGTTTGATTTAGTCACTTGACCATTTTGGAGTGACGGGAATGGAGTCGTTTGATAATTAATCAATCTATTGAAATTCCAGGGCTTGTCTCCCTTTTTTTTTTCTTGTTTAAAAACATCGACGGGTGTGAACTTTTGATCGGCCCCTATGTTCACTTGAGGCTCATGCACGGTGCCCCTCATTGCCCCAGTGAAAGGCTTTGAGGTACCAATCGTTGCCTTTCGTCATGACCTTGTAGGAGGGAACCTATTGGGTGAGAACTTCTAATCTGCCCCTAGGTTCGCTTGAGGTTTTTGTATGGTGCCTTTCGTTGCCCCAGTGTAGGGCTTAGAGGTACCAAGTGTTGTCTTGTTTTCACGACCTCGTAGTGAGGAAGAATGAAAGTAGCAGTTGATTCTTGCAAAAAGAATTTTCCAAGGACGAGAAATAGTTGAAGGATCTTTCAGTTGATGGATTAAGTCAAATGACTCCTATGTAGAAGCAAGATGTTTTGATGTCTTGATGATGCTAAAGGATCAAATGCTTCTAAGTTTTATTCAAGACAAGAATCCAAGAAAGTCAAGATATATGATCAAGTTTGATCTCTTAGAATCTTTAGGAAGAAGTTTCCAAATTGAAACAAACAAAAGGTTTGACCAAAGAATTCTATCATTTCAAATTGAGATTTGCTCTCTGGTAATCGATTACCAGTAGTTGAAAATGTTTCAATTCAAATTTTTAAAACCTGTAATCGATTACATAAGTCTTGTAATTGATTACCAGAGGGGATTTTCAGAAAATAATTTCCAAGAGACATATCTATTCAAATGTTTTATGAACGGCCATTCAAATGTTTCAAAGAGAGTTTTTATTGCCCAAACAGTTTTATCCTCTCGAAAGATCAAGAGTATTTCTGAACTGAAATGTCTTATCCTCTCAAAAAGATTCCTTGGTCAACCACTTGCATATTCAATAAGGAATTTTTGATTGATCTTCATTTTACAATCTACCTCTTTTAAGAGAGACCTCTTCTTCTCTACTTCTTATTTCTGAAAAGGGATTAAGAGACCGTGGGTCTCTTGTTGTAGGGGATTCTTGAACACAAGGAAAGGGTTGTCCCTATGTGCATTGTTAATCCGAAAAGAGAGAGTGAAAGTTTAATTGGGGAATAATATTCGTATCTTAATTCAATCCCCTCTTCTTCTCAAGGTAACTGAGGCCATTTGTCCAACATCCTATTCTTGATAACTCACTTCTCTCTAAAAAGACAAACTTTCCAGGATGATAAAATGAGGTCACATGAACGTCTTGAAAGCACAGTCAATCAAATGTTTTTTTTTCTTTTTGAACACTTTTATTTTATTTTATTTTGAAACTTATTTGTTTTGAACTTTACTCGTTGTTTTACGGCACCCCCACCAACGTGCAAGACGAGTAATCTCTGATTGAACAGTCTTGGAAGTCAACACTCAGGAGCGCAGGTCGCTTGAGCAAACAGACCAATGGCTTGCACCCACATTCCGGTGAAAGTTGAATAAGCAAACATGCATTTGTGAGAGGATGAGGGACAAAGATATCAACTTTATCCATTTCATTTAACATTGTAGCTGTGGTTTACAATAATGGCATAAACTTGGAAACCCTGATGAGTCATTAGGGACACCTAACAACAGCTTTCAAAATTGCCCCATGTGTGGCATCTCTTGTCAATGTCAGGATTTACACGCAATTCTCCTCAAATTTCAGCCAGCCCGCATCAATTAGACCTTGCACCTTACGCTTCAGAGCCCTACCATGCTCAATGGAACGCCCCGGGGCTTCTCCGTGACAAGCACACGTTGCGTTCGAGTCGTATTCTCGGAGAAATGGAGGTTGATGAACCTTGGCTAGGGTTATGGCTACCATTGAATTATCAAGTAGATATGGGAGCAAGTCAGCATAGGACACTGGAATTGGGGTGAATTCTACAGGCTTTCTCGCTGCAAAATTCACTTCTTGGTTGGTGTTTTTGGTTTGTGCTAAAGGTGGTGTTCGTCATTGGAAGTGCGGTAGACAGACTTTGTGGTAGATTTAGGGATGGCCTTTGTGGATAACTGGGTGGTGGGTAAGGAGAAGGTTTGTTATTGGCTGAGTAAAGATATTGTTGGGTTGGTGGGAAACTTGGCCGTACAGGAATGGCAGTCACAGCATGGGTTTCTCCCTCATCCTCACCCTCTTTATTTGCCCCAGTTTTCTCAGTCGTCCTAGTAGGATGATCAAATTTGCCTCTTTTCGGACCCACATCGATCCTTTCACTAGCAAAGACCAAATCCGCAAAGCTTTTGAGGGTGCGTAGCCCACCATCTTTTCATAGTAGAGTACCGATAATGTGTCTACCATCACGATTATCGTCTCCCTTTTTGCACATGTTTTATAGTTGCATCCTATCCGGAACCATATCAGAATAGTACTGATACTGCCTAACGAAGGCAACCATTAGGTCCTTCCAAGTATGGACTCGGGAAGGTTCCAAGTTAGTGTACCAGGTAACAGCTACCCCAGTAAGACTTTCTTGGAAGAAATGTATTAGCAGTTCCTCATCTTTGCGTATGCCCTTATCTTCCGATAATACATCTTTGGATGGTTCTTGGGGCAAGTAGTCCCCTTGTACTTGTCAAAGTCCAGCACCTTGAACTTGGGAGGGGTAATGATATTGGGTACTAGGAACAACTCTTCTAGGTTAGGAAAGGCATAATCTTTACCTTACCTCCTTCAATGGCCCTGAGCCTTTCCTCTTTCCCATTTCTGCCATAGCATGAGGGTTTTTAACCGCTGTGGAATGTGAGGGTTGTGGTTGTGGGTGATACTGAGGGCCCTCCAAAGTGTTTTGCAGGGGTATACCACCAATTGCTTGCCCTTCAGCGGCATATCCGAGGCAAGGCTCAAAGTTGGCTAGATCGTGGTGGGGAATTTCATGTGTCTCCTCCATGGGTCGAGAGACATGTGCATGATCAGATTGAGGTTGTTGGCTTTTAATGAGTATGGGAGTGGAGTTATTGACATCCCCATTGGGAATGTACGCCACATTGGGTGGTGTATAGTTTGGGAGGCAAGCTATATGGCGGGAAGGCGTGCTTGTTTTGAATTTGCACATCATGGGGTCATCCGCACTTCCCAAATCTTTGCCTACCATATTTGAGGTTGGATGATTCATTTGCTTGAGGCCAGATGGGAGCATCGGGTTCACCTTAGCGACAGCGCTAGTAGCGGCAACTATAACCACATTAGCTTCCATTATCTTCTTCATGCTCATCATGGCCTCCATCATTGTGGCCATTTGCTCTTTCATGGCCTCCATGTCGGCCTTCATCTTCTCTTGCACCTCCTCTGCTTCACCCATTACTCTAACTCTAGCACGAGTTCGGTAAGGGCGCCGTAAAGCGTGTCCTTTTCTTTTTTATAACAATGATTAAGTTCATTTTATTTTATTTTATTTTATTTTTCAAGGAAAGAATGCAATGAGCAATGCAACCAATGAAAAGCATGGATGTATGCGAATGATGTACAGTTGAAGTATTGCGAATTTTTACGTAGGATATGGAGTTGAATCAATTTAGATTTTCAACATGGTCCATGACATCTTTGTCAAGGTGAAACTGGAAGTAACAAGGACATCAACAATCCTAAATATGTTTGGCAGTAGACGAAGCAGTGATGTGACTTGATTCATCTTTTGCCCCAATTTTGCAAGACGGTTACTTCCATATTTCAACTTGACTTGATGAACCTTTTTGTAAAAGCATGAGCTTGGTTCAACCCTATAATCCAAGGAATGGCAATTCTGATTGCCAATACTTCAACAACATCTCATAGGGACGAATGATTCGGGCATACTTTAAGCTTATGCACGGAAAATGTAATTATGAAATTGAGATGCCCGAAGAAACACCATTTCCTAGTTAACCATGCATTAGGTACCATGTTCAATTATTTTGTTTTGTTGTTGTGTGTTTTTTTTTTTTTTTTTTTTTTTTTAGAAATGGGTCTATGATCCCAACATGGTTGGCTCATGGTGCCTAACACATGCAACTAAGAATGTAGTGTGAAGTTTCACGCTTCCCCCCCCTTTTTTTTTTGTAGAGGAAAACGCAAGGATGAGCAAACATGAAAACAAATGGTATGCAATTTTGTAGATCAAAAAGTTTGTTGAATGCATATGCATGATGATGCCATGATTCATGCAAAATGTGAGGCTGGAATATGATAACGGACAAATGCAGGAACGATATGTTCCTTATGATGATATGAAGAGATGCTTATGCGATGCATGATATGAACGCATTTTACGGACACGAGAGCCCGGAAAATTATCTCTTCTTACTTGCGCATTTGGGGGCGCAGTGCCCCATGTGTACAATTAAGAAGGTGATATGGACCTTCTGGCTTCCCGTGACAAAGGATGAGACCAACATACAATGCATGCTAGAGATAAAATGCGGGAGTGACTTGATTCGCACTGATTTTTGGAGTAAAAACGTGGGATAAACTCATTTTATTCAAAAAGTTATAACTAGTCAAGATCTGAGCGATAATACAAACTTCCTAGCGGTTTCTAATCATATGGTCCATTAAGTCTATCATATGCTGACAATAGCTGAGAAGTCTGTGGATCTCCTTGGGGGCGGAGTAGGTGTCCGCCACTGCTTTGGCCTTGGCTAGCAATCGCGGAAGTTCTTGACTCCTGTTCAAAGTAAGAGCAAATCGGTCATCCACATTGTTGCCTCTTGGTGCAATGAATCAATTACCCTTTCCCTTGCTTCCCTTTCTGCTGATATCTTGGCGTACTCATCCTCTAGCCTTTGCTCGTGAGTCGCCGCTAGATTTAGCTTCTCTTTGCACTCATCGATGATGGCCCACATATTCCCTTCAGTCTCACTTTAACTGTTGGGACAAATTTCTTTTCGACCTAAGGCAAGCCTTTAGCTCGTCCTTCCAGATCATGCCTTTCACCCGTGATGATTCCTTCCACCTCTTCGGAGTTTGAGCTCACTATTGCTGCCCTATAAAGCCCCTCAAAACTTGTTTTGGTCGTGTTCTTCCTTTCGGGCCTTCTTGGTTTCTCATTCCAAGGCTTCATCGGTGGCCATATTGACGTCCCTTAGTTCATCATACTCTCTTCAGACTTTGATGGCTATGGACTTGAACTTCTCTTTGACTACTCGGGCTCTTTCAAGCTTTGCCTTTAGGGCTTGTACCTCATCACTTTCTTCTGAAGCTTTAACCTCATTGTCTCTCACAGTCTTTAGATTTGGGAGCCAATCCAATCCTTGTGTCCGGACTCTCAGCCACTTATGATAGCCGCCGGTGATCCCATTACTGCTTCCCCTAAGCTCTCTGTCCTTTCTTCACGCCGCATCCCATGCCTTGCGAACTCCTTGGAGTACCCTCGCGTTGTGGTCACTGAAACCCCATGCGATGAAAGGCGTGATGCTTTCGTCTGATGGCACTCCTCTCATGGGGTAGCCAAGCTGTCTTATGGCGAGGACGAGATTATAATTAATACAACCCCTTGTTCCCATCAAGGGAACATTTGGACATCTTTCGCATGAAGATAGAATCCTGATTCTTCCTTCCTTCTAGCGAGGGAACCAATTAACAGACGCCCCTCCATGCTAGCCAAGAGTTGGTCCCAATTCACCTTTCCTTTTTCGACGCACGAGTGGTGACCTTGTAGCGGATAGACGGGCCTACCTTCTTGGAGAAAAGGGTGTGAAACCAGCCACACATAGAGAGCCAATGCACAACAAACAATTCTTGCGCCGCTCTTTTCACATCCCCGGTCGAACGTGTCATACATGGCCAAAATGGCGACGACCGGGCTTTCCTCGCCATGATGAAAGGCGAGGAAAGCGTCAATCACTGCTAGGTCCACTAACCCTTCCATATTTGGAAAGAGGACACCTCCAAAGATCAAAAGCGCCAAGGTGTTAGTAAAAGAAGCCCATTCGCCTTGATTTTGCCAAGGCCTTTGCCCTTTCCTCCAAACACTTCCTTGGTACTCCGACTACTCCATTTCTATTTTGCTTTACACGGTCCAACTCTTGTGCTGAGATTTTCACTACCTTGGCAACTCTTGTCGTGGAGGGATAGAACCCAGACAAAAGATATGGCTTCCTTCCTCCCAGTGGGCATCCCAGGATTTCTTCAAACTCTTTCACAGTCGGCACTAGCTGGAAGTCCTCAAATGTGAAGCACCTTAGGGGCTGGTCATAATACTGGGAAAGGGATGCAATCGGTTCCATGGAGACTTCTACCCTAGCTAGGTCCCAAATCTTACCATAGGCTTTGCGGAAGGCTTGCCGTTGAAGTTGACCCATTAATTGCCCTAACTCTTGTAAACTAGTGACCTCTAAGCTCTTAATTTTGACTTGATAGAACTTCTTTTTAAGCGAAGGCTTTTGACTTGATCCCATGTTTTACTAAAGTGAAATAAAATCTAGTGCGAATCAAAACTCTAACATCTATCATGGGTGGAATGGATGAATGCATGAAGAAATGCATATGACACAGATGCAATTTACGAATACGGGAGCCCGAGAGATTGTTTCCTTCTTGGATACAACGTTTGGGCAGCATGGCACCCAACGTATGTTTTTAAGAAGGCGACACGGACCCTCCGTCGGTTTGCTAAAGTGAGGGGATCAAAGACGAAACCCACGCATGATGCATATGCGAAAGGCACAACACGGGGATGTACATAGTACGACAATATTCACAAACAAATATGAGCAAAAGGGTATATGATACTTATGCATGGCAGTGTGAAAAATGGCACGCAGCGTGTTTGCTCCGTGCCCCTATTTAAGGGACCTATAAGGGAGAGAACTAACTAGGCTTTTAGCAATAATCCCCAAGGTAGTCATATCTCTCTTGATGGTTTCTAGAGGTATCATCCCCTTCGAAGAACATATTGCAGCAGTAGGGACTACTAGCAACAATAAGTTTTCAAAGAGAAAAGCTCTAGATGAGGGTTCACTGTAATCAAGCAAGTCGGAGACCTAGCATGATCACAGATTCACCTCCACTCCTTATGTTCCCATGAACCCGGGTATAGGGCCCTTTTTCACTCATAGTGTGTGCAAATAGTGTTAGTGTTTGTGTGCATCAAATGAATAAATATTTACCTCATGCATACATTCTAAAACACACTAAAAGCAACAAATAGTTTATATACACAAGAACATAAGACAAATAAAGGGAAACCAACAAAGGAGAAAGTCATGATAAAACATTGCACAAGATTAAATCGCCAACTGTCGCAACCTACCCTTCGGCGGGAGGGCGACGCGAGACTCGCGGGATGCGTGTTCCATGAAAGGAATACGCGCGGAGTCGCCACCAACGTTTATTTGAGGAAAACGTCGGAAAAACCGGAAAAGACGCGATCTATGAACTTTTTAGTGAAAGGTTCGGGAGTTGTATTTACGCACGGGGAAGGTATTAGCACCCCACACGTCCGTCCCAAGGGACGACAGCCTTTAATCGAATGTGCAAACATGACTTTGATTTTTATGTTCCCTTTTATGTTCTTATATCCTTTATACCCTTTTTATATTTTTTTCTTTTTTGTGGTCGACAAGGGTGTTTCCCTTTGCTCCTACGTATTCCTCAATTTGGGATGAGAAAATCAGACCTACGTAGTTCTTTCGGAACAAAGTGTTTGGTTAAGTTGTTTTTGTCTTTTTTGCAAAATATGTTTTTATTGAACAAAAGGTCATTTAAGGTGTTGAACCATTAAACGGTCTTTTGATTTTGAAAGGGGAGAAACGTTAAGGCGTTGGACCATTAACGATCTCTTGTTTTTGAAAGGAGAGAAACGTTAAGGCATTTGGACCATTAACGATCTCTTGGGGTGGTCGACAAAAGTGGGGCTTTTGCTCCTACGTATCCTCAATTGCGATGAGGAAATCAGACCTACGTAGTTCTTGCAAAAGCGCTAAAGTTATATGTTGATTTTATGCTTTTGAACGGTCCATGTTTAACCGATAAAAGCAAAGAGGACCGTTTAAGGCATTGGACCTTAAAACGGTTTTTAGTGATTTTCGGACAAAACTTGATTTGTGAGTCTATTTTAGTCTTAGTACCACTTTGGTTATTAATCAATTCATTCAAGGAAACTTCCAAAGAAAAACGTCCGATTGATTTTTTTAATTTATTTTATTCAAAGATATTTTGATTATTTTATTATTATTTTTTCAAGATATTTTGATTATTTTATTATTATTTTACTTTTTTTGGTTTAACCGAGGTTATAGCATGAACGATCGGTTAGATTTCATTTTAAAAGTGATTAAATGAGATTACAACACAAATGATCGGTTGAAATTCATTTTATCATTTATTAGGTGAGAAAACGGCTTAAATAAACGGTAAAAGCGCGTTAAAGACGGAAGAAAAGAAATCGAAAATGAACGAAATAAAGATGAAAGCTTAAAAAAAACAAGAAATGAATTGAAAGTCTCGGATTCGAAAACTTACCCGTGGAAGAACGAAGAACGATGAAGAACGGACGAAAACCTTCACGGATTTGCTTACGGAAACATCTCGGAAGCGTTACGGAAGCACCTCGGCTTGGATTTTCTTCACGGAAACAATTTTTTTCACCCAAAACAGCTGAAATACATAGCCAGGGGGCTGAGGGATCCTTAGAATAGCCCCTTTCAACCTTTTTATAGGAAAAAAGGGGAGGAGGTTGCCGCCCAGCTCGCCCAGGCGACCTTAGCTCGCCCAGGCGAGCTGGGTTGCTTCCTCCAGAAGCAACCCAGCTTCAAAAAACGTTCTGGAAGGCCCAATTCAAAATTTCGAAATTGCTATTTGCACCCCCCCAATTTTGATAAGTTCACCCCCCTTCTTTCATAATTTACGGAAAAGTTACGGAAGCCTTACGGAAGCATATAGGACTTTATTTTCTTCTTTTTTTCTCTTCCGTCTCACCCGTATTAAGTTAATTATGCTTATTTAGAGTTATGAGAATTTTATGGAAGCATTACGGGTGTCCCGAAAGCCCCGGAATCCCATTTTTCAACAAAACGGGGGGTGTGGTGGCCATCTAGCTCGCCCAGGCGAGCTCAGCTCGCCCAGGCGAGCTAGGTTACTTCAACCTTAAGCAAGAAATTGCCCAGAAACCTCTAGAAGGGCCCAGATTCGAAAATTACTGTTTGCACCCCCCATTTTACTAAGTACACCCCGCTCTGCTTTTTTTTGGTGATTCTTTTTTCGTAAAGTTACGGAAACTTACGAATTTCGTAACGATACTTATTTTCTTTCCGTAATGTTACGGAACCTTGCAGATTACATAATCATCCCCTTTTTGACTTACGGAATGTTACGGAACCTCACTTAATTATGCAACGATGCTTCCATTTGATTTCCGGTGTGTCACGGAAACTTACGGATTGTGCATCAATATTTTTTTTGGTTTTCCGGCATGTCATGGAATTTCACAAATTGCCTAACAATGGGTGCCAAGCACCTCGCAAGGACCAAAGAAAGGTCGCATGTCACCAAGCAAAGGTCCCCGGACGAAATTAGGGTATGACAGTCATTCCTATAGGGTGCTCGTCCCCCCAACAAAGGTCATGCCATCATGACATAGGTAAGTATGCACATCGCTCAACTGATTTCTGATGAAATTTATTGTTTGCAGGGATCGCACCCGCAAGACACCTAGTGGACCCGAACAAGTCCAATAGGGTCCTAGGGTTTCTAGCTCTGATTACGGGCCTCTGTCAGTTCCACAGAGTGCCCGTCGCCCCCAACAAGGTCATTAGGCCCCCATTAACCAAGCTTTCATCAAGAAGTATTGCGCCCCTTGGCATGCGCAGGGAAAGACACCACAGTAGCTTGGGGATGGCCGGCAGCGGGCAACAAACGCACTACCACCACCTCTAGAGTTCACCTCAACTCATCCACAAAATGGTTAAAGCGTTGCCTACAACACATGGCCGACCAATAGGCGACCAAGTCCAAAGCCAAAGGTAAGCAAAGTGCTAGGTCCGTGACCGACATCACGCGTCCAACTCAAGATGTTAAAGAAGCGCTACTAGGAGGCAACCTAGTACCTTTTAAATCTATGCTTGTTATTTGATCACCTTTGTTTCTCCAGTCATAGTAGGACACACCTAATTGTTCATGATCCTAGGAATTTAAATAAAACAAGCACAAGCTCGTAAGGTAGTCATACCTCACAAAATATATATATGTATGTTTAGGTAGTGAGAATACCTTAGATATGCATGTATATAGCAAAAATACCTCACAATATATATATATATATATATATATATATATATATATATATATATATATGTATGTTTAGGTAGCAAGATACCTTGGATATGCATGTATATAGCAAAAATACCTCAAAAAAAGAATATGTAGGTATTGTGCACTTTCATTCGCACGCCTTTTTCGAAAAAAAAGATGTGATCTCGGGCAACAACCGTGTCCAGGTTACAAGCTGTTAAAAAAAGAGAGAAGAAAAAAAAGAAAAAAAAAGAGAACAAAAATATATCTTTCAGCTGAAAAGCCAACATGCTTTTGAAAAGAGATAACTTCCAGCTTTTATTTGAAATTTTTTTTACTGATCATAACCAGTTTTTGAAAAAAGATGTGTATGCACCTGAAGGGTGAATGCTGTGAAAATTTTCCTGAACGCCCAAAGTAGACTTGGATGAATGGATGATTTGATAAAAGAACATATTTTGGAAACACTGGGTTGACTTAAAAAGGGAAAATGAATCCTGAGCCCTAGTGTCACATGACCATAAAAACTTGATGCTTGAGTGTCCACATGGGTGCTTGCATGACCAGTTTTGCATAAAATTTCCTAATCATCATTGTTGCATGTGTATCATGGAAATAATGTAGGACATCCCCTTTATCCCCGAACCACTGGCCAAACCCTGACATATATCATGACTAGCCGTTCTACAAGCCTTGAGCCAAAATCCCAAATTATCATAAACCTTGACCCAGGGTGAGAATGTCAATCCTTGCCCTCGGAAGAAAACAAAAAAAATAAAGAGAAAAGGAAAATTCCAATCAAAGAGTGGAAGAAAGCAAAAAAAGAAGAAAGTTCCCGATCAAAGATCGGAAGAAAACAGAAGAAATATGCAGAAAGGTCTTTGTACCAGACAATATCTGGACAATATAGAATTGTCACCAAGTAAACAAGAAAAAGGAAACCACGACCTAAAGCGGTCGTCTCCCTTTGATTGCCAACCAAAATCCTGTGCGCTAGCGACTTTCTCGCCCCACACTGTACAAAAACAGAAAAGGAAAAGGCAAAAACACTCAAAGCCAAATTCCCTACCTGAAAACCATTCGCAAAAAAGTCCTATTGATCCATGATCACGCATGTAATCTTTGATTTGATAGGAAATGATTTACAAAATCAAGTCATGACATATCTATGGTTCGGAATTAGGATATAACACTTACCTGTGTCAGATTGATACACTTTGAGTGATTTTCTCCTATTTTTGTTGGACCCAGTGTTTCCTCTAAATGGTCGTTTAGAAACGAAATGCTAACATCCAAAATCTCATTTATGGCTATGAGAAAATTTCATCAGCATACTCTCCTTCCCCAATAGACACATTGTTTTGCTCTAATCAGTTGGAGGTTTTGTTTCTTTACTAAAGCATGTTCGCGTTTTAGTGAAAAAACGCCGAGATTATTTTAGTCTCACAGTTATCAAGAACTACATAGGTCTGAGTTCCTCATCACAAATTGAGGATACGTAGGAGCAAAAGCCCTGCTTTTGTCGACCACCCCACCTTTGTTACCGTGACCCAAGAGTCCGGTGGCATGCGGAGCCACATGACCGTGGGATCCCCAAATTCATATGTTCCATCATTTATCATTTGTATGTTATCTTGTTTCTATGACTTGAGGGACTAACGTTTGTTTTTGTTGTTTTTTCGATTGTCTTTTGTTTTGTGCATACATTTTGTTTGGACTGTTGTGTTAGTGCTTACTTCGTTATTGTCGATAATGTTTGTTGAAATTCCAGAACCTTGTAGAGTTTTCCTTTAGGAACATCATCCTAAAAATAAAACGAACAAAAATCATGATAACACCAAGAATAGAAAAAAGAAAGAGGCGTTGTGAACAAATGTCGTGTCTATATATAAAGAAAAGAAAAGAGTTTTTTATATGTAAAAAAATGTATGGAAAGATTTTGTGTGTGTGTAAATAAGGTGTGAAAAGAAATTCTTCTGTGTGAGTAATGAGTGCATATAAAGAAATTTTTGTATAAACCACGAGTATATGTTGAAAAATGAAAAAGAAATCTTTGAACAGGAATAGAGTTTTTGTATAGACCGTGTTGATATAAAGAGAAAGAGTTTTTAATGCGTGTGTATACAGAAAAAGTTTGTCGTGTATAGGAATGTAGGTGTACAAAGAAAATCGTTTCTCATAGATGGTGATGGATGTATAGTTTTTGCAAACATAAAAAAATGAAACAAAAAAAAGAAGAAAGAAAGACCTCGAAGGTCAGCATGTTATGGTCATAGGAAGCATAAATCATTCGTAGAGAGCACATATCTTTTGGAAACAAGGGACTGACGCTAAGAGTTTATTTTCCACAATAAATGAGATAAGAATGGATGGATTCGTTGAACCGATGAAAGAACATAATTTGGAAATATTGGGTCTACTTGTGCAAATCCCAAGCCTTAGTATCACAATGCCATAAACTAGATGCTTGAGTACCCACCTAGCTGTAGCCATGACTAATTTTTCACGTTGTTCCCAAATCATCATTGTTACGCGTGCCTCGTGGAAATAATATGGAAATTCAATCCGAGACTGACACCTTGACACACGAATTTGTTTTGCCCCAGATATCAAAATCGGGCTCGCACGATGAAAAGACCATGTTGAGACACAACCTTTAGCTACTTTGAACCTTGGCCCATGAAAAGAATCCTCATCCTTTCCCCGAAGAAAAGGACAGCAGGATCTCATCAAGGGAGAGCGAATAATGAATGCTAAAATCCGAATTCCCAATCAAAGATCGAAAGAAAATGAAAAGAAAGAAAAGGAAGAAATGAAAAGAAAGAAAAGAAAAGGAAAAGAAGGATTCCCGATCAAAGATTGGAAGAAAGTAAAAAGGAAAAGATCGGAGGAAAACAGAATAATTCCTGATCAATAAAGGAAAGCAAGAAAAAGAACAGGAGATCTTCGGACCAGATAAATTTTCGGTGAGGTAAATAACCGCCGGCAAAGGGAAAACCCATTTTTAAAGTGGTTCTTCCTTTGGGATTTCCATTCAAACTCGCTCCCGACTGGCGATATCCCGCCCCACATAAACAAAGAGGAAAAGACCGAAACACCTAGCTTCCTCTCCAAAAACACTACCCTCGAGAAAATCCTATTGATTCGTGATCGTGTGTGTGATCTTTTGGTTCGATAGGAAATCATGTGCAAAATAAAGTCATGGTGCAGCTATGGTTTGGAATTAGGGTAAAACACTTACCTGTGTGAGTTTTTATACACTATGAGTGATTTTATTCCCAGTTTCAGTTTGACCCGACGTTTCCTCTGAATGTTCATTTAAAAGCTAAATGTTGACATCCTACCCTTCATTTTCGGTTACAAGGAAAATTACTTTTGGCATGGGTATATTGTTTCTCTAAGATATGGTGCTCTCGCGAATGATTTATTTTTCCTTGCTAAAGCATCTTCGCCTTTTTAGGTGGAAAAAACCCGGTGGACCATTCGGTCCTACCAACAAATCTTATCCGGAGCCCCATGAATTGATTCTCATTCATGCATCCTCCGCCATCGAGTCTGGAGCCCCACGAATTGATTGCCTAGCGCTGTTCGTCTATCCTCCACCCTTAAATCTTATCCGGAGCCCCATGAATTGATTGTCAATCATGCATCCTCCACCATCGAGTCTGGAGCCCCACAAATTGATTGCCTAGCGCTGTTCGTCTATCCTTCACCCTCAAATCTTATTCGGAGCCCCATGAATTGATTGTCATTCATGCATCCACCACCATCGAGTCTGGAGCCCCACGAATTGATTGCCTAGTGTTGTTCGTCTATCCTCCACACTCAAATCTTATTCGGAGCCCCATGAATTGATTGTCATTCATGCATCCTCCACCTTCAAGTCTGGAGCCCCACGAATTGATTGCCTAGCGTTGTTCATCTATCCTCCACCCTCAAATCTTATTCGGAGCCCCATGAATTGATTGTCATTCATGCATCCACCACCATCGAGTCTGGAGCCCCACGAATTGATTGCCTAGCGCTGTTCGTCTATCCTCCACCCTCAAATCTTATTCGAAGTCCCATGAATTGATTGCCTAGCATTGTTCATGCGTCCTCCACCATCAAGTCTGGAGCCCCACGAATTGATTGCCTAGCATTGTTCGTGTATCCTCCACCATCCTTTTCGGAGCCCCATGAATTGATTGCCTAGCGCTGTTCATGTGTCCTCCGTTATCAAGCGTGGAGCCTCCGGTGACTGGGAAATATGGTTTTTTGTTATTTTCCCGATCGGTTCCTTCGCCAAACATGTGTATATGTGTATATTATGTTATTGGTGTTTTTTGTTGTTTGTGTTTGTTTTGTGTTGTGCTGAGAAATAAGAAGGAGACACGGGAGTCGTCATAGACTAATCACGGAAAGGGCGAAGACGGACGAAATCAGTGTTTTATCTTTGCTTTCCTCTTATCTCCGATAAAAGGTAAGTAAAGAGGGCCAACTGTCATACCCTAATTTCGTCTGGGGACCATTGTTTGATGGCATGCAACCTTTGGTTGACCGCTTCGAGGTACTTGGCACCCTTTGTTGCACAATACGTGAAGTTCCAAGACATGCCAGAAATCAAAAGGAAGCATTGTTACACAATTCGTGAAATTCCGTTACATGCCGGAAATCAAAAGGAAGAATTGTTACGCAATCCGTGAGTTTCCGTAACATTCCGAAAGCTAAAAATGAAGTAATTACATGACCCGTAAGGTTCCGTAACCTTACGGAAAGAAAACAAGTATCGTTACAAAATTCGTAAAGTTTCGTAACGTTACGGAAAAAGAATCACCAAAAAAGCAAAGGGGTGTATTTAGTAAAAATGGGGTGCAAATGGCAACCAAGCCCACTTGGGCCTTCCAGGATGTTCCTCCAGAAGGCGGTTGCTTCTGGAGGAAGCAACCTGGCTCGCCTGGGCGAGCTGGGTGGCAAGCTCCTCCCCTATTTTCCTATTAATAGGGGGAGGAGTGGAGGAGAAAGGGTTCAGCCCTTCTGGTACTTCGTAATCACTTAAAATTAGTGAGGAAAATTGTTTTCGTGAAGAAAATCCAAGCCAAGGCGCTTCCGTAACGTTTCAGTAAAGTTTCCATGGGTGATTTCGCGAAGATTTTCAATCGTTCTTCGTCGCTTGTCGTTCGTTCTTCGGTCTTCAACCGGTAAGTTCCCGAAATCGAGCTTTTCAATTTATTCTATGTACCCTTGGTGGTCCCCATTTGTTTCGCGTACTTTTATTTTCGTTTCATTTACTTTCCGTACCCCCTTTTGACGTGTTTTAGTCATTTACTTAAGTCATTTTCTCGCCTAATCAGAAAATAAAATAAATTTCCACTAGTCATTTGATTTGTAATATCTGTTAATTTCTGTTAAAATGAAATCCGACCGTTCGGTCATGCCATAACCACGTTGGAAACCAAAAAGAGTTAAAATAATAATATAATAATCAAAAAATATCTTTTAGTAAAATAAACCAAAAAAATCCATCGGACGTTTCTCTTTGGAATTTCTCTTTCTTAATTGAATTGACTAATAACTAAAGTGAAACTAAGGCTAAAATCAACTCGCAAAGTCAAGCTCATCCGCAAAAAATCACTAAAAAGGATTTTAAGGTTCGATACCTCAATTTTTCTCACCAAGTAAAAATGGGTCATTTTAAGGTCCAAAGCCTTAAAAGGACCTCCTTCCAAGTAAAAAGAATCGCTTGATTCGCCCTTTAGAAAGAACTACGTAGGTCTGATTTCCTCTTCGATGGAGGGTACGTAGGAGCAAGAGCCCTGCTTTTGTCGACCTCAAAATAATAAAAAGAAATAAAAGTTTAGATACATAATTTCACACAATTCTAAAATTAAGGCTGTTGTCCTTTGGGACAAACGTGAGAGGTGCTAATACCTTACTCAAATGTAAATACAACTCCCGAATCTGAAATATTTTTCATGACCGGTTTCCTTCGGTTTTTCCGATGTCTTCCACAAATAAACGTTGGTGGCGACTCTGCACATTTTCCTCCTTTGGAAGACGCACCCGTGAGCCTCGCCTCGCTCGCCTGCAAAAGGGTAGGTTGCGACAACAAGTCCTCCACAACAACAATAGCCTGTCCCTCCTTTCCAGAATGTTGTTGGTCCAAGAAAGCCATATGTTCCTCCTCCAATACAGCAGCAACAACAATAGCAGTCACAACAAAGAGTTAGTGAGGCAAATGACCATCCAGAATATTCAATTTCAGCAAGAGACAAGAGCCTCCATTCAGAGTCTGACAAATCAGATAGGGCATATGGCTACTCAGATGAACCAAGCTCAGTCCCAAAATTCTGACAAATTGCCTTCGCAAACTGTGCAGAATCCGAAAAATGTGAGTGCCATCACCTTGAGGTCTGGCAACCAAATTCAAGTGCATCCACCAGTAGCAGCACCTACACCTGAAAAAAAGGATGAGATATTTGCACAAAAGAGAAAGCTTCCTAACAAAAAATTTTATGCAGGTCGACCTTCTTCTAGTAATTCCGACTTACAGTAGCCTCCTATCCCTCTTCCATTCCCACCTAGAGTAATTCCAAACAAAAAAATGGAAGAAGCGGAAAAGGAGATCTTGGAGACCTTCAGAAAAGTAGAGGTGAACATACCTCTGCTAGATGCCATCAAGCAGATTCCAAGATATGCCAAGTTTGTAAAGGAGTTGTGCACCCACAAAAGGAAGTTCAAGGGCAATGAAAGGATTAGCATGGGTAGAAACATGTCAGCATTGATAGGTAAATCTATTCCTCACATTCCTGAAAAATGTAAGGACCCAGGTACTTTTTGTATACCTTGCATTATTGGGAACAGTAAATTTGAGAATGCCATGCTAGATCTAGGAGCATCGGTTAGTGTCATGCCTCTGTCCATTTTCAATTTTTTATCTTTTGGACCTTTGCAATCTACAGATGTGGTGATTCATTTGGCAAATAGAAGTGTTGCTTACCCCGCAGGTTCCATAGAGGATGTGCTGGTTCAGGTTGGTGAACTTATTTTTCCTGTTGATTTTTATGTTCTTAATATGGAAGAGGGATTTTCCCATGGTTTAGTTCCTATTATTTTAGGCAGGCCATTTTATGAAAACAACCCGAACCAAGATAGATGTTTATGCTGGCACATTGTCTATGGAATTTGGTGATATTGTTGTTCATTTTAACATTCTTGATGCCATGAAATATCCATCTGAGGAACATTCTGTTTTTCATGCTGAGATAATTGATCAGATTGTTGATGATTATATGTTTGATTTTGATTCTGTTCTTCAGGGTAGGAAACATCCATTTTTATCTGATTTGCATACTTGTCATTCCTTATGCATTGAGTCTGAATCTGAGTTTGAATTTGATTTTGTGGCTGACTTTATGCTGAGAGTGAATTTGAATTTAAGTCTGATGTTGTACCTCTTGATGTTGATTTTTTAGAGTCAGAATGCACTAACCATGTTGCAGGAAGTACATATACTTCTGACTTGCTTTATGAGGTACATGCTAAGGAACCTTCTTCTTCTCCTACCCTGGTTCCTCCCACTATTCAGCCACAACCCACACCAGAGTTGAAGCCCTTACCAACAACCCTCAAATATGCTTACTTGGAGGACAAGGAAAAATTTCCAGTGATCATCTCTGCCTCCCTTGTTGCTAAACAAGAGGAGAAGTTGTTGCTAGTGCTCAAGAAGCACAATAAGGCCATTGGATGGACTTTAGCAGACATTCCTAGTATTAGCCCATCTACCTGCATGCATAGGATAATTTTAGAGGATGGAGCTAAGCCAGTGAGGCAGCCACAGTGGCGGCTCAACCCCGTTATTCAAGATGTGGTGAAAAAGGAAGTGACCAAGCTCTTACAAGCTGAAATCATCAACCCCATTTTTGACAGCCAGTGGGTGAGTCCAGTCCAAGTGGTTCCTAAGAAGATAGGTCTCACAATAATTAAGAATGAAAGGGATGAGCTTATCCCCACAAGAGTGCAGAACAACTGATGAGTCTGCATTGATTATAGGAGGATGAACCAGGTAACCAGAAAATATTATTTTCCCCTACTATTCATTGACCAAATGCTTGAGCGCTTGGTGGGTAAATCTCATTACTGTTTTCTTGATAGTTTTTCTAGTTATTTACAAATTCATATTGCTCATGAGGATCAAGAAAAGACCACATTCACCTATCCCTTTGGCACTTTTTCCTATAGGAGGATGCCCTTTGGCCTATGCAACGCCCCTGGTACCTTCCAGTGGTGTTGCTTAGCATTTTCAGTGATTTTTTAGAGAGCTGCATAGAGGTGTTTATGGATCCTCTTTTGATACATGTTTGGTGTCATACCCTAATCTCGTCCGGGGATTATTATTTGATGATATACAACCTTTGATTGGCCGCTTCAAGATACTTGGCAACCTTTGTTGCACAATATGTGAAGTCCCGAGGCGTGCTGAAAATCAAAAGGAAGCAGGCTTACGCGATCCGTAAAAATTCCGTAATGTGATGGAAATCGAAAGGAGGTGTTTTTCGCAATCCGTGCGTTTTCGTAACTTCTTCAAGAGTTGAAAAAGAGTAAATACATAATCCGTAAGGATTCGTAATCTTGCGGAAGGAAAATAAGTATCGTTACAAAATTCGTAAAGTTTCGTAACGTTACGGAAAAAGAATTACCAAAAAAGGTAAAGGGAGTGCATTTAGTAAAATGGGGGGTACAAATAGCAATCAGGCCCACTTGGGCCTTCCAGATTCTTCCTCCAGAAGGCTGTTGCTTCTGGAGGAAGCAACCTTGCTCGCCTGGGCGAGCTGGGTGGCAAGCTCCTCCCCTATTTTGATATAAATAGGGCGAGGAGTGAAGGGAGAAGGGGTTCAGCCTTCTTGGCACTTCTTATTCTCTCGAAATTGCTGAGGAAAATTGTTTCCGTGAAGAAAATCCAAGCCGAGGTGCTTCTGTAACGTTTCTGTGAGTAATTACGCGAAGATTCTCGACCGTTCTTCAACATTCATCGTTCGTTCTTCGTTTTCTTCAGTCTTCAACGGGTAAGTACCTCAAACCGAGCTTTTCAATTCATTCTATGTACCCGTGGTGGTCCACATTTTGTTTCATGTATTTTTATTCTCGTTTTCATTCGCTTTCTATACCCCTTTTTGACGTGCTTCAGTCATTTATTTAAGTCATTTCTCGCCTAATCTAAAAATAAAATAAATTTCCACCGATTATTTGAATTGTATCATCCGTTAATTTCTGTTAAAATGAATTCCGACCGTTCGGTCGTGCCGTAACCACTTTGGAAATCAAAAAAAGAGGTAAAATAATAATATAATAATAAAAACATACCTTATAGTAAAATAAAGCGAAAAATCAATCGGACGTTTTCTCTTTGGGATTTCTCATTCTTAATTGAATTGACTAATAACTAAAGTGAAACTAAGGCTAAAATCAACTCGCCTAGTCAAGCTCGTCCACAAAAAATAGGGTTTTGAAAGTTTATCATTTCAGTTTCGTACCAAGTAAAATGGATCATTTTTAAGGTCCAACGCCTTAAAATGATCACCCTTCAAGTAAAAAGAATCACTTGATTCACGCATAAGAAAGAACTGCGTAGGTCTGATTTCCTCTTCGATGGAGGGTACGTAGGAGCAAAAACCCCGCTTTTGTCGACCTCAAAAAATAAAAAGAAATAAAAGTTAAGGTAATACAATTTCCACAATTCTAAAAAATAGGCTGTTGTCCTTTGAGACAAACGTGAGAGGTGCTAATACCTTCCTCAAACGTAAATACAACTCCCGAACTTAGAATTTTCATTTTGACCGGTTTCCGTCAGTTTTTCCGATGTTTTCCACAAATAAACGTTGGTGGCGACTCCGCGCATCTTTCCTATTTTGGAAAGCGCACCCGTGAGCCTTGCCTTCGCTCGCCCGCAAAAGGGCACGTTGCGACAGTTGGCGACTCCACTAGGGACCTTTTTGTGAGTTAGGCCTATTTTGAGGAATTGTGGATTTGTGAAACTTCGTGTGTGCATTTGTTGAATTGTGTAAAATGTAAATAACTGTTGTCTATTTTGCATTCTTTACACTGCATTCTAAGCACCCACGGGTTTGAGTAAAAAAGGGGCCCTATACTCGGGTTCATGGGAATTTAAGGAGTGGAGGTGAATCTATTATCATGCTAGGTCTCCGACTTGCTTGATAATAGTGAAACCTCGTCTAGAGCTTTCTCTCTTTATAATGTGTTGTCGCTGGTATTCCATACCGCCACAATATTATTATCTTGAGTGATGATACCTCTAGAAAACAGCCGTGTGAGTTATGAATTGTTGGGGAGTAGTTATTAGAGACCCCTAGATATTGTCCTATTGGTTCTCAAATAGGGGCAAAGAGCAAACACGCTCCGTGCCATTCGTTCTCATGCATTTTTGGTAAATAGCACCAGTTTATAGTTTTGCTAGTGATGCTTGGTTTCTTTAGGATAATACGTGACCTTTTTAATACTACGTTGAGGCGCCATCATGCCCAAAACGTAGCATTTAAATTGGATCCCTGCGGTCTCGTATGTGTGAATTACCCCTTTGTGTTATTTTCTTTCCGTTTCATGCATACGCATTGCATCATTCATGTCGGAGTCTTGATCCACCCCTTTTTTAGGTAAATGATGGGGACAAATCAAAACGACAAAAGGTTTTATCAAGTCAAGGTTAAAAGTCTAGATGTCACCAGCCTCAAGGAATTGGGACGATTGATGGGACCTCTCCAAAGGCAAGCCTTTCGCAAAGTGTACGGAAAGATTCTAGATTTGACCGCGGCGGAGGTATTTACGGAAGCTGTCGTATCCCTCGCCCAATACTATGACCAGCCGTTGAGGTGCTTCACGTTTGGGGACTTCCAAATGGTACCGACTATTGAAGAGTTTGAGGAGATACTAGGATGCCCTCTTGGGGGGTGGTCGGGGATTCGGCAAGAGAGTTGGATCGCATGAAGCAAACTTGCAACGGCATAGTGGGCCTGCCACGGAAATATTTAGAAGGCAAGGCAAGGGATATGGCGAGCCAAGAGAAGTGGGGCCCGTTTGCGGATATACTAGCTTTGTTGATTTTTGGGGTTGTCCTCTTTCCGAACGTGGACGGTTTGGTGGACTTGGCCGCCATTGACGCTTTCCTCGCATATCACCATAGCAAGGAGAGTCCAGTGGTGGCTATCTTGGTAGATTTGTTTGATACCTTTGACCAGAGATGTGAGAAAAACAGTGCACGGATTGTCTGTTGTTTACCCGCTCTCTGTGTGTGGATAGTTTCACACCTATTCCAACAAGACACCAGACACCCATGTCCGCTTCAAAGCTATCGCTCATGCGCCCAAAAAGGAAGAGTCGATTGGGACCAACATTTGGCTGGAATAGGAGGCAACGCAATCAATTGGTTTCCTCGTTGGAAGGAAGGCAAGGAAGGAGTTCTCTTCTCGTGTGGGGACTACCCTAATGTTCCATTGATAGGGACTAGGGGTTGTATTAATTATAATCCCGCACTCGCCATAAGACAGCTAGGGTACCCCATGAGGGGAGCGCCAACCGAAGAAAGTCTCTCGCCTTTCCTTATGAGGGATCTAGGTGCGAAAAGTCTCAAGGGGATACAAAGAGTCCACAAGGCGTGGAGAAGTCCGTTGAAGAAAGACAAGGAGCTTAGAGGCATCCGAAATGGCGTCATCGGTGGTTATCATGGATGGCTATGAGTTCACACGCGAGGGTTAGATTGGCTCTCCAAATTGAAAGTTATCAATGAGGAGAACTTTGAAGCTCCGGAGGAAGATGAAGAAGTCCAAGCTCTAAAATTAGAGCTAGGGAAGGCGAGACTCGCCAAGGACAAGTTCAAATCAGCCGCTACACACATCCGGAAAGAGTGCACCGAGTTACAAGAGGAAAACGCGGCCACTGCAAGAGCCCTTGAACAAGAAACTAAAAGGGCCCGCAAGGAGGAATATGGCCGAGAGAAATTTTGGGGAGCATTGTGGGGTAGCAACAATGAGCTCAAGCTCCGAAGAGAGGAAAGAGACCGGTCACGAGTGCATGGCATGATCTTAAAAGAAGAGTTAGCTGCTTGCGCAAGGTCCAAGAGGAGTTTGGCTCAACACTTGGAAGCCACGGAGCAAAGCATGCTAGCTATCATAGGGCAATACAAGGAAGAGTTGAACCAGTCTGTGGCCCATGAACAAAGGCTAGTGGAGGATTTTGCACAAGTGTACGCCGAAAAAGAAGCAAGAGGGGGGGGGTGGTTGATGCATTGCATCAAGAAGCGAGTATGTGGATGGATAGGTTCGCCTTGACCTTGAATGGAAGTCAAGACCTCCCGCGTCTATTAGCCAAAGCAAAAGCCATGGCCGAAGTGTGTACGGCCCCCGAGGAGATTCATGGGCTAATCAATTACTGTCAACACATGATAGATTTGATGGCCCACATAATTAGAAACCGTTAGGTTCTCTTGTAACACCTTTGTATAATCTTGGCTAGATGAAAGCTTTGTTCTTTTTATAAAATGAGAAGTTCTGAACTCATCATGTTATCTAAAAAACCCTTGGGGTGGATCCAAGTGCTCCGATCATTCATTTGCATATTCATGTTTTGGTGGCATACTCACCGTTGTTTATTTCTTTAGGAATTTCATCATAACTAAGAAAACACCAAGGCACCCCTATAACACTCGATCCAAAAAAATGGATAATGAACAAGGCGTGCAGGAATAGATGAAGGCCGATCTATTGGCTTTAAAAGATCAAATGGCTTCCATCTTGGAGGTCATGTTAAAACTCCAGAAAACTATAGAGGATAAAGCCACGAGAACCGCCTCTAGTACAATTAGGGAAGCGGAGCCGGTGCTGCAACCTGCCTTAAATCTGGGCCGAGACAGAAACACGGCAGTGTTTGGTCGAAGGTATAGCCCGCAAGCTTATCCTTATGGCTTGCCTCCGGACTTCACTCCTCGTGCCACCCGGAAGATTTAAGCCAAGCCCCTACTTTCGAGGGGCAGCTCCCACCTTATGACGACTATCCCGGGCAAGACGATGAAGAAGGAGATACCCATCTCGGTCCCCTGCTCCACCTCAAAGATCCGTCCCTCCATGAACTACCCCAACCAAACATAGTCCGCCATATCCCAGCTTCACCCACACCCGTAAAAGAATATGTTCCCTTCATGGAAGATAAGGGAAAGATTGAGGCGCTTGAAGAGAGGTTGAGAGCAGTCGAGGGCCTCGACAATTACCCATTCTCGGATCTAGCGAACTTATGTCTCGTACCCAATATTGTCATTCCTCCCAAGTTCAAAGTACCGGATTTTGATAAGTACAAAGGGACGACATGTCCGAAAGGGCATCTTCGGATGTATTGTCGAAAAATGGGGGCGTATTCTGCGGACGAAAAGTTGTTGGTCCATTTCTTTCAAGACAGCTTGGCCAGAGCAGCTGTAGCATGGTATACTAATCTGGAAGCTTCCCAGATCCGATCATGGAAGGACTTGGC
The DNA here is from genome assembly GCF_004193775.1 of Glycine soja. Classification (NCBI taxonomy): domain Eukaryota; kingdom Viridiplantae; phylum Streptophyta; class Magnoliopsida; order Fabales; family Fabaceae; genus Glycine; species Glycine soja. The sequence continues at coordinate 16,837,099 of NC_041018.1, read as the reverse complement.
AACTGCCTTCATTAGGCAGTACCAGTACAATACGGATATGGCTCCCGATCGGAATCAGCTTCATAGTATGACTAAGCGAGAGCATGAGTCCATTAAGGAATATGCCCAAAGATGGAGAGATCTCGCAGCCCAAGTCGTACCGCCCATGACGGAAAGGGAGATGATCACAATTATGGTAGATACGTTACCCACGTTCTACTATGAAAAGCTGATAGGCTACATGCCAGCTAACTTTGCGGATCTCGTCTTCGCCGGAGAAAGGATTGAATCCGGACTACGAAAAGGCAAGTTCGAATATGCTTCCAATGTGGCCCCCAACAACAACAGAAGAGCCGCAGTAGTGGGCGCGAGGAAAAAGGAAGGAGACGCCCACGCGGTCACCACCGCCCCGACGTGGATGAAAGCACCCCAAAATATCCAAAGCTCATACAAGCCCAATCCCCCAAATTTTTTAATCCGAGCCGGGAATTCCCTCCCGACTCAAGTAAAAGGACCACCCGCAGCAGAAAGAGCATCGGCCCAACGCACAGCTCCAGCCGCTCCCCGACCAGTTAATAATACAGCCCCCGACGCGAGCTATAAATATGCACAACACCCGCCCCCGAAAGATAACTTCTCTCCTATTCCCATGGCATACTCCGAGTTATGGTCTTCATTATTAGAGAATCATTTGGTGGTGGCCATACCCGGGAAGGTCCTCCAGCCACCTTACCCCAAGTGGTATGACCCGAGTGCCAAGTGTGTGTACCATAGTGGAGTTCCCGGACACAACATTGACTCCTGCCGCCCGTTCAAATATAAGGTACAGCACCTAATCAGTGCCGGTTGGCTATCGTTTCAAGAGGAAGGCCCAAATGTTAAAACTAATCCACTAGCTAGTCATGGAGGGGCTAGCGTGAACGCCACCGAAGAGGATAGGCCATCACGGGAAAAGAGTTTAGGAGAGATAGCTACTTCCAGACGCTTCATCTACCAATCGCTGCAAGCGGCATGTATGGTCTCCCGTGGAGGAGCCGAAAGGGAAGAGTGTTTGTTTCACCTCAGGGAGTCGCACGACATGGAAACCTGTCCCGCGGTAGAAGAATTGCTTCAGCGGTTCATGGATTGCGGGCAGCTTGAAGTGTCCATAGGAGGGAGGGAAGAACCACAAATTTGCATGCAGTCGGAAGAGAAGAAGGTTCCTCTAACCCCCAAGGCCCTAGTGATATGTTTTACTAGGAAAGGGACCGGCTCCACACCCATATACCCCCGGACAGTGCCCAAGCCAACGCCATTTGCATATCAAAGTAATAAGGCCGTTCCGTGGAAGTATACCCCTCCCGCGTTCAGCGAAAGAATTGCAACCGAAGTTGACTCCCTGTCAGCTAAGGTGACCAATATCACCGGCCTCAGTGGCGTAACCCGCAGTGGTCGGGTGTTCGCTTCCCCTCGCCAGGCGGAATTGCCCTCCAAAGGGAAAGCGCCCATGGTCCAAGAGCCCACAGATGTAGCCACCCCCTCGAAAGAAGTAGATCTTCCAGTGGTAAGAGGGGCTGAAAAGAAAGAAGGTCTTCAAGGTAAGACGGTGACTTTGGAAGAGGCCCATGAGTTCCTTCGCCTCATCCAACAAAGCGAGTTTAACATAGTCGAGCAACTGAATAAAACTCCAGCAAGGATCTCGTTGCTTGAACTGCTCATAAACTCCGAGCCTCATCGTACGCTATTGATAAAAGTCCTCAATGATGCCCATGTAGCCCACAATATCTCAGTGGAGGGTTTCGAAGGCATCGTTAATCATATAACCACCAACAATTATATCGCGTTTGCGGAAGAAGAGATTCCCGTAGAGGGGAGAGGACACAACAAGGCTCTTCATGTGTCGGTAAAGTGTATGGACCATGTTGTCGCAAAGGTGCTTATCGACAATGGATCAAGATTGAATGTAATGCCGAAGACCACTTTGGAAAAGCTTCCTTTTAGTGCATCACGTTTAAAACCGAGCTCGATGGTGGTGCGAGCCTTTGATGGTACTAGGCGGGAAGTGATGGGGGAAATCGACATTCCCATTCAGATAGGCCCCCACACTTGCAATGTGGTGTTTCAAGTAATGGATATAAATCCCGCCTATAGCTGCCTCTTGGGAAGACCTTGGATTCATGCGCTGGGAGTGGTCCTTTCAACGCTTCACCAGAAATTGAAGTTCGCAGTGGGTGGACTTTTAGTGATAGTGTCGGGTGAAGAGGATATGTTAGTGAGCTGCCCCTCCTCCGCCCCCTACGTAGAAGCGGCAGAAGAATCATTGGAAACGGCTTTCCAATCCTTCGAAGTGGTGAGCTGCGCCTCTGTGGAACCAAGTCCGTTGCTGCCTTCTCTCTCCAACGCGGCCATAATGGTGGCGCGTGTTATGCTCAGGAACGGATTTGAGCCTGGAATGGGTCTAGGCAAGGACGGCCTTGGAAATGCCGATGTGGTCGATATCAAGATAAATCCATACAAATATGGATTAGGGTATGAACCCGGGATGCTGGGGAGGAGGAATGTGCCGTCAAGATTTCGGGCAGATAGGGTATGGCTCGGCCGTATTAGCCAGTGTTTCACCAGCACTGGAATGGTGTCCGAGGAGGAGGTGGCCGCAATAGAAGAGGAGTTCCCTCAAGACCCACCAAGTTTTGTGCCACCATGCCACCCCGATTCCCAAGTGGGGAACTGGCGCGTGATAAGCCAGTCTGAAGTCTATACCGCTGATTCAATGTAATAAGAGCCTATAGATTTCCTTTCTCTTTTGTTTTGTGAAACCTACCTTATTAAATAAACAAAGAGATCTTGTTTCATTTGTTCTTGTAGTTCCACCTTTTCTCATATCATTTTGCATGTTTTTTTTTCTTTTGTCTTGTTTGGTATAGATATGAGGGTCGATTCTTTGAGGATCCTAACAACGAGGGTTTGACAATCGATTTCGATCGAGATATAAGCCAAACGATAAACGAGGAAGAGGAAGAGGACGTCCTGTCACCAGAGTTGGAGAGGTTGGTCGCTCAGGAAGAACGTGAAATGAAGCCTCACCAAGAAGAAACCGAATTGGTAAACTTGGGGACCACGGAGGAAAAGAAAGAAGTAAAGGTAGGAACCGGCATGACCACGCCTATCCGCCAAGACTTGATAACCCTTCTTGAAGAGTATCAAGATGTCTTTGCGTGGTCATATCAAGACATGCCCGGTCTGGATTCTGACATTGTGCAGCATAAGTTGCCTTTGAATCCTGGGTCTTCCCCGGTTAAGAAAAAGTTGCGAAGAATGAGACCCGAGATGTCTTTAAAAATTAAAGAAGAAGTAAGGAAGCAGTTTGATGCAGGTTTCTTAGCTGTGGCGCGGTACCCGGAGTGGTGGCCAACATTGTCCCAATCCCGAAAAAGGACGGCAAGGTTCGAATGTGTGTAGACTACCGGGACTTGAACCGAGCCAGTCCTAAAGACAATTTTCCCCTGCCACACATTGATATATTGGTAGATAATACAACCAAATTCGCCCTTTTCTCATTTATGGACGGTTTCTCGGGGTATAATCAAATAAAGATGGCACCTGAAGATGTAGAGAAGACCACTTTCGTCACCCTATGGGGGACATTCTGCTATAAAGTGATGGCCTTTGGGCTGAAAAATGCTGGGGCAACCTATCAGCGTGCCATGGTGGCGTTGTTCCATGATATGATGCATAAGGAAATAGAGGTCTACGTAGATGACATGATTGCTAAGTCTCGGATTGAGGATGAACACCTTGTCAATCTACGTAAGCTGTTTGGAAGGTTGCGAAAATACCAATTAAAACTAAACCCAACCAAATGCACCTTTGGGTTAAAGTCGGGGAAGTTGCTAGGATTTATCGTAAGTCAGAAAGGGATAGAGATAGATCCCGAGAAAGTGAAGGCCATCCTTGAAATGCAGGAACCACGCACGGAGAAGCAGGTTCGGGGATTTTGGGCAGGTTGAATTATATCGCGAGATTTATCTCGCAACTCACCCCTACCTGTGAGCCCATTTTTAAGCTATTATGTAAGAACCAGGCGGTCCTGTGGAGCAGTGACTACCAAGAGGCCTTCGAGAAGATCAAACAGAGTCTCGCAAATCCCCCGGTGCTCATGCCACCTGTAACAGGAAGACCTCGTCCTGTGGAGCAGTGACTACCAAGAGGCCTTCGAGAAGATCAAACAGAGTCTCGCAAATCCCCCGATGCTCATGCCACTTGTAACAGGAAGACCTCTTTTCCTGTACATGACCGTGTTGGACGAGTCTATGGGGTGCGTGTTGGGTCAGCATGATGATTCTGGGAAAAAGGAGCATGCCATCTACTATATGAGCAAGAAGTTTACCGTATGTGAGATGAATTACTCAATGCTGGAAAGGACGTATTGTGCTCTGGTATGGGCATCACATCGGCTTTGGCAGTACATGCTCACCCATACCACGTGGCTTGTTTCCAAAATGGATCCCGTGAAATACATCTTTGAGAAACCGGCCCTCACGGGACGAATCGCTAGGTGGCAGGTACTATTATCTGAATTCGATATCGTTTATGTCACCCAAAAGGCGGTAAAGGGAAATGCCTTAGCGGATTATTTGGCCTAGCAACCCCTCCAGGATTATCAGCCGATGCACCCCGAGTTCCCAGATGAAGATATCATGGCCCTATTTGAAGAGAAGCGGACGCACGAGGACATAGACAAATGGATTGTTTGCTTCGATGGGGCATCTAACGCTTTGGGCCACGGAGTAGGGGCAGTCCTTGTATCCCCGGATGATCAGTGTATTCCTTTCACGGCTAGGCTAGGTTTTTGATTGTACCAACAATATGGCCGAGTGCGAAGCATGCGTCCTCGAGGTTCAGGCGGCCATTGATTTTGATGTAAAACTACTCAAGGTGTATGGAGACTCAGCTTTGGTGATACGCCAGTTGAAAGGAGAATGGGAAACTAGGGATCCGAAGTTGATACCCTATCAAACTCACATCTTGAGGTTAGCCAAGTACTTTGATGACATTTCTTTCCACCACATACCTCCGGAGGAGAATCAAATGGCTGATGCATTAGCCACCCTGGCATCCATGTTTCAACTTGCCCTACACGGGGATCTGCCGTACATCGAATTCAAATCTCAAGGCAGGCCGACATATTGTTAAGCAATAGAGGAAGAGCGGGATGGGAAACCGTGGTATTTCGACATCAAACAGTATGTCGAGAACAAAGAATGCCCACCAGGGATTTCTGACAATGACAAAAGGACGTTGAGGAGATTGGCTACTGGTTTCGTTGTAAGTGGTACCATCCTGTACAAACGGAACCACGACATGACCCTCCTACGATGCGTAGATACCAAAGAGGCGAACTTCATGATTGAGGAGATCCACGAGGGTTCCTTTGGGACACATGCCAATGGGCATGCTATGGCCAGAAAAATCCTTAGGGCCGGTTATCACTAGCTCACTATGGAATGCGATTGCTGCGCTCATGTAAGGAAGTGTCATAAATGTCAGGCATACGCGGACAATGTCAATGTTCCACCACATCCTCTGAACATTATGTCCGCTCCTTGGCCTTTTTCCATGTAGGGAATAGATGTCATTGGGGCCATTGAACCCAAAGCGTCGAATGGTCACCGCTTCATTCTTGTGGCGATAGATTACTTCACCAAGTGGGTCGAAGCGGTTTCTTATACTAATGTCACGAGAAGTGTAGTAGTCAGATTCATAAAGAAGGAGCTGATTTGTCGATACGGACTCCCCAGGAAGATCATTACTGACAATGGCACCAATTTGAACAATAAGATGATGCAGGAAATGTGCGAGGATTTCAAGATCCAGCATCATAACTCCACCCCTTATCGGCCAAAGATGAATGGGGCTGTAGAGGCTGCGAATAAAAATATTAAAAAGATTGTTCAGAAGATGACAGTGTCATACAAAGATTGGCATGAGATGTTTCCTTTCGCCCTGCACGGATATAGAACCTCGGTACGAACTTCTACTGGGGCAACGCCGTATTCCTTGGTTTATGGGATGGAAGCAGTGCTCCCATTTGATGTAGAGGTTCCTTCTCAGAGGATAATAGCGGAGTCAGGCCTTGAAGAGTCAGAATGGGCTCAAGCACGCTACGACCAACTTAACCTTATTGAAGGTAAGCGTTTGTCCGCCATGAGCCATGGGCGTTTGTATCAACGAAGGATAAAGAACGCATTCGACAAGAAGGTACGCCCACGCAAGTTCAACGAGGGGGACCTCGTGCTGAAGAAAATGTCCCATGCTGTTAAAGATAATCGAGGCAAGTGGGCCCCGAATTATGAAGGACCTTTCGTGGTGAAAAGAGCTTTTTCTGGGGGTGCTCTGATACTCACCCACATGGATGGCGAGGAGCTGCCCTCGCCCGTGAACTCCGATGTAGTTAAACAATATTACGCTTGAAGTCTGGGGCAATCGAGAGGACCGTTGCATGTTTTTTATTTCTGAGTTTTTTCTCGTTCTTCTTGGTTTCCTCTAGGATTCCCATTCATTGTATTTGTCTCATTTCTTTGAAAAGAAAAAAATGGGCGAGGTTTCAGTCCTCCCTTTGGTTTCAAACTTTGTGTTTTAATTTGTTATAACTTGAGCCCTCTTCGCTCGGTGTATGGGGTGCCCCAAACACTTATTTAAAATTGAATCTAACCAGCCTTCACTAAAATAAAATCATCGCATTAGAAACATTCATACATGCACATGCATATGCATATCTTGTGATAGCAAGGAGCAGAATCGTCTCAGGCCACGGTCAGAAGTCAAGACAAGTCAATGGCAGAAATCAACCAAGGTAAGACGATGGCCGGTCACGATTGGCCGCATATTGTTTGTCTCCTACTTGCAGGTACTTAGGGATGGAGGCTAATGGAGGATAGGATTGCAACCGATCAATCGTCACCCCTTCCCGGCGCTGGGCCAGTGGAGAACGTCGCTGCAAGGCAGCCCAGTATCCTTTGAATTCGCAGTATTTTACTACTATTGTTTGTTTTTTAAGTAATCGACGCCTAATTCTAACTTAAGTAGGTTCAAGTAGGCAAAACGCTAACCCATAAGAGGGGGGGGGGCATGGTTAATGCACCCTTAAAAAAAAAATTTGGCAGGTTAGCTCGCCTGGGCGAGCAACCCCTGCATTCAAAATATAAAAACGAGGGAGGGGATCGTTTTTGTATCCAAAAACTCCCCCCCCCCCTCATTCAAAAGAGAGGACTCACGAAGGCTTGCGGTTTTTGCTCCCCTAAGCCATTTTTGGGTGCATTTTGCTTTCATTTTTGGTGTTTCTACTCACTCCAACAAGTAAGTATTCAATCCTTGAGTTTTTAGCTTCCCATTGATGTGTTTTCTTCATCTTTTGGTGCTCTAAATTGTGAGAACGTGCTTATATTTGTGAGGCAGTTTTGGGTTGCTTTGATGCTTGTTTTCTTGAGTTGAGGATTTCAATGAGAAGGCCTCAGGCCTATGTTGTATTCTGAAGCAATGGGGCATGCCACATTGCTCCCATTCTCTTGCAATTTATGTTCCAATGTGCGCCCACCAAGTGTTCGGTGAAATGCCCCAATGATATATGGGTATGATTTTGCAAAATTGGGATGGTGGGACTGTTATATATATAGAGAGACAGCATAGGAGAGTCAAAATAGGTGCACAAATGCAATTTCAAGTTTAGGAACCCAAACTTTCTAGCTTCAATACAAGAACACATACTCATGGCTAGGAATCCAAAATTTGGTTTTAGAATTAGAAAGGCATGAAAATTAGGACTTGCTTGTGAGAGTTTTTGTCTGAATTTGGGCTACCCCATATGTGATACCTTGCACCTAAGTAATATGAAAAATACCTTGCAATAGTATGTATATATAGGTAAATAAAAGGGGCATGAAATTCTTTGCAAAGGGTGAATGAATATTGAGGTCGCTTCCTAAATAAATGTATGATAGCACGGAATTCCCTTTTTGAATGTAAGTATGTGCATAATGTAAATAGCTTGCCAATATGAATAAATGTGAGTGAAACAATAAAAATTTGTATGATATATATTTCAAACATATGTAGGTAGTTTGTAAATAGCAAATGTTTAGGATATAAATTAAGTGTGAGTTTTGACGCAATGCCTTGGGCATGAGAATGTATGTTCTTTTCAAATGCATATATGTATGACAATTAGAATGTGTTGGATGGCCTCTATGTTGATATAAATAGTAGGGTATTCCACACATACGCGTTTGCATAAATAGGTTACATGAGTTCGTTCTAAAATCAGAGGGATTAGCATGACATTTTTTGCGTTAAGATAAGCATTATCTTGTAAAACTAACTTCTAAATGTTTGTTCTCGCAGGAAATGGCCCTGAGGAAGCTTGCCTCAAAGAGATCTAGGAAGGATAAAGCTCTGCTCCCGAATATGACAGCCACCGTTTTAGGAGTGTTGAGCACCAGCAGCGCTTTGAGGCCATCAAGGGATGCTCATTTCTCCGGGAGCGACGCGTACAGCTCAGGGACGACGAGTATACTGACATCCAGGAGGAGATAGTTCGCCGGCGGTGGGCATCACTGGTTACCCCCATGACCAAGTTCGACCCAGACATAGTCCTCGAATTTTACGCTAATGCTTGGCCTATAGAGGAGGGCGTGCGAGATATGCGATCCTGGGTGAGGGGTCAGTGGATCCCGTTCGATGCGGATGCTCTCAGCCAGTTCCTGGGATACCCTTTAGTGCTGGAGGAGGGCCAGGAATGCGAGTATGGCAAGAGGAGGAACCAGTCCGATGGGTTTGATGAGGAGGTCATCGCCTAGTTGCTATGTATACCGGGGCAGGATTTTGCCCGGACTGATGCTGGGAGACGGGTGCGGATCATGCGCACCAACATGACCACCATGACTCAGATCTGGATGACTTTGCTGCTCAGCAACATCCAGCCCAGCGATCATAATTTTGACCTCCCCCTGCCGAAGTGTCAGCTGGTGTACGCCATCCTGACACGGATGAGCATTCACGTGGCTCAGTTAATCGCTGATGCCATCTATCTATTTGCAGGTATGGCGCCTACCAGGCACCCTCTGGACCCGGATAAGTCCAACAGGGCCCTGGGATTTCCCACTTTGATCACAGGACTCTGCTAGTCGTTTGGAGTCTCCGTCGCACCTAGCAAGGTGATTCGGCCGCCCATCACCTAAGCTTTTATTGAGAAGTATTGCACACAGAGACAGGCCCAGGGGGATGCTCCGCAGGCCGCAGACGCGCCGCCACCTCATCAGGCTAGCCTAGCTCGATCGTTTGATACGGAGCAGTATTTGCGGCATTTGGTTCGCCAGCAGGCGGCCAACCACCGGGCACATGTACAGACCCATGATTATCTTTACCAGTTGAGCCTCAGCCTGCAGAGCCAGGGTTTTACTTTTTTTCCGTGCCCTACTCCGGACCAGTTCAGGGCAGAGGTCGCATGGCCTGGAGATTGGCCTGAGGCCCGGGCAGGAGAGACGCCAGCAGAGGCTCCCGACGAGGCAGAAGAGGCCCGCGAGGACGAGGAGATGACTGATTTACTTGATTTCTTAGGAGGGAGCGGGGCCACATGATTGGGAGATCCTTTGATCCATATTTCTTTTTGTTTTCATTTTTTCCTGTTACACATCATCTTATTTTTGTTTGACTAAGGGACTAACGTTTGTTACGTGTTGATTGACTTTTGTTTTGTACATACATATCATTTGAGTTGTTACGTCGGTACTTGTTTCGTTGTTGTCAATAATGTTTGTAGAAATTCCTGAATCGTGTATAATTTTTTATTATTTTAGGAACGTCGTCCTAAAAATAAAATGAACCAAAATCATGATAAAAAAGGAGAGAAGTGTAGTGAATAAATGTCTGCGTATATAAAGAAAAAGGAAAATGTGCATAGAAGGGTTTTTATAAAAAAAAATACGTGTAGAGGGATTCTTATGTGTTAACGAGTATATATAAAGAAACTTTTGTATGAACCATAAGTGTGTGTTGGAGAAAAACGAAAAAGATCTTTGAATGTAAATAGGGTTTGACCGTGTGACGTAAAGAAAGAGAGTTCCAATGCGTATACAGAAAAAGTAAGAGTGTAGATATACAAAAGAAAATTTCTTCATAAAGGACCACAGGTGTATAGATATATAAAGATGAAACAAAAGGAAAAAGAAAGAAATACCATGAAGGTCGACATGTTATAGTTAAGAAGTATAAATCATTCGTAAAGAGCAAACGTATCTTCTGGAAACAAGGGACCGATGCTAAGAGTTTATTTTCTGGAATAACCGAGATAAGAATGGATGAATTCATTGAACTGATAAAAGAACATAATTGGGAAACGTTGGGTCTGTTTGTGTAAATTCCCGACCGTAGTATCACCATGCCATAAATGGGATGCTTGAGTGCCCACCTGGCTGTAACCATGACTAATTTTGCACGTTGTTTTCAAATCATCATTGTCACGCGTGCCTTATGGAATAATATGGAAGTTCAGCCCGAAATCGACACCTTGACACCCAAATTTGTTTCGCCCCAGATATCAAGATTGGGTTCCCACGATAAAAGAACCCATTGAAACACAACCTTAGACCTTTTTGAACATTGGCCTATAAAAAAGAATCCTCATTCCTTCCCCGAAGCAAAGGACAGCAGAATCTCCTCAAGGGAGAGCGAATAGAATGCTAAAACCCGATTTCCCAAAGGAAGGGATGAGGAAGGAGAAGTGAAAAGAAAGAAAAGTAAGAAATGGAAAGAAAGAAAAAGAAAAAGATGAAAATAAAGAAAAGAACAAAAGAAAGGAAAGAAGGATTCCCGATCAAGGATCGTAAGGAAGTAAAAAGGGAAAAGAGGCAATTCTCGATCAATGAAAGAAAGAGAACGGAAGATCTTCAGACCAGATAAATTTTCAGCAAGGTAAGGGACTGCCGGCAAAGGAAAACCCATTTTCGGTGTCTCTTCCCTTCAGATTGCCATTCAAGGTCATTCTCGACTGGCGATATCCCACCCCACCTGAACAAAGAGGAAAAGACCGAAACACCCAGCTTCCTCTCCAAAAACACTACCCTCGAGAAAATCCTATTGGTCCGTGATCGTACGTTTGATCTTTGATTCGATAGGAAGTCATGTGCAAAATAGAGTCATGGTGCAGTTATGGTTTGGGAATAGGATAAAACACTTGCCTGTGTGAGTTTTATACACTATGAGTGATTTATTTTCAGCTTAGCCTGATGTTTCCCCTGCATGTTTGATGTGCCATCATTTTCTTCTATTTTCTAAACCCTTTTTGCACCATTTTAATTATTGATTGGTCTTAATTGTCAATTAATTAGGCAGTTTTATTATTTGGGCCCATTCAGCTAATTTGATGTTTTTAATCTAATTTCAGGAATTAATGAAGCATTGGGCTTGAATCTAGAATTGGGCTTGGACTTGAAGAGGGTAGACTAATTTATTCTATAAAATTAGATCTTATCTTATCTAGATATTATTTAGATTTGATCTCATCTAGATATTATTTCATCTAGATCTTATCTTATCTTATCTTATCTAGATTTGATTTGATTTTACTTATGGGCTTGGATTTAAAACATATTTGTAAGCTTTGGGGCTGAAAAAAACTATATAACAGCACCAAGGTTCTAGTTTAGGGCCCCCCCCCCCACCCCTCTCTCCCTCGCGGGAGACTCTCTCTCTCTCCTCTCTCTCTTCTATTTTTCGTTTTTAGTTTTAGTCTCTCTTCTCTTTCTCTTTTATTTTCGTTTATTTTCAATTCCAGTTCAGACTTTTAGTTTTATCAATAAAATTTCATTCTCTATTTGATTAATGGAAGGCTAAGTCCGCAGCATTGTTTTCCCTTGAGGATCAAGCACAGTTCTCTTTGAGGTTCTATTATTACTGTTAAATTCTGTTTAGTTTTTCCTCTTCACTAATTACTTTGAATTCGTTGCTTTTAATTCATGCATGCTTAGTGCTTGATTAATTGTCTCTGCGCTTAATTTACGTTCATGCTTAATGATCGTTTATGAGTAATTGGTGTATGTGATGCTTAATCACATAATGAATGCCTTATGTTGAATTTCGCTTAGTAATTTATTTTAGGGTTGGATTAAGTGGTTAAACTGATAAAGGATAAACTCTCGTAACCTAGGATAAGAGACTTGCTTGTGAATCAAGGGGAAGCAACGTGTTTTAATTCTGATATTTTCTAATTCACATATATTCGCTGTTTAATTTACAAAAGCAAACAACCCCCCCCCCCCCATCGTTACTGTTACTGTTACTGCAAGTATATTATGAACATTTGGCTTGTCACTGCTCGTTGGGAAATGACCTAGGATCACTTCCTAGTTACTACATTTTAATGTTTATTTGATTCGGGTACGGCCTCGATCAATGTTCATTTAAAAGCTAAAAGTTGACATCCTGCCCTTCATTCTCGGTTACAAGGAAGATTACCCTTGGCACAAGTATATTGTTTCTCTAAGATATGGTGCTCTCACGAATGATTTATTTTTCTTTACAAAAAGCATGTTTGCCTTTCAGGTGGAAAAACCCAGTGGACCGTTCGGTCCTGCCAACCACTTTTTTCGAAGCCCCATGAATGTCATTGCCTAGCGCTGTTCATGTGTCCTCCACCTTCGAGTTTGGAGCTATGCTTCATGATTGCCTAAGTGTGGACCCTCTAGTGCAATCCTCCATTCTCCATTTTTCTTGGAGCCCCATGAATGTCATTGCCTAGCGCTGTTATTGTGTCCTCCACCTTCGAGTTTGGAGCTATGCTTCATGATTGCCTAAGTGTGGACCCTCTAGTGCAATCCTCCATTCTCCACTTTTATTCGGAGCCCATGAATGTCATTGCCTAGCGCTGTTCATGTGTCCTCCAGCTTCGAGTTTGGAGCTATGCTTCATGATTGCCTAAGTGTGGACCCTCTAGTGCAATCCTCCATTCTCCACTTTTTTTGGAGCCCCATGAATGTCATTGCCTAGCACTATTCATGTGTCCTCCACCTTCGAGTTTGGAGCTATGCTTCATGATTGCCTAAGTGTGGACCCTCTAGTGCAATCCTCCATTCTCCACTTTTTTCGGAGCCCCATGAATGTCATTGCCTAGCGCTGTTATTGTGTCCTCCACCTTCGAGTTTGGAGCTATGCTTCATGATTGCCTAAGTGTGGACCCTCTAGTGCAATCCTCCATTCTCCACTTTTATTCGGAGCCCATGAATGTCATTGCCTAGCGCTGTTCATGTGTCCTCCACCTTCGAGTTTGGAGCTATGCTTCATGATTGCCTAAGTGTGGACCCTCTAGTGCAATCCTCCATTCTCCACTTTTTTCGGAGCCCCGTGAATGTCATTGCCTAGTGCTGTTCATGTGTCCTCCACCTTCGAGTTTGGAGCTATGCTTCCTGATTGCCTAAGTGTGGACCCTCTAGTGCAATCCTCCATTTTCCACTTTTTTTGGAGCCCCATGAATGTCATTGCCTAGCACTATTCATGTGTCCTCCACCTTCGAGTTTGGAGCTATGCTTCATGATTGCCTAAGTGTGGACCCTCTAGTGCAATCCTCCATTCTCCACTTTTTTCGGAGCCCCATGAATGTCATTGCCTAGCGCTGTTCATGTGTCCTCCACCTTCGAGTTTGGAGCTATGCTTCATGATTGCCTAAGTGTGGACCCTCTAGTGCAATCCTCCATTCTCCACTTTTATTCGGAGCCCATGAATGTCATTGCCTAGCGCTGTTCATGTGTCCTCCAGCTTCGAGTTTGGAGCTATGCTTCATGATTGCCTAAGTGTGGACCCTCTAGTGCAATCCTCCATTCTCCACTTTTTTTGGAGCCCCATGAATGTCATTGCCTAGCACTATTCATGTGTCCTCCACCTTCGAGTTTGGAGCTATGCTTCATGATTGCCTAAGTGTGGACCCTCTAGTGCAATCCTCCATTCTCCACTTTTTTCGGAGCCCCATGAATGTCATTGCCTAGCGCTGTTATTGTGTCCTCCACCTTCGAGTTTGGAGCTATGCTTCATGATTGCCTAAGTGTGGACCCTCTAGTGCAATCCTCCATTCTCCACTTTTATTCGGAGCCCATGAATGTCATTGCCTAGCGCTGTTCATGTGTCCTCCACCTTCGAGTTTGGAGCTATGCTTCATGATTGCCTAAGTGTGGACCCTCTAGTGCAATCCTCCATTCTCCACTTTTTTCGGAGCCCCGTGAATGTCATTGCCTAGTGCTGTTCATGTGTCCTCCACCTTCGAGTTTGGAGCTATGCTTCCTGATTGCCTAAGTGTGGACCCTCTAGTGCAATCCTCCATTTTCCACTTTTTTTGGAGCCCCATGAATGTCATTGCCTAGCACTATTCATGTGTCCTCCACCTTCGAGTTTGGAGCTATGCTTCATGATTGCCTAAGTGTGGACCCTCTAGTGCAATCCTCCATTCTCCACTTTTTTCGGAGCCCCATGAATGTCATTGCCTAGCGCTGTTCATGTGTCCTCCACCTTCGAGTTTGGAGCTATGCTTCATGATTGCCTAAGTGTGGACCCTCTAGTGCAATCCTCCATTCACCACTTTTTTCGGAGCCCCATGAATGTCATTGCCTAGCGCTGTTCATGTGTCCTCCACCTTCGAGTTTGGAGCTATGCTTCATGATTGCCTAAGTGTGGACCCTCTAGTGCAATCCTGCATTCTCCACTTTTATTCGGAGCCCCATGAATGTCATTGCCTAGCGCCGTTCATGTGCCATCCACCTTCGAGTCTGGAGCCCCGCGAATGTCATTGCCTAGCGCTGTTCGCCAATTCTCTATTCTCCACGTTTATTCGGAGCCCCATGAATGTCATTCCCTAGCGTTGTTCATGCATCCTCCACCCAAAGAGTTTGGAGCTATGCTTCATGATTGCCTAAGTGTGGACTCTCTAGTGCAATCCTCCATTCTCCACTTTTTTTGGAGCCCCATGAATGTCATTGCCTTGCGCTGTTCATGTGTCCTCCACCTTCGAGTCTGGAGCCCCGCGAATGTCATTGCCTAGCGCTGTTCGCCAATTCTCCATTCTCCACGTTTATTCGGAGCCCCATGAATGTCATTGCCTATCGCTGTTCATGCATCCTCCACCCAAAGAGTTTGGAGCTATGCTTCATGATTGCCTAAGTGTGGACCCTCTAGTGCAATCCTCCATTCTCTACTTTTTTCGGAGCCCCATGAATGTCATTTCCTAGTGCTGTTCATGTGTCCTCCACCTTCGAGTCTGGAGCCCCGCGAATGTCATTGCCTAGCGCTGTTCGCCAATTCTCCATTCTCCACTTTTATTCGGAGACCCATGAATGTCATTGCCTAGCGCTGTTCATGCACCTTCCACCAACGAGTCTGGAGCCCCACGAATGTCATTGCCTAGCGCTGTTCGCCAATTCTCCATTCTCCACCTTTTATTCGGAGACCCATGAATGTCATTGCCTAGCGTCGTTCATGTGTCCTCCATTATCAAGCGCGGAGCCTCTGGTGACTGGGAAATATGTTTTTCTGTTATTTTTCGGATCGGTTCCTTCGCCAAATATGTGTATATTTGTATATGTATATTATATTCGTTGTTCTTGTTGTTGTTTGTATTTTGTTTTGTGCAGAAGAAAAAAGAAGGAGTAGAGATGAGAGTCGTCATCACGGAAAGGGCAGGACGGACGAAATCAGTGTCTTATCTTTGCTTTCCTCTTATCTCCGATGAGAGGTAAGTAAAGGGGGGCAACTGTCATACCCTAATTTCGTCCGGGGATTATTATTTGATGATATACAACCTTTGATTGGCCGCTTCAAGATACTTGGCACCCTTTGTTGCACAATATGTGAAGTCCCGAGGCGTGCCGAAAATCAAAAGGAAGCAGGCTTACGCGATCCGTAAAAATTCCGTAATGTGACGAAAATCGAAAGGATGTGTTTTTCGCAATCCATGCATTTTCGTAACTTCTTCACGAGCTGAAAAAGAGTAAATACATAATCCGTAAGGATTTGTAACCTTGCGGAAGGAAAATAAGTATCGTTACGAAATTCGTAAAGTTTCGTAATGTTACGGAAAAAGAATTACCAAAAAAGGTAAATGGGGGTGCATTTAGTAAAATGGGGGGTACAAATAGCAATCAGGCCCACTTGGGCCTTCCAGATTCTTCCTCCAGAAGGCTGTTGCTTCTGGAGGAAGCAACCTTGCTCGCTTGGGCAAGCTGGGTGGCAAGCTCCTCCCCTATTTTGCTATAAATAGGGGGAGGAGTGAAGGGAGAAGGGGTTCAGGCTTCTTGGCACTTCTTATTCTCTCGAAATTGCCAAGGAAAATTGTTTCCGTGAAGAAAATCCAAGCCGAGGCGCTTCCGTAACGTTTCCATGAGTAATTACGCGAAGATTTTCGACCGTTCTTCAACATTCATCGTTCGTTCTTCGTTTTCTTCAGTCTTCAACGGGTAAGTACCTCAAACCGAGCTTTTCAATTCATTCTTTGTACCCGTGGTGGTCCACAATTTGTTTCATGTATTTTTATTCTCGTTTTCATTCGCTTTCTATACCCCCTTTTGACGTGCTTCAGTCATTTATTTAAGTCATTTCTCGCCTAATCTAAAAATAAAATAAATTTCCACCGATTATTTGAATTGTATCATCCGTTAATTTCTGTTAAAATGAATTCCGACCGTTCGGTCGTGCCGTAACCACGTTGGAAATAAAAAAAAGAGGTAAAATAATAATATAATAATCAAAAAATACCTTTTAGTAAAATAAAGCGAAAAATCAATCGGACGTTTTCTCTTTGGAATTTCTCATTCTTAATTGAATTGACTAATAACTAAAGTGAAACTAAGGCTAAAATCAACTCGCCTAGTCAAGCTCATCCACAAAAAATAGGGTTTTGAAAGTTTATCATTTCAGTTTCTTACCAAGTAAAATGGATCATTTTTAAGGTCCAACGCCTTAAAATGATCACCCTTCAAGTAAAAAGAATCACTTGATTCACGCATAAGAAAGAACTACGTAGGTCTGATTTCCTCTTCGATGGAGGGTACGTAGGAGCAAAAGCCCCGCTTTTGTCGACCTCAAAAAATAAAAAGAAATAAAAGTTAAGGTAATACAATTTCCACAATTCTAAAAAATAGGTTGTTGTCCTTTGAGACAAACGTGAGAGGTGCTAATACCTTCCTCAAACGTAAATTCAACTCCCGAACTTAGAATTTTCATTTTGACCGGTTTCCTTCGGTTTTTCCAACGTTTTCCACAAATAAATGTTGGTGGCAACTCCGCGCATCTTTCCTCCTTTGGAAAGCGCACCCGTGAGCCTCGCCTTCGCTCGCCCGCAAAAGGGCACATTGCGACATTTGGATAGTCTGGATAGAGTTCTTAGTAGATGCATTGAAACTAACCTTGTGCTGAATTTTGAAAAATGTCACTTCATGGTAGAACAAGGTATAGTTTTAGGGCATATAATTTCTCGTAAGGGCATAGAGGTAGACCCTGCAAAAATAGATGTTATTTCACAATTGCCTTACCCCTCTTGCGTGTGAGAGGTTCGTTCTTTTCTTGGTCATGCAAGGTTATATAGGCGCTTTATCAAGGATTTTAGAAAAGTGGCCCTTCCACTATCCAATCTGTTGCAAAAGGAGGTGGATTTTGATTTTGATGACCAATGCAAAGAGGCTTTTGATTGCCTCAAGTGTGTGGGGACTACCACCCCTATCATTCAGGTACCTGATTAGGGAATTTTCTTTTTTTTTTTTTTGTCTCCTTCTTTACTTTTATTGCACTTGTCCAATTTTATTGATTGTTTTGATTGTTCTTGATCTCATGATTGTGCTACATTAAGGACAATGTGTTATTTAAGTGTGAGGGGGGGGGGAGATTATTCTTTAATTTTGTTGAGTATTCTAGTTTAATTTTATTAGGTTTTTTTAGGTTAATTTTGTTATTTTGGTTTTATGTTTTGTGTACAACATTGCATGTTTCTCTTTGAATTTTGGGTTATGTACAGGTAATGGGTAATTATTTTTGAAATAGGAGTTTCTTGGCATTTTGTGAATTGAAACCCTTGTTTTTCTCTACATGTCAAGTTAGTTTTGAAAGTTCGAATTGAAAGTGATAGATTTACCCTTGGTGAGAATTTGAGCCATCATCATCTATTTTATTCAGTGTGTTTTGCCCCATTGATTGCTTGCACAATAGCCTTGGCTTGACTCTTGTTGATACTTCTTGCTTCACATGCATGTTGGGAGATGATTTAGGCATTTTGTTCTTATAAGCCTCTAGCCAAATGAGCCTACCTTGAATTAATTCCTTTGATAGCCCCTTTAAGCCTATGTTCCCCTTTCTTTGTTTTGAAGCTCATTACAAGCCTTAAGTGAAAAATCATGATCTCACCCTACCCTTAAGGAATTTTGGAGTTTTGGAATTGTTTTGGGAATAAGTGTGGGGGGGTATGTTTCATTGGATGATATGTTTTTGTTGGCCATGCTTGATGATGTATTTTGGCCATGCTTGATGTATATACATATATTGCCTAATTGTTGCTTTATTTTTCAATTGCTGCAATTGCTACTATTACTATTTGAAAAAACGAAAAAAATACAAAAAAATACAAAAAAAAAGAAAAAAAAGAAAAACGAAAAAAAAGAGAATGAAGTTGAATAAATGAGGTCTTGGTTTGAAGACTTGGATTGGTTTGAGGACTTGGTTGATTTTGTTTTGGGTTTACTTTTTATGCTTAATTTTTAATTTTGGTTTTGGGGTTTACTACTTTTTCTTACTTCCCACTTATTCTCCATTGCTCCTCTATTCCTTTGGGTTTTAGCTATTATGCCATACTTTCCTCTACCTTGTCCTTGGCCCCATTACAACCTTAAAAGACCTTTTGATCCTCATGTGCATGTGTTTGTGATGTGGTTGTCAATTTTAGAGTCTTGCCAAGTCTATGTGGTGTTTGTTTTCATGGGTGCTCTAAGAGTAAACAGTAGCCTAGACACTTGAGAGATAGAGTGCATATCTTGTGAGACTTTATCACTTTTCATTTTTGAGCTGATTGACTATCTTTCCATGTTTGAGATGCTTGGATGATTTTCATGACTGCCTTGATTCTTTAACTCTTTACGTGTTGGATGTTACCCATTCTTTTCATTCCTTGAGATTCATTAAGAAATATGTAATTGTTTTTATGTTTGTTTGTTTCTCTTTAATGTCTCTGGATTTGTTCCTTGCTTTGTTTTTTGATTTTTGCCCAGGAGTTCAAAAGGCTAAGTGTGAGGGGATTTGATGTGTCATCATTTTCTCATATTTCTTAGCCCTTTTTGTCACCATTTTAATTACTGATTAGCCTTAATTGTCAAATTAATTATGCAGTTTTATCATTTGGGCCTACTGGACTAATTTTGTGTTTTTAATTTAATTTCAGGAGAATTGTAAGCAATTGGGCTTGGACTTGAAGAGAGCAGACAATTTTATTAAATCTTATCTTATCCAGATTTTATCTCATATAGATATTATTTCATCTAGATTTTATCTTATCTTATCTAGATTTTATTTTATCAAATCTTATCTTATCTTGTCCAGATTTTATTTTATTAATGGGTTTGGACTTAAAACAGATTTGTAAGCTTTGAGGGCTGAGAACCTATATAACAGCACCAAGGTTTTAGTTTAGGAAGTCTCTTTCGTTTTGGGAGAAAGAATAATTTTAGGTTTTTGCAATTCCAGTTTTTACTATTCACTAAGCAATAAAATTTCGTTTTTTGCTTCAATCTGCAATTTTGTTTTCTACTGATTAATGGAAGGCTAAGTCTCCAGCGTTGTTTTCTCTTGAGGATCAAGCACAACTCTCTTTGAGGTCTTATTATTATTATAGAATTCTAATCAGTTTTTCCTCTTCACTAATTACTCTGTATTTGTTGCTATTAATCCATGCATGCTTAGTGCTTGATTAATTGTCTTTGCGCTTAATTTACGTTCATGCTTAATGATCAGTTTCGTTCATGATTAATTGGTGTAGGTGTTGCTTAATCACATAATGACTGCCTTATGTTAAATTTCTCTTAGTAATTTAATTTAGGGTTGGATTAAGTGGTTGAACTGATAAAGGATAAATTCTCGTAACCTAGGATAAGAGACTTGCTTATGAATGAAGGGGAAACAACGTGTTTTAATTATGATATTTTCTAATTAAAATTTGCTCGCTGTTTAATTTACAAAAACAAACAGCCCCCTCCCCCCTAATTTGTTACTGTTTAATTACTATCTGATATGAACATTTGGTTGACCATTGCTCGTTGGGAGACGACCTAGGATCACTTCCTAGATACTGCATTTTTAATGTTTATTTGTTCGGGTACGACCTCGATCGCATACCTAAATCATGGCTGCAAAACAATTATAAAGAGAAATGCGGAGTAAAGAAGATGATTGTCAAAAGTTTATGCTAACACACATTGGTCATGAAGGGAAAGGAAAATGTTTGGTCCATCAAATGACCAATTCATGTATTAGGAAGGAAATTAAAGGACCACTACCACCAAACAAAGTATTTTAACAACTAAACTTTCCTCAAGAGGGGGGGGGGGATATTACAGTTAAGAATGTTTTTAGTTCTAGCCATATCAAATATTCATCATGCTCAATCTATACCGAGTAAAATATATTAAGATACCAGTTTATCCCAAAATTGAGATGGATGTAAGGATAATCTAAGGCTTTGACTCATCTTACGCTCCAAATGGGATCAAAGGTCTTCAACATGAAAAGGAATCAAAACTGCCCACTTTGCATGCACTTGTTGGTTCTATTTCTCATGATTCTTCATGACTACAATAGTACTCATCTATAACTATCACAATAACATATTGCAGTAATATTTAAAATCAAGTACAACTGTTTTCACTACTATTGTCTTTTGTTGAGATATGCCACATGTTCAAACTTTTAAATTGAAATGTAATTTTCTCTACTACATATATCAAAATAATAAATGCCTGCCTTCCATGTGTAATGAAAATACATGTAGAAAAATCAATCTTTAGTAAATGCAGACACATAATTCTTAGCAGCCTTGACATATCTTACTCATTCAAATTATAATTAAACAATGAAAAAAGCAAGTTTATTTTCGATTATGGTGTGAACGGTGCTATAAATTCAAACTCCTTGGTGCCTTCTTTTCACCTTTAATGTTTTATCATTAAATTAAATTTCTCATAATTAATTTTTACATGATATCAATGTTAACCAAAAGACAAGTGAACATGGAATGCAAATATGGACAACACATCTAGTTTGGAAGGTATAACCAAAATTGTGCCTTTATCCCATTACATCAGGATGGTACATTTATTGTCTACTCCATGGCATTGAACATCAAATAAAATAAAATAAAATCTCAAGAAGGCATGACATCAATATAGTAAATACAAGAAAGGCATTATCCTTTACCATATAGCCTATTACAATGTGATGAAGGATTTACAATAATCGGGTCAACTAAAGAGAGAGGGGCCATGCAATATACAATAGAAATTTTGTTGATGTTGCTCAAAAGTCAGCCAGCATCCTAAAAGATGATGAAAAAGCCAGAGGCAAGTAGATAATGGATGGTGGATTTTTGCTGCTGCAGGAACACAAATGATATCTAGGCACATGTTTGTACAAGTTTGAATAAATGGAAGTCCATATTTTCATGTTGATTTGTACATACAACAACTAAACACATGTTTAATGAAATAAAAAACAAAACCCCCCTAATTGTTCATATCGGAATTAAGAAGCATCACTTAACATCAAAGAAACCGCAAAGTCCCCTTTGAAGCATATCCTTTGAAACCAAACCCATAATGTGGAACTCATTTGGGAGTTTGAAACCCATAAGCAAGCATTCATGAAAACCATTGAAACAAAACACCCCAAATCTGCAACACAGTTGGCTTACAGAAGCAAGTAAAGGTAATATTTTTAAATGAGTAACCACCTGTAGGGAACCAAAGAGGAAGCACAAGGGTTGATGGAACAACACAAACCTTAAAAAATAGACCAACATACATTGATAGTGAACAACCTAAGCAAGTTGGTTCCTTGTACTATGCTTTAGATTCTCAAGTACTTAACAAAACATGGGGAATGTGAACATCTATAGTTTTCTGTTGGATCAAGTGGCCTTGGAATAATTAAGAAGGGGGGGTTGAATTAATTATGAACGTGTCTTGACTAATTAAAATTTATCCTTCTTAATATTACTAGATTCAATTAGGCTTTACTACTAAGTTATGAGAAAGTAAAGAACAGAAACAATAACTTAGACTAAAGTAAAGCGGAAATAAAAAGTACACAGCGAAAAACTAAAGAGTGTAGGGAAGAAGAAAGCAAACACAAGATTTATACTGGTTCAGCCACAACCCGTGCCTACATCCAGTCCCCAAGCAACCACCGGTTCTTAAGATTTACAATAACCTTGTAAAATCCTTTACAAACAAAGATCCACAAGGGATATACCCTCCCTTGTTCTCTTTGAACAACCTAGTGGATGTACGCTCCACTTGAACTGGTCCACAAGAGATGTACCCTCTCTTGTTCTCAGTATTACAATCCAAGTAGATGTACGCTCTACTTGTACCACAAAGGATGTATCTTAAAATGTGTTAAGAAAAATAAATCTTACGTGGTTAGTCCCTTGAATCTTTGTAAGAGGAAACAAAAGATATCTCAGGCGGTTAGTCCTTTGAAATCTTTTGTTCATAGGGAAGAGGAAGAATCAAAAGAAATCTCAGGTGGTTAGTCCTTTGAATTCTTTTGGCAAGAGGGAGAAGGAATGAAGAAGAATAATAGCACAAGTTTTTGGCCAATGAACTTTTCTTGAATAAAGAAAGTATTGAACAAAAACTCTTAGAAGAATGCTTTGAATGAATGAAAGAAATTTGTTTGTGTGAAAAGAATCTCATTATTAAAATTCATGTCATGGTCACATATTTACAGTCATTTGATGACTCGTGTTAAAGTTTGTGACTCTTGGCAATTTCTTTAAAACTAGTCACTTTAAAAGTTGTGACTCTTTTGAAAACTAGTCACTTTAAAAGTTGGGACTCTTTTTTAAAAGTTGTGACTCTTTTTGAAAACTAGTCACTTTAAAAGTTGTGACTCTTTAAAAATCTTCAGAAACTAGTCCCTTTAAGAATTGTGACTTTTGGTAAAAAAAATTTAAAAATAAGTCACTGGTAATCGATTACCATCAAGGTGTAATTGATTACACATCAACAGATGTGACTTTTCAAGTTTAAATTTTAAAATCAAAACGTATAGAAACACTGGTAATCGATTACAAGTATTGTGTAATCGATTACACAAGTTTGAAATGATTTGAAAATGTTTTATCACAAGTTTTGACTCTTGAAATTTGAAATTTAACATTTTAAAACATTGGTAATCAATTACATGATTATGGTAATCGATTACAGCTTTGTAAATCAGTTTGAAAAGAATGTTGACTACTAGTAATCGATTAGTGCCTCATGGTAATCGATTACCAGAGAGTAAAACTCTTTCGTAAAAGATTTTTCTTTTTGAAAAATTCTCTTGATCAAAATTGTGTTATTCAATATTTTGAAAAACTCTTTTAATACTTATCTTAATTGAGTCTTCTCTTGATTCTTTACTTGAATCTTGAGTCTTGACTGAAGGAGTCTTGATTGAATGACTCCTTGATTCTTGAAACTTGCTTTGATTGAACGACTCTTTGATTCTTGGTACTTGCTTGACTCTTGATTCTAGAATTTGAGTCTTTGGCATCATCAAAATAATCTTGGAAAGCATTGCTTCCATAATATCCCCCTTTTTGATGATGACAATCCTGAAATCAAGAGAATTCATGCAAGTTTTGTTCTACTGTTCACTCATCTCTTTCTCCCCCTTTCTTTTTGAATTCATGTTTAATTTTAAATCTTTGAAAATATAATATCTTTATTTCTAAAATACCCATTTTCTCTCCCCCTTTGGCAACGTCAAAAAGGCCAATGTGCGTAAAATAAAACATACATAAATAATTCTAAAACACACATAAAGCATAATACCAAATGTAAGTACATACCGCTAGACATATATCATCAAAATAACTAAGTTTAAAACACATAATCATAAACAACTAAGAGCAAATAAATATATTCACCATGTTCAATCATAATTAACTAAGTAGAAAATACTAAAAACAATCCCAAATGTTTAGAGAATAATGTCATAAAAACATAGCCAAATACAAGGCTTAAAATTAAAATATAATAATAATAAACTAAATCTATGAGGATGGTGGTGGAAGGTCGAAGCACTGATGAATGTAACTCATATCTTCCTCAAGCTGAGTGATGCGGGTATCCATTCCTGCAAACCGTGCATCAATGGCATCAATGCGGTTGTCCAATGAATCAAAGCGCTCACCGATGAAAGTGTGGAGTCCATCCAGTCTGTCAAGAATGTTGTGCATAAGAGATGAAGAATCATCTCTCTGAGGAGGTGGTGATGGAGAGCATTCTTCTGCGGCCTGTGCGGGAGCGTCCTTCTTCACCCAAGAACCATCCCTTTTTTTGCGGTATACAAAAGAGGAGACCACATTCGCACCGATAGAGAAAGATCTCTTGACTTTAACAAAGGGTTCAAAATCAAAAGGGATATTAAAATCTTGCAGAAACAAGGTGATCAAATGGGGGTATGGAAGTGGAGCATTTGATCACAATGCCTTATGCATGCGATATCTCACAAGATGGGCCCAGCCGATTTGACGATCGGTTAAGAAAACCCACATAATTATCAAATCTTCCTCAGAAACCTGTGCAAGGTTGCATTATCTAGGAAGTAGGATGCGCACAATCAAGTAGTGCATGATGCGGCATTCGAATGCCAGTGATTTGGCAAGAAGCCTTCCGGTCATATCCACTTGATTGGTTCAAACCAATTAGCAAGCATCAGAAACATAAAAGTCAAATTTCCAATCATCATCAAGTGTACCTTCAAACGATACACCATCACTAGATAATTGGGTGAGTTTAAAGAAAAAGGATTGGTCTATGGCCATCTTAATCCTATATACCTCGGAAATCAAGGAATCTTCTTGAATTTCTAAGTTAGAATAAAATGCTCTAACTAATTTCGGATAAAAAGAAAGTTTCATGGAAAGAAATTGGATTAAACCAGAATTTTTAAATGCTTGAAAACAATCAAACACTTCATCATCAAAGAAAGATAAGTCTACAAACTTAGGCTCGATAATGGAACAAGAAGAGAAAATGGAATTATACCGGATATGTTTTTTCTTTCGAGGAAAACAACGTAGGAGATGATATGGAGGGAGGAATTTGTGATGTATGTGCTTTGGATGCTCTGTGGCTTCGAGTTCTAGTGACTGCGGTTGAAGTCGAAACACCCTTTCGCTTCTTCGATGGTTCTGCCATTTAAGGGAGTTTTTGGAAGTTTTGATCGATGCAGATGAAAGAGAATAAAAAATGATGAATTTTAGGCTTTGTGGGACGTGATTTGGTCAAGAATTGAGGGAGAAATCAAATTCTGAAGTTTAGGGATTTTAGGGTCATGTTGGTGCAGAAATCACATTTGTGACTCTTGGCAATTTCTTTAAAACTAGTCACTTTAAAAGTTGTGACTCTTTTGAAAACTAGTTACTTTAAAAGTTATGACTTTTTTTTAAAACTAGTCACTTTAAAAGTTGTGACTCTTTAAAAATCTTCAGAAACTAGTCACTTTAAGAATTATGACTTTTGGTAATTTTTTTCAAAATAAGTCACTGGTAATCGATTACCATCAAGGTGTAATCGATTACACATCAACAGATATGACTTTTCAAGTTTAAATTTAAAAATCAAAACGTTGAGAAACACTGGTAATCGATTACACAAGTTTGAAATGATTTGAAAATGTTTTATCACAAGTTGTGACTCTTGAAATTTGAAATTTAACGTTTTAAAACATTGGTAATCAATTACATGATTATGGTAATCGATTAAAAATTTGTAAATCAGTTTGAAAAGAATGTTGACTACTAGTAATCAATTACCAGAGAGTAAAACTCTTTGGTAAAAGATTTTTCTTTTTGAAAAATTCTCTTGATCAAAATTGTGCTATTCAATATTTTGAAAAACTCTTTTAATACTTATCTTAATTGAGTTTTCTCTTGATTCTTTACTTGAATCTTGAGTCTTGACAAAAGGAGTCTTGATTGAATGACTCTTTGATTCTTGAAACTTGCTTTGATTGAATGACTCTTTGATTCTTGGAACTTGCTTGACTCTTGATTCTAGACTCTGAGTCTTTGGCATCATCAAAATAATCTTGGAAAGCATTGCTTCCACATTTTCGATTGGAGCATGCAAGCTCAACAGCCCAGACAATTCGCATCACAGAGAATGCATGCATTTTGGGGTTGAGCATACAGTAGCAGCTACAACAAGTGAATATACATGCTTCATTAAGGAGTTCAAAATTAAAGTAAGAAAGGGTTAAGATTCAGGAAATTGAGCTTTGTTTCTTTTTTTTCTCAAATTTGGAGATAAATATAATTATAAAAAAGCAAATAGCCAAAGAGGAAACATAAAGGTACCAAAGGATTATACAATGGAGTGGACAGCGCAGAGTAATGCATAATAGACAATGACCTCTTTTCTACCTTCTTGAGTTAAACCAAAGAGAGAGTGAAATGTCAGAAAAGTGACATCACTCTCCTTAAACGGCCAACATCAAAAGTACTCTAAAAAATAGAAAGTGCACATTATAGGAGAAAGAAAGTAATTTGGTTTAAATATACTTGACATTGTCATGATCCTTTTTATTTTGGGCCTTAATAAATTTTTGAGTGGTTCATATATCAAATTTTTTGTTTTAAGTTTCTAAACTTTTGCGTCGTAGAAAGTTGAGTTTGAAGTTCAACTCTCGAATTTTCAATTTCATCTCTTTATGATATTTGTAACAAATATAATCATGCATTATAATTAACTTCCTTCACTTTCATATTTTTGGTTAGAATTCTCATCTCATCATGGTTAGGAACTTCACTTCTTTCCATAGCTGAATGGTTCTATAAAAAAAATGCCTCATGTAAGCTATTTATATGCTGCCTCTAACCAAATAAGTGCAACAATATCACCGGATATATTTGTTAACATATTCATGTATTTGTTTGTCATTTATTTGATGTAATTAGCAAGTTGCCATCAGCATCCTTGTGTTGGTGAGTATGCACTTGGGTTCATCACTACTTTAGTGGTTCTATGGAATAGAGATGAGAAAGACCTTTTTTGTGTTTACATCCCACCAATCACTTGTACCTTGGTCATATTTGTCTCATTAGCCCAAATGATATTCTATGACCTAATATGTATGTTTGAGAAGCTATAGACCTAGCCACACACTATCCAATCAATAGGGCATAGCTCACAAACAGCACAACCACATGGGATCTTTTTCTTTAATCTTTATCAAGATAGATGGCCCCTAATTTGTTCTGACTTTCTAAAATGGTTCAACATCAAGAATTTGGAGTAGGATCTTTGTCTTTACTCTCAATGAAGATAGATGGGATAAATGATACTTTGAAACTTGAATTCAATTACATATGTCCCAAGACATATATTCAAGAGAAATAGATGAGGTGACCTGCTGTTTCATGAAAAGTCACAATGCTTCTACCAATCATAGATTCATTTAACCAGGTTATATTATTCAAGTGCCCTCATGTGGTTTCCAATATCTGTTGATCACAAAAAAATGGATTCTAGTGCATGTCAAGTTACCATTCAACCATATTTTTTAATTACATAAATGCAAGTCCATGACTTCAAAAAACATTTTCTATCATACAATAGCCAGGCAACATCTTTTTGAACCAAACTCGTGGGTGATGGGAGATCTTGTATATGAACATCATCATATACCAAGTTAAACTAGTCCAGGATGGATGGTAGCATATAGATATATTTTTATGCATATCTCAGTTTTATGGCTAGAGTTTAGCTTGTAATGCCATTTCCTAAAATGGATTCTAGTGCATGTCAAGTTACCATTCAACCATATTTTTTAATTACATAAATGCAAGTCCATGACTTCAAAAAACATTTTCTATCATACAATAGCTAGGCAACATCTTTTTGAACCAAACTCGTGGGT
Source organism: Glycine soja (assembly GCF_004193775.1). Taxonomy (NCBI): domain Eukaryota; kingdom Viridiplantae; phylum Streptophyta; class Magnoliopsida; order Fabales; family Fabaceae; genus Glycine; species Glycine soja. The sequence continues at coordinate 16,808,944 of NC_041018.1, read as the reverse complement.
GATGGGAGATCTTGTATATGAACATCATCATATACCAAGTTTAACTAGTCCAGGATGGATGGTAGCATAAACTCTGCAAAGCACCTATCATTGAATCATTGATCATGGTATGTCAAAAGTTAACTTTGAAAGGGATCATCTGCATTATGCAAAATATTTCTGTTAGAATTGGAAGCTTGTTAACTTCCATTCTTCATTCCATGTTCCTTATTCTCTTCCCTGCCAATATCAGCTTCTCTGTGCTGCTTGTTTATGAAGTTCTTTTCAGTTTTCATGATTGAAATTCACAAATGAAATTATCCAACTTCCTATCATATGTAGAACATACAAATACTGTGTTTTCAAAATTCAAAATTGGGTTGGGAAACATCAAATAGGCAATAGGAAAAGGTTTAATTAATGAGTGATGAGATTTTTCTTTTTTTTCTTTTACTACTACTATTTAAATGAAATGGACAAAAGAAGAGACACATAAATGAATAAATATGTTTTCAAAGTTTACACTTACTACAAAGATAACTCGGCTACCTTTGCAGGGAAAATCCCACAAAACATCTTCAACAAAACCAAATCTTCGACTCTAATCAAGGGATGAAAACCAAGCCTAAAGGGCATGTCCCTCTTTTCATGCTTACTCGTATGCCTATAACAAGTATAAAATTTTATGTTTTCACATTCTACATTTTGTTGCAGAAAAGGATTTATTGTGTATCCTTAATTGTTGTTAGACAAATAAGGCTTCCAATTTGAGCCTTTGAATCTTAACGAGACCCATGCCTAAAAATATTGAAAGAAGGAAAGTGGGGAAAAAAAATGGACCATCTCTTGATAAAAGCGTGTCATGCTTGCATAGGGGCTATGCTTCCTATTTCCTCGGATGTCCCCAAAGGGACATGTTTTTTTATCATTGCTTAGGGTATATATATTTTTTTAATTAGATTCACCGAAGTGGACTTGCTAGAAACCAGGTGCTACCCTAACAAAATGAAGATAGCTCACATTCCCATTAAGCTTAACTCGGTTGCAGAAAACAGCAAACGACACCCTTTCGACTGAGAACAAACTGGATTCAACCACATCAAAGGAAAACAAAAACTTGACAGATAGGGGTTCCTACCTACACAGACACCTTTGACGGAGACTTCACAGATGAACTACTCCGACGTTGCTTCGTAGAGATTCAAGAGACAGAGGGGCCCGTCAAAGCATGAGTCAAAGAGTGCGGGTGGGTTCGAGGGTCACTGTAAACACAAAGGCAAACACCCTTTTAAGCAGAAATTCTATGAGGGTTAGAGGAATTCGAAGAGAAACAGAAAAGTAAGGGGGTTTTGAGGGAGTCATTGAATTCAAACCTTTGAGGGAATCCAGAAGTTGGACAACGATGAATGGAAGAAGCAGTGAAGAAGGTTATGCACGTGTGACTGAGAGGAAGCTACTTAATTAGCAACGGTTTTGGGAATAATAAGTAAGCTTATTCAAAGACGGTCAAAAGGAGAAAAACCATCTTTGTACTACCAATACAACTACGATGATCTATCAAACCATCGTTGTACTCCTTAAACTCACTATTAAAGACAATTATTCAATAACCGTTGTTGTATACATTTGTTAAAATTACTACACTGCCACCGCGTATCCTTCAATGACCTTTTCTTTTTAACCGTTGTAGTTAGTGTGTCATAAATGGCCATTATTGTAGTAGTGCTCCTTCTTCTTCTATGGCTCCACCGATGGCATAGTTGGCATGGCAGACCTCGACAAAACCAACTTTGCGCTACCTTCATAGCTTGCTTCTTCTTTCAACTTCACAAGAAATTCACATTTGCCTGTTTCTAATGGCTTGAACGGCATTGTTTTCTTTTGTGATAGACTTTATATTTTTCTCCCAGATATTAACATCTCTAAAGCACTAACCTTCATCCCGCTCTTCGCCAACTTGGTGAGCACCATTTTGATAGTAGTGGGACAAAGAAGTAGTGTTGAGAGTGGAAGGAGGTGATTTCAATGGTGACTCTCAAAGGAAATGACAATGGTGGCTTGGAGAGGTGTTGACCACAACCTTCTTCACAAAAGGTGAGGCAAGAAAGAGATTTGAAGTGTAGAAGCAAGCTTCATCATGATGAATCAAGTTGATTCAAGTTGTTTTGATAATGACAAAGATGATGACAAAAAGCCCAAAGAATGATTTCAAGAATGAGTCAACAAGTTCAAGATCAAGTTTAATTTCAAGTTTCATGAGAAGAAATCAAGAAGATTCAAGAATCAAGAGAAGATTGATTTCAAGATTCAAGAGAAGATGAATTCAAGATTCAAGAGAAGAAATCAAGAAGACTTCACAAGGGAAGTATTGAAAATATTTTTCAAAAAACAACATAGCACAGTTTCGTTTTTCAAAAGAGTTTTTCTCAAAATTTTCTAAGTTACCAGAGTTTTTACTCTCTGGTAACCAATTACCAGTTTCCTATAATCGATTACCAGTGGCAAAGTTTGATTTCAAAAGTTTCCAACTGAATTTACAACATTCCAATTGATTTCAAAATGGTGCAATCAATTACAAGATATTGGTAATTGATTACCAGTGCATCAGAACGTTGGAATTCAAATTCAATTGTGAAGAGTCACATCCTTTCATAAAAACCTTTGTGTAATCGATTACAAGGATTTGGTAATCGATTACCAATGATAAGTTTTGAACAAAAATCAAAAGATGTAACTCTTCCAATGGTGTTTAGGTTTTTCTAAAGGTTATAACTCTTCCAATGGTTTTCTTGACCAGACTTGAAGAGTCTATAAAAGCAAGAGCTTGATTTGCATTTGAATAACACTTACAACCTTTACAAATAACTTTTCCACATATTCTTTTACAACCTTTGAATCTCTTTGAACATCTTCTTGAACTTCTTCTTCTTCTTCCTTTGCAAAAGCTTTCTAAAGTTTTTTGGTTTTCCAAACCTTGAAAACAGAAGTGTGCTATATCTTTTATTCTCTTCTCCCTTTGCCAAAAAGAATTCACCAAGGACTAACCGCCTGAATTCTTTTTGTGTCTCTCTTCTCCCTTTTCCAAAAGAACGAAGGACTAACCGCCTGAATTCTTTTGTGTCTCCCTTCTCCCTTTTCAAAGAATTCAAAACAACACAGTTTGAGAATTCTTTTTATTCTTTCCTTTATCTTAAACAAAAGATTTCAAAGGACTAACCGCCTGAGATATCTTTTGTTTCCCCTTCACAAAGTTTCAAAGGACTAACCGCCTGAGAACTTTGTCTTAACACATTGGAGGGTACATCCTTTGTGGTACAAGTAGAGGGTACATCTACTTAGGTTGTTGTAACTGAGAACAAGAGAGGGTACATCTCTTGTGGATGTGGCGTCCCTAAATTAAAGACTAGTTTAATAGTAATAAATTAAATAGCAGAAACCATGGAAATTTTTTTTCGCACTGTTATTTATTTCACGATAATTAATTTCAGAAGGAAAATTATCACTATAGAGTCCTGAGTGGTCAGTTCACAACTTTATTCGGATTCATTTCTTTCTGATCACTCATAACCTCCAAACTATTTTTCTTTTTCTAAAAAAATACCAACCATCATTTTAGGTCATCACGTGAGAAATAATAAGGTGTGTTCGGTAAACTCTTTTCAAATAAAGTTCATTAACATTCTTTTTCAAATAACAAGATAAAACATAATTGTTTTCATCATCGAAAACTGTCCAAAACATGGGAGTTTGCAAAATAGTACAGTGACATCCAGAGCAAAGGTAATAACTGTGGTGGCTTCAACCACAATATATACAATCATCAAAATTTCTATACAAGAGGTCTACCCACCCAAAATTCAAAAGAGTAAACCTAGCAGCCTGAACTAGATACACCCACCCATAAAAGTATATACGCTTAATCTAAGGAGCCGTCTACTGTGATGAAGAGTCGTCGCTATTCGCCATCCCTCCAGGACCACTCTCCTCTGTAGAGTCTGCCTCAGTTACTGGCATAATATCCTTTAGAGAATCAACATCAAGAAGTGGGTCCTCATCATCCTCTGGTAAGTCAGGGGCATCCATAGCAGGTTCAGGAGATAACTCCTCTGGGTCCCCTTCAGGATCCTCTTTGGAGGATGACACCTCTATCAATTGAATGGGCTCAACTAGTCGATATGGGGTAGGCGTAGGTAGTATCCACTCCACAGGCTGTTGAAGTGTGCGTGCGGGTTATTCTGAATGTACAAGCGATGTAGCAGTGAGTCGAACTGTGCCGCGGAATTGGCACCTCTCGTTGCCCTCGAGGGTCTCCCAAACACCCTCTAGGCACTCCATCACGACGTGATCACGGATCAGCTGTGCTGCCGTCGCGATCTACAAGAGAGAAAAGAAAGGGGTAGACTCTTTCATAAGAAATCTAACTACACAGGTAAACAATACAATGCGACCTATGACTGATGCGTACAGTCAAAATGTCTTTTTCAAGAGATTTACTCTCTGGTAATCGATTACCAGAGTATGTAATCGATTACCAGTGGCCAAAAATGATTTACAATAGCCATTACAAATTGGAATTTAAATTTTACACTATGTAATCGATTACACATAAATGCTTAATTGGTTTTGGTTCCTGAATTCCGAAATTTGAATTTATAAGCACCAGGGATGCGTTGTAATCAATTACACCTTTTTGGTAATCAATTACACTTAGCCTGACTCGCTATGATCGATTACATATTGTGGTAATCGATTACCAGAGAGCTTTTTAGGAAAACTAAGTGCTGAATGAATTCTTAGATTGAAAGGATTTGAAAAGTGTTCAAAATAATTTATATCTAAAAACTCTTATATGAAAATAAATATATATAACATAATAATTTTGAAAAAACTTTATGAATGACTTTTAAGCAAGTAATTCACATATCATACTAAAAATCATGCAAGAATCATAGATACTTATCAACTATTTGTTTTAATAATAAACTTCATGCTTCAAGAAAGAAAATAACCCAATCAAACACATAAACACATAGCAAACAATCAAGACAAACAAATAAAATTCTGTTAGTTGTCATATAAACAAGTTAATTGAAAGAAAAATTTCAACCAACTATATTTAAAAGAGAATGGTTTTGATGTTACCTTTTTCATGATTCAAGTGCCTAGATATTTGAAGATGGAAGTCAGTCTTTTGTTTTTCTCACTTAAACTTCTTGAGAGATGTTCTCATCACTTTCATAGTCCTTGGATAGAAGGTTAATCTCCTTCTCCGAACCATCAAATGAGTCATTGTCATCCCAAGCAATATACGCCTTCTTGGATCTTCTTTCTTTATAGCTTTTCTTCTCATTCTTCTCAGGCCATGACTCATTTGAGGAGCAGTTTGCCTTTATGTGATCGGGTTGATTACACTTATAGCATTTAAGTGTAGGAGGAACTTCTTGGGATCTCTTCCCATTGTTGAAGTTATGGCTTCTCTCCATTCTTCTATTTTTAACGAATTTATGAAACTTCTTCACAAAGAGTGAGAAGTCCTCTTCATCATCAAATTCTTCTTCCTCTTCTTCTTCTTGTATTGAGGAGGAGGCTTTGAGTGCTATGCTTCTTTTCCTTTTATCGGTCTCTTCATTTTGGTTGAGACGTTGAAGTTCCATTTCATGTTCCTGCAATTTGCCAAACAAAGTGGCAAGAGACATAGAAGAAAGATCTTTACTTTCAGAAATGGCAGTTACCATGGGCTGTCATTCCCTACTTAAACATCTTAAGACTTTATTAATTAAATCTTCATTAGGGAAGATTTTTCCTAAGGAGGCAAGATGATTGACTATATGTGTGAATCTTTTCTGCATACTTTGGATATTCTCATTAGGGTTCATCCTAAATAATTCATATTCATGTGTAAGGGTATTGACTCTGGATCTTTTCACATCAGTGGTGCCTTCATGTGTAAGTTGGAGAGTATCCCACATCTCCTTTGCATTTGAACAGTTTGACACTCTAAAATATTCATCAATTTCTAGGGCAGAAGTAATAATGTTTTTGGCTTTAAGATTATATTGGATTCTTCTTCTATCCTTTTCAGTCCACTTATCTCTAGGTTTTTGTGTTGTAGTGCTAGGGCTTGCATCTACTATGGTGGGTATGTAAGGTCCTATTTCTATTTCTTCCCAAATGTTTAAATCTATGGCTTCAATAAAGATTTGCATTCGGGTTTTCCAATAGTGTTAACCCTCACCATTAAAGATAGGTGGCCTATGGATGGAGTTTCCTTCAGGAAACAAAGAATTTGAGGAGGCCATGAATCTTGAAGTTGTGAAACTTTCTACAAGATACCTGCTCTGATACCACTTGTTGGATCAAGTGGCCTCAAAATAATTAAGAAGGGGGGTTGAATTAATTATTAGTGTGACTTGACTAATTAAAAAAATATCCTTCTTAATGTTACTATATTCAACTAGGATTTTACTACTAAGAAAGTAAAGAACAGAAACAATAACTTGACCAAAAGTAAAAGCGGAAATAAAAGAACACGGTGAAAATTAAAGGATGTAGGAAAGAAGAAGACAAACACAAGATTTATACTGGTTTGGCCACAAACCATGCCTACATCCAGTCCCCAAACAACTTGCGGTTCTTGAGATTTCTTTCAACCTTGTAAAATCCTTTACAAGCCAAAGATCCACAAGGGATGTACCCTCCCTTGTTCTCTTTGAATAACCAAGTGGATGTACCCTCCACTTGAACTGATCCACAAGAGATGTACCCTCTCTTGTTCTCAGTATAACAATCCCCAAGTAGGTGTACCCTCTACTTGTACCACAAAGGATGTACCCTCCAATCTGTTGGGACAAAGAATTCTCAGGCGGTTAGTCCTTTGAATCTTTGTTAAGGGGAAACAAGAGATATCTCACGCGGTTAGTCCTTTGAAACCTTTGAAATATTTTGCTTAAGGTGAAGGGAAGAATCAAAAGAATTCTTAGGCGGTTAGTCCTTTGAATCTTTAGGAAGAGAGAAGGGAGACACAAAAGAATTCAGGCGGTTAGTCCTTCTATTCTTTTGGCAAAGGGAGATGAGAGACACAAAAGAGTTTAGGCAGTTAGTCTTTCTATTCTTTTGGCAAAGGGAGAAGTGAATGAAGATGAATAACACAAGTTTTTTATCAAAGAAATTTTCTTGAAAGAGAAAGTTTTGAACAAAAACTTTTAGAAAGATGAAGAGAAATGAGTTAGAAAGTTCTGTAGAAAAGCGTTGAAAGATATTGAAAAAGATAGATATGAAATTCATGCCATGGTCACATATTTATAATCACTTGATGACTCAAGTTAAAGTTTGTGACTCTTGACAATTTCATTAAAACTAGTCACCCTTTAAAAATTGTGAGTCTTTTGAAAACTAGTCACTTAAAAAGTTGTGACTTTTGAAAAAATATTTAGAAACAAGTCACTTAAAGAATTGTGACTTTTGGAAATTTATTTTTCGAAATCAGTCACTGGCAATCGATTACCATCAAGGTGTAATCGATTACACATCAGCAGATGTGACTCTTCATGTTTAAATTTTTAAAATCAAAACGTTTAGAACTCTGGTAATCGATTACAAGTATTGTGTAATCGATTACACAAGTTTAAAATGATTTGAAACTGTTTTATCACTAATTGTGACTCTTGAAATTTGAAATCTAACGTTTTAAAACATTGGTAATCGATTAAATGCTCATGGTAATCGATTACAACTTTGTAAATCAGTTTTGAAAACAATGCTGGCTACTGGTAATCGATTACTACCTTATGGTAATCGATTATCGGAGAGTAAAACTCTTTGGTAATGATTTTGTGAAAACTTCTTGTGCTTCTCAATGTTTTGAAAAAAAATTTAGTACTTATCTTGATTGAGTCTTCTCTTGATTCTTGAATCTTGAGTCTTGAATCTTGATCTTCAAACTTGATTCTTGAAACTTGAATCTTGATTCTTGAAACTTGATTCTTGAATCTTGTAACTTGATTCTTGAATCTTTGGAATTTGCTTAAGTCTTGATTCTTTAGCATCATCAAAATAATCTTGGAAGGCATTGCTTCCACACATCACTGTCATTTCCTGGCTGTCTTAGGCTCGATATCATCATAGATAACACCATGTATTTTTTCTTCATGTACAACCAAGGAGGCAAATTGTAAATTACTAGCAAAACTGGCCATGAACTGTGTTGAGTGCTTAAACTGCCATATGGATTCATTCCATCAATGGCTAGTCCAAGCCTAATATTTCTTGCCTCTTTGCTGAAATCCAGATACAAACGATCAATTTTCTTCCATTGGGAGGAATCAGCCGGATGACGGAGCATTCCATCGTAATTTCTCCCATTTGCATGCCATGTAAGGTCTTTTTCATTGTCTCCATTAGCAAACAGACGCTTAAACCTTGGAATGATCGGAAGATACCACAACACCTTTTCTGGGGGGCCCTTCTTTGAGTTTTCATCACTACTACACTCGTCATTATCCTTGACTTTGTACCATGATACCCCACACCTAGGGCATTTGTGCATTTCTTCAAACTCATGTCTGTACAGTATGCAATCATTAGAGCAAGCATGAATCTTCTGATACTCCATACCCATTGAACATAGTATCCTCTTGGCCTGTTAATACCTTTTTGGTAACGTGTTTTCCTTTGGAAGCATATCGTGCACTACTTGAAGTAGTGAACTAAAGCTTTTTCCACTCCACCCATATATGGCCTTCACATTAACCAGACTTAACACCACTGACTATAGCGTCAAGGAATTCTTGCACCCCGGATACAAAGGCTTCTTTGAATCAGTTTGCAATGTATCATACATAGGGGCATGTGCTTGCTGAAAAGACTCTTGTCCAAGATCTTGAATCATATCCTCTTAGCGATCTCCCATTTCTACATCAAATGGTTTTGATTGGGACCCCCTTTGCATATCTGTCAATGCACCATGCCATATCCATGTTCTATAATTCTTTTTAATTCCATCACACAACAGATGCTCTCGTATGTCATCTAGTATTTGTCCTCTCCTGCTCAAACAATTTATACAAGTACAAAAAGATTTTCCGTCACCATCCGTTCGACTTTTTTCGGAAGCAAATTGCAAAAACTCTTTCACGCCTTCCTCATATGCAGAGCTCATGCGACTTTCATTCATCCAACTTCAATCCATCTAAATAATAACTCTATGATACTCACAAAGTTATTTGATGCATGAAAATCTCACTTTTACATTAAAGGTGTGGCCCTATCCCATTCAAGAAGACATTTTTTTATGGTAGCTTCATACATCAAGGTTAAGTCTATTTCGTTAAATTTGATGAAATTTCGCTAGCATTTTGCATTGATCTACAAGTACACGACATCAATGCAGTGACATTAATTCTACAACAATCAAGTATGCACTCAAAGAACAACTAGAAATGGATTTTACCGAAATTTCTTCAAATTCAACAAGATAATCTTAACCTTAACACATGAATCTACCACAAAAATATGAGTCTCCCCAAACTGTCCAAACAGACAATTCAAGATTCAATACAATGATTAATGCAAATTGTCCACAAGAATCATTGTATTCAATCTCAAATGGGAATCTAAGGTTCACTCATGATGAACATAATTTGTATAGCATATATCAATTCTTATTAATGGCAGTGAACAAGTAATAAAAGCATTGGTACAACAATATCAAAAGTTTACAAAAAACATTTGTACCTATGATGATGAGCAGCACAGTCCAAAAACAGAGCAACAATCCAATAAAGAACTCAATCACCACCTACATCAATCATCATTCTCAAAAACATTAGACATAAAAATTCCCCACCTACATCAATCATCAACCATATTGCTAACATGTGGCATACAAAAGTTGATTGACAAACTTACCAACAATTCAAGCAACAAACTAGTGTGAAGCTAGGTTGGAGTGGGAGCAAGGAAGTCAAGGCTGAACAAAAAAAAAAGCAAGTCAAGACACCCCAAATATGTTAGAAATAGTGAAATCAACAACTTTGATCAAAAACTCAAAAATTAACAATTAAAAGAACTAACAAATAGATAGTAATATCTAAAGGTTTCAACCATCCAATGAATATTGTTACGTTAAATTTAATTGATATGCATGTCAAACACAACAAAATGACTTGTAGTTTAGTTGAAAATATATATTAAATTTGTGGGAGAGAATTTGAGTTTGATTATTATAAAATATACTTTTGAAAAGAGAAGATGAACTTTAAGTATAATTAAGTCTAACAAATAATTAATTTTATAATCAATCCAAATAATCAAAGTTTGTAAATATATTTTAAGGTGGTTAAGAAAAACACAACACAATACAAAAGTCAGTAAATTCCATCAAATAATAAATAGTCATAACACATCAAGTTCACAGTCAATTCCCACTCTCACCATAATTAGTTTCACACTTTCACTCCATGATTCCCTTGCGCTGCAATTCCTATGGATTATGGCAACTCTTTTTTTCTACTTTGACCACAATAATATGAAAAAAGGGTTGGGCTTTCTATCTTCTTAATTCACATTTTGATGTGCTTTATAGTGGAGATCTAATAAGCATCACTTTCATGCACTACATGCCCAAGGCTATGGTTCTCTAGGTCTTCAAGAAAAAAGTTTCCACTGAATTAGACACTCGATCATTTTTTTAGGCCTAATTGAAGGACCCCATCACCAGCTATTAATCCTATCATTAGGACAAATACTGATGAATTTCTAGCCACTACTTGTTATCATCATGCCACTCTACTCAGGTCATAATTAATTGAGAGGACAATAAAGACTTATGAAAAATCAAATCATTCTAAAAAGTTAACATTTATCTTTGTTTCAAATGATGTGAGTGCAGATTTCAAGTACTAGTGGTAAATCAAAATTACAATAGTGGGGTCTTGACTACAGATTTCAAGTACTAATGCTAAAGATACAATCATTTGAAGATGGACACCCATCAAAATGATGTGAGTGCAGATTTCAAGTACTAGTGATGTCTTCATGATTTCAAGTTATTATTGACAGATAGAATAACTCAAAAGCACAAACCATGTTCAAATTACTGAAGAAAAAGTGGTTTCTAAGAGCAAGTTGAGAAAGATTGAAGCAACTTTAATTCAATAATGTTTTTCATGACTCCTAAGAAGATTAATCAAATGCTAAATTGCTAATGCGTAAAAAAGAAAAGTTTTCTTTTTTAATTCTATGCATTTCTATATACCCTCTTTATGCTTCATTTCATCATAACAAAGAGGTTGGATTCACTGAGAAGTACAAACACAAAACATCATGCGGCAATTAGAACCTTTCTTAATGCTTTTTAAGCTACTGATATCTACTTGACCCATTGTTCCAAATTGCATACCACATCATTCTATACAGTTTCAACATTTTAGATGCATGAAGACAGAGGAAACACGCGATACAGAGGAACCATGAACACAGAGGAAACATGAAAATAGAAAAACATCCCAACAACAACAAAAAGTGAAAACGAAGAGGAACCATGAAGACATGAAGCTTACCTCGACACCAACAGTGACAGTGGCAGCGAGATTGGCCGCAAGTGGTAGTGAGAACGAAGAGTCACGACGTGGAGAGTTTGTGACAGAGAGGAACACATACGCGGAGGTGCGACACTTGAATGTTATGAAACGTGAATGGAGGAGTTGCGACAAAGAGGATGACGTGGGCGACACCAAAGCTACGGCAGAGACAAAGATACACAATAGACATGAGTGAATTAGGGTGTGGAGCCAATAATATTTTTAAAAATCAAGTTCATTAACATTAACATTGGTTTTTTTAAAAAACCTGATGTTAATATATCATTTACTAACATCGGTTTGTCCAAAAAACCGATGTTAAGGAAGTGATGTGAACATTACCAACGGTTTTTTTAAAAACCCGATGTTAACATATCATTTTCCAACATCAGATTTTTGAAAAATCGATGCTATCGAAGTGATGTTAACATCGGTTTTTTAAAAACCAATGTTAACATACTATGTTAAAATACTGTGTTAACATCAGTTATTTGAAAAACTGATGTTAAGAAAGTCACATTATTTACCATTATGGCACTGTATTTTTGTTAACATCGGTTTTATCAAAAACCAATGTTAACTTAGTGATGTTAAATCTACATTTTGTAGTAGTGGAGGGTCCATATTGGGCGTAAGGTTGAACTCCAGATCCTGATACTTGCACTTGATTATGATAGTTATGAGTTCTAGAACTACTTGCTCCACAAGAGTAGTTCAATCTTTGTGACTATGAAGGTCTCAAAGTTGAAGGGCTAGCTTGGTCATTGAAAAGGTGGTACACAACTGCTTGAGCATTACAAACTCTACCATTATCATCCATATATCCAGATACTAATTGCCTTGGCTCTAAGTGATCAAGCCTCTAGGGCAAATTAAACGACGGAGTCCTAAACGAAGTTCTATCTTGAATAAACATGGTTTTCTCTTGTCTGAGCAATGGAGCCATAGCATCGGCTCCAGACATATCTTCCACTTGCACTGCATGTTTTGGTGTGAGAGGAAATAAAGGAAGCAACTCTAATGTTTCAAATAGTGAAAGAGGGATCATTTTATATTTCTTGTTTGATGTGTTGTTTGTATTACTTTGACCAATAGAGTCACCTTCACAAAAAGAACCTTAGATCAATAGTTAAAGATTACAAACAAATAAATGGTCAAGAGAGGACTCTGTCATTCACCTTAAGGATTCATTGTAGATAAATGTACTCTTTTGAAGGACAAAGATTCAAATAAATGTGGCCTCAGAGTATTGAGTCACACTAAACCCCAAACCCAAAATCCACACATCCACTTAGCTAAATCTTTCTAAATCTTTAGATATTCCAATTTTCCTCAAATCCCCCATAGCCATATTTCCAAACAAACAGGATAAACAACAAGCAACACATTAGCAACGAAGATCCATATCTTCCAAGCTGAACTCCTCATAATCACATCAAATTCAACAATTGACTACGTGCTTCACAAATCACAACATTCAAATCATAGATATAAAACTTAAACCCTTGCCCCTCACCTCAAAATTATTAAAAAAGGGAATACCAATTCAAATAGAGGAACACCGTTCATAAGAATACTCCTATGTTTGAGGGATTAAGAACATATTTAAGTCTTAAATCTTTTTATTTTTCTAAGCCTTCAACCTTTCTAGTAGTCATGCTAGTAGTTTTCTTGTTTCCCCATTAGCTCTTTAGTCAAATTTCTTTGAATAACTAAAATGGTAAATAGTTAATTTCAGTATTTTTAATTTAATTAATAGTCTCAGCTTTGATAGAAACATACTTGCATGCGTTAAAATTTAAAACATACAAAAATTTATTTACTTTACTAATCATCACCCTATGAAATTCAATAATGTCAAGAATATATTTTTTTAACTTTGAATTTATGATTATTTATTGATAAAATAATACTATTTAATATTTATTCATAGCATTTATTTTTCTCATTCAGCTCCTTTTGTCAATTTTCTATAATTATGAATTGATGGATGCATATACCTTTTTTTTTTTTAGTCACAGGTGCCAATATACAATACTTGTTCTAGACCTAAATATAAGTAACCAAAAACAATGAACTTAAATATAAACACATTTTAATTACTTTGACCTTATTTAATGACATGCATAATCCTAAAAATACCTTTTAATTAATTGTGATTCTTGTTGCAATGACTTATTTTTATTAATGAAGTCATTGCAACAATTACTAAGCCATAGTAGTTGCCGCCTAAACTCATAGTTCTTGAAGGTCTAAATAAATCTATATGAAGTAGTTCAAGGAGTTTTGAAGTAGAGACAACGTTTTTTACTTTGAAAATAATTTTTAACTTGTTTCCTTTTTTGACACGCTTCACAAAATTTATTTTTCTCAAACTTGAGTTTTTGTATACCAATTATTAAGTCCTTTTTAACTAGATGATTGAGATGATGCATGTTTATATGTGCGGCCCTACAATGCCATAACCAAGAATCATCAATCTTACGTACCAAGCAACTAAGTTCATGAAATGATGAATGTTCAATATTCAACATGTAGATATTTCTTTTACCTATGTGAACAACCTCACCAGAAATAACTTCACAAATTAGATAACAATTCTTGTTGAATTCAATTTTGAAGCCTTTGTCATGTAGTTGACTAATGCTCAAGAGATTGTGCTTAAGTCCATTAACATATAGAAATTTTTTTATTTGTGTCTTGTGCTGATTTCCAATGTTTCCTTCTCCCAAAATTCTCCCATTATTGTTGCCACCAAAAGTGACATATCCTCCTTCCTTTGACACAAAGTCAGTAAGTTTGAACTTGTCACCCGTCATGTATCTAGAGCAACCACTATCCAAGTACCATAATGAGTCACTTGCTTTTAGGCACGCCTATAACACAAAATCAATTAGAGAGAGGTGGTACCCAATTGAGGTTAGGTCCAATAGGGTTAATTTCAACAATTAAATCTTTAGGAATCCAAGCACATTTACCTCTAGGTACATCAAATCTCCTAACATAGCATTTATAATTTGTGTGTCCTTTTTCATGCAATAATGACAAGTCATTGCTTTAGGCTTAGAAAACACCATGGTTTTCTTTTTGGAGACTTTGTTTGGGTTCACCTTTTTGCAGGATGCACAGTTGGTTTTCTTAGAAAAAGTAGTTTGCTTGTTATACCCCAATCTAGTCTTATCTGTAGTATGATTTTGCATACTGAACAAGTGACTAAGATCACTCTTTGTTTTGTTCAAATTTCTAAACAGATCGGTAAGATAGGAAAGCTCAATTTACAGCTTCATACATTCTTCATAGCGATTCTTTTTTAACTTTTCAAACTTAATCTGCAAAGATTTGTAATCATTCATATTAAGAGTAGTAGATGCACAAACACAATCAGTGGTTTTATACCTTGAAACAAGTTTTTCATTTTACTACCTCCATTTATCCAGCTTACTTTGTGTTGAAGTCAATTTAGTGATATCCAGTTTTAGATTGCTTCTTAGCTTATTGTTTGAAACAGTCAGTATTTGCACTTTATGATGCATTTCATTAAATGCTTCCAAAACTTCTTCAAATTCAAAATTTACCTAAGTTTCTTCAATGGTTGAAGAGTCGTCCATTGAATCCACCATTAAGCACATATTTGTAACATCTTCTTCACTAGAAGAGTCAGAGGATGTGGATGCATTGTCTTCCCAAGCTATGTAGGCCTTTTTCTATTTTCTGTCCTTCTTTCCTTTCTTTTTCAGTAAGTTGTTCTCTAAGATAGATAGGACATTCAGATTTGATGTGACCTTGCTTCCCACATTCGAAGCATATAAAGGTGTTGTTGTTGCTTTTTATCTTCTTTGAAAGTTTAGAGAGTTTTCTATCTTTGGATCTTTTGAGAAACTTCCCAAACTTCTTCACCACCAAGCTTAAATTCTTTGCATCTTCGTCATCACTAGAGCTTTCTTTGTAGTCTTTCTTTGAAGAATTAACTATGAGCGCAATTCCTTTTCTTTTCTTTTTTGTTTCTTTTGCATGAGATTGTTGAATTAACTCATGTTCATATGCAAGCAATTTTCTGAAGAGAGCTTCCATTGACATTGATGCTAAGTCCTTGGATTCCTTGATCGCTATGATCTTTGGTTCCCAAGTTCTTGTAAGACAGTTGAGGATTTTGATGTTTGGCTCATCATCTTCAAACTTTTTTTCTAAAACTAAGAAGGTGATTCACAAATATGGGTGAATCTTTTTTGAAGTTCAGAAATATTTTCTCTATTCTTCATTCGAAAAGATTCATATTCGGATACAAGAGTGTGATTTCTTTCTTTTCTTACATCCGCAGTGCCTTCATGAGTGACTTCAAGCATTTTCCATATTTCCTTTTCACTTCTGCACCTTGTAGTATGAAAGAATTCATCAGAAGATAAACCAGAAGTTAAAATATTTTTAGCTTTTTAATCATCTTGCACTTTTCTTTTCTCATCATCTTTTATCTCATATCATTCTTTAGGTACCAATTCACCATTTACTTCTTTAGTTGGTATAAATGATCCTTTAACAATAGCATCCCATGCACCAGGATCAATTGACTGAATAAAGATTTTCATTCTTTTTTACCAAAACGAAAAATGTTCTCCCTCAAACAATGGAGGTCGATTGAGAGATGCACCCTTTTTGAAAGTGGTTTGTTTATAGCCCATTTTAGAAAAACTGTGATCTTGAGCAACTTTCAAGATGTAGCTTTGATACCAATTGAAAAAGATGATGGAACTCACAAACCAAGAGAAGGGTGAATTGGTTTCTAACTTAAGTCAACCTTAAAAAACTACAGTAAAAAAAAAACTTATTTTCCAAGGATTGTATCACAAACTTTTGACAAATCAATATTTAATCAATCACCCTTAGTACAATAATATTTTGTTTAAGTTCTTTCACAAAAAGATATTTTCTTTAACCTTCAGTAAATTGATCAAGGAAAGATAAGATCACAAGAAGATGTACACCAATTTTACACTGGTCCACTCTCTATCTCTAGAGAAGCTAATCTAGTTTTCTAATCCAATCGGAATTAGATTTTCACTGTGCATATAGAGTTCTTACAAGAAATCACAATCAATCTCAGTTCCTACCCCAGAAAAAAAAGACTAATGTACCCAACCCTAGGGTCCTTTTATGAATAAGAGCCTTAGAGAAACCTACCTTTAGCCCAAACTATAAAAACCTATTCTAGCATACTTTTAGAAATTCATGCATATACTAACATGTAAAACACATGAAAATCTGAGTCAAGGAGAGACATAACCCGATCAATCACATGCAAGATCCTTTGCCTGAGTGAATGATTGTCTTCTTGAACTCAAGAAAAATTCACAACTCACTTTTAACCATGAGAGCTTTAGAAAAACTAAGTCTAGCAGTTGTGAGTTGTGTGGCATCCCTAAACAATGACTGGTTTAATAGTAATAAATTAAATAGCAGAAACCGTGGGAAATTTTTTTTTCTTTTCTCTCTCTTTTTTTCCGCACTGTTATTCATTTCACGGTAATTAAATTCATAAGGAAAATTATCACTATAGAGTCCTGAATGGCCAGTTCACAACTCCATTCGGATTCATTTCTTTCTGATCACTCATAACCTCTAAACTATTTTGCTCATTAAAAAATATACCAGCAATCATTTTAGGTCGTCACGTGAGAAATAATAAGATGCGGTCGGTAAACTCTTTCCAAAATATGGGAGTTTGCAAAATAACACAGTGACATCCAGAGCAAAGGTAACAACTGTGATGGCTTTAGCCACAATATATACAATCATCAAAATTTCTATACAATAGGTCTACCCACCTAAAAATCAAAAGAGTAAACCTAGTAGTCTGAACTAGATACACCCACCCACAAAAAGTATGTACGCCTAGTCTAAGGAGCCGTCTGCTATGATGAAGAGTCGTCACTATTCGCTGTCCCTCCAGGGCCACTCTCCTCTGTAGAGTCTGCCTCAGATGCTGACATAATATCCTCTGGAGAATCAACTTCAGGGAGTGGGTCTTCATCATCCTCAGGTAAGTCAAGGGCGTCCATAGCAGGTTCAGGAGGTAACTCCTCTGGCTCCTCCTCAAGATCCTCTTCAGAGGATGACACCTGTATCACTTGAACTGACTCAACTAGTCGATATGGAGTAGGTGTAGGTAGTATCCACTCCACAGGCTGTTGAAGTGTGCGTACGGGTTCCTCTGGATGTACTAATGAAGTAGCAGTGAGTCGAATTGTGCCACGGAATCGGCACCTCTCATTGCCTTCGAGGGTCTCCCAAACACCCTTTAGGCACTCCATCACAACGCGATCACGGATCAACTGCACTACCAGTGCCCTATCATATTGTGTAATCGATTACACACAATTGGTAATCGATTACCAGAAGCTACTTAACATCCTGTCTCCATTTTTAAACCCTGTAATCGATTACCCACGAATGGTAATCGATTACCAGAGGCAAATTTTCAGATAACACCCAAAATAAATAGCTGGCCAGCCACCACACAAGCCTCCTTGCTCCGTGGACTTTGTTCTTTTATTGGTTGACTGCTAGGAGCTCGCCTGTTTAGGTACGTCACAGGTTCTCACTGACTGACTATGCCCGGGTTGGGTCGGGATTAGCCAAGCTTGGTTTTGGGCAATAGCACCCCTCCTGACGTCCCCAAGGTCTCCTGACCCCCGTGACATATCTTCAGCTACCACTCTGTGGCCAAAAAACAAAAAGTAGGAAGATTGACTCTTCCATGCTTTCTCACATCAAGCTTATTGGATTATGGGGAACCCATCATATGTGGTACTTGGTGGCGATCAGGCGATGGAGCAAATCAACTCTCCCATTTCCACAAGTCAGGCATAAGCACACCATCCCCAGTTGCCCACCTTTAAATTGAGCTCACGCACTCCTATGTAGCCCTTATCCTCGTTCCTCTCAGTACCGGGTCCCCATCAACCCCTCCAAGCTTTCACAATATCCAAACAATTCAATTCCATTTGTCATGAAACTACCCTAAACCAAGAAAAACAGAGTGGAGGCAGAAAACTCTGCACAAAACTCATTCAAATTCCACAGCTTTTCCTACTCACATACCTCAGTAACATTCTCTTCGTTCCGATTCGTTAACCATTGGATCGCCTTGAAATTTTAACTCAGGGTTTTTAATACAGAAATCTAAGTTTTGACCGTTGGGATCTGTTAGAAAATATCTAGAACACGAGATGTACAACCATTCCCGTGACTAGCACTGCACAACCATTTTTCTGCATAATTGGTAAAATTTGCTGCACAATTTGACAGTTTTTTCTGCATAATTTGGCAGATTTCGAATTCTAGCGTGCTTGTATCCAATTTCTCTTAAATTGGATCCTACAAGTCATAAACCATGTATAAATCATGTTCCAACCAAAAACAAACTTCAAACCAAGGTAAAGCAAAATATAGGTATCCAAAACCCACCAATTTAGTGCATTCTCAAGGTTTGAAAGGTGAAAATGAAAATTTTGTAATTTTGGGGTAAACTCTCATCTTCATCAAGTCTATAACATTGATTTAGACTTGCTCAAACTGGTTTTAAGGTGAAATCTCCACCTATTCAAAATTTGACCTCTCAACACCCAATTTATCCTAGAAATGGCTCTTTTCTTTCACATTTGTCACTCATTTTCTCATTTGCTCTGACCAAGCTTTCCTACAAGTCCTAATTGACATTCTAACCTAGAATCAACTCACTTTAGACTCCAATTTCCACTAACCCCAAATTTGGCTTTTCTAACCCTCAAAATCTCACATTTTTCCAGCTACAACACTACTATTTTCACATTTAACTCTAAGTTAACTCTCCCCATCCTCTCTACCAGTTTTCTATCAACATTTTAAGCATACATATATCACAAAGAATCATCATTAATCCCTAAATCAACATGGGTAGTTTTGATCACATCAAACATGTCAAGTTTAGCATAATTTCAACAAATTCCTTCACAAATAACTACCCTAAGGCAATAACCTAGTAGAACTACCCATTATAGCTCCCAAAAACCCAACACCCATAGATTTCGAGTGAGAAGAAGTCCACCCTTACCTGAAATTTAAGGCCCCACGAAGTAGAGGTAGGCTCCAAGACTTTGAAAATAGCCTTTCCTTGCAATTTGGGGTAGAAATGAAGTGGAATTTGGAGCTTCTAGGGAGGCAACAATGGTGGAGAAGAAGAGGGAAGAAAAGCAACGTGGAGGGAGGAAAGAAAGCTGCTGAAATTTTTTGAAGAAAGAGAGAGAAGATTTGGGCTTTTTATAAAAAAAATGATTTTCTTTTCTTTTTTCATTTTCTTTTCTAAAAGCAATTGCCACATGTCTTATTTTAATTGGAGAAAAAGGGCCCACCTTTTTCCTTTGATTTGACCTCATACTCAGCCACAAAGGAGAAAAAAAATTGGACCTTTTTGGATGCTGAAATCCTGCCTCAATTTGCGTGCCGCCTCTCTGGGTCCAGTTCCTCGCGTTTCTCTGCACCCATCGGGGCCCGTTTTCGAAAGTAGGCAATATATATATCAAAACGCTCAGAATGAGACCCTGAGCGTGGTTAAGAGGTTTGTTTTGTTAAATTTTAAGTTGCATGCAAAATGATAATTTTTAGACTAATTAATTGAGAATTAATCTATAATTGTCCAGTTATGGATTACTCTTCGTTAATTAGTCTAACCCGCATATTTCTCCCCTAATGTACATACTTTTACCAAGAATATATATATATATATATATATATATATATATAATTATTTAAATGTAACACTTACAAAATTCCGGGTAGAAATTCTAGGATATCACAATACTCCCTCCCTTTAAGGAATTTCGTCCCCGAAATTAACTACTCTAGAAACAAACTTGGGTACAACTCTTTCACCCTATCCTCTAACTCCCAGGTTGAATCACCCTCGTCGGGTCCCCACTACACTTTCACCAACGCAATCTCTTTTCCTCTCAGCGACTTCATTCTTTGATCAGTAATCTTCTGAGGTTGTACTTTATAGGTGAGGTTATCCTTCACTTGTACTTCGTCCAGTGCGAGTACATGTGATGGATTCGGGTTGTATCGTCTCAGTTGAGAGACATGAAACACATGGTGCAAATTCGATAAGCTCAGAGGTAAAGCGATTTGTTAAGCTATAGGCCCAACCTTCTTTAAAATTTGATACGGACCTAAATACTTGGGTGTCAGCTTCCTAGATTTGAGAGATCTCCCGACTCCAGTTACAGGAGAAACCTTCAAAAACACATGTTCTCCTTCTTGAAAATCTAATGGCTTTCTCCTTCTATCATAATAACTCTTCTGCCTATCCTGGGATGCTTTTATTTTCTCTTGAATCAATTTCACTTGTTCGGTAGTTTGTTGTAGCATTTCAGGTCCAAGGAGTACTGCTTCCCCATCATCGTACCAACAAAGAGGAGTTTTGCACTTTCGCCCATATAGAGCTTCAAAAGGAGCCATACCAATGCTGGCTTGGTAGCTGTTGTTGTAAGTAAATTCAATCAATGGCAAACATTCCATCCAACTGCCTTGTTGCCCTATAATACATGCCCGGAGTAGATCTTCTAGAGTCTGAATGGTTCGCTCAGTCTGACCATCTGTATAGGGATGATAAGTTGAACTGAGCTTCAGCTTTGTCCCCAATGCTTCATGTAGACTTGTCCAAAATCGCGAGGTAAACCTCGGGTCCCTGTCTGATACGATACTGGAAGGATACTACTTCTTTGATATACAACTCTACTAACTTCTCCATTTTATATTTCATATTTACTAGAATAAAATGAGCAGATTTGGTGAGTCGATCTACTATGACCCACACAACATCGTGTCCACGACTCGTCTTGGGTAAACTAGATACAAAATCCATAGATATGCTCTCCCATTTCCATTCCGAAATTTCTAGTGGCTTTAATTCTCCTGATGGTCGCTGGTGCTCAGCCTTGGCCTTTTGACACGTCAAACATTTTGCTACATATTCAGCTACATCTTTCTTCTTGCCATGCCACCAAAAACTTCTCTTCAAATCTTGGTACATCTTAGTCATCCCTGGATGGAAACTAAGGTGACTTTTATGTGCTTCTTCCAAGATCTTAACTTTCAAATCATCTAATGGCGGTATACATATCCTCCCCTTGAATCTAATTAGCCCAATTGTATCCTTTTTAAACTCCACATCCTTATCTCCTATTGCATCTAACACTTTGCCTTGCAGAAACTGGTCATCCTCTTGAGCCTCGCGTATGTGATTTACGAATTCATTGGTGATCAGCAACTCTCCCACAAATAAGCTCTTGGGTCGCATCTCGATTTCTAGATTTAGATCTCGAAATTCCTCTATCAATCTCTGTTCCAGGATCATCATGGTCGCAACATATAAGGACTTCCGGCTCAGCGCGTCGGCTACTACATTAGCCTTTCCTGGATGGTAGGAAAGACCAAAATCATAATCCTTGAGGAACTCCATCCATCTTCGTTGCCTCATATTGAGTTCCTTCTGATCGAACAAGTATTTGAGGCTCTTGTGATCACTGAAAACTTCAAAACGAGTACCATATAAATAGTGCCTCCAGATCTTTAAGGCAAAGACCACAGCTGCTAGTTCCAAATCATGGGTCGGATAGTTAACTTCATGAGGACGCAATTGGCGTGAAGCATAAGCCACTACCCTTCCCTCCTGCATCAATATGCACCCTAAGCCTCGCCCACTCGCATCGCAATACACTTCAAATGATCTCTTAGGGTCGGGCAAAATTAACACTAGAGCTTTGATCACATTTCTCATTCCAAACAAACTTCTCATTCTTACGAGTCAGTTTAGTTAGGGGTAGCGCTAACTTAGAAAATCCCTCAATGAATTTCATATAATAGCCGGCCAACCGCAAGAAACTTCAAACTTCTGTTGGAGTTGTCGGTTGTTGCCACTCCATAACCGACTCCACTTTAATCGGATCCATCGCAACCCCATCTTTAGAAATCACGTGCCCCAAGAACTGCACTTTCTCTAACCAAAATTCACATTTCGACAATTTGGCGAACAATTTCCTATCCCTCAGGATATGCAACACAATTCTCAAGTGCTTTTCATGCTCCTTCTTATTCCTTGAATAAACTAGGATATCATCAATGAACACAACCACGGACTGATCTAAGTAATCATGGAATATACGGTTCATATAGTCCATGAAGATAGCCAGAACATTAGTCACTCTAAATGGCATGACTAAATACTCATAATGCCCATACCGAGTTCGAAACGCAGTCTTTGGAATATCTTCCTTCTTGACTCGGATTTGATGATACCCTGATCGCAAATCTATCTTCGAAAATACCGTCGCTCCCCTCAATTGATCAATCAAATCATCTATCCTCGGTAGGGGATATTTGATCTTGATAGTAACTTTGTTCAGCTGCCTCTCCAGGGCCACTCTCCTCTATAGAGTCTGCCTCAGATGCTAACATAATATCCTCTGGAGAATCAACTTCAGGGAGTGGGTCTTCATCATCCTCAGGAAAGTCAAGGGCGTCCATAGCAGGTTCAGGAGGTAACTCCTCTGGGTCCTCCTCAAGATCCTCTTCAGAGGATGACACCTCTATCACTTGAACCGGCTCAACTAGTCGATATGGAGTAGGTGTAGGTAGTATCTACTCCACAGGCTATTGAAGTGTGCATACGGGTTCCTCTGCCACAGAATCGGCACCTCTCATTGCCTTCGAGGGTCTCCCAAACACCCTCTAGGCACTCCATCACAACGCGATCATGGACCAACTGCGCTACCATCGCGATCTACAAGAGAGGAAAGAAAGAGGGTAGACTCTTTCACAAGAAATCTATCTACACAGGTAACAATACAATGCGTCTCATAACGGCTACGCATAGTCAAAATGTCTTTTTCAAGGGATTTCCTCGCTGGTAATTGATTACCAAAGTATGTAACCGATTACACACAATTGGTAATCGATTACCAGAAGCTACTTAACATCCTGTCTCCATTTTTAAACCCTGTAATCGATTACCCACGAATGGTAATCGATTACCAGAGGCAAATTTGCAGATAACACCCAAAATAAATAGCTGGCCAGCCGCCACACAAGCCCCCTTGCTTCGTGGACTTTGTTCTTTTATTGGTTGACTGCCAGGAGCTCGCCTGTTTAGGTACGTCACAGGTTCTCACTGACTGACTATGCCTAGGTTGGGTCGGGATTAGCCAAGCTTGGTTTAGGGCAATAGCACCCCTCCCGATGTCCCCAAGGTCTCCTGATCCCCGCAACATATCTCCAGGTACCATTATGTGGTCAACAAACAAAAGTTGGAAGACTAACTCTTCCACACTTTCTCACATCAAGCTTATTGGATTATGGGGCACCCGTCATATGTGGTACTAGGTGGAGATCGGGCGATGGTGCAAATCAACTCTCCCATTTCCACAAGTCAGGCATAAGCACACCATCCCCAGTTGCCCACCTTTGAATTGAGCTTACGCACTCCTACGTAGCCCTTATCCTCGTTCCTTTCAGTACCGGGTCCCCATCAACCCCTCCAAGATTTCACAATATCCAAACAATTCAATTCCATTTGTCATGAAACTACCCTAAACCAAGAAAAATATAGTGGAGGCAGAAAACTCTGCACAAAACTCATTCAAATTCCACAGTTTTTCCTACTCACATACCTCAGTAACATTCTCTTCGTTCCGATTCGTTCGCCATTGGATCGCCTTGAAATTTTAACTGAGGGTTCCTAATACAGAAATCTAAGTTTTGACCGTTGTAATCTGCTAGAAAATATCTAGAACACAAGATGTACTACCATTCCCGTGACTAGCACTGCACAACCATTTTTCTGCATAATTGGCAAAATTTGCTGCACAATTTGACAGCTTTTTCTGCATAATTTGGCAGATTTCGAATTCTCGCTTGCTTATATCCAATTTCACTCAAATTGGATCCTACAAGTCCTAAACCATGTATAAATCATGTTCCAACCAAAAACAAACTTCAAACCAAGGTAAAGCAAAATATAGGTATCCAAAACCCACCAATTTAGTGCATTCTCAAGGTTTGAAAGGTGAAAATGAAAATTTGGTAATTTTGGGATAAACTCTCATCTTCATCAAGTCTATAACATTGATTTAGACTTGCTCAAACTGGTTTTAAGGTGAAATCTCCACCTATTCAAAATTTGACCTCTCAACACCCAATTTACCCTAGAAATGGCTCTTTTCTTTCACATTTGTCACTCATTTTTCTCATTTGCTCTGACCAAGCTTTCCTACAAGTCGTAATTGACATTCTAAACTAGAATCAACTCACTTTAGACTCCAATTTCCACTAACCCCAAATTTGGCTTTTCTAACCCTCAAAATCTCACACTTTTCCACCTACAACACTACCATTTTCACATTTAACTCTAAGTTAACTCTCCCCATCCTCTCTACCAGTTTTCTATCAGCATTTTAAGCATACATATATCACAAAGCATCATCATTAAACCCTAAATCAACATGGGTAGTTTTGCTCACAATAAACATGTCAAGTTTAGCATAATTTCAACAAATTCCTTCACAAATAACTACCCTAAGGCAATAACCTAGTAGAACTACCCATTATAGCTCCCAAAAACCCAACACCCACAGATTTCAAGTGAGAAGAAGTCCACCCTTACCTGAAATTTAAAGCCCCACGAAGTAGAGGTAGGCTCCAAGACTTTGAAAATAGCTTTTCCTTGCAATTTGGGGTAGAAATGAAGAGGAATTTGGAGCTTCAAGGGAGGCAACAATGGTGGAGAAGAAGAGGGAGGAAAAGCAACGTGGAGGGAGGAAAGAGAGCTGCTGAAATTTTTTGAAGAAAGAGAGAAGATTTGGGCTTTTTATAAAAAAAATGATTTTCTTTTCTTTTTTCATTTTCTTTTCTAAAAGCAATTGCCACATGTCCTATTTAAATTGGAGCCAAAGGGCCCACCTTTTTCCTGTGATTTGACCTCATACTCAGCCACAAAGCAGAAAAAAAATTGGACCTTTTTGGATGCTGAAATCCTGCCTCGATTTGCATGCTGTCTCTCTGGTTCCAGTTCCTCACGTTTCTCTGCACCCGTCGGGGCCCATTTTCGAAAGTAGACAATATATATATATATATATATATATATATATATATATATATATATATATATATATATATATATATATATATATATATATCAAAACGCTTAGAATGAGACCCTGACCGTGGTTCAGATATTGGTTTTGTTAAATTTTAAGTTGCACGCAAAACGATAATTTTTAGACTAAGTAATTGAGAATTAATCTATAATTGTCCAGTTATGGAGTACTCTTCGTTAATTAGTCTAACCCGCGTATTTCTCCCCCAATGTACATACTTTTACCAAGAATATTTATATATACAATGAATAATATATATATATATATATATATATATATATATATATATATATATATATATATAATTATTTAAATGTAACACTTACAAAATTCCGCGTAGAAATTCTAGGATGTCACAAGTTGCACACTTATTCTATGCATTTTTTTCTTCTCTCTCTCTTCTTCTATTCGTTGTTCTAAAAGTGAGAACACAATGTCGCTATTTATAGAGAAAAACAATTATAACCACCTGTAATCGATTAAATATTCAATGTAATCAATTATTTTGAAGTAGTAATTGATTATATTATCATATCAATCGACTAAAGTGTTATTCCCAATATCTGGAAAACTTTGAATAACAATGTAATCAATTAGATTCTTGATGTAATTGATTAAAGTGTTCTTGATCACTTATGGGAACACTTTTAAAAGTGAAGTAATCGATTATGAATAGTTGATAATTGATTAAAGTAGAGACTCATGAAAAACCAAACATGGTATCAACTAAACTGTGTAATCCATTATGGTTAACTAGCAATCGATTTAACCGAAACAAGAATCCTTCTGCAGGCTACAAACACTTGTGTAATCGATTATGATTTTCCTTGTAATCGATTAAAATGAAGAGTTTTATTCACTAATGAAGTTTCTAACTTTAGAAACAATCTTATTTCCTCTATATGATAATGCATGATGTACATATAAAAATATAGAGACTAAGATGCAACAATCAATACAAATGCCACTCAAAGAGTTGAGCATGTAAAAAGACAAAACATCTTCAAGCTCCAAAGCTTCTTCATATTGCTCCCCTTATCTCTAATAGCAGGATCTCCCATTTGCCCATGGGCTATCCTAAATTCTGCATTTACTTCTTCTTCTCCATCCTTGCAGCCCAAAGAAAACCAACCTTTGCAAAATCTCTCCTTTAGGAAAGCTCCGAAAAACTCATGTGTTTTTCCTGTTATCTAGCTTCCTAAGAGCTGATTGAAAGGAGATGCAATTTCCATAAAAATTTCAAAGGATGAATATCAACTATGATTACAAAGTTGTAAAAATAGCTTACATGGTTGTATCAGTTTATCCAAAGGATCTAACCCTATCAAAGCTGAAGAGTTATGCCAAAAGCTTGCAAAGTTGGGGAAGCCCCTTAGCTAGTGGAAGATGGTACGGTACCTTTGGGATGAGGTGATTTTGAGTTTATTTGTGCATCCTTTGAGGATGTTCACAATGTTTGGATGGTGGAAACATAGAGCTTGCATCGACTACATCACATGTAATCTTTAACAACATTTTTTGCCTTGCACTAATTAAAAATGTTGCTAAAATCGTTTGGCAAGATTTAAAAAATGTTTTCAAATAGAAATAAATGTTACTAATATGTTTTTCCAATATTTTATCAAGTGTTGTGTATAGCCCATGTTGCTAAATATTCACAAGGGTGCTAGCGACATGGGCTACACACATTATTTGATAAAATGTTGTGAAAATATTATATAAACATTTATTCATATTTGGAAACATGTTTTAAATGTTTCCAAAAGCTTTTAGCAACACTTTTAATAAATGTTAAGCAAAAAAATGTTGCTAAAGGTCACATGTGTAGTAGTGATCCTTGTATGCTCAAACTGTCCAAATGGAGTGTTGACTTCAATACTAATAGTGTAAAGTACACACACGCTCAATGTTGGATTCTTATTCGAAGGCTCACCCAAGAATACTGGAGACCAAGAATTCTTATTGAGATTGCTACAACAGTGAGTACCTTGATAGCTCTGGATGAGTCCACTAGGTCAAGGAACTTTGGCCATTTTGCTAGATTGTTGGTTGACATCGACCTCTCGGGTAATTTGCCAAATGAAATATTAGTTGAAAGATATTCTTACACCTTTTTGTGTTGGCATAGACTATGAGAAATTACCTTTATTATGTTATTTTTGCAACAATATTGGTCATGTAGTGACCAACTATACTCATTAGATGATAAGATAAAGAAAGATAAACAATCAGTAGGCAAAAAACCTTTTGTCTCTAAGTATGTTGTAAATAATTATGATAAGCAGAGATAAGAGGATCGATTAGGGATATATTGTGCACAATAGCTCATGATTTAGATTTTGTCATCTTATTGTGCAAACAAGTTGTTTGTCCAAATGCCTAATCAAAATGTCCTACAATCAGTGCTTGTTAGGCCTACAGTGCCCAAACAAAGAGTTTTATGCACTGAAGAAGTGCCAAGCATTGTTAGTTGTTGCTCCATTTTTGGAGGTTGGTCTTTCAATAGATGTTTCTTTACAAGACTAAGATAGATATAACTGACAGTGAATAAAAAATGATATATCAAACTCAAATAAAACAAAGGAAGAGAGTGGCAATTCCAAACATTCCCCTTTAGTTGCCTCCAAGTCCTAAAAATAGAAACTTGAAAAAACAAGGAAGAGGGATGCCAGTGAATCGTACTTTCCAAAAGTTGTTCAAAAGGATATTTAGATCCTTGAAAACTTTTAGGGGCAAATGGAGAATGATGAAAGAAATATGACAACAAACATGAACAGCTCGACAACCATGCACAACAAACAACTTTTAAGTGCTTATTTTCCTTTGCATAAGATATTCTTTATTTGCAACAATTTATAGAATAATGACCAATAACTTGAATTCGGTGGCATTAGCGTACAACTTCATATCACCGATAAAAATACAATCCAATTTGAGGCCTAGGATTTTGGCAAGACTCACCCTATTAAACCTTAAAACCAAAATGATTACCATATTTATCTCTTTTATGTGGAAATAAGACTTTAGAAATGTCACCATATTTGGCGAAAACATTTCGCATATCCTTTGCTCTAAGTTCATTAGGAAAATGAGTGAAAAAAAGGAAGTTTATCCATCTCCCATGTATATGGCATAAGAACTCTCTTTCCAACCACATATACCTTTTTCTCACCATTGTGACTAACCCTAGAACCCCGACTCCTTGCCCTTTATTTGACTTCTCTCTCCTCCTCTCCCATACTTCCTCTATTCCACACTTATCATACTTAATTACTCCACTATATATAAAGGTATAATTAAAAGAAAATGCACAATTACATATTGGAGTTCCAAAACAAAGAAGGTTTCATAACAAAAATAACATGCTAAACAACTAAAGATTTAGGAATGGAGGACTAACAAAAGAATACAAGGAAATTTAGGCTTTGTTTACTTGTTATTTTTAAAAACAATTTTTTGTTTTCTAGTATTTGTTTGTACTCCAAGTACATTTGAAAGTGATTATCTTATGAGTAATGAGCAAATTTCTAAAAAAAATAGTTTCCTATAAAAACTTGGTAAATAGAGCACTTGAAAAAAAAGATGAGAAAAACATTTTTCAACTATTTTTTCATTATCTTATTATAGAATCAATTTTCATAGCTTTAATATTTTTTTGATCCGTAAAGCTTAATAAAATTTAGTTTTGATGAGAAATTGATTATTGAGTAATGTAAAATTATTTCCTTAAACAATCTATATAAAACAAGTCATGTCCCATTTTTTTAACTATTTATAGAATCTATCACCACCTCCAAACTACCATAAACATAAAAACTAGGGTTACCTTTTGTGAGTAGAGAGGTGTGTCTATTGTATAAAACAATTTAATTCAAACAGTTCAAAGTTATTATCAGAGTCAACCAAAGAAAATTTTCTATGACTCTTATCTAAACTATCATCAAATACAAGAAAAGATGTTTTACGTTATGACATTTTTCATAATTAAAAGATTAAAAGTTGTCACCACATATATATAGTGACAAACTTTGGATTGATCACTTATCATCACTAATATGCAAGTCACTGTTGTATTAGTGATGATATTTTTAGATGTCATAAAAATATATATTGTGATGGAAATGTTGTCACTCATATTTCTATATAATAATGACAAAATCATGTAATCACAAATATTCAAGACAATTGTGATAATTTAATCGTCACAATTTAGAGTTTATAACAACAATGGTTATCGATATTATTGTAAAAAAAATTAGTCATAATTTATTACTATTTTTAATTACTAATATTTTTATCAGTGGATTACTTTTTAATTGGCATAATAATGCACACATAATCTTTTCTAAATGTTAAAATGAACACCAATTAAATAAATACATGTTAATTCAAATATTAAAATATAAAATTAAAATATAAATAATTCATTACATGTTCAATAACAAACTTAAACACAATAATAATATCCAACAATGCTCTAAATCCAAAACATTATACATTAAATCAAGCTATAAAGCTTCTAGCATTTCATAATTCTTAAATTAAACGAAAACTATCCTAAAGTGATGGTAAAATCAATAGCTACCTCTCTTGAAATCCTGCAAATAAATACAAGAAAAATATTAATAAAAATAAAGTAATTAATCTTTCGTGGTATTGTAATCATATAATAAATCATAATAAAAACATTAAGAAACAAGACTTTAAATAATAATAAAAAGAAGCTTACATTATTATCCAGGACTAGACTTATATGTTTCAAACTTTTCAAATTTTGCTTCCTACACAATTGCTCATATTCATCATGAGATTGAGGGGAAAAAATAGGGAATTGAAATACTATGATGATGATTTGCTTTCTTTGATTTATCCACAACAATAATCTCACACAGTGTTTCCAATTGATAACTAGCATATGCTCTAAATGTATCACAAGATATCATCAATATCTGGTAGATTTAAAAGAAAAAAGCACAGAAGACAACCATGAAATTTTATATCATAACACATGAAGCAAAAATATGTTACAAAAGGTTATGTGATACAACTATAGAAATAAATCTCAAATGCTAAAGACTGCAACCATAGATATATTAAAGGTAACTTTTGTAGCACTTTAGCTTATTCATTTACTCCAAAGATAATAAATTTATCGTAAAACACAAAGGGAGAAAAAAACATATGTTGTCTCAATTATTTATTTTACTACTGACTTCAACATTCACTACTAAAAAGAATGGTTTTTACGAGTGCAATCGAGGTCGGTTCTATGAAACCCGTTGTAGTAAGGTAACCAGTGGCATTTTTGTAAATATATGCCATTTTAACGGGGCATGTGCACGGCACGTGACGTCTACAATGACGTTTTTTGGCAGCACCATCTTTGTTGGTTATGCCAAACCTTATCAAAGACGGTGTATTTATAAACATTGTTGTAGAGGATCTTGACTGTCAAAGATGGGTTTAGAAATACACTGTCGTTAACATGGTTTCATATATATATGTCCCCCTTGTGCGCTAATTGAACACTCATCATCCTCAGTGTCTAAAAATTATTGTGCTATTAGTCGGCGTCTCCTGTTGAGGTCAATCTCCGCCACACCACCGTCAGCTCCGCAAAAGGAAGGGTACATTGTCATGGCCCCATTAACTTCGCGTTGAGTGTTGTTCACGGCACCACCGCAACCTAGGGTACATTGTCGCGGCACCACCGCAACCTTGGGTCATCGTGCCCTTTTGACTGTTGACGCCCCGTGCAATGTACTATTCTTCAAGGTAAGCTTGCATGTCCATGTTTTTGTTTTGTTGTTTCGTTTTCAAGAAGTTAGTATTAAGGGTTTAATGTTCTTGGAATGTTATAATTTTTTGTGGAAATGTATGTTGAGTTGCCCTCAGAAAGTCATGTTTGACTGTAAGCATAAAGTAATTGAAGAAAAATAACTTTAAATCATAAGGGTTTGGAGTTTGATTGTTAGCATTTTAATTGCCTGTGCTTCTATATATATTTGTGCTAAACTTGGATTGAACATGAAAATGTATATATAATACCATTAGGTTGTTAGTAGCTACTCTCGATAATGAAGTTTGGTAATGAAGTTTGAAGTCCCTATTCAAGTAGCACAGTTAGGGTTCCTGTTGCGAATGGTTTCTCGTTTAATGTCGATCACTTATAATGAAACATGTATATATAATAGCATTAGCTTGGTAGCATGTACTCTGTAGTTATGTTGGGAAGAGATTTTTTTATGACAAAATACACTAAAAGTTCTTGTATTCATCTAAACTGTGTTTGGCTTAAATGTCGCACTATCAGTGTTGGCATTACAAGGTTGCCTCCATGTCTTAGATTTATCTCTAGATTGATAATTTTAAACTTTGAGATTGACTTTGAAAATGTAAAGTATGTTTCTCTATTTTTTTTAGCATGAGGGATCTAACATCCAATGTTTTCTTCCTTTGCCTCCTTGTGTCTTGTTGGTCATGGGTAATTTGAAGAAAAAATATTAAATAAGTATTATGTTAGTCTTTTATGTGTTTTTAAATCTGGTATAATTGAATTAAAATAATTGAATGTAATTTGGGATGGGTGTTAAATTAATGTCAATCACAAAGGTTACGTTGGTGTAAGTGGTGCCTGCTCAAAGGTTACGTACATTGGTATAAGTGGTGCCATCATTGCACAACTCTACCATGCCTTCTACGTTGATGATAACCCTCAAGCTCTTATTTTACTCATTATGTGGCTTGCTGCTGCTGTTTCCTTTCTTTTCCTTTGAACAATAACTTGTATTATTTAACACAGTTCACCACCCAAATGAGAACAAAGTTTTCTACCACCTTCTATATATCTCACTAGTCCTTGTCGGGTTTCTCATGGTTCTTATCATCATGCAAAACAACCTCAGGTTTACAAGGTCTGAATACATAGCCGATGAGGTTGTGGTTTTCTTCTTTCTCCTTCTCCCACTTGTTGTGGTGTTTAGAGAAGAAATAAACCAATTGAAAGCCAATATGCAAGGTCATTCAAAGACACACATAAATTTACTTATGTTTGTTGTTTGACCATATGTAGAGAAGAAACTTCGCTCCCAACAAGGAAGAAAAAGACAGTCAGTCCAAGAAATATTTTACATGAATTTAACTCTTCCAAAATTGTCAAGTTCTTCTTTGGATAGCCTCGTTTTCAGTATTTATTTATTTTGAGCTTGTTGTGGGTATTAAATATAGCTTATCACTTATCAGGAAGCAAAAATATAGCTTACAAGACCTGTTGTATGTGTTATTAAATTATGGAGTAAGATGTTTTAGAATAAATTGAAAAAAGCCATCTCAAAAGTGTTTGTTTAAACTTCAAAGATCACTTAGAAAATAGGTATAAGTAATTACAGTAGCTCATTTTGCACTAGGCTTGTATTTACTACCAGTTAATATATTTCCTTTTTCTTTGTTGCCCTTAAGTCGGAGATTTTGACATATCCAATTTTCATATACTGTTCCAGAAGCTTATATTAAATACACATTATAATAGAACCTCTCATTATACATAAGTGTAGGTTAGTTAATTGTCATAAGCTTGGAAAACATTGAATCATATAAAAGTGATGTAGTTTTAAGCCTCTTCCATTACTTCCATTGGTATTTGATGACATAAAGAAGGCATTGCTGAACATTGAGTTGGTATTTTTGGTATTTCAGACCCAATGAATGCAGGGTATATAGTAATTAACCTAGTGAAAGCCAATGTCACAAATGAAAGGGACACCAAGCTTTGCCATATAAGCTTTGATCCTATCATCCAACCCAATGAATGAGGGTATACCTCTGAAGGCACTTATCCTGCATTCTGTCCAATGCCACAACCAAAGGGTAACTAATTGTAAACCCTAGCTCCAGCCATTGCAACATTTTACTAGCTCAACCAATCAATACACGAATAGAGGGCAATTTCACACATTAATACAAAAGAGTATATATATATCACCAAGAAGGATATGGATGTGAGTGATTATTGTGTCTTGTTTGTTAAGGAATAATATTTATGGTGATGGCTCCACCCAAGCTTCTTTTAAATTAGTATAGGAGCACTTCAAAGTCATAGCCCACTTGCACTCCATGCTTTTAGTAATTCAATCATAGAGCACCAATTTTTAAGCTGTTGGGTGAAGAAGGAAAAGACATTGCTTCCTCCTATTTTGTTTTGTTTTCATTTTTTTCCCCATGTCTTTTTCCCCCTCTTTTATTCCATTCTATTTACTATTCAATGAATTTTTTTTCACTTGCAATATGCAGCCTTTTCAATTGTAAAGCTTGTTCTGCTTCCTAAGATTCAATCAATAACACCAATAATATAGCAACAGGTATGTTCTCTTCTTGCTTCACTCCTAGAAACATTTCCAAATCCTTTCTTAATTTGGTTTTTCATGTAGTTTTTTATTCTGTTAGTGTAGAGTATGTAGAGTATAGAGAGAAAATATATATGCGATGGGTATAAGTTATTAAGTTAAAGCATTAGGTTTTGACTTATCACTCCTTAACCAATAAAAAGCTTAAAGTTGCTTTTTCATTTTGTTTAAAAGATGATCAATACTTTTGCCATAATGTAATAAGAATTTATGAAAAAGGAACATACTATAGGTTCTGCTTAAAAACTTCCAAAAGAAAAAGGAGAAAAATAAATGATAAAAACCTTATTGTGGGGGTGACAGAGGGTAACTGGCAGAGAATTTATCAATTCCAGAAGAATAGAATGTCCATGTAATTGGCTAAACACCTAATTGAATGCCATCAAAGATTATAAAAATATATTACATTGATTCAGAATAAAGTTAGCTGATATTAACCATACACTTTTCTGAATTTTAGTGTTCATGGAATTGGGATATGTGAGAATTGCCTATATGAAAAAGGTGCCTTGGCTAGGCTTCGAATGCAATCTTATTTGGAAGAAAAACATGAATGGTTTATCATTCCTCTGTCTAGCTGAAAGCAATAAGTGCCATGCCATGTTACAAAAACTGGTCTTTTACTTTTTGCTTTATCACCATTTGGCTGAAATCGCTTGCTCTGTCTTGTAACAATAAGTTCACAACAAGCCTGTAATATATAACAACTATCATATTGCCAGGTCTTACAAGTCAGACATGTGTGATTGATCTTTTAGTTTTTAGTTTTTAACTCTTCATTTTTTATATAGTTTCTATCAAAATTGTTGTATATATAGTATCAGTGTCAAGAGCTTATAATTCATACACAGACTCGCGTTCCACACGGCAAATTTTGTTGCGCATGATCAATTTCAACAATATGGGACCCATATATTTTTGTTTCTAAAGCCATTAACATCATCCATTTCTTACATTCCATACTTTTTATACTTTTCGTGTTAGAACTTCCGAAAAGCAGAGTATCTTCAAATCTATTGAGCAAAACAATTCATAAAAGTATGGGGTGGTTTTTGTTTCTTGTCCTGAGTTTCTTGCTTTCTCATTTTCCTTCCCAAACGTCTTTATTGATGGCATTTTGCAACCATGATGATGCCTCCGCCTTGCTTAGCTTCAAGAGCTCATTTAGTCTCAATATCTCTTCTCAATCTTCTCTTGGGTATGAGTCTCCTTATCCAAAGATAGAATCATGGGAAAATGGTAGGAATTGCTGCTTGTGGGAAGGGATGAGTTGTGACACCAAGTCAAGTCACGTAATTGGCATAGACCTTAGCTGCAGTTTCCTTCAAGGTGAATTTCATCCAAACACCACTCTCTTCAAACGCATTCATCTTCAAAAACTCAACCTTGCCTTCAATGATTTTTTCAATTCTCCAATGCCTAACGGTTTTGGTGATCATGTGGCTCTTACTCATCTAAATCTATCTACCTCTGAATTTAGTGGTGTTATTCCTTCTAAAATCTCTCACCTCTCAAAATTTGTCTCGCTTGATCTCTCATTTCTTGAAATGAGAATTGAAGCAGCAACCCTGGATAATGTCATTGTAAATGTAATTGATATATGGGAGCTCACTCTTGATGGCCTAGATATGTCCTCCATTAAACGAGCTCTCTATCTTTGTTAGTGAATTTTTCATCCTCTTTGGTCTCTCTTAGTCTTCCATGTACAGGATTGCAAGGGAAGTTAGCAAATAACATAATCTGTTTACCCAATCTTCAAAAGCTTGATCTGTCTCATAATTATTATCTTGAAGGTGAACTTCTAGAGTTCAATCAGAGCACTCCTCTTAGATACTTGGATCTCTCTGTCACTGGTTTTTCAGGAAAACTTCCCAATAACATTAACCATTTGGAGTCTCTTAACTATTTGGATTTTGAATTTTGTGACTTCGAAGGACCTATTTCTCTATTTTTATCTAATCTCACGCAAGTAAAACACTTGGACCTTGGTTTCAACAATTTCAGCAGTGAGATTCAATCATCACTTTCAAATCTTCAACATCTCACTTTCATTGATCTTTCTGATAATAGTTTCACTGGACCCATTGCTAAATGTTTTGGGAACATCACTCAACTAAATCACCTGAACCTTTGTTGGAACAATTTTAGTGGTGAGATTCCATCATCACTTTCAAATCTTCAATGTCTCACTTACATCAATCTTTTTGATAATAGTTTCACAGGACCCATTCCTCAATGTTTTGGAAACATCACACAAGTAAGTCATCTGACCCTCCATGGGAATAAATTTAGGGGTGAGATCATGCCATCATTTAACAAAGGAAAAGATACTTATCTTCTAAAAAAACTACCACTCGATGCACATCATCAGTTAATATATGTGTGTTGTATCTTCTAAAAAAATATCTATCTTAGACGCCTCATTATTCTGTTGTAACTACTTGCTACATGATGTGTTTGAATCCAATATTCACAATCCAATTTTTATACTATAAAAGTCTTTTAAATTCTCAATCCAATATATCCCTTTAAGATAGAGGCCAATTTTGATTTGTAAGGTGTAGGGAGGAATTGTAATTTTTTCAGGAAACTTTTTTTGGGGGCAAACAACACCTTGAACAACATATACTATTAGTACTTAAAAACTGCGTGTTATACCATGGATTGAACATTTGCAAGGAAGCTCCTACTATGTCTCATTTACCTTTGCAAATAATAGCTTTCTTTTCTTTAGAGCATAGGAAAGAGAAGCAAAAGCAATAATAAGAATTTTGGATGAGTATGATATAGTATATGTCCAAATACTAAATTTGCAGAAGTGACAATTGAAGTAACGTATAGTATAAATGTGGAGGTTAGTTTAAGAAGTTTGATTACGTCTACTCTTGGTGTGAGGGAAGGTATAGGAGGAGAGAAATACTAGGGATTTGGAAGAAAAGAAGTCTATCTTTAACTTGGGATGAATAATTTGGTCATAGTGGTCCACTACGAGTATGAGGATGGGAAATAATTGCAGGATAGTTTAATTATATCCAAAATTATAGCTACTACATGACTTCCCAAACTTGTTCAGGTGCATTCCCTTGTTCCCAAACTTCCATCTTAGAAAATTAATGTGAAGCTTTAAGAATGATAAGTTATGAAGGAAAGTTTTTGATTTAGGGATGACACTCCCATCCTCATACTCGTAGTGGATCACTATGACCAAATCTATTCCAATGTACTATTTGAGGATTTTTTAAATTCCACAATTTCTTGAGGATGATTTAGATAAAATGATGAATTTATAATTGTGGGATCAAACATGAGAGATGCAAAAGAGGTTCATTGTCTTTTTCTTTTTATTTCTTTTTTCTTTTTCACAATTTTCTATTTTTTTTTTCTTTTTCATTGTTTTTCTGGTTTCTCGCTACTCCTTCTCTCTCATTAAATTTAATGTCATCTTCAATGTCATGACGACCCGAAGATGCTGTCAACAAAAGCACCTCCACTGCTTCCAGCCATAGTACATTCTCGGTCCCTACCACCTTCCACAAACCATTGACAGCCACATGATCTTGAAAGGAGAGTAACAAATTAATTAAAAACTGATGTTCACAAAGCGGTTCAGCAGTTATTCCTCTTTCTTTTAATAGTATCTTAATCCTGAATATTTTGAAGTGAAACACCTTATCTGCGTATGTGCGGGTCAGCTGTAAACGACAAGTCATGTTGTCACCTGCAACACCTACTGAGGCGTTAAATCTTATTCCTCTTTCTTTTAATAGTATCTTATTCCTGTTTCTTTTTGTTTGTAGGTAGTAGCTTTTTTCTTGTCCCACCTACTGAGGCGTTGAATCTACACTGTTGTGTTTGCTTTCTCATTACTGTGATCCCAGTCGTACTTGTTATTTACCATATTTTTGAGGTATGTATGTCTTCGACTCACAACAATGATAATTTAATTCTTCTTTATATATGTCGTGATGTATTATATAACTAAATTATGAGCATTGTAAGTGAACCTTAGTTTACCGTTTGAGATTCTATACATCGATTAATACGGATAGTTTGTATTAATCGGTGTATTGAATCTTGAATTGTCCGTTTGGACAGTTTGGGAAGAATAATTTTTTATAGTAGATTATTACGTATATGTTAATTTTGTTTTCTTAAATTTGTCAACATTTCGGTATACTTCATTTCCCTTTGTTCTCCGAGTGCATACTTGAATGTGGTGGATAACAATACATCACTGCTTTCATCTCGTGTACTTGGAGACTTAGGAGAAATGCTGCCGAAATTTTGAAAAATTTAGAAAAGACAATTAACTTGTACTATTGTATCTACTATAAAAAAAATACTTCCTGAATGGGATAGGGCCACACCTTTACTTACAAAAGTGAGGTTTAGATGCATGTTACATAACTTCATAAAGTTGTGCAGCAAACAGAAAACATTGATTGAAGTTGGATGAGAGCATCATGCATCACTGATGAGTATGGGACTGGGGTGGAACAGTTTCTCCAATTTACCAAAATGCATGCCCCCTCCTTAGGCTGCAAATATTTTTGTCCATGTGTGAAATGTGCAAATGGTATACACCATTCGCTAAATGAAATAAGATCGCATCTAATATGTCATGGGATGATTCCAAATTACACAAAGTGGATATGACATAGGGAATTGCCAGACAATCCAACAATCTCTCACACTGAGGCAATCGATGCAGATACAGGTTTTCGTATAGAAGAAATGATTTGTGACCTAGGGCAGGATGGTTTTTGGCAAGCACATGGTCCTTTGTATGAAAAAATAGAGAATGATTCAAAGATTACTTTGTATTTTGGGTGCACAACATTCACAAGGTTGTCTACGGTGTTAGCTTTGGTCAACTTGAAGGCACAATTTGGGTGGAGCGACAACAGCTTTACTGAATTGCTAATGTTATTGAAAAAATTGCTTCCTGAAGACAACACGTTGCCAAAGAGTCAATACGAGGCGAAGAAGATCTTATGTCCAGTGGGAATGGAGTACCAGAAAATCCATGCATGTCCAAATGATTGTATACTATATAGAAATAAGTATGCAGAAATGCGCACATGCCCAACATGTGGTGTATCCCACTACAAGGTCAACAACCATAAAGACAGTTATGTTGCAACCACATAGAACAGTCGTCCAGCAAAGGTTTGTTGGTATCTTCCAATAATACCAAGGTTTAAGCGATTGTTTGCTAATGGACATGATGCAAAACAATTGATGTCGCATGTTGAAGGCAGAAAAATTGATGGATTGTTACGACATCCGGCTGATAGTCCACAATGGAAGGCATTTGATTCTTTGTATACTGATTTTGGGAATGAGGCCAGAAATCTAAGGCTTGGTGTTGCCTCGGATGGAATGAACCCTTTTTGGTAACTTAAGCAGCAGTCACAGTTCATAGCCAATTTTGTTGATGATTTACAACCTTCTTCCTTGGTTATGCATGAAGCAGAAGTAGAAAATGCTTTGCATGATGATTGCGAGACCAGGACAGCCTGGTAATGATATTGACGTGTATCAAAGTCCGTTGATTGAAGACCAGAGAACAATGTGGAAACATGGGGTAGATGTTTGGGATACGAATTTGCAGGAGACCTTTAGGTTGTGTGCAATGGTTTTTTGTACCATAAATGAGTTTCCAGCATATGGAAATTTAAGTGGTTACAGTGTGAAAGGCCATTGTCACAACCTACCCTTCGGCGGGAGGGCGACGCAAGGCTCACGGGTGGGTCTTCCATGGGAGGAAAATGCACGGAGTCGCCACTAACATTTATTCAAGGAAAACGTCAGAAAAATCAGAATGTGTGGTTAATGAACTTTAATCGTGAAAGGTTCGAGAGATGTTTTTACACACGGGGAAGGTATTAGCACCCCATGCGTCCGTTAGAAGGGACGACAACCTCTAATCAAGTGTGCAAGACATGACTTCAAAAATATGTATTTTCCCCCTTTTTTATATTTTTTAGCTTTTTATGGGCCTTTTTGTATTTTTTATCTTTTTGTGGTCAACAAGGGTGTTTTCCTCGCTCCTACGTATCCTCAATTGCGATGAGGAAATCAGACCTACGTAGTTCTTTCAGAATAAAAAGTTGGTTAAGTTGTTTTTATCTTTTTTCGCATGATAGATTTTAATTGAAAAAAGGTCATTTAAGGCGTTGGACCATTAAACGATCTTTTGATTTTGAAAGGAGAGAAACGTTAAAGCGTTGGACCATTCACAACTCTGGTTGTGCTCGCATAGTTGCCTTCCTCTAAGATCAGGGGAGTGTCCTAGGAATTGATAAAAGGAAACCACTGGCCCCTCACCCAGAAGCGCAATCCTCGGTTAAGCATTAAAGGTAGAGGACCTTGAGTTCGCTGAAGGCGAGGACATGTAGCCTTTTGAAGGCGAGGACGTACAACTCTCTAAAGGCGAGGACGTGTAGCCCTCTGAAGGTGAGGAGGTACAACCCTCTGAAGGTGAGGACATGAAGCCCTCGAAAGGAGAGGACGTGAAGCCCTCGAAAGGCGAGGACGTATAGCCGTCTGAAGGCGAGGATGTGAAGCCCTCTGAAGGCGAGGACATGAAGCCCTCTGAAGGTGAGGACGTACAACCCTCTGAAGGCGAGGACGTGTAGCCCTCTGAAAGCAAGGACCTATAGCCCTCTGAAGGTGAGGGCATGTAGCCCTTAGAAGGCGAGGACGTACAACCCTCTGACGGCGAGGACGAGTAGCCCTCTGAAGGCGAGGACGTGCAGCCCTCTGAAGGCGAGGACGTGCAGCCCTCCGAAGGCAAGGACGTGAATCCCTCTGAAGGCGAGTGCATGTAGCCCTCTGAAGGCGAGGACGGAAGCCCTCTGAAGGCGAGGGCGTGCAGTCCTCTGAAGGCGAGGGCGCGAAGCCCTCAAAAGGAGAAGTCAAGCATCCCTCTGAAGGGGAGGACGCACAACCCTCTGAAGGCGAGGGCGTGCAGCCCTTTGATGGCAAGGACGTGCAGCCCTCTGAAGGCGAGGATGTGCAGCCCTCTGAAGGGGTGGGAGTGCAGCCCTCTGAAGGCGAGGACGTGCAGCCCTCTGAAGGTGAGGACGTGCAACCCTCTGAAGGTGAGGGCATGTAGCCCTCTAAAGGCGAGGACGTGTAGCCCTCT
This sequence comes from Glycine soja, assembly GCF_004193775.1. NCBI lineage: Eukaryota > Viridiplantae > Streptophyta > Magnoliopsida > Fabales > Fabaceae > Glycine > Glycine soja. The sequence continues at coordinate 16,767,651 of NC_041018.1, read as the reverse complement.
AAAGGCGAGAACATGCAGCCCTCTGAAGGTGAGGACCTACGGCCCTCTAAAGACGAAGGCATGCAGCCCTTTAAAGGTGAGGAAGTGCAGCCCTCTGAAGGTGAGGGTGTGAATCCCTCTGAAGGCGAGGGCATGTAGCCCTCTAAAGATGAGGACGCACAACCCTCTGAAGGCGAGGGCTTATAGCCCTCTTTAGGCATGGACATGCAGCCCTCTTAAGGCGAGGACTTGTAGCCCTCTAAAGGCGAGGACCTACAGTCCTCTGAAGGCGAGGACGTATAGCCCTCTAAAGTCAAGGACGTGTAGTCCTCTAAAGGCAATAGGTACTAGTACCCAAGGGTCCAACCTTATGAGAAAGCAAGAGATTAACTCATCGAGAGGGCTGATCATCCCAAATTCAAAAGATTGGACATTAGATGTAGGAAATCTATGCAGTTAACATGATTTTTAGGGATGCAGATGCATGCAACCTTTGTCTTGAAATGCTGTAAATGCGGACTTCGTATGCAACAATGCAATGAAATAGAAAGTTGTACAATGTTCATGACATTTTTTCCCTATTTTGTGATTTTGATTTGATTTTTGCAAGAGGTGATAATTCATGCAACCTCATCCTATCTTTTGCAAATCTCTTCGAGAACTCCCTCAGAGTGTATGCCTTGTTTGATTTACTCACTTGACAATTTTGGAGTGATGGTGATGGAGTCATTTAATCATTCCATTGAAATCCCAGGGTTTGTCACTTTCTTTTTCTGTTTAAAAACATCAACGGGTGAAAAATTTTGACCTACCCCTAGGTTCGCATGAGGCTCATGCACGGTGCCCTTCATTGCCCTAGTGTAGGGCTTTGAGGTATCAATCGTTGTCTTTCATTATGACCTTGTAGCAGGGAACCTATTAGGTGAGAACTTCTGATCTGCCCCTAGGTTTGCATGAGGTTTATGCATGATTCCTTTCATTGCCCCAGTGTAGGGCTCTGAGGTATCCATCATTGTTTTGTTTTCACCACCTTGTAGCAAGGAATAATGAAAGAAGCGGTTGATTCATTCAAAAATAATTTTTCAAGGATGAGAAATAGTTGAAGGATTTTTCAGTTGACGGATTAAGCAAATGACTCCTATTCTTGATAACTTACTTCTCTCTCAAAGAGACAAACTTTCAGGAATGATAAAATGAGGTCACCTGAATGTCTATATTTTTAAATGAAAACACAATCAATCAAATGTTTTTTTCTTTTTCTTTTTGAACTTTTTTGCTTTACTCGTTGTTTACGACACCCTCACCAAATGTGTAGCACGAGTAATTTCTGATTAAACGGTCTTGGAAGTGCAAACTCAGGAGCGCAGGTCGCTTGAGCAAACAAACCAATGGCTTACACTCACATTCCAGTGGAAGCAAAGATGTAATTACCAGAGGATGAGGGACAAAGATGTCAAATTTATACATTTTATTAGAATTGTAACTATGGTTTACAATAATGGCATAAACTTGAAAATCCTAATGAGTCATTAGAGACATCTAACAACAGCTTTCAAAATTGCCCCATGTGTGGTGTCGCTTGTCAATGTTAGGATTCACAAGCGATTCTCCTCAAATTTCAACCAGCCTGAATCAATTAGACTTTGCACTTTACACTTCAAGGTCATACAATGCTTAATGGAATGTCCCAGAACTCCTCCATGTTGTGTTCGATTCGTATCCTCGGAAAAATGGAGGTTGAGGAACCTTGGCAGGGGTTATGGCTACCATTGCATTATCAAGTAGATATGGGAGCAAGTTAGCATATGACACCGGAATTTGGGGTGAATCCTGCAGGCTTTTTGCTGCAAAATTCCTTTTTGGTTTGCGCTATAGGTGGTGTTTGGGCATTGGTCGTGTGGTGAGAAGGCAGGCCTTGTGGCTGATTTGGGGATGGCTTTTGTGGATGATTGGGTGAGAGGGACTGTTATTGGCTGAGTAATGACATTGTTGGGCTGATGGGAAATTTGACCGTGTAGGAATGCCAGTCATAGCAAAGGTTTCTCCCTCATTCTCATCCTCTTCATTTGCCCCAGTTTTTGCATTCATCAAAGGGATGATTAAATTTGCCTCTTTCCAGACCCATTTTGATCCTTTCGCTGGCAAAGACCAATTCCACAAAGCTTGAAGGTTTGTAACCCACCATTTTTCCATAGAAGGGTTTTGCAGGGGTATACCACCAACTGCTTGCCCTTCAGTGGCATATCCGAGGCAAGGCTCAAAGTCGGCTAGATTGTGGTGGGTAAATTCATGTGTCTTCCCCATGGGTTGAGAGACATGTGCATAATCGGATTGAGGTTGTTGGCTCTCAATGAGTATGGGAGTGGAGTTATTGACATTCTCACTGGGAGTGTACGCCACATTGGGTGGTGTATAGTTGGAAGGCAAGCCATATCGCGGGAAGGCATGCTTGTTTTGAATTTGCACATAATGGGGGCTGCCCGTAGTTCCCTAATCTTTGCCTACCATATCTGAGGTTGGATGATTCATTTGGTTGAGGCCAGATGGGCGCGTCAGGTTCACCTTAGCAACAGCGCTGGTAGCGGCAACTACAACCGCATTGGCTTCCATTATCTTCTTCATGCTCATCATGGCCTCCATCATTGTGGCCATTTGCTCTTTCATGGCCTCTATGTCGGCCTTCATTTGCTCTTGCACCTCCTCTACTTCACCCATTACTCTAGCTCTAGCACGGGTTCAGTAAGGGCACCGTAAAGCGCATTCTTTCATTTGATTACAATGATCACAGTTCAGTTTTCAAGGAAAGAATGCAACGAGTAATGCAACCAATGAAAAGCATGGATGTATGCGAATGATGGACTATTGAAGTATTGTAAATTTTTACGCAGGACATGGGGTTGAATCAATTTAGATTTTAAACATGATGGACTATTGAGGAAATCAGACCTACGTAGTTCTTTCAGGACTAAAAGTTGGTTAAGTTGTTTTTATCTTTTTTCGCAAGATAGATTTCAATTGAACAAAGGTCATTTAAGGCGTTGGACCATTAAACGATCTTTTGATTTTGAAAGGAGAGAAATGTTAAGGCGTTGGAACATTAACGATCTCTTGTTTTTTTTTAAGGAGAGAAACGTTAAGGCATTGAACCATTAACGATGTCTTGGTTGTGAACGAAGAGAAATGTTAAGGCATTGGACCATTAACGATCTCTTGGTTTGTTTGAAAAGGGGTGGTCGGCAAAAGTGGGGCTTTTGCTCCTACGTATCCTCGATTTGTGGTGAGGAACTCAGACCTATGTAGTTCTTTCCATAAAGCAGCAAAGTTTTGTGTTGATTTAATGCTTTTGAACGGTCCATGTTAATCGATAAAATCAATCGAATGGTCCATGTTGATTTTAGTCAATTCATTCAAGGAAACTTTCAAAGAAAAACATTCAATTGATTTTTTTTATTATTTTATTCAAAGATATTTTGATTATTTTATTATATTTTTTCAAAGATATTTTGATTATTATATTTTATTTTTGCCTTTTTTGATTTAACTGAAGTTACAATGTGAACGATCGGTTGGATTTTATTTTAATAGTGATTAAACGAGATTACAACACAAATGATCGGTTGAAATTTTTATCAATTATTAGGGGAGATAATAGCTTAAATAAACAGTAAAAAACTCGTCAAAATTGGAAGAAAAGAAAATCGAAAGTGAACTAGATGAAGATGAAAGCAAACAAAACAAGAAATGAATTGAAAGTCTCAAATTCAAACACTTACTGGTTGAAGACCAAAGAACAAACGATGAACGAATGAAGAACGGTGAAGAACGGCAGAATATCTTCACGGATTTGCTCACGGAAACATCTCAGAAGCATTACGGAAGCACCTCATCTTGGATTTTCTTCACGAAAACACGTTTTTTCACCCAAAACAGCTGAAATGCATAGCATAGGGGTCATGGATCCTTGAAAATCAGCCTCTTCCCCCTATTTAATGGGGAGGTGCTTGCCGCCGAGAGGCTTCTTGAGGAAGATTTCTGAGCGCACCCCAATTATTAAGTTCACCCCCCTTTTTGTACTTTACAAAAAACTTATGGAAGCCTTACGAGAGCGTTTCGGAGGTCGCATGCCGACAAACAATGGTCCCCGGACGAAATTAGGGTATGACAGCCATCACACATGTCCTATATGTGAGAACAATACAAGTTTCGTCTAACTAAAACATGGAAAGAAAACAATATACACAAGGCATCGAAGATTTCTAAACCAGTTCCATCCATATCGGCGATTGAAGAAAGCTTTCAATGAATCTCATAAATATGAAACTTCGCCCAAACCATTACATGGCAAAGAAGTTTATCATCGTGTGAAGGACATCATAACTATCTTTGGGAAGACGCAAAAAAAAAAAAAAAAAAAAAAAAAAACCCCGTGAGAAAAACATCTGGAAGAAAAGGTCCATTTTCTTCGATCTTCCTTATTGGTCTGATCTTGATGTAAGACACTGTATAGACTTCATGCATGTGGAGAAAAACGTTTGTGATAGTTTAATTGGCACCCTTCTTAACATTAAAGGCAAGAAAATGGATGGTTTGACGTGTCGTCAAGACTTGGTTGGCATGGGTATACGAGACCAGTTGCATCCAATAGCAAAAGGGTCGCGAATGTATCTACCCCCGGCATGTCACACAATGTCAGCTAAGGAAAAGAGGAGTTTTTGTCATTGTCAGCAGAACATGAAAGTCCCACAAGGATACTGTCATACCCTAATTTCGTCCGGGGACCTTTGCTTGATGACATGCGACCTTTGTTTGGTCCTTGTAAGGTGCTTGACACCCATCATTAGGCAATTTGTGAAATTCCGGAACATGCCGAAAAACAAAAGAAAATATTGATGCACAATCCGTAAAGGTTCCGTGACACACCGGAAATCAAATGGAAGCATCGTTGCATAATTAGTGAGGTTCCGTAACATTCCGTAAGTCAAAAAGGGGGTGATTATGTAATCCGCAAGGTTCCGTAACATTACGGAAAGAAAACAAGTATCATTACGAAATTCGTAAGTTTCCGTAACTTTACGAAAAAAGAATCACCAAAAAAAAGGCAGAGGGGGTGTACTTAGTAAAAATGGGGGTGCAAATAGCAACCAGGCCCACTTGGGCCCTCCAGAAGATTCCTCCAGAAGGTTGTTGCTTCTGGAGGAAGCAACCCTGCTCGCCTGGGCGAGCTGGGCGGCAAACATCTCCCCTAGTTTGCTATAAATAGGGGAGGAAGTGAGAAGGAAAAGGGTTCATCCCCTTAGGCACTTCTCTCTCTTTCGAATTTGCTTGGAAAAATTGTTTCCGTGAAGAAAATCTAAGCCGAGGCGCTTTCGAAACGTTTCCGTAAGGAATTTCGCGAAGGTTTCGACCGTTCTTCGACGTTCTTCATTCGTTCTTCGATCTTCAACGGGTAAGTACCTCGAACCAAGCTTTTCGATTCATTCTATGTACCCGTGGTGGTCCACATTGTGTTTTGTGTATTTCTATTGTCGTTTCATTTACTTTTTATACCCCCTCTTGACGTGCTTAAGCCATTTTATTTAAGTCATTTCTCGCTTAACCTAAAAATAAAATAAATTTCCACCGATCGTTTGAATTGTATTATCCGTTAACTTCGGTTAAAATGAATTCCGACCGTTCGGTCGTGCCGTAACCACGTTGGAAATCAAAAAAGGGGAGGTAAAAAATAATATAATAATAAAAAAAACGTCTTTTAGTAAAATAAAGCGGAAAATCAATCGGACGTTTTCTCTTTAGGATTTCTCATTCTTAAATGAATTGACTAATAACTAAAGTGAAACTAAGGCTAAAATCAACTCGCCTAGTCAAGCTCGTCCATAAAAATAGGTTTTTGAAGTTTGTCATTTCAATTTCTTACTAAATAAAATGGATCATTCTCAAGCTCCAACGCCTTAAAATGATCACCTTTTAAGTAAAAAAGAATCACTTGATAAAAAAGAACTACGTAGGTCTGATTTCCTCATCGCAATTGAGGAATACGTAGGAGCAAAGGGAAACACCCTTGTCGACCACAAAAAAAGAAAAAATATGAAAAGGGCATAAAAGATATAAGAACATAAAAGGGAACGTAAAAATCAAAGTCATGTTTACACATTCGATTAAAGGCTGCCGTCCCTTGTGACGGACGTGTGGGGTGCTAATACCTTCCCCGCGCGTAAATGCAACTCCCGAGCCTTTCACTTAAAAGTTCATAGATCGCGTCTTTTCCGGTTTTTCCAACGTTTTCCTCAAATAAACGTTGGTGGCGACTCCGCGCGTATTCCTTTCGTGGAACACACATCCCGCGAGTCACGCGTCGCCCTCCCGCCGAAGGGTAGGTTGCGACAGTTGGCGACTCCACTGGGGACTGTTTTTAGAGAGTTAGGCCATTTAATCTTGTGCAATGTTTTACCGTGACTTACCCCTCTGTTGGTTTCCCTTCATTATGTTCTTGTGTATATAAACTCTTTATTGCTTTCAGTGTGTTTTAAAATGTGTGCATGAAGTAAATATTTATTCATTTGATGCACACAAACACCAACACTATTTGCACACACTGTGAGTGAAAAAGGGCCCTATACCCGGGTTCATGGGAACATAAGGAGTGGAGGCGAATCTGTGATCATGCTGGGTCTCCGACTTGCTTGATTACAGTGAACCCTCATCTAGAGCTTTTCTCTTTGAAAACTTATTGTTTCTAGTAGTCCCTACTGCTGCAATATGTTCTTCGAAGAGGATGATACCTCTAGAAACCATCAAGAGAGATATGACTATCTTGGGAGTTATTACTAAATGCCTAGTTAGTTCTCTCCCTTATAGGTCCCTTAAATAGGGGCACGGAGCAAATACGCTGCGTGCCATTTTTCACACTGCCATGCATAATACCTTCCCCGCGCGTAAATGCAACTCCCGAGCCTTTCACTTAAAAGTTCGTAGATCGGGTCTTTTTCGGTTTTTCCGACGTTTTTCTCAAATAAACGTTGGTGGCGACTCCGCGCGTATTCCTTTCGTGGAACACGCATCCGGCGAGTCACGCGTCGCCCTCCCGCCGAAGGGTAGGTTGCGACAGATACTCTTCAAATATCAAGAGCCTTGTATCCATTAATGATATGAAATTGGTTGGCTTGAAATCTCATGATTGTCATGTATTAATGCAACAACTACTGCCTGTAGCGATTCGAGGAATTTTGCCTGACAAAGTTTGGGATGCCATAACTCGTCTATGCTTTGTTTTTAATGCTATATGTAGCAAAGTCATTGACCCTAGAAGATTGGATGAATTAGAGAATGAGGCTGTCATTATCCTTTGTCAAATGGAGATGTACTTTCCTCCATCATTTTTTGACATAATGGTTCACTTAATTGTTCATCTAGTCAGGGAGATCCGATTGTGTGGTCTTGTATATTTACGGTGGATGTATCCAGTGGAGTGGTACATGAAGGTGTTAAAGGGGTATACAAAGAATCAACACCGACCAGAAGCTTCGATTGTTGAAAGGTATGTTGCTGAAGAATGTATCGAGTTTTGCTCGCAGTACATTGAAGCCGATAAATCTATCGGGGTTCCTGAAACTTGTAATGCGCGAACACCACCGGGGGCTAAGGGTACACGAGGATTCAATGTCGTGACAATGACTCGTGACGAGCTCGAACAAGCGCATCTAAATATATTGAATAATACGGCCGAAGTCATTCCATACATAGAAGCTGATGGAAGCTTGCTTGTGGGGCTTCTATGGAGGCTGAATCTTTGAGCTTCAATGAGGTCTTTTAATGGTGATTTTCCACCATGGAGATGCAGCGGAAGACAAAGGAGAAGAGGTGAGAGGAGGCGCCATCCACTAGGGAATAAGCCATGGAAGAAGGAGCTTCACCACCAAGATGAGCCTTGGATAAGAAGCTTGGAGAGGATGCTTCAATGGAGGAAAAGAAAGAGGGAGAGAAAGAGAGAGGGGGGAGCACGAAATTGAAGGAATAAAAGAGGTAGAGAAGTGGAACTTTGAAGTATGTCTCACAAGACTCTCATTCATCAAAGTTACAACAAGTGTTACACATGCTTCTATTTATAGACTAGGTAGCTTCCTTGAGAAGCTTTCTTGAGAAAACTTCCTTGAGAAGCTTCTTTGAGAAAACTTCCTTGAGAAGCTAGAGCTTAGTTACATACACCCCTCTAATAACTAAGCTCACCTCCTTGAGAAGCTTCCATGAGAAGATTCCTAAAGAAGCTAGAGCTTAGCTACACACACCCCCTATAATAGCTAAGCTCACCCCCATGACAAAATACATGAAAATATAAAAAAAGGTCCCTATTACAAAGACTACTCAAAATGCCCTGAAATACAAGGCTAAAATCCTATACTACTAGAATGACCAAAATACAAGGCCCAAAAGATGGGAAAACCAATTCTAACATTTACAAAGAAGAATGGATCCAACCTTGACCCATGGGCTCAAAAATCTACCCTAAGGTTCATGAGAACCCTAGGGCCTTCTTTAGTAGCTCTATCCCAAGCCTCTTGGAGTCTTCTATCCAATACCCTTGGGGGGTAGGATTGCATCAGAAGCTCACAAAAAAAAAACTCATCGCAATGAACCCAAAAATGAACATGATAAGGGTTTTGCAAGAGCATAATAGAACTTTCATTAAGTGGTTTAGAGAAACAATTCTTGTTGATGAGGGTGCTTCCAAAACATTACGATTATTAGCTATTGGGCCAAATCTAAATGTATCGACTTCGAAAGGGTATGACATCAACAATTATTCCTTCTACACCAATTCCCAAGATGACAAAAGCTTGATGCAAAACAGTGGTGTGATTGTTGATGCCAATTCATATCACTTTTGCAGTGCATCAGACAACAATCCCATTCGAGCATCCATGCATTACTTCGGTGTCATTCAACAAATCTGGGATGTTGATTATACTAAATTTAGAGTGCTTGTGTTTAAGTGTAAGTGGGTCAATGCCAATACCGGTGTCCGACAAGATGAAATGGGATTTACCTTAGTAGACCTTAACAAGGTGGGTTACATGGACAAACCTTTCATTATGGTACAACATGCAAGACAGGTCTTTTACGTTGAAGATCCTTGCGATTAAAGATATTTAGTGGTTTTACAGGGAAGACCAAGTGGTTTAAATGACGCGCATGATCCAACCATGCTTGACATTATGGAGACTGTTAGTGCTTAGCGCTACTGAGTTTTAAAAGATTGGCTAAGATTTTGTTAAAACATAAGCACTTAGACAATGAAGGAAAGCTGGAGTTGCTGCACATGATGTCCAACGCTATGTCAAGGAATAAGATCGGGCTGCACAATGCACAAGGCAAGATAAAATGTCAAATGAAGAATTGAAGCTGCAGGATCCACGATGTCGGATACAATGTCCTGGACATCCTGCCCGAAAACACTGGAGGTGCTGCACAATGCACAAGGCAAATTAAAAGTCAAATGAAGCTGCAGGATTCACGATGTCGGACACGATGTCCTGACATCTGGCCCGATAATACTGGACATATAAATCTGTTATATCTTTAACAGATTATTGTGCAGTTAGCAAGAGATAAGAAGATCTATCTCTTGGAACGAATTAAAAGATAATTAAAGTTCAAATTTCAAACTAGAAGAGTTCGTTCAGGGATTAAAGATCAAAGATAAAAACTAAAAGATCAAACTGTATCTTTTAGATCTTTAAGTGCAGATTTTCAGGAAAGTGATAGATCTCATCCAGCATCAAGTAGTTGCAGCCCAGAAACGCACATTGCTATATAAACACGAGGGCTGCACGAGTTCTGTACCAAGTCCGGGATTGAAGAGTTATTTTGTGAGTTTGCGACTTGAGTGTTTTGTGAGCCACCTTGATGCTACCCTAACATCAAGTGTTGGACCTGAGTGTGTAGAGTTGATCTCTAGTGTGTAGGGTTGATCCCTTTTGTGTAGAGTTGATCTCTAGTGTGTGGAGTTGATCTCTATTGTTCAGAGAGCAATCTCTGGTGTGTCTTTGATTTAATTGTAAACACGGGAGAGTGTTTGAGAGGGAGTGAGCGGGGTTTCTCATATCTAAGAGTGGCTCTTAGGTAGAGATCGCACGGGTAGTGGTTAGGTGAGAAGGTTGTAAACAGTGGCTGTTAGACCTTGAACTAACACTATTTTAGTGGATTTCCTCCCTGGCTTGGTAGCCCCCAGATGTAGGTGAGGTTGCACCGAACTGGGTTAACAATTCTCTTGTGTTATTTACTTGTTTAATCTGTTCATACAGTCAAACACAATCTGCAACGTGATGTCGTGACATCCTGTACGACATCTGTCCCCAGTATCAGAATTTCAATTGGTATCAGAGCGGGCACTCGAAATCACTGAGTGAGATCTAGGGAGATAAATTCTGATGAACATGGAGAAAGAAGGAGGACCAGTGAACAGACCACCAATCCTAGATGGAACCAACTATGAATACTGGAAAGCAAGGATGGTGGCCTTCCTCAAATCACTGGATAGCAGAACCTGGAAAGCTGTCATCAAAGGCTGGGAACATCCCAAGATGCTGGACACAGAAGGAAAGCCCACTGATGAATTGAAGCCAGAAGAAGACTGGACTAAAGAAGAAGACGAATTGGCACTTGGAAACTCCAAAGCTTTGAATGCTCTATTCAATGGAGTTGACAAGAATATCTTCAGACTGATCAACACATGCACAGTGGCCAAAGATGCATGGGAGATCCTGAAAACCACTCATGAAGGAACCTCCAAAGTGAAGATGTCCAGATTGCAACTATTGGCTACAAAATTCGAAAATCTGAAGATGAAGGAGGAAGAGTGTATTCATGACTTCCACATGAACATTCTTGAAATTGCCAATGCTTGCACTGCCTTGGGAGAAAGAATGACAGATGAAAAGCTGGTGAGAAAGATCCTCAGATCCTTGCCTAAGAGATTTGACATGAAAGTCACTGCAATAGAGGAGGCCCAAGACATTTGCAACATGAGAGTGGATGAACTCATTGGTTCCCTTCAAACCTTTGAGCTAGGACTCTCGGATAGGGCTGAAAAGAAGAGCAAGAACTTGGCGTTCGTGTCCAATGATGAAGGAGAAGAAGATGAGTATGACCTGGATACTGATGAAGGTCTGACTAAGGCAGTTGTGCTCCTTGGAAAGCAGTTCAACAAAGTGCTGAACAGAATGGACAGGAGACAGAAACCACATGTCCAGAACATCCCTTTCGACATCAGGAAAGGTAGCAAATACCAGAAAAGGTCAGATGAAAAGCCCAGTCACAGCAAAGGAATTCAATGCCATGGGTGTGAAGGCTATGGACACATCATAGCTGAATGTCCCACTCATCTCAAGAAGCAGAGGAAAGGACTTTCTGTATGTCGATCTGATGATACAGAGAGTGAACAAGAAAGTGATTCTGACAGAGATGTAAATGCACTCACTGGGAGATTTGAATCTGCTGAAGATTCAAGTGATACAGATAGTGAAATCACTTTTGATGAGCTTGCTATATCCTATAGAAAACTATGCATCAAAAGTGAGAAGATCCTTCAGCAAGAAGCACAACTGAAGAAGGTCATTGCAGATCTAGAGGCTGAGAAGGAGGCACATGAAGAAGAGATCTCTGAGCTTAAAGGAGAAGTTGGTTTTCTGAACTCTAAGCTGGAAAACATGACAAAATCAGTAAAGATGCTGAATAAAGGCTCAGATATGCTTGATGAGGTGCTACAGCTTGGGAAGAATGTTGGAAACCAGAGAGGACTTGGATTTAATCATAAGTCTGCTGGCAGAACAACCATGACAGAATTTGTTCCTGCCAAAAACAGCACTGGAGCCACGATGTCACAACATCGGTCTCGACATCATGGAACGCAGCAGAAAAAGAGTAAAAGAAAGAAGTGGAGGTGTCACTACTGTGGCAAGTATGGTCACATAAAGCCCTTTTGCTATCATCTACATGGCCATCCACATCATGGAACTCAAAGCGGCAGCAGCGGAAGGAAGATGATGTGGGTTCCAAAACACAAGATTGTTAGTCTTGTTGTTCATACTTCACTTAGAGCATCAGCCAAGGAAGATTGGTACCTAGATAGCGGCTGTTCCAGACACATGACAAGAGTTAAAGAATTCCTGGTGAACATTGAGCCCTGCTCCACCAGCTATGTGACATTTGGAGATGGCTCTAAAGGAAAGATCATTGGAATGGGAAAGCTAGTTCATGATGGACTTCCTAGTCTGAACAAAGTACTGCTGGTGAAGGGACTGACTGCAAACCTGATCAGCATCAGTCAGTTGTGTGATGAAGGATTCAATGTAAACTTCACAAAGTCAGAATGCTTGGTGACAAATGAGAAGAGTGAAGTTCTAATGAAGGGCAGCAGATCAAAGGACAACTGTTACCTATGGACACCTCAAGAAACCAGCTACTCCTCCACATGTCTATCCTCCAAAGAAGATGAAGTCAGAATATGGCATCAAAGATTTGGACATCTGCACTTAAGAGGCATGAAGAAAATCATTGACAAAGGTGCTGTTAGAGGCATTCCCAATCTGAAAATAGAAGAAGGCAGAATCTGTGGTGAATGTCAGATTGGAAAGCAAGTCAAGATGTCCCACCAGAAGCTTCAACATCAGACCACTTCCAGGGTGCTGGAACTACTTCACATGGATTTGATGGGGCCTATGCAGGTTGAAAGCCTTGGAGGAAAGAGGTATGCCTATGTTGTTGTGGATGATTTCTCCAGATTTACCTGGGTCAACTTTATCAGAGAGAAATCAGAAACCTTTGAAGTATTCAAAGAGTTGAGTCTAAGACTTCAAAGAGAAAAAGACTGTGTCATCAAGAGAATCAGGAGTGACCATGGCAGAGAGTTTGAAAACAGCAGGTTCACTGAATTCTGCACATCTGAAGGCATCACTCATGAGTTCTCTGCAGCCATTACACCACAACAGAATGGCACAGTTGAAAGGAAAAACAGGACTTTGCAAGAGGCTGCTAGGGTCATGCTTCATGCCAAAGAACTTCCCTATAATCTCTGGGCTGAAGCCATGAACACAGCATGCTACATCCACAACAGAGTCACACTTAGAAGAGGGACTCCAACCACACTGTATGAAATCTGGAAAGGGAGGAAGCCAACTGTCAAGCACTTCCACATCTTTGGAAGTCCATGTTACATTTTGGCAGATAGAGAGCAAAGGAGAAAGATGGATCCCAAGAGTGATGCAGGAATATTCCTGGGATACTCTACAAACAGCAGAGCATATAGAGTATTCAATTCCAGAACCAGAACTGTGATGGAATCCATCAATGTGGTTGTTGATGATCTAACTCCAGCAAGAAAGAAGGATGTCGAAGAAGATGTCAGAACATCGGGAGACAATGTAGCAGATGCAGCTAAAAGTGGAGAAAATGCAGAAAACTCTGATTCTGCTACAGATGAATCAAACATCAACCAACCTGACAAGAGACCCTCCATTAGAATCCAGAAGATGCACCCCAAGGAGCTGATTATAGGAGATCCAAACAGAGGAGTCACTACAAGATCAAGGGAGATTGAGATTGTCTCCAACTCATGTTTTGTCTCCAAAATTGAGCCCAAGAATGTGAAAGAGGCACTGACTGATGAGTTCTGGATCAATGCTATGCAAGAAGAATTGGAGCAATTCAAAAGGAATGAAGTCTGGGAGCTAGTTCCGAGACCCGAGGGAACTAATGTGATTGGCACCAAGTGGATCTTCAAGAACAAAACCAATGAAGAAGGTGTTATAACCAGAAACAAGGCCAGACTTGTTGCTCAAGGCTACACTCAGATTGAAGGTGTAGACTTTGATGAAACTTTCGCTCCAGTTGCTAGACTTGAGTCCATCAGATTGTTACTTGGTGTAGCTTGCATCCTCAAATTCAAGCTGTTCCAGATGGATGTGAAGAGCGCGTTTCTGAATGCATACCTGAATGAAGAAGCCTATGTGGAGCAGCCAAAGGGATTTGTAGATCCAACTCATGTATACAGGCTCAAGAAGGCTCTCTATGGATTGAAGCAAGCTCCAAGAGCTTGGTATGAAAGGCTAACAGAGTTCCTTACTCAGCAAGGGTATAGGAAGGGAGGAATTGACAAGACTCTCTTTGTCAAACAAGATGCTGAAAACTTGATGATAGCACAGATATATGTTGATGACATTGTGTTTGGAGGGATGTCGAATGAGATGCTTCGACATTTTGTCCAACAGATGCAATCTGAATTTGAAATGAGTCTTGTTGGAGAGCTGACTTATTTTCTGGGACTTCAAGTGAAGCAGATGGAAGACTCCATATTCCTCTCACAAAGCAAGTATGCAAAGAACATTGTCAAGAAGTTTGGGATGGAGAATGCCAGCCATAAAAGAACACCTGCACCTACTCACTTGAAGCTGTCAAAAGATGAAGCTGACACCAGTGTTGATCAAAGTGTGTACAGAAGCATGATTGGGAGCTTACTATATTTAACAGCTAGCAGACCTGACATCACCTATGCAGTAGGTGTTTGTGCAAGATATCAAGCCAATCCCAAGATAAGTCACTTGAATCAAGTAAAGAGAATTCTGAAATATGTAAATGGCACCAGTGACTATGGGATTATGTACTGTCATTGTTCAGATTCAATGCTGGTTGGGTATTGTGATGCTGATTGGGCTGGAAGTGCAGATGACAGAAAAAGCACTTCTGGTGGATGCTTCTATCTGGGCAACAATCTTATTTCATGGTTCAGCAAGAAGCAGAACTGTGTGTCCCTATCTACTGCAGAAGCAGAGTATATTGCAGCAGGAAGCAGCTGTTCACAACTAGTTTGGATGAAGCAGATGCTGAAGGAGTACAATGTCGAACAAGATGTCATGACATTATACTGTGACAACATGAGTGCTATTAATATTTCTAAAAATCCTGTTCAACACAGCAGAACCAAGCACATTGACATTAGACATCACTATATCAGAGATCTTGTTGATGATAAAGTGATCACACTGAAGCATGTTGACACTGAGGAACAAATAACAGATATTTTCACAAAGGCTTTGGATGCAAATCAGTTTGAAAAACTGAGGGGCAAGCTGGGCATTTGTCTGCTAGAAGACTTATAGCAATTACTTCTATTTGAATGTGCTCAAACGTTAATAGCACATTCATTACTGGGCCAAAACAGATTTGACCGTTGCTTCACACGCCCCTCTACATTCTTCATTCAAATTTATATTTGCGTGGCATTCGTGTTTTCACCAGCATTTCCCAATAGTTCTCAGAATTTCACGAAACCATTTCAAAAGCTCTGCTTCTCCATGGCTACCTCACCAAAAGAAACTTCAGCTCCTGGTTCACCCGCTGTACCATCATCTCCGCACCAGGAACAACCTGAATTCAACATCCAACCCATACAAATAATTCCTGGTCAAGCCTCTGCTCCTGAGAAACTGGCTCCTAGAAGACAACAGGGAGTGAAGATTGCTGAAAACCCTAGCCTTGCAACAAGTCCTAGGGAAGTAGACACGGAGATGGACAAGAAAATCCGCAGTATTGTGAGTAGCATTCTGAAAGATGCGTCTGTGCCTGATGCTGATGAAGATGTTCCAACATCCTCCACCCCGAATGGTTCTGTGCCTGATGTTGATAAAGATGTTCCAACATCTTCCGCTCCAAATGCTGAAGCCCTCCCTTCACCCAGTGAAGAGGAGTCAACAGAAGAAGAGGATCAAGCCTCAGAGGAGACCCCTGCACCAAGGGCACCAGAACCTGCTCCAGGTGACCTCATTGACCTAGAAGAAGTCGAATCTGATGAGGAACCCATTGCCAACAGGTTGGCACCTGGCATTGCAGAAAGGTTACAAAGCCGAAAGGGAAAAACCCCCATTAAGAGGTCTGAACGAATCAAAACTATGGCACAGAAGAAGAGCACTCCAATCACTCATACCACATCCAGACGGAGCAAAGTTGCAATCCCCTCCAAAAAGAGGAAAGAAATTTCCTCATCTGATTCTGATGATGATGTCGAACTAGATGTCTCGACATCAAAGAGGGCCAAGAAATCTGGGAGAAAGGTACCTGGAAATGTTCCTGATGCACCATTGGACAACATCTCTTTCCACTCCATTGGCAATGTTGAAAAGTGGAAATATGTGTATCAACGCAGACTTGCGGTTGAAAGAGAACTGGGAAGAGATGCCTTGGATTGCAAGGAGACCATGGACCTCATTAAGGCTGCTGGACTACTGAAGACAGTCACCAAATTGGGAGACTGTTATGAAGGCCTAGTCAGGGAATTCATTGTCAACATTCCCTCTGACATAACAAACAGAAAGAGTGATGAGTATCAAAAAGTATTTGTCAGAGGAAAGTGTGTTAGATTCTCCCCTGCTGTGATCAACAAATATCTGGGCAGACCTACTGATGGAGTGATAGATATTGCTGTTTCTGAGCATCAAATTGCCAAGGAAATCACTTCCAAACAAGTCCAGCATTGGCCAAAGAAAGGGAAGCTTTCTGCAGGGAAGCTGAGTGTGAAGTATGCAATTCTGCATAGGATTGGCGCTGCAAACTGGGTACCCACCAATCATACTTCCACTGTTGCCACAGGTTTGGGTAAATTTCTGTATGCTGTTGGAACCAAGTCCAAATTTAATTTTGGAAACTATATATTTGATCAAACTGTTAAGCATTCAGAATCTTTTGCTGTCAAATTACCCATTGCCTTCCCTACTGTATTGTGTGGCATTATGTTGAGTCAACATCCAAACATTTTAAACTACACTGACTCTGTGATGAAGAGAGAATCTCCTCTATCCCTGCATTACAAACTGTTTGAGGGGACACATGTCCCAGACATTGTCTCGACATCAGGGAAAGCTGCTGCTTCAGGTGCTGTGTCCAAGGATGCTCTGATTGCTGAACTCAAGGACACATGCAAGGTGCTGGAAGCAACCATCAAAGCCACCACAGAGAAGAAAATGGAGCTGGAACGGCTGATCGAAAGACTCACAGACAGTGGCATTGATGATGGTGAAGCAGCTGAGGAAGAAGAAGATCCAGCTGAGCAAGAAGAGGCAGCTGAGGAAGAGGAAGATGCAGCAGAAGAGACAGAATCAGATGATGATGATTCTGAAGCCACCCCATGACCATCAGACCTTTATTTTTGCTTTTACTAGTTATAGGGGCATGTCCCTTTGAACAATTGTTTACTATGGGTCTGTAATATTTGCACCTTAAGTTCATGCATTCTACTTTTGTCAAATTCTGTCTAAAAAGGGGGAGTAATAGTATTATAGTATTATGCTTGCTATTATGCATGATTTTGAGTAGTAGGATACTATGTATGCAATAGTAGTTTGATATGATGTATGGCAGTAGGATACGATGTATGCATGATTCATGATTTTGAGGGGGAGTTGCATGTATATGACTTTGAGGGGGAGACTGCTGCTGCTGATGACTGATGTAAGCTACTAGTAGCTGATAGAAGATGCTGCAGTAAGAGCATGAAGACAGGGGGAGCAAAAAGCTGATGTCACATGAGATGTCTCGACATCCTGGAAAAGACTAGTAGCTGATAGAAGATGCTGCAGTGAGCATGAAGACAGGGGGAGCAAAAAGCTGATGTCACATGAGATGTCTCGACATCCTGGAAAAGACTAGTAGCTGATAGAAGATGCTGCAGTGAGCATGAAGACAGGGGGAGCAGAAAGCTGATGTCACGTGAGATGTCTTGACATCCTGGAAACGACTTGCAACTTGTAGAATTTCCGCTGTGCTTGATTACTCTGATAATGAAAGTTGCTGATCCCACTTGCATAACTGCTCGTACCTGCTCAGGAAGTGTCTAAGTATGTTTTAGACAAAATTTGCCAAAGGGGGAGATTGTTAGTGCTTAGCGCTACTGAGTTTTAAAAGATTGGCTAAGATTTTGTTAAAACATAAGCACTTAGACAATGAAGGAAAGCTGGAGTTGCTGCACATGATGTCCAACGCTATGTCAAGGAATAAGATCGGGCTGCACAATGCACAAGGCAAGATAAAATGTCAAATGAAGAATTGAAGCTGCAGGATCCACGATGTCGGATACAATGTCCTGGACATCCTGCCCGAAAACACTGGAGGTGCTGCACAATGCACAAGGCAAATTAAAAGTCAAATGAAGCTGCAGGATTCACGATGTCGGACACGATGTCCTGACATCTGGCCCGATAATACTGGACATATAAATCTGTTATATCTTTAACAGATTATTGTGCAGTTAGCAAGAGATAAGAAGATCTATCTCTTGGAACGAATTAAAAGATAATTAAAGTTCAAATTTCAAACTAGAAGAGTTCGTTCAGGGATTAAAGATCAAAGATAAAAACTAAAAGATCAAACTGTATCTTTTAGATCTTTAAGTGCAGATTTTCAGGAAAGTGATAGATCTCATCCAGCATCAAGTAGTTGCAGCCCAGAAACGCACATTGCTATATAAACACGAGGGCTGCACGAGTTCTGTACCAAGTCCGGGATTGAAGAGTTATTTTGTGAGTTTGGGACTTGAGTGTTTTGTGAGCCACCTTGATGCTACCCTAACATCAAGTGTTGGACCTGAGTGTGTAGAGTTGATCTCTAGTGTGTAGGGTTGATCCCTTTTGTGTAGAGTTGATCTCTAGTGTGTGGAGTTGATCTCTATTGTTCAGAGAGCAATCTCTGGTGTGTCTTTGATTTAATTGTAAACACGGGAGAGTGTTTGAGAGGGAGTGAGCGGGGTTTCTCATATCTAAGAGTGGCTCTTAGGTAGAGATCGCACGGGTAGTGGTTAGGTGAGAAGGTTGTAAACAGTGGCTGTTAGACCTTGAACTAACACTATTTTAGTGGATTTCCTCCCTGGCTTGGTAGCCCCCAGATGTAGGTGAGGTTGCACCGAACTGGGTTAACAATTCTCTTGTGTTATTTACTTGTTTAATCTGTTCATACAGTCAAACACAATCTGCAGCGTGATGTCGTGACATCCTGTACGACATCTGTCCCCAGTATCAGAATTTCAGAGACACCCCCTTTTTTGACAATAATGCCTAATATCAACGACTCACACGATGTTGACGGTGTACACACAAATCGTAATGATCACGATGAAGGACTATGGGAGAACATTGCTACATAACTTTTTCCTACGAATGACATGTAAATAGCTTATGCCTTTTGTGTTTTGTGATTGATTAATGTATGTATTTCCATTTAAGTTAGTTCATAAAATTAGTATGTTGTTCTTTATAACATATTTGTTTTTTGTTTGACATGGTCATGGGAACACCACCGACATCCCCTCCGTAGTCAAATCTCCAGTCAGAGGCAACGTCTAGGAATACAAGGAAATCAACACGCCTACTGAGGTTGACTGTACGAGCATTGGATCAGCCACGACCAACTGTACAGGTGGATGCCGCAACTGGTCGAGGATTAGGCCCACACAAAGATAAATTCCACAGTTATCTTGGGGTCGTGGCAAGAGAGAAAATTCCCATTGTACATAACAGCTGGAAAGATGTACCAAACACGCTAAAGGAGATGGTATGAAGTGGAATTTTGGTAAGTGGCATTCGCTTTCCCTATTATTTTTTTGACTTGCAGTGTGAAATTTATTCCTACGCCATTTGTCTAACATTTTTCAAAACCCCTTGTAATGTAGGCAAAATTTGATATCCTAGAAGCACTGATTTTTAGTGTATTTCATGTGTTTCTTTGCATCTCATTTTGATGGTCTAAGATGATCAAGGGTACCAAAAAATGATTCTTTGCAACTTAATATGTTGAAATTTATTATTTAGCCATCTTAATTGATTTGTTTAATGTGTGGTACTATGTTAAACGTAGTAAGATAGTACTATACCAAAAAATTCCATATGTACCATCAGTTATTTAATTATGTTTTCTTATTAAAAACATAAAATCTATAACAAAATAGATTGTTTGAAAGAGCAGAATCAGGATTATAAAGAGATTATAATACATGATGTATATTAGAAATGATACGATCGAAAGAAAGTTTGAAAGGGCAGAGTCAACATCATAAAAACAATGTAATAGATGGTGCAGATAACTGAACTACTTAGGATCTTAATACAATAGTTCGAAATAATGGTAATAGAATGCTACGAAATTTAATAGACATTTAAAAAGATTTAACTTAATATTGTATCTGTTTTGTTTTGGATAGGGTATAATCACACAGGATATGCATAGTTGTTTTTTCCTACATGCATGAATTAAATGTTATTCTAGATGGCATGCTACCTAGGGTTCATTGACAGTGACAATATAGTAGCATCATTCAAAATTATTGAATAATTTTCTGGATTCGTTACCAATGAACAAAAGTAAATTAATATATAAATTTCTGACTATGTATTTAATAATAGAACATCAGAATGAGTGGAACAGGTTTTTGAATTAGTATCAACAAAATGTCCAATTTCAACATGGATTGCGATAAAAGCACAACATGAATGCAAAAAGTGTGAGGGAAAAAAATAACATTTAAACGTTACTAATATCTAAAGGGTAAGATAGATGATAACGTAGTATGCAAGAAACCTAACACAATGGGCACAAATAAATGAAGCAGAAGCAGGGAAAATTGAATTAGGGCTTTGCCACAGGAAAGAAAGTTGAGTGAGACAATGATGGATTCAAAAGCAAAATTTTTCAATATGTCTGTCCTAAATTGGAATTCGAAAACTCAAGAAAACATAGATGGCAGGATGCTGAATTTTGGTTCGGGATATGGATGAAAAATGTAACCAAATGCAAGAGAAAAATCAGGAAATGAATGAACATGCAGTCAGGTTTGGGTTTAGGCTTACCTTGCTTAAAGCGGTGGATGAAGCGGTAGACATGGTGGTAGTCGCTTTGAGAGAAAAATTTCATTAGAGTTGAAATGAAGGTGGGAGAGAAATGAACCATGGTCTGATAATGTAAAGTAGTGGGTGATGGAAGGGTCATTGCTTTTCGGGGGGGTGTAAGTGACGGCAAGTTAAGTGGTTTGGGAACCGTGGAGCATTAAATGCTGGGTTGAAAGATTGGACGTGAATTGGCAGAATGATAAGTATGAAAGATTGTGGTGGTGGAGGCAGGTGAAGAGGTATTTTTATTGCTGAATATAACAAAGAGTAAGTTAATTTTTTGTATTGTTATAAATACAATTTGCATCATCAGATGAATGACCTGTCTAATGCTAAAGTCGATAATGATTTGGCATAGATAATATTTTGCAAGGCCAATTGATTATCTAAGAAAAGATAAATGGTTCTACTAAAAGAATAATAATAAGTGTACCAGGTTAGGAAAACAGGTAGAGTAACATATAGAATTCATTTGCTGAATGGTAGCATTTAAATTGAGATAAGCATTTTATTTTCTTTTGTGCAATTCATGAAAGAAATGGTTAATTTGGAGTTCATGAAAAGGGATGAAAATTTAAAATGTAGCGAATAAGAAAATGCAGTCCACAAAGGAAGACTGGTTTGTTAAAATTAATGAATTATAGATTGGCTCATTTGATGATGTTTTAACTGTATATCAGAGATCATATGAGTAAGAAGCAAATTCAGTTATGGTTAGAATTAAATTTGTAATCGGAAATAAATTGGATTTACCTTCTAATATTTGCAAAGACCTCTTTGAAAACCACATTCGTGGTTGAAGTCATTTTTTTTTTGTCCTGATCATGTATTAAAATTCGAAGTCCTTTCTTTGACTTGACTCTTGATAATGCAACATATAGTTGGCCATGTGAAAAAACTGGTTTTGGCAAGTAAAGTCCAACTGAAGATAGTGATTGTCCTTGGGATTTATTAATTGTCATAGCATAAGAAAGCATTATCGGAAATTGTCTCCTCAATAGCTTAAAAGGCCATGGTGACTGTGAAGGCAACATAGACATTCGTGGGATATAAACATGATCTCCAATATTTGTCCCAGAAATTATGTCGGCTGCAATAACATGCTTTGCTAGTCTTGTGATAATTAACCTAGTATCGTTACACAACCCTTGAGTTTGGTCTAAGTTCCTTAATAGCATTATTGGTGTTCCAATCTTGAGTTTGAGACAGTGATTGGGTAAGCCAGATGTTGTCAATGAATTCAGAAATTCAGTTGTCAGTGAGCCAAAATGACAACTTTCAATGGTTTCGGATTTGTCAATTGAATCAGAGCTTAGATATTCCATTTGTTTACCTATCTATATTTTAGACATAAAAAAGCAAATTCATCAACCAAAAATGTTAAATCTAGGAAAGTTGATTAAAAGATGAAAAACATAATAAGATAATTTACTATATGATTACCCGGTATCATTGTAAGCATATAATCATTAACTTGTTGCACTGTTTCATTTGTGGAAGCTAATATTGCTCTGGTTTCGAAGTATTCAGGATCATTGTCATGATGAGATAGATCTTGAAATGTAGAGCTAATTATACTATCAATAGGATCATTATATTCTGTGATTAATAGTTCCTGTGGAATTTCAATAGTAGCATAGCCATCATTTTCATCTCCAATAATACCATCACCAATATCTATAATCCACTGTGCAAAAGCTGCAGTTTCTTCTTGATCTGTTGCTTGCATGTTGTTTTGTAAAAGCATGTTTTTTGTTAGTCTCAAGATCTGATAGTGATCCCATAGATAAGAGGAATTAATTGTTGCGTTAACAATATCAGAGCGGCTGCCTCTTGGAATGATTGGCAGGATCTGCCGGAAATCTCCACCAAAGACCATGACTTTACCTCCAAAGATTGTATTGTCCTTTGAGTTGTGTTTGATGATATCTCTAAGACTGTGATCAAGTGCCTCAAAACAGAATTTGTGAGCCATGGGTGCTTCATCCCAAATGATTAGACTTGTCTGATTTAATAGCTCAGCTAATTGAGTTCCTTAATGGATATTGCAAGTTGAGTCTTCAAAAACTGGAACTGGAATTTTAAATTTTGAATGTGCAGTTCTACCTCCAAGCAATAGCAGAGAAGTTATGCCGCTAGAGGCCACCATTATTACAATTTTATTGTCTGCTCTTAGTGAACTTGCAAGTGTTTTCCAAATGTATGTTTTTCCTGTACCTCCATATCCATAGAGAAAAAACATACCACCTTCATCTTTATTAACAGCTTCAACAATCTGGTTGTAAATTGAAGCTTGTTCATTTGAAATCATCCATATGTGTTGTTAGATTTAAAGATAAATGAATGAAGTTAAAATACTAATTTATAGATGAGAAAAGCTAAGAAGGAAATGCACATAATAATTTTTAGAGGGGTAAATTGCTTTGTACTTAATGTACCTGTCATGTGAGAAAATAGATGTTCAAACTCTGATCTAAGTTCTTCATTGTTGTAGTTTAGTTCAGTTCAAGTAATATAAGGCTATTGTCTAGATAAGCTGGACAATTCTCATCCTCTGGATATGGCATTGAAGGATAGTCTCTTAGCGATCTTTGATTTGCTTGCAGCAGTTGTTCAATTTCAAGCAAGACCAAATTTTGAAGAGTTCTATCATCAAGCTGCAATGCTAATACACAAAAGAGAAAAAAGTTAAATTATGTGTCGTATCAATATTGATTTGTCTGATGGGAAATTAGCACAAACCTGGACTTGTTGATGATTTTTTATAATTATAGACAATGTCATCAGCCATCCAATGCCAAGTTTGGTCCCAAACTTGTTTAGGTTTGCTCATTGTTGCAGTTAAAAGTAACAACACAAATAGCTTTCTTATATAATGTGCTGAACCCCAGTCTTTTGCTTCTTTGATTGCCTCAATAAATTCTTTATCATCTTGTAAAAATCCCATAGCAAAACATGCTTCTTTATATTTAGAATACTGAACATTATCAACTGTTCTTAAATCCTCAAATGAGGTAGCTCTTTTACAAACGGTAAGCATCATTCTCAAATAAAATAATTCCCCTGTAATTGGTGGAACCCATAGTAATCTGCCAATGGTATAGCCTTTCTTCCTAAGCTGCCAACATCTTTTCTTCTGATTGTATACAAACTTAGAAACAAATCCTGCATAAGTAAGATTTCTCCCTTCAACAGAATTTTGGTTGGTGTTCATCCACGAAATAAACTTTGAATCAGAGATACATGGCTTAGACAATACATCATCAATATCATCATGGTCCTCATAGAGAACACTATGTTGGCCAGGAAGATGGAAGTGTAATCTTTCAACAACAGGTTTTCTGCCATGTATTGGAAATCCAAAGATTCTCCAAGTAGATTCACAAGGAGATATGTATCTGTTAGGAAGATAGAATTAGTTATTATAACAATGATGATCAGATAAATTAGAGATCAAGTTTTAACAATACCTGCAATCTAGATATTCTTTGATCTCATCATTATGGGTGCCACCATTCTCAGTTTGATCGTTATCTTCATCAATCAAAATAGTAGTCACCCTATCATATCCCTTGTTGATGTACTTAAATAAATATTTGATAGAAGTGCTTTGGTTACACCATTCAATATTGATATGCACTTGGTATTTTCTGAGCAATCTTGCATTGTAAGGTACAATATACTTGTTATCAACTATAACACCATTTTTCTCAATTGCATTACCGTTGTTTCTTCTACGATAGACTGGAAAACCATCAGCATCTAAAACAGTATGCGGCTGGAACTTTTTAGGATAGAAACGACTACACTTGCCTTTTTTCATGCATGGATATCTAGGATTCAGACTTCCACATGGACCATGAACCAAATGGTTTTTTACTAATGAATACAGTTCTGGATCATCTTGTTGTGAAAGTATCTTTACTGATATAATTTGATCAATTTCATCTGTGATCGAGGCCATACCCGAATCAAATAAACATGAAAATGCAGTAACTAGGAAGTGATCCTAGGTCGTTTCCCAACAAGCAGTGATAAGCCAAATGTTCATAATATACTTGCAGTAACAGTAACGATGGGGGGGTTTGGTTGTTTGGTAATCAAAGAGCAGAACAAATAAAATGGAATACGAAACTACTAATTTTAAAAACGGGTTGTTTCCTCTGATTCAGAAGCCACTCTCTTATCCTGGGTTATGGAGAATTCGTCCCTAACAGTCAACCACTTAATCCAACCCTATTTCAATTTACTAGGCGAAAATCAACTTAGGGTTTTCAATACGTGATTAGGCACCACATACACCAGTTAGCCCTTCGTCCATTAAGCATGAACGCAAGTTAGGCTCAGAGGCAATTAATCGAACACGAAGCGTGCACTGATTAATATTCACGAAATTGGGATAACTGGTGAAGGGAAAACTCCCAGGAAACCACATTACAAACGAAACCTCAAAGAGAGTTGGGCTTCGTCCTCAAAAGGAAACAACACCAGAAAATCTAGCCTTCCATGGATTCAAACAGAAAACGCAAATGAAACATGAAGCAGAAACGTAAATGAACAAGAACGTAAATGAACAGAAACGCAAATGAACAGAAACGTAAATGAAAGTAGAAGAAGAAGCAAGAATGAACTCGTAATTATAAGCAGAAAACGGAAATTTGCATTAAGAACGAAAACTGTAACAAGGGAACAGAAAAACGTGAAAACCTAAAACCAAAGCTCTGAATAATGAAAATAACATAGCAGAATAGAATGCACTGCACGAATCCCAAGGCAGCTATTTAAAAAGAGTCACTCAAAGTCACTGGGCCCTATTACAATACTCTGGCCCAAAACGAAATAAACACTGAACAACATAAAATAAAATTGCGAAATTTCCTAATTAGAAATTAGCTAAGGTAAGCGCTGCTTTATTTGCCCTCTTCAAGTCCACAACCAAAATCCGGATTAAGCCCAATGTTTCATTAATTCCTGAAATTAGATTAAAAACATCAAATTAGCTAAATGAGCCCAAATAATAAAACTGCCTAATTAATTGACAATTAAGACCAATCAATAATTAAAATGGTGCAAAAAGGGTTTAGAAAATAGAAGAAAATGATGGCACATCAAAACCCCCCATACTTAGCCTTTTGCACTCCTGGGCAAAATGAAACAAAGAACAAAATCCAAGGATATGAAAGGGAGACAAACAAAAACATTCACATATTTCTTAATGAACATCAAGGAATGAAAGGAATGGGTAACATCTAACATAAGGAGATCCAAAAAGTCAAGACATTCATGAAAATCATCCAAGCAACCCAATCATGGCAAAATAGTTAATCAGCTCAAGAATGAAAAGTGATAAAGCCTCACAAGATATACACTCTATCTCTCAAGTGTCTAGGCTACTATTTACCCTCAAAGCACCCATGAAAGCAAACACCACATAAACTTGGCAAGATTCTAAAATTGATAATCAACCCATAAACACAAGCACATGAGGATCAAAAGGTCTTTTAAGGTTGTAATGGGGCCAAGGACAAGGTATGGAGAAATATGGAATAAGTGGCTAAATCCCAAAGGAATAGAGGAGCAAAGGGGAATAAGTGCATATTAAGAAAAAAATAAGAAAATAAAAAGAAGATAAAATTAAACATGAAGAGTAGAACCAAGAGTTTCATCATTCTTGTGCCATTTAAGATCTTATTCACTCAACTTTATTGCTTTTCTTTTTCTTTTTTCGATTTTTTTTTTTACTCTTTAGCCTTTGAGAAACAACATTTCATTCAGCATGTCCAACATTTAACCAATATACAATGTACATCAAGTATGGCCCAAAATACATCATGAAGCATAGCCAACAAAACAAAAACCCCCCACACTTATTCCCAAAACAATTCCAAAGCTCCAAAATTCCTTAAGGATATGGTAATATCATGGTTTTTCACTTAAGGCTTGTAGTGAGCTTCAAAACAAGGAAAGGGAAACAAGGCTCAAAAGGGCTATCAAAGGAATTAATTCAAGGTAAGTCCATTTGGCTAGAAGCTTATAAGAACAAAATTGCCTTAATCATTTCCAAATATGCATGTGAATTAGGACGCATCAACAAGAATCAAGCCAAGGCTATTGTGCAAGCAATCAATGGGGCAAAACACACCAAATGATTATAATGATGGATGGCTCAAATTCTCACAAAGGTAAAATCATCACTTTCAAATTGAGCTTTCAAAACTATCATGACATGTAGAGAAGAATCAAGGATTTCAAGTCACAAAATGTCAAGAACTTTTATTTTCAAAACAATTACCCATTTCTTGAACATATCCTATAATTCAAAGAAAAACATGCAAAGTCGTACGTGCACATGAAATTGACCCAAAATATTAAACTGAAAATCCGACGAAACTAACAACATTAACAAATTA
Source organism: Glycine soja (assembly GCF_004193775.1). Lineage (NCBI taxonomy): Eukaryota > Viridiplantae > Streptophyta > Magnoliopsida > Fabales > Fabaceae > Glycine > Glycine soja. The sequence goes on along the minus strand of NC_041018.1, from coordinate 16,740,344 downwards.
ACACAACTAACAAATTAACAAAACCAACAAAACTAGCAAAACCAAAGAACACTCCCCCCCCCCCATACTTAAACAACACATTGTCCTCAATGTAGCACAATTAAAAGATTAAAAACAATTAAATCATCAAAGAGAATCGGACAAGTGTAATAAAAGCAAAGAAGGAGATAGGAAAAGAAAAACTCCCTAAGTCATGGTGGAGGAAGAGTAGGGTGGAGTAAGGACGTCTCTTCCACCACTACGTCCACTAAAGAAGGGTTCGTGAGGAATGGCTTAAGTCGATGTCCGTTGACCTTGAAGCTCTTGTTTGTGGAGTCGCTTTTGATCTCAACTATACCATAAGGAAAAACATTAGTAACAACAAAAGGACCAATCCACTTAGACCTCAACTTACCACTCATGAGTCCAAGCCTAGAATTATACAATAACACTTTTTGCCTAACCACGAAGTCTTTTTTAACTATCATGCTATCATGGAACTTCTTGGTCTTTTCTTTGTAGAACTTGGCATTCTCGTAGGCTTCTAGGCGGATTTCATCTAACTCACTCAGTTGCAACTTTCTTTCCTCACCAGCTTGATCCATAGAGAAGTTGCAAGTCTTCACTGCCCAGTAAGCTTTGTGCTCAATTTCCACTGGAAGATGACATGCCTTTCCAAAGACAACCCGATAAGGAGACATTCCTATGGGTGCTTTGTAGGCAGTCCGATGTGCCCAGAGAGCATCATCAAGCCTGGTACTCCAATCTTTCCTGCTTGGCTGCACAATCTTCTCTAAAATTTGCTTGATTTCTCGGTTAGAAATTTCTGCCTGTCCATTGGTCTGGGGGTGGTATGGTGTGGATACCCTGTGTACCACCCCGTACTTTTTAAGCAGGGCATGCATTGTCTTGTTGCAAAAATGGGTTCCTTGATCACTAACAATTGCTTTAGGTACTCCAAACCTGCAAAACAGATTAGACCTGACAAAGTCTGTGACAACTTTAGCATCATTAGTTCTGGTGGGCTTGGCTTCCACCCATTTTGAAACATAGTCAACTGCAAGGAGAATGTAAACATAACCAAAAGAGACAGGAAAAGGACCCATGAAATCTATACCCCAGACATCAAACACCTCACAGAATAGCATAGGTTGCTGAGGCATTTGTTGTCGCCATGTAAGTATATTTCCTGCTCTCTGACACTGCTCACAAGTGCTGCAGATCTTCCACGCATCTTTAAAGATGGTGGGCCAATAAAAACCACAATCAAGCACTTTGCGAGTTGTCCTTTGAACACCCAGATGACCTCCCGGTGCGGAATAATGACAGAACTGCCGGACTGAGTCAGTCTCATGATCTAGAATGCACCGTCTAATGACTTGATCACTGCACAATTTCCACAAGTAGGGGTCATCCCAAATAAAATGCTTAGCATCACTTTTAATTTTATCTTTTTGGGCCTTAGATGCTAAGGGAGGAAAAACAGAGGCAACTAAATAATTGACAATGTTAGCAAACCAGGGAGTAGAAAGAGAGTCAGAAATACTATACAATATATACAAATGATCATCCGGGAAATCATCCCGAATAGGTGAATCTGCATCAGAGACACGTTCGATCCGACTCAAATGATCAGCAACTAGATTTTGTGCTCCGCTCCTATCACGGATCTCCAAGTCAAACTCTTGGAGCCAGAGCATCCATCGGATCAACCTAGGCTTAGAATCAGCCTTCTTCAACAAGTACTTTAGAGCTGCATGGTCAGTATAAACAATAATGCGAGTACCAAGCAAATAAGATCGAAATTTTTCAAGAGCAAAAACTATGGCTAGAAGCTCTTTCTCAGTAGTAGTATAATTTGCTTGGGCAGCATCTAAAGTCCTAGAAGCATAATATATCACCCTGGGCAATTTATCAATTTTCTGAGCAAGGACAGCCCCCAATGCATAATTTGATGCATCACACATAAGCTCAAAAGGGGCTGTCCAATCGGGTGCCTGGATGATGGGGGTGGTAGTCAACGCTCTTTTGAGGCAATCAAAAGCCTCTTTGCATCTATCATTAAAGTCAAACTCCACCTCCTTTTGCAACAAGTTGGACAGTGGAAGGGCTACTTTGCTAAAATCCCTTATAAAGCGCTTGTAGAATCCTGCATGACCAAGAAAAGATCGCACCTCTCGCACACAAGAGGGGTAAGGCAATTGTGAAATAACAGAAATTTTTGTAGAATCTACTTCAATACCCTTATTGGAAATAATGTGGCCTAAAACTATACCTTGCTCAACCATAAAATGACATTTTTCAAAATTTAGAACAAGGTTAGTTTCAATGCATCTATTCAAAACTTTTTCCAAACTATTCAAACAACCATCAAAAGAGGATCCATATACAGTGAAATCATCCATGAACACCTCTATGCAATTTTCTAAAAAATCACTGAAAATACTAATCATGCACCGTTGGAAGGTACCAGGGGCATTGCACAGGCCGAAAGGCATCCTCCTATAGGCAAAAGTGCCGAAGGGGCAGGTGAATGTGGTCTTTTCCTGATCCTCAGGAGCAATAGTAATTTGCATATAACCAGAAAAACCATCAAGGAAACAGTAGTGGGATTTACCTGCCAGGCGTTCAAGCATCTGGTCAATGAATGGCAGGGGAAAATGGTCCTTTTTGGTAACCTGGTTCAGCCTCCTATAATCAATGCAGACTCTCCAACTGTTCTGCACCCGAGTAGGAATTAGCTCCTCCTTCTCGTTTTTTATCACTGTGAGGCCAGTCTTTTTCGGGACTACCTGGACGGGACTCACCCATTGGCTGTCGGAGATAGGATAAATGATTCCAGCTTGCAAAAGCTTGGTTATCTCCTTCTTCACTACATCAAGAATCACCGGGTTGAGTCTTCTCTGTGGCTGTCTTACTGGTTTAGCTCCATCCTCTAAATTTATTCAATGTATACATGTGGATGGGCTAATACCAGGAATGTCCGCCAGGGTCCAGCCTATAGCCTTCTTATGCTTCTTGAGAACTGACAACAACTTCTCCTCTTGCTCATCAGCAAGGGAGGCAGATATAATCACTGGAAAACTCTTGCTATCATCCAAGTAAGCGTATTTTAAATTTGATGGCAGAGGCTTCAATTCTGGTGTGGTCGGCTGGACAGTGGTAGAAGGAGATGGTTTCTCAGCCTTTACCTCATAATGAAAGTCAGAGGTATGTGTACTTCCTAAAACATGGTTAGTCCTATCTGACTCTATAAAATCAATCTCAAGAGGTAAAGCACCACCACCAGGCATGCAATCAATATCACTCTCAGATTCACTCTCAGCATCAAATTCAGACATATGATCAAGTACAATTTCAGACTCAATGCATGAAGCGTGAGAGGCATGCAGATTAGAATAAAGATCAGTCATGTATTCATCAACAACATGGTCAATTATTTCAGCACGAAATACAGAAAGATCTTCAGATGGGTATTTCATAGCATCCAGAATATTAAAATGAACAGTTATATCACCAAACTCCATGGACAGTGTGCCTGCATAAACATCTATCTTAGTTCTAGCAGTTCACCAACTCTAACTAAGACATCCTCTATGAAACCAGCAGGATATGCAACACTTCTATTAGCTAAATGAATTACCACATCAGTTGACTACAAGAGACCAAGAGATAGAGAATTAAAAATAGACAGAGGCATAACACTAACAGAAGCTCCTAAATCTAGCATGGCATTGTCAAACTTACTATTCCCTATGATACAAGGTATGCTGAATGTACCTGGATATTTGCATTTTTCAGGAATTTGAGGAACAGATTTACCAATCAATGCGGAGACATTTCTGCCCATGCTAATCCGTTCACTTCCTTTAAGCTTCCGCTTATTAGTGCACAGCTCCTTCAAGAATTTGGCATATCTTGGAATTTGCTTTATCGCATCCAACAGAGGTATGTTTACCTCTACTTTTCTAAACGTTTCCAAGATCTCTTTCTCTGCCTCTTCCATTTTTTTGTTGGAAACTGCTCTTGGAGGGAATGGAAGAGGGGAAATGTGCTGCTTCTGCAAATTAGAATTACCTGTGGAAGAAGATTCACCTGCACAGAAATTGTTAGGTAAATTTTTGTCATCACCTTTTTCTGGAGTAGAGTGAAGTTTGGCAGGTTCATTTGCAGATGAGGAAGGTGCTACGGGTTGAGGTCCTTGACACTGCTTTCCCGACCTCAATCAAATGGCACTGACATTTTTGGGATTTTGGACAGCTTGAGAAGGCAGCTTGTCAGAATTCTGGGACTGGTGTTGATTCAATTGGGTAGCTAATTGTCCCATCTGATTGGTTAAGCTCTGAATGGAGGCTCTAGTCTCTTGCTGAAACTGCATGTTCTGCATAGTCATTTGCCTCACAAGTTCTTCGAGGGAAGGTTGTGGAGGGGCCTCAACTGTTGGCTGTTTCTGGGGTTGTTGCTGTTGTTGGATTGGTGGAGGAATGTATGGTCTGCTTGGGCCAGCAGCATTTTGGAAGGAAGGAGCAGACTGCTGTTGTTGTTGCTGAGGGCTGGACCATCTGAGGTTAGGGTGATTCCTCCATCCAGGGTTGTATCTGTTGCTGGAAAGGTCATAATTGCTCTGCTGTGGTTGATTTTGCTGTTGAGGTTGAGGATGTCTATTGTAAATATTTGCAGCATAAGCTTCAGGCTGCTCAATTGCTCCAGGTTGCTGCATGGAAGGGCAAAGGTCTGTATGGTGGTCAGTAGAGGAGCACAAACCACAAACCCTTGCGACAAGTACAAATTTCTGATTCAAGGCCAGCTGGGTTACCAAGTTGACCAACGCATCCAGTTTGCCTTCAAGCTTCTTAGTTTCAGATGATGCAGATGGGTTTGTAGCTACCTCATGCACTCCTCTAATGACTATGGCATCATTTCTGGCACTAAACTGCTGGGAGTTGGAGGCCATCTTCTCAATTAAATTTCTGGCTTCAGCAGGAGTCATGTCTCCAAGGGCTCCACCACTGGCAGCATCTATCATACTTCTCTCCATATTATTGAGTCCTTCATAAAAATATTGGAGAAGAAGCTGTTCTGAAATCTGATGGTGGGGGCAACTGGCACATAGTTTCTTAAATCTCTCTCAGTACTCATACAGGCTCTCTCCACTGAGTTGTCTAATACCTGAGATATCCTTCCTGATGGTTGTGGTCTTGGAAGCAGGGAAATTTTTTTCTAAGAATACTCTCTTAAGGTCATCCCAGCTCGTGATGGACCTTGGAGCAAGGTAATACAGCCAGTCCTTTGCCACTCCCTCTAATGAATGAGGAAAAGCCTTCAGAAATATGTGATCCTCTTGGACATCTGGGGTTTCATGGTGGAGCAGACAATGTGAAATTCTTTCAAATGTTTGTGCGGGTCTTCACCTGCAAGGCCATGAAACTTTGGAAGCAAATGAATCAGTCCAGTTTTAAGAACATATGGGACATCCTCATCAGGGTATTGGATGCACAAGCTTTCATAGGTGAAATCAGGTGCAGCCATTTCCCTTAGAGTCCTCTCACGAGGTGGAGGTTGTGCCATGTTTTCAGAATGTGCAAAATCAGAATTCTCAGAATCAGAATGCTCAAAATTATAATGCTCAAGATCAGGATGTTCAAAATCACCAATAACAGAATGCACAGATTCACCAGTTATGGAATGCTCAGAATGATCAAAAGGTATAAAATGATGCCTAACTAATCTATGAAATGTCCTATCTATCTCAGGATCAAAGGGTTGTAAGTCAGATGGATTGCCTCTAGTCATACACTACATTCAGCATGCACACAACTAGTTGCCTTGTCATGTAAATAAGGGTGTAGGTTTGAACTACAGCTACCCTCAAATGATATCCAAATGACTTGAAATTTTGTGAGCAACCTTATAAAATGATGAGAAGATAGCACAAAAAATTTCAGACAAAAATTCAAAGTCTAACTATCAAAGCTAAAATTGGTAGGTTAAGAAAAATAAGTGAATAAAACTTGAAAAATAAAAAACTTTTGACAGAATCACTTTTTTTGGACGATGGAGCCACGGCGTAGGAAATTTTTTTCTACCCCAAATGCATATATAATAATTGCGATTCTGATAACCGGAGCAAAAGTTATGGCTGTTTGAAGTTTTGACAAACACAAAATTTGCTAGTTTTTTGGAACTTTCAAATCTGACCAAACTAAAGGCTCTAGCTATTTTTCTAACAAAATATGGATTAAAAGAAGTTACCACAAAAAAATTCAGCCAAAAATAACAACCCTAGCTACTAAAACAAAAAATCTCAAATAATTCAGCATGGGTGGTCGCTAAAATCCGTCTCTAATTGATTTCTACTACTACTCTGTTTTTGCCGCAAGCACAATCTTTACAGCGAAACACCCAAGACTGAAACAGGGGAAACGCTTAATGGGAAAACTGAAACAGAACACACATTAAACAAAATACCAGGACACTAAACAACACTAACACACATACTAACACAATACTAACAATTTAAACATAAAACACGAAAGGACACACAACACTAGCTAGCTATTATGAACCTTTGGACACTGCTCCCCGGCAACGGCGCCAAATTTGATCGAGGCCATACCCGAATCAAATAAACATGAAAATGCAGTAACTAGGAAGTGATCCTAGGTCGTTTCCCAACGAGTAGTGATAAGCCAAATGTTCATAATATAATTGCAGTAACAGTAACGATGGGGGGGGGGGGTTGGTTGTTTGGTAATTAAAGAGCAGAACAAATAAAATGGAATACGAAACTACTAATATTAAAAACGGGTTGTTTCCTCTGATTCAGAAGCCACTCTCTTATCCTGGGTTATGGAGAATTCGTCCCTAACAGTCAACCACTTGATCCAACCCTATTTCAATTTACTAGGCGGAAATCAACTTAGGGTTTTCAATACGTGATTAGGCACCACATACACCAGTTAGCCCTTCGTCCATTAAGCATGAATGCAAGTTAGGCTCAGAGACAATTAATCGAACATGAAGCGTGCACTGATTAATATTCACGAAATTGGGATAACTGGTGAAGGGAAAACTGCCAGGAAACCACATTACAAACGAAACCTCAAAGAGAGTTGGGCTTCGTCCTCAAAAGGAAACAACACCAGAAAATCTAGCCTTCCATGGATTCAAACAGAAAACGCAAATGAAACATGAAGCAGAAACGTAAATGAACAAGAACATAAATGAACAGAAACGCAAATGAGCAGAAACGTAAATGAAAGTAGAAGAAGAAGCAAGAATGAACTCGTAATTAGAAGCAGAAAACGGAAATTTGCATTAAGAACGAAAACTGTAACAAGGGAACAGAAAAACGTGAAAACCTAAAACCAAAGCTCCGAATAATGAAAATAACATAGCAGAATAGAATGCCCTGCACGAATCCCAAGGCAGCTATTTAAAAAGAGTCACTCAAAGTCACTGGGCCCTATTACAATACTCTGGCCCAAAACGAAATAAACACTGAACAACATAAAATAAAATTGCGAAATTTCCTAATTAGAAATTAACTAAGGTAAGCGCTGCTTTATTTGCCCTCTTCAAGTCCACAACCAAAATCCGGATTAAGCCCAATGTTTCATTAATTCCTGAAATTAGATTAAAAACATCAAATTAGCTAAATGAGCCCAAATAATAAAACTGCCTAATTAATTGACAATTAAGACCAATCAATAATTAAAATGGTGCAAAAAGGGTTTAGAAAATAGAAGAAAATGATGGCACATCAATATGAGGATGGGTATTTGTTATCAGGATGTAAAAAAAGCAACAAATGGACATGAGGTAGGCGTCGTTTTTTAAATTCTATTGTATACATATCTGCAATTTATTAGTAAGTCTATTAATAGAAAATAATTAAAGTTATTAGATATGATTGTGTGGTTAATATTGGCAGTGTAAAATAACAATGTCACACATAATATAAATTCAACAAACTTAGAATCAACTTACATGCAATAACTTTGCCTAGCATGTGATTCTTTGTCAGGTCCATAAGCATTTGTTCATACTTTAGTTTGAAGACTCTGGAGATTATGTCTGGCCTATCTGCTGCTTTCAGATTCAATGGATTCAGCAATCTATGGATTTCAGGCCAGTTTGGATTGCAGGTTAAAGTAATAAACAGTTTTGGGAAGCCCACATGGCTACATATGGCCATACCATCAAAATAAAGTTGATCCATATAGCCCGGACAGCCAACAAAAGTTGAAGGCAAAATGACTCTTTTACCTTTATTTAGGCCTCTCTTACTTCCATCATCCAATGACTGTTGTAAGCTACAAAACTTGTCAACTCAAAGTTTTTTTTGGTTGTTTCTGATGTAAGAAAGCCTTTCTGACTCAACCATAGTATAGCCATAAACAACAAATTGTTGGAATAGTCTCCTAGAATTCAACAAAGTCATAGATTCATTTGATCTGTATTGTAGCCTATAAGAAAACCACTCCCTCATTGTAAGACGATTTCTTTTCCTTTTCTTACCATCTGATCGACTGCTATGTAGAATATCAGGTCTATATCCATCTTCCCCGTAAGGAAATAAGAGAGGGTATTGTAGAGCTAGATAGCTAGAATGTAATTCATGGATCCTTTGTAGTTGTCCATGCTGAGTTTCAATAATAATATCTATTTTTGAATTTGCATCAAAATCGCCTACTATTAGTGTTGCAACTTCAGGAACAGTAGGTACATTATATGTACGACCATCTTTCTCACGATTAGCAATCAATTTCAACTTGATATTATTCACTTGAACATCTTGTAATCTATCTCTAGTCATCCTGAAAGTTTTTGCATGCATGTTGTATTCATCTAGCATCTCACTAAGTTGTGAAACAATGTGTTCTTGAATTTGATTATGTGGACTGCTGGCCAAAATAAACAATTATATATACGATGATTGGAAGATTAGTAATAAAGAATAAACAATTGAATTCTGTTTAAATGTAAGACTGTTGATCAATGTTGTGCATTTATAATAATAATAATGAAAGACTAACTACCTTATTGCATTAATCCTATTCTGCACTTCATTTTCTGTGTCAACGATATACAATTGTGCAAATTTTGGTTCTTTCCCAGGCATCGATAACATACTACCTATTCTATGACATGGTTAACCTTGAATTCTTATTGTAAGAGGTCCTCTTGAATGATTAATTGATTTGTCAAACTTAATACCAGCAGAAGTAAAGGCAAACATCATGTTATATGTCCTTATGTTCTGTTGGTAATTTTTACTATCAGATGTACCATGATCATACAAAGTTGGTAGAGATATTTAGGTGGATTCTGTAACAATGGAAGTTCAACCTTGCCATTTCCACAACATAAACTGAATCTTGGATTTGTAGTTCTTTTATCTTTTGAGACTCTTTCATCATACCACATATTTGCATTACAGTGACTACACTGCATGAGTTGATCACCAAGATCAGAATATCCTGAAATAATTTAATGATATATGGCAAAGTGAAGTTGGTCATTGAGAATGTTTTAGGAAAACATGTAAATTGAAACACGATAAACAAAAGCAGTTTTGTAGAGTGAAAGATATTCGACAATGAGCTAATAACATAGTGTTTATCAATATTAATCGTTACCTTCTCTATTAATTGCGGGCTCATTAGCTGAGGACATATAATTTTGGTTCTCAGGTGAAGAAACTGAAACACAGCCCATGAAAATTGCATTTAGATTAGATTATAGCATTATAATGTTGAAAATTAATTTGATAAAGTCTATTTTAATTGGTACCTTGTGTTGATTCAAAACTCTCATCCTCTGATGAATCACGAATATTGACTAAAAAAGTGAATAGAATCTAAGTTTAGTGGAATTTATTTAATGTGGAATGGATTCACATAATATTGAATGTACCTTACAGTTTGCTTGTCCTTGTGTGAAAAAAATTATGGATATTGTATTACTAAATCAACAAACTAATTAAAATTATTAACTGTAATTTGGAACATAATATTTTGAATTGCTTACAATCAATATTCTGAGCCTGATCATTAACTTTGTGCTGCCTGATACCTTTATTCTTTATCCTGGCTTGCGCCGTATCACGATGATTTGCATGCTCATGGTTATCCATTTTCTTGATGGTTGTTGTTAATCTTGACTGAGTTATAAAATTTTCACTGACTTCTTGTTTTAATATATTACAATACATGCAAAATTAAAATTGCAGAAGTCCATGGACATGCAGAAAAGGAATGCTATTCCACTAGAACCAAGACATAACTTGACTTGTTGACTAAAATTATCAATGTTGACACCTGTTAAATGGATCATACTTTGATAAAAATGATTAGACATGCATGTATAGCCATGATTATAGTCATGGTTTTGACGGCCACATTAAAACTTGAAAAGTAAGTAATCAAAAGTAAGCATGAGGAAAAACACTAAAATTATGAATGCTGACAGCTAATTAAATGCACTAAATTGATTAGACTTGCATTTATAACCATTATTATACCTATGCTTTGGCGCCATCGATAAGAAATATGATATCGAAAATGTTATGCATGGCAGAATTAGGATGTCAAGCTATACAAAAATTGTTTTTTGTTTACTTGTTATATTAATTGTACATCATATTGAGACATATGATGAAAGATGGAGTAAATTTATCAAATATCCGATTCTGCATTTGCGAAAGAAAAATCAAGCAAAAAATGCTATCTAAATTGAAAAATCATGCTAAACGATGATTGATAATAAAGAAACACTTAATTACATATCATTGATGATCCAAGATCATGTTTCTCAAGACTCCAAAGCTGATACTTTTGTCTTGGTGTGTATATTCTGCTGTTAGAAAATTAATCAGATATGAATGCTGATTTAGTTGTGCTAGTGATCAATATTTCCTGATCATCATTTCGAACATTTTAATTTGTTTCCCGTGAATACTTTATGCTCAGACAATTAAGGATGCACAACATAAAATCAGATGAATTAATCAGATATTAATGGTGATTTAATTGTGCTACTGATCAATATTTCGTGGTCATTATTTCTAATATTTTAATTTGTTTCCCATGAATACTTTCTGCTCAGATAATTAAAGATGCACACCTTAAAATCAGATGGTTTAATGGTCGGTTAAAACTTTAATTGAATTTTAACTTATCATCATTGTGAAGAACATGTTTTCTGAACTTTCTGTCTGGCAATCTCTAATTTTTATTTTAAAATCTTACTTGTTCTATCTCTCACGATATATTCCAATTCACAACATTTGTATAACTTAAGTTCTTTAAAGATGGCTTTATAACCATTAATATAAGCATGGTCTATCGATAGTTATTTTAACAATTGAACAAATAAGGATTTTGAAATATAGTGCAATAGTTAAGGTGACATCGGATAAGCCACAGAAATAAAATGCCAGGATACTCGCATACGAAATAAGATTAAAATTTAAACAAAAGTTCTGATCAGAGTTCAAAAGCAACACCACCACAACAAAAATAAGGTAGAAGCCAATGTACAATATACAAATACTAAGGGGGAAAAATTGTTCAACACAACTTGGAAACAACCAAATGCACTAAATTCAGGCATGTTTTTTTAATTTGTTGGATGAAAGCTGTGCAAGTGAAATTTGAGAGATCCCTGGTTCATCATCGCAATCCTGAAATGCCTGCCGCTTTGTAGGCGTCAAGGGGAGTCCAAGCAAGGGATCATGTTCTACTGTCACAGAGAGGGATTGCTAGATAAAACAAATGGCAATCAATAAGTTGAATGCTAAGTTGAAAGTCATGAAGTGTCAAAATGCAAGAATTGCAAGAAAGATCATATTTAAAAATGAGAGCAGTCATTAAAACTCACAGATTCATGTTGAGCAGAATGATTCGAATCAGAAACTGGGATATCCATTTTTGAAGATGTCTGAATAAGACATACATTGAAGATAACACAACCCATGGAAAACATATAAATATGAATAGAATACATACTTTTTACAATACTTAATGTCAAATAACTTGCATTGAACATTACCTCAGCATCAACTAGCATATCCATCACAGCATTTATCAAGCTCGAGTCAGTTGAACACTTCAAAACAGCAGAATTCCTAAACTTGGGTTGCACCTTTATCTTGAAAGCAAGTTCATGACCCAGCATCTTATCAAGTGCTTGGGGTGAAGCATTCAAATCAACATCACCATCCTTGTTCAAAGAGAATAATTGTATTACACAAACAAAAAATAACATATCAAACATGATCCAAAAACACACTTCAATTTTAAGCTTATTAACTGCATCAACTGATTGGCCAATTAATTCACTGCATTCACGGTCCCAAAGCAGGAATTTTGTGCTTTCATTTCCCTTGTTGATCATTACCTCAAGCCTATACCTGCCACCATATGCACCAATAGTCAAAAAATGATGAAGGCATAAAAAATACACAACATTTTAAAAGATCACAATCACCTAAGCACAACTTCCTTATTGTATTTCCCGCATGCACATGTAAAGGGCGCCATCTCTGCATCACTTTTTTTATGGCACTGAATGCAAGATATATAACACCATGAATGATTGTCCAGAAAAATCATAGTAATTGTGCCAACAGTGACACAAATAATTTCCTACATGAAACAACATAGGCATCAAATAAAAAACTTCAGATAATGCACGACAAAGAATTAAAATCTATAAAAGATCATTACTTTAGAGATGGTGTTAATCTCAGCAATAGTCTTTGCCTTAGCCTTGCCAAAGAATGATTCTTTTGATGATAATGGATAGAACCTGAAAGTTGTGTACTCCCTTCACCATGGGATTTAAAACCTAACCGGGCCTCAATGCCCAACTCTGCAAGCCTACAAATATACAATGAACAACAAAAATAAGACAAAAAATAATCAACATATATTACATAACACATACAAAAAATATCGTTCATTGAATTCTTGAATCTCCATCACGGGCTGGTTAATAATTAACTTTGAAGCCTTGAGAGAATTGTTGATCGATGCGGGATAAGATCCTGAATCATTTAAAAAACAGAACCATAACATGCAATAGCATAAACAGAGAAATCAATAAATTCAAGATGAGGATATACCCTGCGCTTCCTTGATCCTACAATGGCTTAATAGAACTGTAATTGGACCATCACCTTCATAATCATCTAAGAAGTTCACAAACTGCAAGCAATAATCATCCCACAAAGTGCAAGATAGCAATTGTTGGCTATCAAAAACAAATAGTTATGAAACAATCAGCTATTAATAATAATATAATCATAGCCACAACTTGACAAAGCATATCACATAAATTGTCACCAAGAATCGAACTTCACCTCAAGTCCTTTAATTTGAAAACTACCCTTCTACCTTTTCCTGAAACTTGCCGAAAGACAACCTCCTCCACAACACCAATAACATCTAAAGCAAGTAGGAAAATCAGGGAATGTTATTTAATTCCAAAAACAATAGAACTTTCAAAATAAACTCAATTGCAAAAATATTACTTAACATACCAACCAATAGTCCACGTTCAAACTGGCCAGCCACAACATCTACAAATCCAGGAAACCTGTATTTTCTAAAAGGGATGTCCCCTACAACACACTCCCTCACAACAATAACCCCAATAAACACCAATTTAAATTGATGATCACACACTCTGTACTGACCATTGTTTTTTAGCACTTTAAAATTGTGCATGACATAAGTACAATTTTCTTTCAAGTCCATTTTGTTTACTTCAATTGGTCTTGTTTACAAACAGCCTGGATCTCATCACCCTGGATTGCATTAAGATTACAACACAATGAACTGAACAATGAGTAATAAGTAATAAAACTACAAAAAAAAAAACACAGAATTGAAGCATACATCGGAGTCCACAAACACCATTTCAGCTTGCTCAAATTTGTTAGGCGTGCCAATAAACCATAGATCACTGATCCTCACACTGAGTTTAAGACTTTCTTTTGAGCCATCGATGCTCTTTATCTTGTCTGGAGAACGTGTCATAACACTGCAAAAAAATACAACAAAGCCACCATCAAAACAGTAACACGATAAGCTAAGCAAAAATCCAAAAGCTCATTCAACACACAAAAATGAGAAGCTAACATGCATGTAAGAAAACACACATGAAAACAACACCAGAACAGAACAGCAGAAGTACCACCAACCCTAAACCAAACATGTAAACCAAACATTGTCCAACACAACAAAATTAAAAAATAACATGCATGCAACAAAACAAACATAAAAACACCACAGAAACAAAAGCCAAAAACCCAAAAGGTAATATGCATGTAAGAAAAGAAAAGCCAGAAAACCATAAGCTAACATCGAATGTAACAAAACATACATCAAAATAGCATCAAATAGAACCCAAATTAAACTGGTCTGCATCTGCGAAAATGAAAACCAAGAACGCGCAAACTGAAGAATGAAGATTGAAATACAAGAAATCACGTAAAGAAGCAAAGGCCAGCACATGCACAACATGAAAAATAAAACATGTGTAAATGCCACAATCAGAAAAATTAAACACCTGTAAGCATCAGAAGAGTGGTAAATTAAGGGCTAAAAGACCAAAAAACCAACAAAATGGACAGTTGTCACAATCTTAAGCAGGGGTATTTCAGTAATTTCTAGATGGTTCTCTTGTATAGATAGTATATAGATATAGATACTACTAATATGCTTTTTATTTTTTCTTAATATGCCACTCATCACTCTTTCCAAGTCTTGACATAGATGCATAGTGTTCACATCAGGTTTATTTTTTCTGTGATTAAATAACTATCTAAAATTTTATACACTACTAATATTTTTCTCATACATTAATCATTATCTTCTGGCATCCTTTAATTTCTACCTTGGTTTTGACTACTCATCAGGCACCCCTATTTTTTATGCACTCATCATCATTCATTTTGGGGGTTGCATTTGCCACGTACTTCTCTTAGAGGTTGGCATTAGTAGCATTTCCAACGCTGCTTTTGCTCATAATCCATGGCATGATATATGGGAAATACCTAATCTATTTGTCAAAGTCCACACTGAAAGAATATGGCAAAGCAAACAGCATAGTAGAACAGGCACTTAGCTCCATAAAAGTCGTTTGGTTATGTACATTTTCCTTGATCTCATTCAACTGTAAGTAATTACTTTTCCTTGATCTCATTCAACTTTTATTTTGAATCCTAATTAATGGTTTTTTTTATCATTTGCGGTATTTTTTTAATTATCAAATGAGAACACCTTTTAAATTAATTCTAGTTCAAGGGAAAAGGGTAAGTCGTAAAAATAATTATGATTTTATAAGCAAAAGTCATAAATCTTTATACAATTTTAATTAACAAAGTCGTAACTACTACTTTTACGTCTTATCCTAAACAAGAATTAATTTAAAAAGTGTCCCCATTTCATAATTTAAAAAAAATTGTCCTGTTAAGAAAAATCCTACTTAACTTTGTTAATCCATTAAATTATATGCAATATGTTAGTTGAGTGTCTGACTTCATAAAAATTAAAGTGAATGTCGATTATATATTTTATTGATGATCGAAATAAAGTGAATTATACATTTTATATATACAATTAGAAATTAAACTATAAAAAATTATAAAGTAAAATATTAAGATGATACATACTTATAATTTCAGATACTAATTAAATTCAACTTTTGTTTTTTGTTAAGCAAATAAAATGTATTACTTAAATAAAAGAGCTTAATTAAGTGTTAAATCTTAGCAAAAGATAAGTATAGAAGATTTAATACACTAATCCACCAAGATCAGCATAAAAGTTATATATAATACTAATACATGAATCCACAGCCAGTAACAAAAATCATCAAGGTTTATTCATCTCCAATCTTATATATCTTTGAATCAGTCATGAAATTTAATTTAGTGTAATTTTGTGGCTGATGCAATGTATATAGTATAGTAGCAGATCAATGGATCTTGATAACCAATTAAAAAAATTGGGACACAAGGAAGCCCAATTAATATAAAGTTAAGACTACATTCTAAATCTTACATTTAGTAGACAACTTGTCATAGCCGCCCATTGTCATGTTCTCTTTAGGTGGGAAGGGAATTAAAAATAATTTTAATTCCATTTAACTAACTTTAAATTTATGATAAGATTGGAATCAAATCGCTTCAGAAAAGTCATGGTGTCATCATCCAGTTGTACCAATGGACTTCTTTGGCTTACAAGGTAAAGAACACCAAGCAACTACCATTTAACATGTAATTCATACTGTTATGGCATTCGAAAATTTGTTATTTTAGAGAACTATTTCCTTAATTTGTAATGTTCCAAGCCCAGAGTCTGTTGTCCATGAGTAAACAAACAACTTATCTTTCTAAAGGTGTAGCATGATAATTGATAATGATAGGTACTGGAAACTCAAGAAAGAAAGCACGAAGGTTCTTCCAACGACCTCCTTCCTTCAACGTCTTACCACTTAATTCTCTTATAATGTAAACCTTAGTAATAAGAGGATATTTATCAATAATTATAATAATTTACTAATTTTTATTTTGTGACCATAAGTTTTATTGATGATATTAAAAATCTATTTTTTTTGTTTAAATTTCTTTATACCCCTAACTTTTATGTTTTTTTTTTCTTGCTCAACCCCATAAGTTTTATGTGTTGCTCTGCACCTTTGAGTCATAGTGGAGGAGCCTTTGATGTGCCATTATTTTCTCCTATTTCTTAACCCTTTTTGCACCATTTTAATTACTGATTAGTCTTAATTGTCAAATTAATTAGGCAGTTTTATTAGTTGGGCTCATTAAGCTAATTTGATGTTTTTAATCTAATTTCAGGAATTAATGAAGCATTGGGCTTAATCTGGATTTTGGTCGTGGACTTAAAGAGGGAAAATAAATCAACGTTTACCTTAGTTAATTTTTAATTAGGAGATTGCAATTTTATTTTATGTTGTTCAGTGTTTATTTCGTTTTGGGCCAGAATAATGTAATAGGGCCCAGTGACTCTGAGTGACCCTTATAAATAGTAGCCTTGGGATTCGTGTAAGGGGCTATTCTGTTAGGCTATTATTCAGAGCATAGGGTTTAGGGTTTTACGTTTTGGAGCTTATTGTTACTGTTCACATAATGCACTTTTCCATTCTCTGCTTCTAATTGCAATTTCGTTTTTATTTCTTCTTATGCCTTTAGTTTCATTTACGTTTCTACTTTAGTTTCATTCTCGTTTCTATTTCCAGTTTCATTTACGTGTCTGCCTTTAGCTTCAATTGTGTTTTCTGTTTTTGGTTGAAATTATGGAGGGCTAAATTTCTAGTGTTGTTTCCTTTTGAGGACGAAGCTTAACTCTCTTCGAGGTTTTGTTTGTAATGTAGTTTCCTGGCAGTTTTCCCTTCACCAATTAATCCACATGCGTTTTGTTAATCTATGCACGCTTCGTGTTCGATTAATTGCCTTTGTGCTTAAATTGCGTTTGTGCTTAATGAACAAGGGGTTAATTGGTGTATGTGTTGCTTAATCACATATTGACAGTCCTAAATTGATTTTCGCTTAGTAAATTAAAATAGGGTTGGATTAAGTGATGAACTGTTAGGGACGAATTCTTCATTACCTACGACAAGAGATTGGCTTCTGAATCAGAGGAAACAACACGTTTTTACTATTATTAATTTCGTATTCCAGTTCGCTTGTTCTTTAATTCACACAACAAACAACCCCCCCGTTGTTACTGTTACTGCAAGTATATTATGAACATTTGGTTTATCATTGCTCGTTCGGAAACGACCTAGGATCACTTCCTAGTTACTGAATTTTAATGTTTATTTGATTCGGGTACGGCTTTGATTAAGTTTGGCGCCGTTGCCGGGGAGCAGTGTCCAAAGGTTCATAATAGCTAGTGTTTCATGTTTTATGTTTAGTTGTTTTATGCTTTCGTGTTGTGTTAGTGTGTTTAGTGTGGTATGTTGTTTTAGTTTTTCTGTTCAGCACTTCCCCTGTTTCAGATTTTGTGTTTTGCTGTGAATAGTGCTTTGCGATGGATTTAGTGACCACTTTTGCTGAACTAGAAAATAGGGTAGTAGTGCAAATCCCTTAGCAACGGATTTAGAGACCACACTTGCTGAATTAATTGGGATTTTTTGTTTTGGTAGCTAGAGTTCTTATTTTTGGCTGAATTTTTTTGTAGTCACTTCTTTTTATCCATATTTTGTGGGAAAAATAGTTGGAACCCTTAGTTTGGTCAGATTTGAAAATTCTAAAAAAGTAGCAAATTTGATTTTTGTCAAAACTTCAAACGGCCATAACTTTTTCTCCGGTTATTAGAATCGCTATTGTTATATATGTATTTGGGGTAGAAAAAAATCCGGCTGAGGTCTCCTTCTTCCAAAAATTGTGATTCTGTCAAAAGTTTTTTTATTTTCCAAGTATTACTCTCTTATTTTTCTTAACATATCATTTTTAGCTTCTATAGTTAGACTTTGAATTTTTGTTTAAAATTTTTTTTGCTATCTTCACATCATTTTATAAGGTTGCTCACACAATTTCAAGTCATTTGGATATCATTTAATGGTAGTTGCAGTTCAAACCTACACTATTACTTGCATGAGAAAGCAACTAGTTGTGCATGCTAAATGTAGTGTATGACTAGAGGTAATCCATCTGATTACAACCCTTTGATTATGATATAGATAGGACATTTCATATATTAGTTAGGCATCATTTTATACCTTTTGAGCATCCTGAGCATTCTGTTACTGGTGAGTCTGTGCATCTTGTGATTGGTGATTTTGAACATCCTGATTTTGAGCCTCTGGAGACATGGAGAGAAGTATGATAGATACTACCATGGTGGAGCCTCTGGAGACATGACCCCTGCTGAAGCCAGGAATTTAATTGAGAAGATGGCTTCCAACTCCAAACAATTTAGCGCCAGAAATGATGCTATAGTCATTAGAGGAGTGCATGAGGTAGCCACAAACTCATCTACATCATCTGAAACTAAGAAGCTTGAAGGTAAGCTAGATGCCTTGGTTAACTTGGTAACCCAACTGGCCATGAATCAGAAATCTGCACCTATCACAAGACTCTGTGGTTTATGCTCCTCTACCGACCAACATACAGACCTTTTTCCTTCTGTGCAATAATCTGGAGCAATTGAACAGCCTGAAGCATATGCTGCAAACATCTACAATAGACCTCCTCAAGCTCAGCAGCAAAATTAGCCACAACAGAACAATTATGACCTCTCCAGCAACAGGTACAATCCCGGGTGGAGGAATCATCCCAACCTTAGATGGTCGAGTCCTCCACAACAGCAGCAGCAGCAACAACAACAACCTTATTTTCAGAATGCTGCTGGCCCAAGCAGACCATACGTTCCTCCACCAATCCAGCAGCAACAACAACAACAGCAACCGCAACAGCCCTAAAAATAGAAAACAGTTGAGGCCCCTCCGCAACCTTCCCTTGAAGAACTTGTGAGGCAAATGAGTATACAAAACATGCAGTTTCAACAAGAGACCAGAGCCTCCATTCAGAGCTTAACTAATCAGATGGGACAATTGGCTACACAGTTAAATCAACAATAGTCCCAGAATTCTGACAAGCTGCCTTCTCAATCTGTCCAGAATCCAAAAAATGTGAGTGTCATTTCATTGAGGTCGGGAAAGCAGTGTCAAGGACCTCAACCAGTAGCATCTTCCTCATCCGCAAATGAACCTGCCCAACTTCACTCTACTCCAGAAAAAGATGATGACAAAAATTTAAAGAGTAAGTTAACTAACAATTTTTTTGAGGTGAATCTTCCACTGGTAATTCTGATTTACAGAAGTAGCATATCCCTCTTCCATTCCCTCCAAGAGCAATTTCCAACAAAAAAAAATGGAAGAGGCAGAGAAGGAGATCTTGGAGACATTTAGAAAAGTAGAGGTAAACATACCTCTGCTAGATGCAATAAAGCAAATTCCAAGATATGCTAAATTCTTGAAGGAGTTGTGCACTAATAAGCGAAAGCTTAAAGGAAGTGAAAGAATTAGCATGGGCAGAAATGTCTCTGCATTGATTGGTAAATCTGGTTGCAATAAAGCAAATTCCAAGATATGCTAAATTCTTGAAGGAGTTGTGCACTAATAAGCGAAAGCTTAAAGGAAGTGAAAGAATTAGCATGGGCAGAAATGTCTCTGCATTGATTGGTAAATCTGTCCCCCAAATCCCTGAAAAATGTAAAGATCCAGGTACATTCAGCATACCTTGTATTATAGGGAATAGTAAGTTTGACAATGCCATGCTAGATTTAGGAGCTTTTATTAGTGTTATGCCTCTGTCAATTTTTAATTCTCTA
Source organism: Glycine soja (assembly GCF_004193775.1). Classification (NCBI taxonomy): domain Eukaryota; kingdom Viridiplantae; phylum Streptophyta; class Magnoliopsida; order Fabales; family Fabaceae; genus Glycine; species Glycine soja. The sequence continues at coordinate 16,719,993 of NC_041018.1, read as the reverse complement.
TCTCTTGGTCTCTTGCAGTCAACTGATGTGGTAATTCATTTAGCTAATAGAAGTGTTGCATATCCTGCTGGTTTCATAGAGGATGTCTTAGTTAGAGTTGGTGAACTGATTTTCCCTGTTGATTTTTATATTTTGAATATGGAGGAGGGATTTTCTCAAGGATCAGTTCCCATCATTCTAGGCAGACCTTTTATGAAAACTGCTAGAACTAAGATTGATGTATATGCAGGCACACTATCTATGGAGTTTGGTGATATAACTGTTCATTTTAATATTCTTGATGCTATAAAACACCCATCTGGAGATCTTTCTATATTTCGTGCTGAAATAATTGACCATGTTGTTGATGAATACATGACTGATCTTCATTCTAATATGCATGCTTGTCACTCTTCATGCATTGAATCTGAATTTGCACTTGATTATATGTCTGAATTTGATGCTGAGAGTGAATATGAATTTGAATCTAGTGATGTTTTACCTCTTAAGATTGATTTTATAGAGTCAGATAGAACTAACCATATTTCAGGAAGTACACATACCTCTAACTTTCTTTATGAGGTACAGGCTGAGGAACCATCTCTTTCTACCGCTATCCAGCCAGCCACACCATAATTGAAGCCTCTGCCATCAAATTTAAAATATGCTTACTTGGATGGTAGCAAAAGTTTTCCAGTAATTATATTTGCCTCCCTTGTTGAAGAGCAAGAGGAGAAGCTGTTATCTGTTCTCAAGAAGCATAAGAAGGCTATAGGCTGGACCCTGGCGGACATTCCTGGTATTAGCCCATCCACATGTATGCATCGAATAAATTTAGAGGATGGGGCTAAACCAGTAAGAAAACCACAGAGAAGACTCAACCCGGTGATTCTTGATGTAGTGAAGAAGGAGGTAACCAAGCTTTTGCAAGCTGGAATCATTTATCCTATCTCCGACAGCCAATGGGTAAGTCCCGTCCAGGTAGTCCCGAAGAAAACAGGCCTCACCGTGATAAAAAATGAGAAGGAGGAGCTGATTCCTACTCAGGTGCAGAACAGTTGGAGAGTCTGCATCAACTATAGGAGGCTGAACCAAGTTACCAAAAAAGACCATTTTCCCCTGCCATTCATTGACCATATGCTTGAATGCCTGGCAGGTAAATCTCACTACTGTTTCCTTGATGGTTTTTCTGGTTATATGCAAATCACTATTGCTCATGAGGATCAAGAAAAAACCATATTCACCTGCCCCTTCGGCACTTTTGCCTATAGGAGAGTGCCTTTCGGCCTGTGCAATGCCCCTGGTACCTTCTAGCGGTGCATGATCAGTATTTTCAGTGATTTTTTAGAAAATTGCATAGAGGTGTTTATGGATGATTTCACTGTATATGGATCCTCTTTTGATGTTTGTTTGGATAGTCTGGCCAAGGTTTTGAATAGATGCATTGAAACTAATCTTGTTCTAAATTTTGAAAAATGTCATTTTATGGTTGAGCAAGGTATAGTTTTAGGCCACATTATTTCCAATAAGGGCATTGAAGTAGATCCTGCCAAAATTTCTATTATTTCCCAATTGCCTTACCCCTCTTGCGTGCAAGAGGTGCGATCTTTTCTTGGTTATGCAGGATTCAACAGGCGCTTTATAAGAGATTTTAGCAAAGTAGCCCTTCCACTATCCAACTTGTTGCAAAAGGAGGTGGAGTTTGACTTTAATGATAAATGCAAAGAGACTTTTGATTGCCTCAAAAGAGCACTGACTACCACCCCCATCATCCAGGCACCCGACTGGACAACCCCTTTTGAGCTTATGTGTGATGCATCAAATTATGCATTGGGGGCTGTCCTTGCTCAGAGAATTAATAAAATGCCTAGGGTGATATATTATGCTTCTAGGACTTTAGATACTGTCCAAGCGAATTATACTACTACTGAGAAAGAGCTACTAGCCATAGTTTTTGCTCTTGAAAAATTTCGTTCTTATTTGCTTGGTACTCGCTTTATTGTTTTTACTGACCATGCAGCTTAAATGTACTTGTTAAAGAAGGCTGATTCAAAGCCTAGGTTGATCCGATGGATGCTCTGGCTCCAAGAGTTTGACTTGGAGATTCGTGATAGGTGCGGAGCACAAAATTTAGTTGCTGATCATTTGAGTCGGATTGAACATGTATCTGATGAGGACTCACCCATTCAGGATGATTTCCCAGATGATCATTTATATATATTGTATAGTATTTCTGATTCTGTTTCTACTCCCTGGTTTGCTAACATTGTCAATTATTTAGTTGCTTCTGTTTTTCCTCCCTTAGCATCTAAGGCCCAAAAAGATAAAATTAAAAGTGATGCTAAGCATTTTATTTTGGGATGACCCCTACTTGTGGAAATTGTGCAGTGATCAGGTCATTAGACGATGCATTCCAGATCATGAGACTGACTCAGTCCTGCAGTTCTATCATTCTTCCGCACCAGGAGGTCATCTGGGTGTTCAAAGGACAGCTCGCAAAGTGCTTGACTGTGGCTTTCATTGGCCCACCATCTTTAAAGATGCATGGAAGATTTGTAGCACTTGTGAGCAGTGTCAGAGAGCAGGAAGTGCACTTACGTGGCGGCAACAAATGCCTCAGCAACCCATGCTATTTTGTGAGGTGTTTGATGTCTGAGGCATAGATTTCATGGGCCCTTTTCATGTCACTTTTGGTTATGTTTACATTCTCCTTGCAGTTGATTATGTTTCAAAATGGGTGGAAGCCAAGCCCACTAGAACTAATGATGCTAAGGTTGTTGCAGATTTTGTCAGATCTAATCTGTTTTGTAGGTTTGGAGTACCTAAAGCAATTGTTAGTGATCAAGGTACCCATTTTTGCAACAAATCAATGCATGCCTTGCGTAAAAAGTACGGGGTTGTACACAGGGTATCCACACCATACCACCCCCAAACCAATGGACAGGCAGAAATTTCTAACAGGTAGATCAAGAGAATTTTGGAGAAGATTATGCAACCAAGCAGGAAAGATTGGAGTACCAGGCTTGATGATGCTCTTTGGGCACATCGGACTGCCTACAAAGCACCCATAGGAATGTATCATTATCAGGTTGTCTTTGGAAAGGCATGTCATCTTCCAGTGGAGATTGAGAACAAAACATACTGGGCAGTGAAGACCTATAACTTCTCTATGGATCAAGCTGGTGAGGAAAGAAAGTTGCAACTGAGTGAGTTAGATGAAATCCGCCTAGAAGTGTACGAGAATGCCAAGTTCTACAAAGAAAAGACCAAGAAGTTCCATGATAGCATGATAATTAAGAAGGACTTCATTGTTGGGAAAAAAGTGTTATTGTATAATTCTAGGCTTGGACTCACGAGTGGGAAGTTGAGGTCTAAGTGGATTGGTCCTCTTGTTGTTACTAATGTTTTTCCTTATGGTACAGTTGAGATCAAAAGCGACTCCACAAACAAGAGCTTCAAGGTCAATTGACACCGACTTAAGCCATTCCTCACAAACCCTTCTTTAGTGGACGTAGTGGTGGAAGAGACTTCCTTACTCCACCCTACTCTTCCTCCACCATGACTTAGGGAGTTCTTCTTTTCCTATCCCCTTCTTTGCTTTTATTACACTTGTCCAATTCTATTTGATGGTTTAATTGCTTTTAATCTTTTAATTGTGCTACATTGAGGACAATGTGTTGTTTAAGTATGGGGGGGAGTGTTCTTTGGTTTTGCTAGTTTTGTTGGTTTTGTTAAATTTGTTAATTTTGTTAGTTTTTTTGGTTTTCTAGTTTAATATTTTAGGTCAATTCTGTTTGTATGTACAACTTTGCATGTTTTTCTTTGAATTATAGGATATGTTTAAGAAATGGGTAATTGTTTTGAAAATAAAAGTCTCTTGACATTTTGTGATTTGCAATCCTTGTTTTTCCTCTACATGTCATGATAGTTTTGAAAGCTCAATTTGGAAGTGATAAGTTTACCACTGTGAGAATTTGAGTCATCCATCAACATAATCATTTGGTGTGTTTTGCCCCATTGATTGCTTGCACAATAGCCTTGGCTTGATTCTTGTTAATGCTTCCTAATTCACATGCATATTTCGAAATGATTTAGGCAATTTTGTTCTTATAAGCCTCTAGCCAAATGGACTTACCTTGAATTAATTCCTTTGATAGCCCTTTTGAGCCTTGTTTCCCTTTCCTTGTTTTGAAGCTCACTACAAGCCTTAAATGAAAAACCATGATATCACCTTACCCTTAAGGAATTTTGGAGCTTTGGAATTGTTTTGGGAATAAGTGTGGGGGGGGGGGGTGTTTGTTGGATAACATGTTTTGTTGGCTATGCGTCATGATGTATTTTTGGGCCATACTGATGTACATTGTATGTGGGTTAAATGTTGAACATGCTGCTGAATGATATGCTAGTTCTCAAATGCTACTACTTCTAAAAAAAAATTTCAAGTTGAATCAATTCGAAAAAAAGAAAAAAGAAAAGAAATAAAGATGAGTGAATAAGATCTTAAATAGAAAAGGAATGATGAGACTCTTGGTTCTACTCTTTATGTTTAAATTTTATCTTTAGGTCTTCTTATTTTTTTCTTAATATGCACTTATTCCCCATTGCTCTTCTATTCCTTTGGGATTTAGCTACTTATCTCTTCATGTTAGATGTTAGATGTTACCCATTCCTTTCATTCCTTGATGCTCATTGAGAAATATGTGAATGTTTTTTGTTTGTCTCTCTTTGATATCCTTGGATTTTGTTCTTTGTTTCATTTTTCTCAAGAGTGCAAAAGGCTAAGTATGGGGGGTTTTGATGTGCCATTATTTTCTCCTATTTCTTAACCCTTTTTGCACCATTTTAATTACTGATTAGTCTTAATTGTCAAATTAATTAGGCAGTTTTATTACTTGGGCTCATTCATTAATTAGACCGAAGAACGATGAAGAATGACCATAATTTGTCTCTGCATGTCACATGACCTCAGGGTCAGTATGACAGAGATTGTGGGGCGGTTGACAAAATCGAGGCTCTTGCTCCTACGTATCCTCAATGAGGAACTCAGACCTACGTAGTTCTGGATAACTGTGAGATAAGATAGTCTCGGTGTTCTCTGCACTAAAATGCGAACATGCTTTAGTAAAGAGACAAAACTTCCAACTGATTAGAGCAACATATGCTTTTTGGATGAAAAACAATGTGTCTACCGATATTGGATGTTAGCATTTCGTTTCTAAATGACCATTTAAAGGAAACATTGGGTTCAACAAAAATAGAAGAAAATCACTCAAAGTGTATCAATCTCACACGGGTAAGTTTTTCATCCTAATTCCGAACCATAGATATGTCATGACTTGATTTTGCAAACCATTTCCTATCAAATCAAAGATTACATGCGTGACCATGGATCAATAGGACTTTTCTTGGGAATGGTTTTTTTTGGTGGGAAATTTGGCTTTGAGTGTTTTTGTGTAGCGTGAGGCAAACAAGTCACCGACGCACAGGATTTTGGTTGGCAACCAAAGGGAGAGGACCACTTTAGGTTGTGGTTTCCTTTCCTTTTTTGTTTACTTGGTGATAATTCTGTATTGTTCAGATGTTGTCTAATCCAAAGACCTTTCTGCATATTTCTTCTATTTTCTTCCGATCCTTGATCGGGAATTTTCTTTCTTCTTCTTTTTTTTTTTTGCTTTCTCCCACTCTTTAATTGGGAATTTTCTCATTTTCTCCTTTTTTTCTTTTTTTGTTTTCTTCCAAGAGCAAGGTTTATGGTAAGTTGGGATTTTGGCTCAAGGCTTGTAGAACGGCTGGACAGGATATATGTCAGGGTTTGGCCAGCGGTTCGGGGATAAAGGGGATGCCCCACATTATTTCCATAATACACATGCAACAATGATGATTTAGAAATTTATGCAAAACTAGTCATGCATGCACCCATGTGGACACTCAAGTGTCAAGTTTTTATGGTCATGTGATGCTAGGGCTCATGATTCATTTCCTCTATTTAAGTCAACCCAATGTTTCCAAAATATGTTCTTTTATCAATTTGTGCATTCATCCGAGTCCATTTTGGGTGTTCGGGAAAATTTTCACAGCATTCACCCTTCAGGAGTATACACATTTTTTTTTCAAAAATTGATTATGATCATTGAAAATTTGCAAAGAAAAGCTGGAAATTATCTCCTTTCAAAAAGCATGTAGGGTTTTTAAGCTAGACAACTTATTATTCATTTTTCTTTTTTCTTTCTTTTTCTTTTTCTTCTTTCCCCTTTTTTTTCTTCTTTTTTAAGTTATTATCATTTTTTCATTTCCTCTCTCTCTTTTTTTCTTTTTCTCTCTGAAAAGGTCATGCGGACAAGGGCGCACACTACCTACTTGTTGGATCGAGTGGCCTCAGAATAATTAAGAAGGGGGGTTGAATTAATTATTCCTAAACCTTTACTAATTAAAAAATTACTCTTCTAAGGCTTTTACTAAATTGTTAAGAGAATGAGGAGTAGAAGAGAAACTTAACATAAAGTAAAAGCGGAAATTAAATGCGCAGTGGAAAGTAAAAGAGTAGGGAAGAAGGAAACAAACACACAAGAGTTTTTATAATGGTTCGGCAACAACCCGTGCCTACATCTAGTCCCCAAGCGACCTGCGGTCCTTGAGATTTCTTTCAACCTTGTAAAAAACCTTTTACAAGAAAAGATCCACAAGGGATGTACCCTCCCTTGTTCTCTTTGAAACCCTAGTGGATGTACCCTTCACTAGAACTGATCCACAAGAGATGCACCCTCTCTTGTTCTCAGTCAAACCCAAGTAGATGTACCCTCGAGTGGCCTCAGAATAATTAAGAAGTGGGGTTGAATTAATTATTCCTATACCTTTACTAATTAAAAAATTACTCTTCTAAGGCTTTTACTAAATTGTCAAGAGAATAATGAGTAGAAGAGAAACATAACAGAAAGTAAAAGCGTAAATTAAATGCACAGCGGAAATTAAAAGAGTAGGGAAGAAGGAGACAAACACACAAAAGTTTTTATACTGGTTCGGCAACAACCCGTGCCTACATCCAGTCCCCAAGCGACCTGCGGTCCTTGAGATTTCTTTCAACCTTATAAAAATCCTTTTACAAGCAATGATCCACAAGGGATGTACCCTCCCTTGTTCTCTTTGAACCTAGTGGATGTACCCTCCACTAGAACTGATCCACAAGAGATGTACCCTCTCTTGTTCTCAGTCAAACCCAAGTAGATGTACCATCTACTTGTACCACAAAGGATGTACCCTCCAATGTGTTAAGACAAAGATCTCAGGCGGTTAAACCTTTGATACTTTGTGAATGGGGATACAAAAGAATTCTCAGGTGGTTAGTCCTTTGAATACTTTTGTATAAGGGAAAGGGAAGAATCAAAAGAATTCTCTGACAAGGGAGAAAGGAGACACAAAAGAATTCAGGCGGTTAGTCCTTGACGAATTCTTTTTGACAAAGGGAGAAGAGAATGAAAAAGATGAATAGCACAAGTTTTCAAGGTTTAGAAAACCAGAAAACTTTAGAAAGCTTTTGGTACAAAGAAGAAGAAGAAGTTCAAAGAGATTCAAGGCTTGTAAAGGATTGATTGAATAAGTGTAAAGTGTATTGAAAAGCAAATCAAAGCCTTGCATTTATAGACTCTTCATGTCTGGTCAAGAGGACTTTTTAGAAGAGTTATAACTTTTAGAAAAACTTAAAATCAATTTGAAAAAGTCAAAAACCATTTGAAGAGTTACATCTTTTGATTTATTCAGAAACAATCACTGGTAATCGATTACCAAATCAGTGTAATCGATTACACAAAGCTTTTATGTGAAAGGATGTGACTCTTCATATTTGAATTTGAATTTCAACGTTCAAAGGCACTGGTAATCGATTACCAAAACATTGTAATCGATTACAACTTTTTGAAATTAATTGGAACGTTGTAAATTCAATTTGAAAACTTTTTCAAAACAATTTTGCTACTGGTAATCGATTACAACAATTTGGTAATCGATTACCAGAGAGTAAAAACTCTTTGGTAAACATGTTTTGAGAAAAATCATATGCTACTCAATTTTTGAGAAAAACTTTTCATACTTATCTTGATTAAGCCTTCTCTTTATTCTTGAATCTTGAGTCTTGAATCGTGATCTTGATTCTTGAGATCTTGAACCTTGAATCTTGATCTTGATTCTTAAAATCTTGAACCTTGAATCTTGATTCTTGACTCTAAACTTTCTTCTTGAGTCTTGAATTCTTCTTGATTCTTATCTTGAACTCTTGAATTGTTCTTGATTCACTTGAGTTGTTCTTTGATTGATCTCTTTGAGCTTTTTGTCATCATATTTTGTTATTATCATTGTTATCATCAAAACACCTTTGAATCACCTTTGATTCATCATGAAGCTTTGCTTCTACACTACTTGTGTCTAACCACAAGGTAAACGAAAAAAACCGCGCGAAATGATAAGTCGCAAAAAAAATGGTGATGAAATAATTGGGAGGCATAACGCAAAATTTCTAACAGAAACAACAAAAAATAATAACAGCAACGTTAGTAACCATATAGACAATAACAGAAAACAGTAATGTCAATAGCAATATAGACAATAACAGAAAACAATAATGTCAATAACAAAAGTGCGGTGACCTCGGTCACGTGGCTCCGCTTCCTCCCAAGAAACTGAGCAAGTCAGTCATTTCTTCATCCATACGGGCCTCCTCTGCCTCACCGGTGGATCCTGTGGGCTCCTCCCCTGCCTGGGCCTCGGGCTAGTCTCCGGGCCATGTGACATTAGCCCCAAACTTCTCTGGAGTAGGGCATGCAAAAGGAGCGAAACCCTGCCCCTGCTGACTAAGGCTGAACCGGTAGAGACACTCATGTATCTGCACCTGCCCCCGGTGGTTGGCCGCCTGCTGGCGAACCAAGTGCTGTAGATAACGCTCCATGCCTAGTGATCCAGCGGGATCGGCCTGATCAGGTGGGGGTGATGCGTCTGCGACCTGATGTGCATCACCCTGTGCCTACCTAGGCGTGCAGTACTTCTCGATAAAGGCCCGGGTGATCGGCGGTCGGACCACCATACTGGGGGTGACGGGAACCTCGAATGACTGGCAGAGGCCCGTGATCAACGCCGGAAACCCCAGGGCCCTGTTAGACTTATCCGGGTCCAGAGGGTGCCTGGTGGGTGGCATACCTGCAAACAAATAGATGGCGTCAGCAATCACCTGGGCCACGTGGACGCTCATCCGTGTCAGGATGGCATATACCAACTGGCACTTAGGCAAATGGAGATCGGAGTTATGATCGCTAAGCAAAACATTGCTAAGCAACAGTGTCATCCACGTTTGGGTCAAAGTGGTCATGCTGGTGCGCATGATCCGCACCTGCCTCCCTGCAGCAGTCCAGGCGAAATCCTGCCCCGGTGTGCATAACAGCTGGGCAATGGCCTCCTCGTCGAACACGTCGGCCCTATTCCTCCTCTGGCTGAACTCACACTGTTGGCCTTCCTCCAAAACTAGCGGGTCACCCAGGAACTGGCTGAGGGCATCTGTGTCAAAGGGAATCCACTGACCCCTCACCCATGAACGCATGTCTCGCACTCCCTCTTCTGTGGGCCAAGCATTAGCATAGAACTCTAGGACTATCTCTGGGTCAAACTTAGCCATGGGAGTCACCAGCGATGTCCAATGTCTGCGAGATATCTCCTCCTGAAAGTCCGTATACTCATCCTCCCTGAGCTGGACGCGCCTCTTTCTGTGGAACAACCATCCTTTAATGGCCTCGAAGCGCTGCTGGTGCTCGGCGCTCCGGAAACGGTGACTATCAAACTTGGGGGTGGCACTAGACCCTTCCGCTGCGGTGTCTCTTCTAGACCTCTTCATGGAAAGCTTTTTCGGAGCCATTTCCTGCGAAGACAAACGTTTGGAAAGTCAATTTACAAGGAAGTGTCATTTTAAAGGCTGACCAAGTAAAAATGGCATACAACTGCTTCCAACACAAACATCAATTTAAATTTAGGGCAAACTCACATACATACTTTTATGATCATACATGCGCGCAAGATGCTTTGTTACCTAAAAACTATACTCATGCACATTCAAAGCGTTTTGCTACCCGAATTACATACATGCATTTTTTTGCTAAACTTATACACATGCATACTTGAAGTATTTTTGCTACCCAAAGATTATTACATTTCATGCGTATTCAAGTATCTTGCTACTCAAATTACATTTCAATTCAACAAGGCTTTTGGTGAGGTATCTTTTTGCTATCTATATGCAACATACATATATCTTGTGAGGTATTTTGCCACCTACTCTACATCTATATGTGCATGATGAACAACATTCTCAAACATGTAGGTGTAAGGAAAACATCATGGTGCAGCCCAAAAAATCAACTGCTAGCCTAAAGGGAAATCCCTATCACAATGCTTTCATTTTCATGCTTTCTTGCACTCAAAACCAAAGGCTTGGATTCCTTGGTCTAAGTCCTTAATTTGGGCACTTATTCTAACCTCTACAAGCTGTCCATATACACATAAGTCAGCCCCACAATCCAAAGTTCACAAAACCATGCCCAAATTCCATTGAGGCATTTCACCGAGCACTTGGTGGGCGCACTTTTGGGTACCAATAACAAGGGAATAGGGGCAATGTGGCTTGCCCCATCATTTCAGAACACAACCTAGGCCTAAGGCCATTCGCTACAACCCCTCAATTCAAAGAAACAAAGCATAAATTTGCCCCAAATTGTCTCATGGAATTGGTCAAATTATGTACCATTCAAAGCATAAAAGGCATCAATGAAAAGCTAGAAACCGAAGGGTAGTGCACTTACTTGTATGGAGTGACCAAAAACACTAAGAATGGAAGAAAAAGTGCAAAAATGGTGGACTAGGGGCAAAAATCTGCAAATCCCGTGGGTGTTTGTGTTTTTTGAATGAGGGAGGGAAGTTTTGGGTGGAGAGAAACTCCCCCTCCCTCGTTTTTATGGTTCCAGGTGCAGGGGTGCTCGCCCAGGCGAGCTAACCCTGTATGTATATATATATATATATATATATATATATATATATATATATATATATATATATATATATATATATATATATATATATATATATATATTGGGAAGACACAGGTATGCGCTCTCTACGGGTCGGCGTTCGCTTACTCGAACTCCCTTAGGGTAGATTAGGCATCCGACATTTACTTTAAAGACACAACAGTAATAATTACTGGGAATTTAAAGGATACTAGGCTGCCTCCCAGTTGCGCTTTCCGCTTGTCCAGAGCTGGGCATGGGACGATGATCTATCGATCGTGATCCTAGCCTTTGCTTGCTTCCGTCCCTAACTACCTGAAAACAGGCAACAACATTGCGCAACAAACTGTGGCTGCATTACCATTTACCTTGATTGGTCTCTACCTTTGGATCCGGCCCAGCATTTGACCATTGCCTAAGACGATTCTGATCCTGTCATAAGATAACAAAATATGCATGTGTATGCGTATGCATGAGCGTTTTCAAATGCAACAATCTTTTTAGTGAAAGCTGGTCAGGTCCAGTTTTAATTAAGCGCTTGGGGCATCCCATGGACTGAGCAAAAAAGCTCAGGTTATCAAATTCTAGACATAGTTTGAAACACAAAGTGAGAACCGGAACCTTAATCCCATGTTCTTTTCTTTTAAAAGACTGCGATGAGAAATTATAGAGGACAAGAATCCTTGGGGGAAACCAAGAAGGACACACAAAAAATAAAAGAACATGCAACGACTTCCTCAATTGCCCTAGATCCTAAGCGTAGTACCGCTTGACAACATCAGAGTTCACGGGTGAAGGTAGCTCCTCGCCATCCATGCTGGTGAGCACCAGGGCCCCTCCGGAGAAAGCCCTTTTTACAACGAAAGGCCCTTCGTAGTTCGGGGCCCACTTCCCTCTGTTGTCTTTCAGTGCTTGGGAGACTTTCTTCAACACCAAGTCCCCTTCGCTGAACCGACGTGTACATACCTTTTTGTCTAAAGTGTTCTTCACTCAATTCTGCTATAAATGCCCATGACTCATGGCGGCCAAACGCTTGCCTTCTATGAGATTAAGTTGATCGAAACGTGCTTGGGCCCATTCCGATTCCTTTAATCCGGATTCCTCCAAGATTCTTAATGACGGGACTTCCACCTCAAACGGTAGCACAACCTCCATTCCATATACCAATGAGAACGGTGTTGCCCCGGTTGATGTGCGCATTGAGGTTCGGTAACCATGTAACGCGAATGGGAGCATCTCGTGCCAATCCTTGTATGGCATGGTCATCTTCTGGATAATCTTCTTAATATTCTTATCGGCTGCCTCCACGGCTCCGTTCATCTTTGGTCGGTAGGGCATGGAATTGTGATGTTGGATTTTAAACTCCTCGCATATTTCCCCCATCATCTTGTTATTCAAGTTGGTGTCGTTGTCTGTGATAATCTTCCTTGGCAAACCGTATCGGCAGATGATTTCCCTCTTAATGAACCTGACCACCACACTCCCGGTGACGCTAGTGTACAACGCGGCTTCTACCCACTTAGTGAAGTAATCAATCGCCACTAGGATGAAATGATGTCCATTTGCAGCTTTGGGCTCTATGGCCCCAATCACATCTATTCCCCACATGGAAAACGGCCACGGCGCGGCCAAGACATTCAGAGGCAGGGGCGGAGCGTTGACATTGTCTGTGAATGTCTGGCATTTGTGACATTTCCTCACATGGAGACAGCAATCACTTTCCATGGTGAGCCAATAGTAACCTGCCCTTAAGATCTTTCTAGCCATGGCGTGCCCATTAGCGTGCGTACCAAAAGAGCCCTCATGGACCTCCCCCAGCATGTTTTCTACTTCTTTAGTGTTCACGTAGCATAGCAGAACCATGTCATGGTTTCTTTTGTATAGTATGCTTCCGCTCATGAAGAAGCCGACCGCCAATCTCTTCAATGTCCTTTTGTCGTTGTTGGAAGCCTCCGGTGAGTACTTTTTGCTTTCAACGTATCGCTTGATATCGAAGTACCAAGGCTTACCGTCCCGTTCCTCTTCCACCCAGCAACAATGTGCGGGTCTGCCACGACACCAGAACTCAATGTACGGTAGGTCCCCGTACAGTGTTAGCTGGAACATGGGCGCCAAAGTGGCAAGCGCATCTGCCATTTGATTTTCCTCTCGGGGAACGTGATGGAAGGAGATCTCATCAAAGAAACCAACCAACTCCTTGATATAGGCTTGGAAGGGTATCAGCTTGGGGTCTCTAGTTTCCCATTCCCCTCTCAGTTGGTGAATCACCAGTGTTGAGTCCCCGTACACCTTGAGTAGCTTGACATTGGAGTCAATTGTTGCCTGGACGGCCAGGGCGCATGCTTCATACTCAGCCATATTGTTGGTGCAGTTAAACCCCAGCCTGGCTGTGAAAGGTATACATTGATTGTCCGCAGAGACCAATACTGGCCCAACGCCATGGCCTAGAACGTTTGACGCTCCATCAAACCACACGATCCACTTGTCCCAGTCCTCGTCTAGATTTTCCTCAAACAGGGCCATGATGTCCTCATCTGGGAACTCGGGATGCATGGGTTGATAGTCGTTGAGAGGCTGCTGAGCCAAATAATCTGCTAAGGCGCTTCCTTTTATCGCCTTTTGGGTGTTGTAAACTATATAGAACTCAGATAGCAAAACCTACCACCGGGTGATCCTCCCTATGAGAGCAGGCTTCTCAAAGATGTACTTAATCGGATCCATCTTGGATATCAACCAGGTGGTATGGCTCAGCATGTATTGTCTTAGACGGTGGGACGACCAGACTAAAGCACAACACGTTCTTTCAAGCAGGGAGTATTTCATTTCAAAGGCCGTGAACTTCTTACTCAAGTAGTAGATAGCGCGCTCTCTCTTCCCGGACTTGTCATGTTGCCCCAGCATACATCCCATCGACTCGTCCAAAATCGTCATATACAAGATGAGAGGCCTTCTGGGTACCGGCGGCATAAGCACGGGAGGGTTCATGAGACACTGTTTGATCCTTCCAAACGCCTCTTGACAATCCTCGTTCCAGCAAACAGATTGGTTTTTGCATAAGAGTTTGGACAATGGCTCACAGATAGCGGTGAACTGTGATATGAATCTGGCAATGTAGTTCAAACGCCCCAGGAAACCTCGGACCTGCCTTTCGGTACGCGGTTCTGGCATCTCAAGGATGGCTTTTACCTGTTTGGGGTCAACCTCTATCCCTTTCTGGCTTACGATGAAACCTAGAAATTTCCCTGACTTGACCCCGAAGGTGCACTTAGCGGGGTTTAAGCTCAATTGATATTTCCTAAGCCTTTTGAACAACTTTCGCAATTTGACAAGGTGTTCCTCCTCGGTCTTAGACTAGGCAATTATGTTGTCCACATAGACCTCGATTTCTCGGTGCATCATATCGTAGAACAAAGTCACCATAGCCCGTTGATAAGTTGCCCCGACGTTCTTGAGTCCAAAGAACATCACCTTATAACAGAACGTCCCCCACAGGGTGAGGAAGGTAGTCTTTTCCATATCCTCCGGTGCCATTTTTATCTGATTGTAACCGGAGAACCCATCCATGAAGGAAAACAAAGCGAAATTGGTTGTATTATCCACAAGGATATCGATGTGTGGCAGAGGAAAATTGTCCTTGGGACTGGCCCGATTCAGGTCCCGATAATCTACGCACATCCGTACCTTCCCATCCTTCTAAGGGACTGGTACAATGTTGGCAACCCATTCTGGGTACCGAGCGACAACCAAAAAACCAGCATCAAATTGTTTCTTTACCTCTTCTTTTATTTTCAAGGATGTCTCAGGCTTCATCCTCCTCAGCTTTTGTTTTACCGGGGAACACTCAGGATTTAGAGGTAATCTGTGTTGTACGATGTCAAAACTCAAACCGGGCATATCTTGGTATGACCATGCAAAGATGTCTTGGTAGTTTTTTAGCAGGGCCATTAATTCTTCACGGATGGGTGCGGTTATACCCATGCCTATCTTCACTTTCTTTTTCCCACAGCCAGTTCCTAAGTCTACTAGTTCCATCTCTTCTTGATGAGGCCCCATCTCTTGGTCCACATGGGCGACTATTTTCTCCAACTCCGGGGGAAGTCCCACATCCTTGTCCTCTTCACTCTCCGTATGATCCGTTTCTCACTTGAGATCGATGGTTGGGTCCTAGGTATTAGTACCTTCGAGGGACTCGTCGTCGGATCTAGTGTTTTAAGCGTAAAGAAATAAACATGCAAATGAATAAGAATGGGTAGAAGCGCAGGAACAGATGAAGAAAGATCTTTATATTATAAATTTAGGAACAAAAGACATAAAGCCTTAAGAAAAGGAAACTCTAAAGCCTAGGCCCAACCGTAGAGTTTAAAAGCCACAAAGGGTTACATTATGCTTGTCGCGTAAATGCCTAGGCGCTCCTCCACTCGCCAATTTCCTAGTTGGAAACCAGGAGGGCATGGTCCTACCAAATCTGACCCACTCAGAGAGTCATCCTCGTATATCACAATGACTTGGCCTTCGTGTCCTAGACCCGCACTTATAAAGCTCCTACTGATGTGGCAGGGCGGGCTCCCTTCGAATTTTCGTCCCAATTGCGAATCTTGGCTTCCGCTCTTCCTTCCCGCGACACTTTTCCTTATGTCCGCTTGCGTGGGTTTATAGCCTAATCCAAACTTCCCATGGTTTCCTCTGGTGCTTATCAGGCTGGTTTTGCCGCCGTTGTTCTTGCCTAAACCCATTATGGGCTCGTAACCATTCCCCAACATCACCCGGGCCACCATCATTGCCTTATCGGACAGGCAAGGTTGCCCAGAGAAGGAATCTACAGAGGCAATGCTTATTACCTCAAAAGATTGGAAGGTTGTTTCCAATGACTCCTCTGTGGCTTCCACATATGGCATAGGGGACGGGTAACTTACCAAGATGTCTTCCTCCTCCGACACAATGACCAAATGCCCCTCTACCACAAACTTCAGTTTTTGGTGGAGTGTAGAGGGAACGACTCCCACTGAGTGGATCCACGGGCTTCCCAAAAGACAGCTGTAAGCCGGGTTAATATCCATTACTTGGAAAGTAACATGACAGGTATGAGGGCCTATCTGTACAGGGAGGTCGATCTCTCTCCTCACCTCTCGGCGGCTGCCATCGAAGGCACAGACCACCATGGAACTTGGCCTTAGATGGGAAGTGTTAAATGGAAATTTCTCCAACGTGCTTTTGGGCATTACGTTTAAACTGGAACCGTTATCGATGAGTACCTTGGCCATGACGTGGTCCATGCATTTGACTGACACATGCAAAGCCCTGTTATGCCCTTTCCCCTCGACAGGGATTTCTTCTTCATCGAAGGCGAGATAGTTGTTGGCGGTGATGCTATTGACGAGCCCTCCAAAGCCTTCTACGGAGATGTCTTGGGCTACATGAGCTTCGTTCAAGACCTTCACTAGCAAAGCCCGATAAGGCTCAGAGCTCATGAGGAGTTCCAAAAGAGAGACTCTGGCCAGGATTTTGTTGAGCTGCTCAATGACCTTGAACTCACTTTGCTAAATAATGTGGAGGAACTCGCCTGCCTCCTCTAGCGATACTTCTTTCATGCCACAACCATCCTTTTTCTTTGGAAGACCTTTCACTGGAACATTCTCATTCGAAGTGGGGATTATTTTGTCATCTTGTCCTTCCATTATCTTTTCCTTCCCTTTAATGTTTGCGGGTTGTGTCAGCAGGTCAGGTAGTGCAAACACGCGACCGTTGCGGGTCACGCCGCTCAGCCCCGTGATATTGGTTACCTTGGCCAACAACGAGCTGATGTCGGTGGCTTCTTCCTTCCTTTAGCTCGGAGGCGCATACCTCCATGGAACTGCGTGGCTGTTTCGGTATGGAAACGGAATAGGTTTAACTACCGAGGGATATCGGGGCGTTTGGGGAGCTGCGTCTCTGGTGAAATATACCACCAAAGGTTTAGGCCTTCCAAAAGTTCTCTCATCTGCGGACTGCATACATATATGCTGCTCTTCACTCCCCTCATCGCCGACTTCCAGCCGGCCTCGATCTATCATCTGTTGCAACAGGTCCTCCACTACTAAACATCTTTCCATGTTATGTAGCTCGCCAGGATGCATTAAACTGGAATCTTCCCCATGCCCACTGCGGGGAACTACGCCTCCCTTTTGTAGGGCCTTGTAGATAAACCTCCTGGGGGTCATCACGTCCTTCAAAGACTTGGACCTGCGCGGCCTACCTGACTCGATGGCATTAACTGCTCCACCTCCATGATTGGTGAGCGGGTTCATTTTTACGTTGGGCCGGTCCTCTTGAAACGTCAGCCATCCGGCGTCTATCAAATGTTGGACCTTGTATTTTAGGGCCAGGCATTTTTCGGTGGAGTGGCCTGGGGTTTTCCCGTGGTATGCGCAGGTTGCGTCAGGGTTATACCACTTTGGGAAAGGAGACTGGTAGATCTTCCCGGGAGATATCACAGCCATCTGGTTGGCGATGAGGGCGGCAAGAGGTCTTCATACGTCATTAGGATTGGGGTGAATTCTGGAGTTGGCCTCGGGGGAAAGTTCCTTATCGCGTTGGAACTGGCGCCAAAGTTGGCGTTGGCGGCCGAGCGAGTCGGGGTTGGAGCTGGAGCTGGGGGGGCCTCCTTCTAGATGGGCGTGAGTGCTAAATTGGATGAGTCCCCGACGCGAGCTGAGAAGCTCGGGTGATGTTGCGCATACTGATGGGTACCGTGAGAGGTCTGTGGTGGCTTGATCCATGCGGACGCTGAAGTGACGGCATGGGTATCTCCTTCCTTCCTTTTTGCCCCAGTTGCTCCGATCCTCCTAGGGTTGGTACTTGTGGAGGAGACATAATAGAACTTCCCTCTCTTCAAACCTACTTCAATTCTTTCCCCATCGAATACCAAGTCCGCGAAGCTGGAAGGCATGTAGCCTACTAACTTATCATAGTAAAACATCGGCAAGGTGTCTACCATCATGATAATCATTTCCCTTTCGACCATGGAAGGGACCACTTGTGCTGCCAGGTCCCTCCACCGCTGAGCGTACTCTTTAAAGGTCTCACTTTCCTTTTTAACCATGTTCTGCAGCTGAGTGCGATCGGGAGCCATATCAGAATTGTACTGATATTGCCTAAGGAAGGCAGTAATCAGATGCTTCCAAGTGCGGATGCGGGAAGCTTCCAAATTAGTGTACCAAATGACCGCGGCTCTAGCCAAGTTATCTTGGAAAAAGTGCATTAACAACTTTTCATCCCTAGAATGCGCCCCCATCTTGCGACAATACATCTTGAGATGGTTCTTAGGACAAGTCGTCCCTTTGTACTTGTCGAAATCAGGTACCTTGAATTTTGGGGGGATGATGATGTCCGGTACCAAGCAAAGATCTGCCATGTCCGCGAACGGATAGTCGCCAAAGCCTTCAACAGCTCTCAATCTCTCTTCGATGAGATCGAGTTTCCTTCTTTCTTCCGCTGCCGGGGGTGGTCCTTCTGTGGACAAGAATATTGGTTGTGCTGGGAGGTTGGGCTGAGGCAGTATGTTGAGTGTCGGCCCCTCGACGGGGACCGGTGGGTAGAAATCGATGCCTCCTTGGGCATGATCCTCGTGAACCTCGTCTGACTGTCGAGGAGGCTTCCCTTCAAGGATGGGGAAAGGGACATGACCCACGTCATCACGCATGACTGGTGGTGTGTAATTAGGTGGTAACCCATAAGGGTAAGCCACTCGGTTGTATCCCAAATGGGGGTTGCTGATGTGCCCTAGTGTGCTTCTTTCTTGTCCTACCACGTTTGGGAGAGGATGGTGCGCGGTAGCTGGGAGTGTTGGATCTGCTTTGGTAGTCAAACTAACAGCGGCAACGGTGGCCATGTTATTCTCCATAAGTTGTCTCATTCCTTACATGGCATCCATCATGGAAGTCATTTGCTCTTTCAAAGCTGAGATGTCGACTTTCATCTGTTCCTATGTCTCCTCTTGGTCACCCATCATCCTAGATTTGGATCTGGTGCGATAGGGATGCCTTGCGGCGCGTTTAGTTATGGCGTTTTTCCTAAAAAATCAAACGTGAGGAGTAGGTAAAGAAAAATGAATGCATGCTAGAGATAACTTTCGGAGATCTTCATCCTCTTTCGGGGCTTCGAAGTTCTCCTCGTTGATAACTTTCAATTTAGAGAGCCAATCTAACCCTCGTGTACGATCTTTCAGCCATTCATGATAACCACCGATGATGCCATTACGGATGCCCCTACGTTCTTTATTTTTCCTTAACGGGCTTTCCCACGCCTTGCGAACTCTTTGTATAACCTTGAAACTTTGCGAGCCGAAATCTCTCACAAGGAAAGGAGGGAGGCTCTCTTCCGTCGATGGGGTACCCTAACTATCTTATAGTAAGTGTGGGATTGTAGTTAATACAACCCCTCGTCCCTATCAACAGGATTTTTGGGTAGTCCTTACATGAGAAGAGAACTCCCTCCTTTCCTTCCTTCCATCGAGGAAACCAGTTGATTGTTCTGCCTCCTATCCCATCCAAGTGTTGGTCCCAATCTACTCTTCTCTTTTCGACACACGAGCGATGGCTTCGGAGCGAACATGGGTGTCTTATGTCTTGTTGGAATAGGTGCGAAACCAACCATACACAAAGAGCGGGTAAGCAGCAGATGATCCGTGCACTACTCTTCTCGCACCTTCGGTCAAATGTATCAAATAAGTCCGCCAAGATAGCTACCACCGAGCTCTCTTTGCTATGGTGATATGCAAGGAAAGCATCAATCGCGGCTAGGTCCACCAAACCGTCCACGTTTGGAAAGAGGACAACCCCAAAGATTAGCAACGCTAACACGTCCACAAACGAGACCCACTCCTCTTGATTCGCCATATCCCTTGCCTTGCCTTCCAAGTACTTCCGTGGTAGGCCCACTATGCCGTTTCGAGTTTGCTTTACATGATCCAACTCTCTTGCCGAACCCCTGACCACTACTGCAATCTTGCTCAAGGAGGGAAGAAACCCGGAGAAAAGATACGGTTTTCTTCCCCCAAGAGGACATCCTAGATTCTCCTCAAATTCTTCAACAGTCGGTACTAATTGGAAGTCTCCAAACATGAAGCATCTCAAAGGCTGGTCATAGTATTGGGTGAGGGATACAACGGCTTCCGTGAATATCTCCGCTATGGTTAAATCTAAAATCTTTCTGTACGCCTTGCGGAAGGCTTGCATTTGGAGAGGTCCCATCAACCGCCCCAACTCCTTAAGGCTGGTGACATCTAGGCCCTTAATCTTGACTTGATAGAATCTTTTTCTGGTTTGATTTGTTCCCATGTTTTACTAAAGTGAAACAAAACCAGTGAGAATCAAAACTATGACATCTATCATGGGTGGAATGGATGAATGCATGAAGAAATGCATATGACACAGATGCAATTTCATGAATACGGGAGCCCGGGAAACCGTCTCCTTCTTAGATACAACGTTTGGGGCAGCACGGCGCCCAACGTATGTATTTAAGAAGGTGACACGGACCCTCCGTTGGTTTGCCAAAGCGAGGGGATCAAGACGAAACCCGTGCATGATGCATATGCGAAAGGCACAACACGAGGATGTACATAGTACGACACTATCCACAAACAAATATAATCAAAGGGGTACACGACATTTGACTACATGCATGGCAGTAAAAATGGCATGCATCATGTTTGCTTTGCGCCCCTATTTTAGGGACCTACATGGGAGGGAGCTAAAAGGGTTTTTAGTGATAATTCCCAAGGTGGTCATATCTCTTTTAATGGTCTCTAGAGGTATCATCCCCTTCGAAGAACATATTGCGACAGTAGGGACTACTAGCAACAATATGTTATCAAAGAGAAAATCTCTAGATGAGGGTTCACTGTAATCAAGCAAGTCGGAGACCTGGCATGACCACAGATTCACCTCCACTCCTTATGTTCCCACAAACCCGGGTATAGGGCCCTTTTTCAACTCACTGTGTGTGCAAATAGTGTTGGTGTTTGTGTGCATCAAATGAATAAATGTTTACCTCATGCATACCTTTTAAAACACACTAAAAGCATCAAAATAGTTTATATACACAAGAACATAAAAAAAAAGACAAAGAAAAAGAACAAAAGAGAAGTCATAGTAAGGAAAGCACACTGATTGATTGGCCTAACTCTCTAACAATAGTCCCCAGTGGAGTCGCCAACTGTCGCAATCTACCCTTCGGCGGGAGGGTGATGCGAGGGCTCACGGGTGTGTCTTCCAAGAAAGGAAAATGCGCGGAGTCGCCACCAACGTTTATTCGAGGAAAACGTCGGAAAAACCGGAAAGATGTGGTCGACAAACTTTAATCGTGAAAGGTTTGGGAGTTGTATTTATGCACGGGGAAGGTATTAGCACCCCACGCGTCCGTCACAAAGGACAGCAGCCTTTAATCAAGTGTGCAAATATGACTTCAATTTATTTTATTTTCCCTTTTTTATGTTTTTATGTCTTTTTATGCCTTTTTTGTATTTTTATCTTTTTGTGGTCGACAAGGGTGTTTCCCTTGCTCCTACGTATTCCTCAATTGTGATAAGGAAACTAGACCTACGTAGTTCTTTGAGAACTAAACGTTGGTTAAATTGTTTTTATCCTTTTTTTGCATGATATATTTTGATTTGAATGAAAGGTCATTTAAGGCATTGGACCATTAAACGATCTTTCGATTCTTTTGAAAGGGAGAGAAAACATTAAGGCATTGGACCATTAATGATCTCTTGGTTTTTTGAAAGAGGTGACAAAGCTTATGTGTTGGTTTTAGGTCTTTAAAATCCACGTTTAACCAATAAAAGCGAAAAGGACCATTTCAAAGCGTTGGACCTTAAAAATGGTTTTTTTAGGTGATGACAAAAGCTTGGTTTATGAATTGATTTTAGCCTTAGTTTCACTTTGGTTATTAGTTATTTCGACTAAGAAAGAAGATCCCAAAGAAAAACGTCTGATTGATTTTTTTTATTATTTTATTTAAAGATATTTTTTTTATTATTATATTATTATTTTGCCTCTTTTGGTTTTAAACGTGGTTACGACATGAAAGATCGATCGGATTTTATTCAAACAGAAATTAAAAGACGTTACAACTCAAATGATCGGTGGAAATTTATTTTATTTTTGATTAGGTGAGAAAATGATTTAAATAAATGATTAAAGCACGTCAAAAGGGGGTATGGAAAGCAAATGAAATAAAAATAAAAGCACGCGAAACAAGTGAGGACCACTAAGGGTACATAGAATGAATTGAGAGGTTCAATTTCGGGAACTTACCGGTTGAAGACCGAAGAACAACCAAGAACGAACGAAGTACAATGAAGAACGGTGCAAAACCTTCGTGAAATCGCCCACGGAAACATCTCAGAAGCGTTACGGAAGCGCCTCGACTTGGATTTTCTTCACGGAAACAATTTTTCTCACTAATTTAAAGTGATTCTCTGATACCAGGAGGGTTGAACGAATTTGTTCTGGCCTCCTTCCCCTATTTATAGGGGAAAAGAGGGAGGAGGTTGCCGCCCAGCTCGCCCAGGCGAGCTGGGTTGCTTCCACCAGAAGGCACTGCCTTCTGTTGGATCATCCTAGAAGGCCCAAGTGGGCCTGATTTCTATTTGCACACCCATGTTTACTAAATACACCCCCTCTGCCCTATTTTTGCTGATTCTTTTTTTGTAACGTTATGGAACTGTACGAATTACGTAACAATACTTGTTTTCTTTCTGTAATGTCACAAAACCTTATGGATTACGCAATCATCCCCTCTTTGGCTTCCAGAATGTTACGGAACTTTACGGATTGCGCATTAACACTTCCTTTCAACTCCCGACATGTCGCGGAACTTCACGGATTGCCTAAAGATGGGTGTCAAGTACCTCAAAGTGGTCAAGCGAAGGTCGCATCCCACCAAACAGATGGTCCCCGGACAAAATTAGGGTATGACAAGTGGCACCATCAGTCATGTAGAAACATTAGATTATGATAGAAGGGAATGAGTTGTAGACATGAGTGTAGTTGCGGGCTTCGCATCACTCATGGAGGATTTCTCTATAACATCTCATTTTTCGTAAATAAAATTTTAGAGAATGATGAGATTTTATAAATAAATAAATAAGGAGATATAATTATTAATTAAAATAATGGTTTGAGAAAAAATAAAAATGGTATTTTATTTATTTGTTTGATAGAGAATAAAATAGAATTTGTTTTTATAAAATAATAAATAAATAAATAGAGTAAACCTATCTATAAATAGCCTTAGGTTAGTTTTCACATTAACGGTGCCTCTTTTTTCCTTCATTTTCATTTTTCCCCTTCTCCTCTCAAAATCCTTTTTTTTTTCCGCAGACCACCGAACCTGTCTCAGAAATATGATGATCTCAAAATCATTAACCATTGGATCGTCATGAAATTTAAGCATCAAGTTAGCAACTCAATTATGAGAATTCTCACCGTTAGGAATTTTTAAATAATGTCGGAGCTGAAAGAAATACCCTTCGCATCTTAGCTTTTTCCTTTCCCGTAGAAACCCAAAACTATTTCGGTAAAACTACGATCCTATACTTGTTAACCGTTGGATTGTAGTGAAATTTAGATACTTTGTTCGAGATTCATGTCCGCACACCTCCACCGTTGGGATTTTGAGATAATATTTAAGAAGGGAGATAATAGAATCACACGAAGACAGTACAAATGGAACCTTCAATCCCTTCTACTTCTCTGTAACGTTTGGGAACCCTATCAGAGCAATCAGAGGAAAAAATTGAGGAGTCTCAGAAAATTGATAGAGATGCTGCTATCGCTTTCAGAAGACACGTGACCCTGCTTAGAGGTAAGTGATGAGTTATTCACAATTGGGGATTAGTGAGAACATGTATAGGGATACTTAGAGGATTAAATTGGGATTTATTTTGGGGTGTTTATTAAATTATAATTTTTCCTTTACAATTATAAATACAATATTATTGTGTTTTATGTACCAATTGATGTTATGATAAGTATTGATTGATAAACTTGAGTGCTCTTTGTCATACCCTAATTTCGTCCAGGGACTATTATTTGATGGCATGCAACCTTTGGTTGACCGCTTCGAGGTACTTGGCACCCTTTGTTGCACAATACGTGAAGTTCCGAGATATGCCGGAAATCAAAAGGAAGCATTGTTACGCAATCCGTGAAATTCCGTAACATGCCAGAAATCAAAAGGAAGTATTGTTACGCAATCTGTGAGTTTCCGTAATATTCCGAAAGCTAAAGAGGGAGTAATTACATGACCCGTAAGGTTTCGTAACCTTACGGAAAGAAAACAAGTATCGTTACGAAATTCGTAAAGTTTCGTAACGTTACGGAAAAAGAATCACCAAAAAAGCAAAGGGGGTGTATTTAGTAAAAACAGGGGTGCAAATAGCAACCAGGCCCACTTGGGCCTTCCAGATTGCTTCTGGCTCACCTAGGCAAGCTGGGTGGCAAGCTCCTCCCCTATTTTCCTATAAATAGAGGGAGGAGTGAAGAAGAAAAGGGTTCAACCTTCTTGGCATTTCGTAATCACTTAAAATTGGTGAGGAAAATTGTTTTCGTGAACAAAATCCAAGCCGAGGCACTTCCGTAACGTTTCCGTGGGTGATTTCGCGAAGATTTTCAACCGTTCTTCGTCGTTCTTCGATCTTCAATCGGTAAGTTCCCAAAATCGAACTTCAATTCATTCTATGTACCCGTGGTGGTCCCCATTTATTTTGTGTACTTTTATTCTCGTTTCATTTACTTTTCGTACCCCCTTTTGACGTGCTTTAGTCATTTACTTAAGTCATTTTCTCGCCTAATCAAAAAATAAAATAAATTTCCACCGATCATTTGATTTGTAATATCTGCTAATTTCTGTTAAAATGAAATCCGACCGTTCGGTCATGCCGTAACCACGTTGGAAACCAAAAAGAGGTAAAATAATAATATAATAATAAAAAAATATCATTTAGTAAAATAAACCAAAAAAAATCAATCGGACGTTTCTCTTTGGGATTTCTCTTTCTTAATTGAATTGACTAATAACTAAAGTGAAACTAAGGCTAAAATCAACTCGCAAAGTCAAGCTCGTCCGCGAAAAATCACTAAAAAGGATTTTAAGGTTCAATACCTCATTTTTTCTTACCAAGTAAAAATGGATCATTTTTAAGGTCCAACGCCTTAAAAAGATCACATTCCAAGTAAAAAGAATCGCTTGATTCCCCCTTTAAAAAGAACTACGTAGGTCTGATTTCCTCTTCGATGGAGGATACGTAGGAGCAAGAGCCCCGCTTTTGTCGACCTCAAAAATAAAAAAGAAATAAAAGGTTTAAATACATAATTTCACACATTCGTAATCTAAGGTTGTTGTCCTTTGGGACAAACGTTAGAGGTGCTAATACCTTCCTCAAACGTAAATACAACTCCTGAATCTGAAATATTCTTCATGACTGGTTTCCTTCGGTTTTTCCGACGTTTTCCACAAATAAACGTTGGTGGCGACTCCGCGCATTTTCCTCCTTTGGAAGACGCACCCGTGAGCCTCGCCTCGCTCGCCCGCAAAAGGGTTGGTTGCGACAGTTGGTGACTCCACTGGGGACTGTTTTTGTGAGTTAGGCCTATTTTAGGAAAGTGTGGAATTGTGAAACTTCGTGTGTGCATTTTTTTTAACTGTGTAAATATAATAAATGTTGTCTTTTCCACATTTTTACACTGCATTCTAAGCACCCACGGGTTTGAGTAAAAAGGGGTCCTATACACGGGTCCATGGGAATTTAAGGAGTGGAGGTGAATCTATGGTCATGCTAGGTCTTCGACTTGCTTGATAATAGTGAAACCTCATCTAGAGCTTTCTCTCTTTATAATGTGTTTTCGCTAGTATTCCATACCGCCGCAATATTATTATCTTGAGTGATGATACCTCTAGAAAACAGCCATGTGAGATATGAATCGTTGGGAGTAGTTATTAGAGACCCCTAGATATTATCCTATAGGTCCCCAAATAGGGGCATGGAGCAAACACGCTCTGTGCCATTTGTTCTCATGCATTCTTCTGCAAATAGCACATAAATTATAGTTTTGCTGTATAGCTAGTGATATTTTGTCTCTCTAGAGTAATGCGTCACTTTTTAATACATACGTTGGGGCGCCGCAATGCCTAGAACGTAGTATTAAAAAGATGGATCTTTTTGGGTCTCGTATATGTAAATTACCCCTTGTTTTTCTTTTCGTTTCATGCATGCGCATTGCATCATTCAAATCGGAGCCTTGATTCACCCCTTTTTAGGTAAATGATGGGGATAAATCAAAACGGAAAAAGATTCTATCAAGTCAAGATTAAGGGCCTAGATATCACCAGCCTTAAGGAGTTGGGACAGTTAATGGGACCCCTCCAAAGGCAAGCCTTCCGCAAAGTGTACGGAAAGATTTTAGATTTGACCATAGCGGGGGTATTTACGGTAGCCATTGTATCCCTCGCCCAATACTATGACCAGCCATTGAGATGCTTCACGTTTGGGGACTTCCAAATAGTACTGGCTATTGAAGAATTTGAGGAGATTTTAGGATGCCCTCTTGGGGGAAGAAAACCGTATCTTTTTCTCCGGGTTTCTTCCCTCCTTGAGCAAGATTGCAGCTATGGTCAGAGATTCGGCGAGAGAATTGGATCATGTGAAGCAAACTCAAAACGGCGTAGTGGGCCTACCGCGAAAATACTTGGAAGGCAAGGCAAGGGATATGGCGAGTCAAGAAGAGTGGGTCCCGTTTGTGGATATACTAGCTTTGCTGATCTTTGGGGTTGTCGTCTTTCCCAACGTGGACGATTTGGTGGACCTAGCCGCAATTGATGCTTTCCTTGCATATCACCATAGCAAGGAGAGCCCGGTGGTAGCTATCTCGGCGGACTTATTTGATACATTTGACCGAAGGTGCGAGAAGAACAGCGCACGGGTTGTCTGCTGCTTACCCGCTCTTTGTGTGTGGTTGGTTTCACACCTATTCCAACAAGACATAAGACACCCGTGTCCGCTTCAAAATTATCGCTTGTGCGTCGAAAAGAGAAGAGTCGATTGGGACCAATACTTGGCTGGGATAGGAGGCAGCACAATCAATTGGTTTCCTCGATGGAAGGAAGGAAAGGAGGGAGTTCTCTTCTCATGTGGGGACTACCCAAACGTTCCGTTGATATGGACGAGGGGTTGTATTAACTATAATCCCGCACTTGCCATAAGACAATTAGGGTACCCCATAAGGGGAGCACCGACAGAAGAGAGCCTCTCGCCTTTCCTTGTGAGAGATTTCGGCGCCCAAAGTCTCAAGATTGTACAAAGAGTCCACAAGGCGTGGGAAAGCCCGTTAAGGA
Source organism: Glycine soja (assembly GCF_004193775.1). NCBI lineage: Eukaryota > Viridiplantae > Streptophyta > Magnoliopsida > Fabales > Fabaceae > Glycine > Glycine soja. The sequence continues at coordinate 16,692,604 of NC_041018.1, read as the reverse complement.
AAGATAAAGAACTTAGGGGCATCCGTAATGGCATCATCGGTGATTATCATGAATGGCTAAGAGTTCATACACGAGGATTAGATTGGCTCTCCAAGTTGAAAATTATCAACGAGGAGAACTTTGAAGCTCCGGAAGAGGATGAAGAAGTCCATGCTCTAAAATCAGAGCTAGGAAAGGCAAGACTCGCCAAAGAAAAATTCAAGTCAGCCGCTACAAACATATGAAAAGAGTGTGTCGAGTTACGAGAGGAAAATGCGGCTACAACAAGAGCCCTTGAACAAGAAACCAAGAGGGCTCGCAAGGAAGAGCATGGCCGAGATAAATTCCGAGGAGCTTTGTGGGGTAGCAACAATGAGCTCAAGCTTCGGAGAGAGGAAAGAGACCAGTCACGAGTACATGGCATGGTCTTAAAGGAGGAGTTAGCTGCTTGCTCAAGATCCAAGAGGAGTTTGGCCTAACACTTAGAAGCCACGAAGCAAAGCATGCTAGCTATAATAGGGCAGTATAAAGAAGAGTTAAACCAGCCTTTGACCCATGAACAAAAACTAGTAGAGGACTTCGCACAAGCGTACGCCGAGAAGGAAGCAATAGGGAGGGTGATTGATGCATTGCATCAAGAAGCGACCATGTGGATGGATAGGTTCGCCTTGATCTTAAATGGAAGTCAAGACCTCCTGCGACTACTAGCCAAAGCAAAGGCCATCACTGAAGTGTGTTCAGCCCCCGAGGAAATTCACAGGCTAATCAATTACTGTCAACACATGATAGATTTAATGGCCCATATAATTAGAAACCGTTAGGTTCTGTTGTAACACTTTTGTATGATCTTGGCTAGATAAAAGCTTTTGTTCCTTTTTATAAAAAGAGAAGTTCTGAAACTCATCACGTTGTCTAAAAAGGCCTTGAGGTGGATCCAAGTGCTCTGATCATTCATTAGCATATTCATGTTTTGATGGCATACTCACCACTGTTTGTTTCTTTAGGGAACTCACCATAACTAAAAAAGCGCAAAGGCACCCCTATAACACTCGATCCAGAAGTAAGATGGATAACGAAGAGGGAGTGCAAGAACAGATGAAGGCCAACCTATCGGCCTGAAAAGATCAAATGGCTTCTATCACGGAGGCCATGCTAAAGCTTCAAAAAAACTATAGAAGATAATGCTACGGCGGCCGCTTCCAATACAGCTAGGGAAGCGGAATCGGTGCTACAGCCCGCAATAAACTTGGGCCGAGACAGAAACACGACGGGTTTTAATCGGAGGTATAGTCCTTAAGCCTACCCTTATGGTTTGCCTCCATACTTCACTCCCCGTACCGCTCCAGACGAATTGAGCCAAGCCCCTACCTTCGAGGGGTACCTCCCTCCTCATGCCGACTATCCTCAGCAAGAAGATGATGAAGGAGATGCCCATTTAGGCCCCCTACTTCCCCTCAAGGAACTAGCCCCCCATGAGTTGCCCCAACCAAACATAGTCCACCACGTCCCGTCTCCATCCACACTTGTTAAGGAACTCGTTCCCTTTGCAAAAGACAAGGGAAATTATCCATTCTCGGATTTAGCAGATCTATGTCTGGTACCTGACATCATCATTCCCCCCAACTTTAAAGTACCAGATTTTGATAAATACAAAGGGATGATGTGTCCAAAAGGTCATATTCGGATGTACTGTCGAAGGATGGGGACATATTCTACGGACGAAAAGTTGTTAATGCACTTCTTTCAAGACAGCTTAGCCGGAGCAACAGTGGCATGGTACACCAATCTGGAAGCTTCTCAGATCCGGTCATCGAAAGACTTGGAAACTGCCTTCATTAGGCAGTACCAATACAACACGGATATGGCTCCTGATTGGAACCAACTTTAGAGCATGATTGTCGCAACCTACCCTTCGGCGGGAGGGCGACGCGTGACTCGCGGGTGCGTGTTCCAAGAAAGGAATACGTGCGGAGTCGCCACCAACGTTTATTTAAGGAAAACGTCGGAAAAACCGGAAAAGACGTGATCTACGAACTTTAAGTGAAAGGTTCGGGAGTTGTATTTACGCACGGGGAAGGTATTAGCACCCCACGTGTCTGTCACAAGAGATGGCAGCCTTTAATCAAATGTGCAAACATGACTTCAATTTTTATGTTCCCTTTTACGCCTTTATTTCTTTTTGTACTTTTTATATTTTTTATCTTTTTGCGATCGACGAGGGTGTTTCCCTTGCTCCTACGTATTCCTTAATTGCGATAAGGAAATCAGACCTACGTAGTTCGTTGTGAACAAAGTGTTTGGTTAAGTTGTCTTTATCCTTTTTGCAAGACATGTTTTTATTGAATGAAAGGTCATTTAAGGCGTCGGACCATTAAACAAACTTTCGATTCTTTTGAAATGAGAGAAGTCATTAAGGCATTGGACCATTTAATGTTCTCTTTATTTTTGAAAGAGGTAATATAGCAACATGTTGATTTTAGCCCTTTTGAAATTTACACTTAATCGATAAAAGTGGAAAAGACCATTTCAAGGCTTTGGACCTTTAAAAATGGCTTTTTAGGCAACGTCAAAAGTTTGGTTTATGAATTGATTTTAGCCTTAGTTTCACTTTGGTTATTAATCGACTCGATTAAGAAAGAGAAATCCCAAAGGAAAATGTCTGATTGATTCTTATTTATTTATTTTACTAAAAGATATTTTTTATTATTATATTATTATTTTACCTTTTTTTTTGGTTTCCAACGTAGTTACGGCATGACCGAACGGTCGGATTTCATTTTAACAGAAACTAACGGATATTATAATTCAAACGATCGATGGAAATTTATTTTATTTTTTGATTAGGCGAGAAAATAACTTAAGCAAATGACTAAAAAGGGGTACGGAAAGTAAATGAAACGAGAATAAATGTACACAAAACAAATGGGGACCACCACGGGTACATAGAATGAAGTGAAAAGCTCGATTTGGAAACTTACCCGTTGAAGAACGAAGAACGGTGAATAACGAAGAACGGTGAATAACGGAGGAAAACCTTCACAGATTTGCTTACGAAAACATCTCAAAAGCGTTACGGAAGCACCTCGGCTTGGATTTTCTTCACGGAAACAATTTTTTTCACCCAAAACAGCTGAAATACATCACCAGGGGATCCAGGATCCTTACAACAGCCCCCTTCAGCCTATTTATAGGAAAAAGGGGGAGGAGGTTGCCGCCCAGCTCGCCCAGGCGAGCTGGGTTGCTTCCTCCAGAAGCAATCCAGCTTCAAATAATCATTCTGGAAGGCCCAATTCAAAATTTCAAAATTGCTATTTGCACCCCCCCAAATTTTGATAAGTTCACCCCTCTTTTTTCGTAATTCACGGAAAAGTTACGGAAGCCTTATGGAAGCATATAGGACTTGATTTTCTTCATTTTTTTCTCTTCCCTCTTACCCGTATTAAGTGAAATATGCTTATTTAGGATTATGGGAATTTTACGGAAGCATTACGGGTGTCCCGGAAGCCCCGAAATCCCATTTTTTAACAAAATGGGGGAGGTGGTTGCCACCTAGCTCACCCAGGCGAGCTAGATTGCTTCCAACTTAAGCAAGAAATGGCCCAGAAACCCCTAGAAGGGGCAACATTCGAAAATTACTATTTGCACCCCCATTTTACTAAATACACCCCCTTTTGCCCTTTTTTGGCGATTCTTTTTCCGTAACGTTATGAAACTTTACGAATTTCATAACGATACTTATTTTCTTTCCGTAAGGTTATGAATCCTTACGGATCATGTATTTACTCTTTTTTAGCTTTCGAAGAAGTTACGGAAACTCACGGATTGCGTAACAATACTTCCTTTTGTTTTCCGGCGCGTCTCGAGACTTCGCATATTGTGCATCAAAGGGTGCCAAGTATCTCGAAGTGGCCAATCAAAGGTTGCATATCATCAAGTAATAATCCGCGGACGAAATTTGGGTATGACAGTTGCCCCTCTTTACTTACCTTTTATCGGAGATAAGAGGAAAGCAAAGATAAGACATTGATTTCGTTCGTCTCGCCCTTTTCGTGATTAGTCCATGACGACTCTCGTCTCTACTCTTTTTTTTTTCTGCACAACACAAAACAAATTAAAAACAACCACAAAAACAACAATAATATAATATACACGTTTGGCAAAGGAATCAATCGGGAAAATAACAAAGATCATATTTCCCAGTCAAGAGGGTCCGCACTTGACAGTGAAGAACACATTGGAGAATGGAGGATTGCACTAGAGGGTCCACACTATGCAATCATGAAGAATGGCTCCAAACTAATTGGTGGAGGATGCATGAACGAAAACGCAATTCATGGGGCTCCGAATAAAAGGCGAGGATGGAGGATTGCACTAAGTAATCACTACGCATGGCTCCAAACTCGTGGGTGGAGGATGCATGAACGAAAATACAATTCATGGGGCTCCGAAAAAGGGGTAGAGAATGGAGAATTGCACTAAGCAATCACTACGCATGGCTCCAAACTCGTGGGTGGAGGATGCATGAACGAAAACGCAATTCATGGGGCTCCGAAAAAGGGTTGAGAATGGAGAATTGCACTAAGCAATCACTACGCATGGCTCCAAACTCGTGGGTGGAGGATGCATGAATGAAAATGCAATTCATGGGGCTCCGAAAAAGGGGTAGAGAATGGAGAATTGCACTAAGCAATCACTACGCATGGCTCCAAACTCGTGGGTGGTGGATGCATGAACGAAAACGCAATTCATGGGGCTCCGAAAAAGGGTAGAGAATGGAGAATTGCACTAAGCAATCACTACGCATGGCTCCAAACTCGTGGGTGGAGGATGCATGAACGAAAACGCAATTCATGGGGCTCCGAAAAAGGGTAGAGAATGGAGAATTGCACTAAGCAATCACTACGCATGGCTCCAAACTCGTGGGTGAAGGATGCATGAACAAAAACACAATTCATGGGGCTCCGAAAAAAAGGGTAGAGAATGGAGAATTGCACTAAGCGATCACTACGCATGGCTCCAAACTCGTGGGTGGAGGATGCATGAACGAAAACACAATTCATGGGGCTCCGAAAAAGGGTAGAGAATGGAGAATTGCACTAAGCAATCAGTACGCATGGCTCCAAACTCGTGGGTGAAGGATGCATGAACGAAAACGTTATTCATGGGGCTCCAAAAAAGGGTAGAGAATGGAGAATTGCACTAAGCAATCACTGTAGACAAAGGATCAAGATGAATGTTTTGATGATGCCAAAGTTTCACATGCGTCTCAAAGTCTCAAAGCTTTATTCAAGACAAAGAAATTAAAGATATTCAAGATGGATGATCAAGACAGTCTCTAGAGTCTTAGAAAGGGTATATGAAATAGGAAGGGAATTCCAATTGAAGTAGCAAAAGGTTTGGCCAAAAAATTTTAAGTTAAAAAGTCTTTTTCAACAAATTTACTCTCTGGTAATCGATTACCAGAGGATGTAATCGATTACCAGTGGCCAAAACTGATTTACAACAGCTATTAAAATTTGAATTCAAAATTTGCACTGTGTAATCGATTACACATATATAGTAATTGATTACCAGCAGTTTCTGAACGTTTTAATTCAAATTTTAAAGCTTGTAATCGATTACACACATACTGTAATCGATTACCAGAGGAGTTTTTCAGAAAACATTCTCAACAGTCACATCTTTTTGTGTGTTTCTTGAATGACTATCAAAGGCCTATATATATGTGACTTGAGACACGAATTTGCTAAGAGTTTTTCAGAACAAAAAGGTCTTATCCTCTTATAAAGCAAAATAGTTTTATCCTCTTACAAATTCCTTGGCCAAAACACTTGTGATTCAATAAGGAATTATTTGAGTGCTCAAATTGTTCAATCTATCTCTTTTAAGAGAGGTTTCTTCTTTTCTTCTTCTTCATTCTGAAAAGGGATTAAGAGACCGAGGGTCTCTTGTTGTGAAAGAATTCTAAACATAAAGGAAGGGTTGTCCTTGTGTGTTTAGAACTTGTAAAAGGAATTTACAAGATAGTGGAACTCTCAAGTGGGTTGCTTGGGGACTGGACGTAGGCACAAGGGTGTGGCCGAACCAGTATAAATCTGAGTTTGCATTTTCTCTTCCCTTAAACTCCTTTATTTATTATTGTTTTATATTCATATTCAAATTGTTCTATTTGAATCAATATTTAAGAAATTCATTATTAAGGGAATTTATAACTTGAATAGAAAGTTAAATAGAATTTTTAATTAGGGAAATAAGTTGTAATATTTTAATTCAACCCCCCCTTCTTAAGATATCTTAGGCCACTTGTCCAACAAGTGGTATCAGAGCTTCATTCTTGTATAAAGTTTAGAAGCTTCAAGAATTATGGCCTCATCAAACTACTTGTTTCCCGAGGTAAATTCTATAAATAGACCTCCCATCTTTAATGGAGTGGGTTACCACTACTGGAAAACCCACATGCAAATCTTTATAGAGGCAATAGATTTAAATATTTGGGAAGCCATAGAACAAGGACCTTATGTTCCCTCTATAATAGTCGGAAGTGCAACAATAGAAAAACCTAGAGTAGATTGGACTGAGGAAGAAGGAAGATTAGTACAATATAATTTAAAGGCCAAAAGTATTATTACATCTGCCTTAGGAATAGATGAATACTTTAGGGTTTCAAATTGTAAAAGTGCTAAGGATATGTGGGATACACTACAAGTAACACATGAAGGCACAACAAATGTTAAAAGATCTAGGATAAACACTTTAACTCGTGAATATGAACTTTTTAGGATGAATGTAAATGAAAGTATACAAGACATGCAAAAGAGGTTCACACTCATAGTTAATCATCTTGCATCTCTAGGAAAAACTTTTCAAAATGAAGATCTAGTAAATAAAGTCTTAAGATGTCTTAATAGAGAATGGCAACCAAAAGTAACAGCCATCACAGAATCTCAAGATTTATCTAGTATGTCTCTTGCTACATTATTTGGAAAATTGCAGGAGCATGAAATGGAATTACTAAGATTAAATCACCATGAAGAAACTGATAAGAAGAAGAAGGGAATCGCTCTTAAAGCCTCATCTGCAATCCAAGAAGACAGTGATAAAGAAGATTCAATTGACTTGGATAATGATGAAGATATTAGTCTGTTTGTAAAAAGATTCAACAAGTTCCTGAAAGTCAGAGGAAATCAAAAGCGACCCAATTTTAAACCTAAAAGAAGGACATAAACTTCATCCTCTACTCTAAAATGCTTTGAGTGCAATCAACCTGGACATCTGAGGGTTGATTATCTTCAAGAAAAAGATGGAGAAGTCTAAAAATAAAAATATTAATGAAAAGAAATTGAAGAAAGCATACATTACATGGGATGAAAACAATTTGGAATCTTCTGAAGATTTAGAAAATGAAGAAATAAACCTCTGCCTTATGGCAAAAAGTTATGAAAGTGATGAAGAGGAACCCTTGAGGAAAAAGTGGTACATAGATAGCGGATGCTCAAAACATATGACGGGAGACGAATCAAAATTCACACATATCTCTCCCAAGAAAAGCGGACATGTAACTTATGGTGACAACAACAAAGGTAGAATTCTTGGAGTTGGAAAAATAGGTACAAATGCTTCAACCTCCATTGAAAATGTTCTACTTGTTGAAGGTCTTAAACATAGTCTGTTTAGTGTGAGTCAATTATGTGACAAAGGCTATCTGGTATCATTTGATTCTCAAAAGTGTGTCATTGAACATAAACATGATACGAATATAAAGCATATAGGGTTTAGAGTCAACAATGTTTACATGATAGATTTAAGTCAAAAACTAGATAATAATCAATATTTTCTTAGTAAAGATGATGATCCATGGTTATGGCATAAACGGATTGCACATATAAACATGGGACATTTAAATAGATTAATATCAAAAGATTTAGTTGTTGGTTTGCCAAAACTAAGATTTGAAAAAGATAGGCTATGTGATGCTTGTCAAAAGGGAAAACAAACTAGAGTTTCTTTCAAATCTAAAAACATTGTTTCAACTACTCAACCCTTAAAATTACTACATATGGATTTGTTTGGTCCTTCCAGAATCATGAGTTTTGGAGGTAGTTACTATGCTCTTGTTACAGTTGATGATTATTCTAGATACACATGGACTCTTTTTATCACTCATAAGAATGATGCATTTCAAGCATTTAGAAAATTTGCAAAAATCATTCAAAATAAGAAAAATCTCAAGATTATATCTATTAGGAGTGATCATGGGGGTGAGTTTGAAAATAAAGAATTTGAATTATTTTGTGATAAGCATGGGATTGAGCATAACTTTTCTGCACCAAGAACCCCTCAACAAAATGGTGTTGTTGAAAGGAAAAATAGATCTTTGGAAACGATTGCTAGAACTTTATTAAATGATACTCCTCTTCCAAAATACTTTTGGGTTGAAGCCGTTAACACTACATGCTACATTTTAAATAGGGCTTTAATAAGACCCATTTTAAAGAAAACTCCATATGAATTGTTCAATGGCAGAAAACCAAACATCTCACATCTTCATATCTTTGGTTGTAAATGTTTTGTATTGAATAATGGAAAAGATAACTTAGGAAAATTTGATGCTAAGTCAGATGAAGGTATTTTCCATGGATATTCTCTGCATAGTAAAGCTTATAGAATATATAATAAAAGAACAATGACAATTGAAGAGTCTATACATGTTTCCTTTGATGACTCTAATACCATTCTTCCAAGGAAGGATTTTTTAGATGATATTTCAGATTCCTTAGAAGATACACATATTCATGGAAATGACTCTAAAGAAAAAGATGAAGGAAGCAATGAAGATTCTCAAGATAATGGAGTTAGAGCAAATAATGAACTTCCAAGAGAATGGAAAGCCTCAAGAGATCATCCCCTCGACAACATTATTGGTGATATATCAAAAGGGGTAACAACTAGACATTCTCTTAAAGATTTATGCAATAATATGGCTTTTGTATCTATGATTGAACCTAAAAATATAAAAGAAGCCATAGTAGATGATAACTGGATCATTGCCATGCAAGAAGAACTGAATCAATTTGAAAGAAACAATGTGTGGAAACTAGTAGAAAAACCTGAAAATTATCTTGTCATAGGAACAAAATGGGTTTTTAGAAATAAATTAGATGAACATGGCATAATTATTAGAAATAAGGCTAGGTTAGTAGCAAAAGGGTATAATCAAGAAGAGGGAATAGACTATGAAGAAACATATGCTCCAGTTGCAAGATTAGAAGCCATTAGAATGCTCTTAGCATATGCATCCATAATGAATTTTAAGCTCTATCAAATGGATGTTAAAAGTGCTTTTCTAAATGGTTTAATTCAAGAAGAAGTATATTTTGAACAACCTCCAGGTTTTGAAATCCCGGATAAACCAAATCATGTTTATAAATTACAAAATGCTCTTTATGGTTTGAAACAAGCCCCTGGGGCGTGGTATGAACGTTTAAGTAATTTTCTCCTAGAAAAAGAATTTTCTAGAGGAAAAGTGGATATCACATTATTCATAAAGAGAAAGCATAATGATATTTTGTTGGTTCAAATATATGTTGATGATATAATTTTTGGATCCACGAATGATTCAATGTGCAAGGAGTTTTCCCTTGATATGCAAAGTGAATTTGAAATGTCAATGATGGGAGAACTAAAGTACTTCCTGGGATTACAAATCAAGCAAACTCAAGAAGGTATATTCATCAATCAATCCAAGTACTGCAAGGAATTGATCAAAATATTTGGGATGGAAAGTGCAAAACACATGGCTACACCGATGAGCACTAGCTGTTACTTAGATAAAGATGAATCTGGCCAATCTATAGACATGAAATAGTATCGAGGTATGATCGGATCTCTTCTCTATTTATCTGCTAGTAGGCCTGATATTATGTTTAGTGTATGCATGTGTGCTAGGTTTCAATCCAACTCCAAACAATCACATTTGAGTGTAGTTAAGAGAATCATGAGATATCTATTAGGTACAATAAATTTAGGATTATGGTATCCTAAGAATTCAACATGTAACTTAATAGGATATTCTGATTCTGACTTTGCCGGATCTAAAACTGATAGAAAAAGCACAAGTGGAACTTGTCAATTCATTGGATCCGCTCTTGTCTCATGGCATAGTAAGAAACAAAACAGTGTTGCCTTATCCACTGCTGAAGCGGAATATATTTCTGCCGGCAGTTGTTGTGCACAGATCTTATGGATGAAGCAACAATTATCTGACTATGGTATCCTTCTTGATCGTATACCTATTAGGTGTGATAATACTAGTGCCATAAATCTATCCAAAAACCCTGTTCAACACTCTAGAACCAAACATATAGAAATTGGGCACCATTTTCTTGGAGATCATGTCCTAAAGGGAGATTGTAAATTAGAGTTTGTTGATACAAAGAATCAGCTTGCTGATAGCCTTACAAAACCTCTCCCAAAAGAAATATTCTTTTCAATAAGAAGAGAATTAGGCCTTTTAGACCTTAGTGATTTGGATAGGTAATTTTTTATGAATGATTGATTGTGTTTTGATTAAGTATGACGCTTATTTTGTTTAATTTAGTTTACTTTTCTTGTTAGTATAATTAACTCTTAAGATAGTATAAGTTTTTAGACTTAGAAATAAGTTTTTCTTTTAGGAACAGGCTATTTTTTGTTCTGGTAATCGATTACATGAATACTGTAATCGATTACAATAGAAAAGATGGCCTGTAATCGATTACAGTATTCATGTAATCGATTACCAATAGGCTGCCTCCTCCTATAATCGATTACCACGCGTCCTGCTCTATAAATATCACATTTTCCAGAAATCCCTGCGCAGCCCCTTCCTCCATGCGACGTTCCTCCATTCCCAAACCTCCAAATCTTCCTATCTCACTCATTTCTTCATCAAATCAACTCCCGTAAATTGCAATCTTCTTCCTTTTCATTTTACTTTTGATTTCACCGATTGAAATCTGCAAAAACTCCTTCAAATGGCAGAATCGTCAAAGAAACATAAGGGTTCATCCGCCTCCGCTTCGGCTTCAAGAGCTCATCGTTCCGGAGCCACTAGCGCATCCACAGCACCAATTCCACCCTCATTATCCTCTTCCACATTGTTTTCTTCCGAAGAACAGCAGAAACAGTATTCATATCTCTTCCCATCTCGTTGCGTTATCGACCCTAAGTTTATTGATATGGAATTCTTTTCTACTGAAACTTTTGATTGCATTCAAGCCTTTCAGAACCTAGGTCTTATACCTTTCATGTCATTACAATTGCCTGTTTATCCTGAATTGGTTAAAGCCTTTTATTGTAATCTTGAAATTCAGGACATCACTTTAATTTCTGAGGTTTTTGGGATAAAAATGGTCATTGACCAATCCCTTTTCCATGACTTAACCCAATTGTCTAGTGACGGTGTACCATTTGAAGGTACACTGAATGACAATTGGAAGTTTGATTTTTCTGCACATGATGCCCACCAGTTGGTTTGCACCAACAATGTGGATATGACCGAACGCCTTCTTGCCGGTTCATTGGCTTTTGAAAGCCGCATCCTACATTATCTGATTGTGCGGATTTTGCTTCCACGATCTTCCAATCTTGCCCAAGTTTCTGAGGAAGATCTTGTTATCATGTGGGCCTTTCATACTAGTCGTCAACTTGACTGGGCACATCTTGTAAGATATCGCATGCATAAGGCATTGTGATTAAATGCACCTTTGCCATATCCACATCTTGTCACACTCTTTTTCCGCCATTTTCAAATTCCTCTTGATTCTGAACCTTATGTTCCAATCAAGAGATCTTTTTTAATTGGTGCTGCTGTGATTGCTTCTTTTGGTTACCGCAAAGACCACGATGGCTCTTGGGTCAAAAAGGGCGCTTAACCCGCTGATGAAGAAGGCAACCTACCAGTTGAAGATAATTCCACTCTTCTTCGAAGGCTTATGGACAAGTTTGATGGACTTCAGACTTTTGTTGGTGACAAGTTTGATGCCATGGAATTGCAAGTCGGCATGCGGTTCGATGCCATGGAATCAAGGATCACCAAAGTTAAAGAAGATGTCTCCTTCATCCGTACTTGCTTTGATCCACCACCACCGCCTCCATCATCGTCTTAGCTTAAGTATTGTGACTAAGTATTATTAGTAATTAAGTATTATTAGTACTTTGGTTTATCGTCGTGTATTTGGCTTATTATTGCTTAGTTATCGTAATCTTGCACTTATATTATATTTCTTGACTTTGATTTGGTTGGTTATGACAATGTATGGATTTATTTTGGTTTATTGATTGGCTCTATTTGGATATTGATTATGTTGCTTAGTTCTTTTTGATGTTGCCAAAGGGGGAGAGAACTTGAGAGGAGAACTTGGGTTAGAAATCAATTATCAATTAGAAATTTATCATTAAGTAAAGTTAGGCATACATGCCAAAAGATAGGGGGACTAAGGGTTGTGTGAACGTGCTATCATCTTGTATACAACTTGTCTTGATTTCAGGGATTGTCATCATCAAAAAGGGGGAGATTGTAGACAAAGGATCAAGCTGAATGTTTTGATGATGCCAAAGTTTCACATGTGTCTCAAAGTCTCAAAGCTTTATTCAAGACAAAGAAATTAAAGATATTCAAGATGGATGATCAAGACAGTCTCTAGAGTCTTAGAAAGGGTATATGAAATAGGAAGGGAATTCCAATTGAAGTAGTAAAAGGTTTGGCCAAGAAATTTTAAGTTAAAAAGTCTTTTTCAACAAATTTACTCTTTGGTAATCGATTACCAGAGGATGTAATCGATTACCAGTGACCAAAACTGATTTACAACAGCTATTAAAATTTGAATTCAAAATTTGCACTGTGTAATCGATTACACATATATGGTAATCGATTATCAGCAGTTTCTGAACATTTTAATTCAAATTTTAAAGCTTGTAATCGATTACACACATACTGTAATCAATTACCAGAGGAGTTTTTCAGAAAACATTCTCAACAGTCACATCTTTTTGTGTGTTTCTTGAATGGCTATCAAAGGCCTATATATATGTGACTTGAGACACGAATTTGCTAAGAGTTTTTCAGAACAAAAAGGTCTTATCCTCTTATAAAGCAAAATAGTTTTATCCTCTTACAAATTCCTTGGCCAAATCTCTTGTGATTCAATAAGGAATTATTTGAGTGCTCAAATTGTTCAATCTATCTCTTTCAAGAGAGATTTCTTCTTTTCTTCTTCTTCATTCTGAAAAGGGATTAAGAGACCGAGGGTCTCTTGTTGTGAAAGAATTCTAAACACAAAGGAAGGGTTGTCCTTGTGTGTTTAGAACTTGTAAAAGGAATTTACAAGATAGTGGAACTCTCAACCGGGTTGCTTGGGGACTGGACGTAGGCACAAGGGTGTGGCCGAACCAGTATAAATCTGAGTTTGCATTTTCTCTTCCCTTAAACTCCTTTATTTATTATTGTTTTATATTCATATTCAAATTGTTCTATTTGAATCAATATTTAAGAAATTCATTATTAAGGGAATTTATAACTTGAATAAAAAGTTAAATAGAATTTTTAATTGGGGAAATAAGTTGTAATATCTTAATTCAACCCCCCCTTCTTAAGATATCTGAGGCCACTTGTCCAACAATCACTACACATGGCTCCAAACTCGTGGGTGGAGGATGCATGAACGAAAATGCAATTCATGGGGCTCCGAAAAAGGGTAGATAATGGAGAATTGCACTAAGCAATCATTACGCATGGCTCCAAACTCGTGGGTGGAGGATGCATGAACGAAAACGCAATTCATGGGGCTCCGAATAAAAGGCGAGGCAGGACCGAATGGTCCACCGAGTTTTTTCCACCTAAAAAAGGCAAACATGCTTTTTGCAAAGAAAAATAAATCATTCGCGAGAGCACCATGTCTTAGAAAAACAATATACTTATGCCAAGGGTAATCTTCCTTGTACCCGAAAATGAAAGGCAGGATGTCAACTTTTAGCTTTTGAATGAACATTCAGGGGAAACATCAGGTTAAGCTGAAACTGGGAATAAATCACTCATAGTGTATAAAAACTCACACAGGCAAGTGTTTTACCCTAATCCCAAACCATAACTGCACCACGACTTTATTTTGCACACGATTTCCTATCGAATCAAAGATCTCACGTACGATCACGGATCAATAGGATTTTCTCGAGGGTAGTGTTTTTTGAGAGGAAACTGGGTGTTCCGGTCTTTTCCTCTTTGTTTATGTGGAGCGGGATATCGCCAGTCGAAAATGATTTTGAGTGGCAATCTGAAAGGAAGATGCACCAAAAATGGGTTTTCCTTTGCCGGCAGTCACCTACCTTGCCGAAAATTTATCTGGCTTGAAGATTTTCTGTTCTCTTTCTTTCATTGATCGGGAATTACTCTATTTTCCTCCGATCTTTTCCTTTTTCACTTCCTTTCAATCTTCGATTGGGAATCCTTCTTTTTCTTTCTTTTTTATTGTTCTTTTCTTTGTTTTCATCTTTTTCTTTTTTCTTTCTTTCCATTTCTTCCTTTTCTTTCTTTTCACTTCTCTTTCTCCATTCCTTTCTTTGGGAAATCGAGTTTTAGTATTCTATTTGCTCTCCCTTGAGGAGATTCCGTTGTCCTTTGCTTCGGAGGAAAGGATGAGGATTCTTTTTATAGGCCAAGGTTCAAAATAGTCTAAGGTTGTGTCTCAATGGGGTCTTTTATCGTGGGAGCCCGATCTTGATGTCTAGGGCAAAACAAATTTTTGCGTCAAGGTGTCGGTCTCGGGCCGAACTTCCATATTATTCCGCAAGGCACGCGCGGCAATGATGATTTGGAAACAACGTGCAAAATTAGTCATGGCCACAGCCAGGTGGGCACTCAAGCATCCCGTTCATGGCATTGCGATACTACGGTTGGGAATTTACACAAACAGACCCAACGTTTCCCAATTATGTTCTTTCATCAGTTCAACGAATTCATCCATTCTTATCTCGGTTATTCAGGAAAATAAACTCTTAGCATCAGTCCCTTGTTTCCAGAAGATATGTTTGCTCTCTACGAATGATTTATGCTTCCTAACTATAACATGTCGACCTTCGAGGTCTTCCTTTCTTTTTCCTTTTTGAATTTTTTATATTCACAAAACTATACACCCATGGCCCTCTACAAGGAAAACTTTTCTTTGTACACCTACATTCTTGTATATGATGAACTTTTTCTGTACACGCATTAGAACTCTTTCTCTTTACGTCAACACGGTTTATATACAAACCCTATTCATGCTCAAAGATCTCTCTTTTTTTTCGTTGTTTTTTTTTTCTCACACATACCCGTCGTTTATACAAAAGTTTCTTTATATACACTCGTCGTTTACACACACAAGAATCTCTTTTCACACATTGTTTACACACACGAAATCCTTTTATACACACTTTCCTTTTACACATAAACAAAAACCTTTTTCTTTTCTTTATGAAGATGACATTTATTCACAACGCTTCTTTCTTTTTATCAGGATTTTTGGTTCATTTTATCTTTAAGAGGACGTTCCTAAATGAAAAAATCTACACGGTTCCAGAATTTCAACAAACACTATTGACAACAACGAAGTAAGCACTAACGCAATAATCCAAACAAAATATATGCACAAAACAAATGACAATCGCAACAACAAAAAACAAACGTTAGTCCCTCAAGTCATAGAAATAAAATAACATGTAAATGATAAAGGATGAAACATAAAAAGAACATGAATCTGGGGATCCCACGGTCATGTGGCTCCGCATGCCACCGGACTCTTGGGTCACGGTAACAAAAAGTGGGGTGGTCGACAAAAGCAGGGCTTTTGCTCCTACGTATCCTCAATTTGTGATGAGGAACTCAGACCTACGTAGTTCTTGCTAACTGTGAGACTAAAAATAGTCTCGGTGTTTTCTTCACCAAAATGCGAACATGCTTTAGTAAAGAGACAAAACTTCCAACTGATCAGAGCAACATATGCTTTTTGGATGAAAAACAATGTGTCTATCGGGGAAGGAGAGTATGCTGATGAAATTTTCTCATAACCGTAAATGAGATTTTGGATGTTTAGCATTTCATTTCTAAATGACCATTTTGAGGAAACACATGGTCCAACAAAGATAGGAGAAAATCACTCAAAGTGTATCAATCTCACACAGGTAAGTGTTTTATCCTAATTCTGAACCATAGATATGTCATGACTTGATTTTGCAAATCATTTCCTATCAAATCAAAGATTACATGCGTGATCATGGATCAATAGGACTTATTTTGGGAATGGCTTTTAGGTAGGAAATTTGGCTTTGAGTGTTGTTGCCTTTTCCTCTTCTGTTTTTGTTTAGTGCGTGGCGAGAAAGTCGCTAGCGCACAGGATTTTGTCGGCAATCAAAGGGAGAGAACCACTTTAGGTCATGGTTTCCTTTTTCTTTTTTACTTGGTGACAATTCTGTATTGTTCAGATATTGTCTGGTCCAAAGACCTTTCTGTATATTTCTTCTGTTTTCTTCCGATCTTTGATCAGGAACTTTCTCTTTTTTTTTTTGCCTTCTCCCCTTCTTTGATTGGGAATTTTCTTTCTTTCTTCTTTTTTAGTTTTCTTCCGAGGGCGAGGATTGACATTCTCACCCTGGGTCAAAGTTTATGATAAGTTGGGATTTGGGCTCAAGGCTTGTAGAACGGCTGGTCATGATATATGTCAGGGTTTGGCCAGCGGTTCGGGGATAAAGGGGATGTCCCACATTATTTCCATGATATACATGCAACAATGATGATTAGGAAATTTTTTGCAAAACTGGTCATGCATGCACCCATGTGGATACTCAAGCATCAAGTTTTTATGGCCATGTGACACTAGGGCTCAGGATTCATTTTCCTTACTTAAGTCAACCTAGTGTTTCCAAAATATGTTTTTTTATCAACTCATGCATTCATTCGAGTCCATTTTGGGCGTTCGGGAAAATTTTCACAGCACTCACCCTTCAGGTGTATACACATTTTTTCAAAAACTGGTTATGATTAGTGAATTTTTCAAAGAAAAGCTGGAAGTTATCTCTTTTCACAAGCATGTTGTTTTTTAGCTAGACAACCTTTATTATTTTTTTATTTTCTATTTTTTCATTTTTTTTTCTTCCTTCTTATTCTTTTCTTGCTCGCTCTCTTTTTTCTCTCTTTTTTTTTCCATGAAGTATTTTGCTACCTAAATATACGTATAATATTTTTGCTATATACATGCATATCCAAGGTATCTTGCTACCTAAACATATATATATATATATATATATATATATATATATATATATATATATATATATATATATATATATATATATATATATATATATATATATATATATATATATATATATTGTGAAGTATTTTTGCTACATACATGCATATCCAAGGTATCTTTCTACCTAAACATACATATATATATATATATATTTTTTGTGAGGTATGACTACCTTCCGAGCTTGTGCTTGTTTTATTTAAATTCCTAGGATCATGAGCAACTAGGTGTGTCCTGCTATGACTTGAGAAACAAAAGTGATCAAATAACAAGCAGAGATTTTAAAAGGTACTAGGTTTCCTTCTAGTAGTGCTTCTTTAACGTCTTGAGCTGGACGCGTGATGGCTTGTCAGTCATTGACCTAGTACTTTGCTTACCTTTGGCTTTGGACTTGGTCGCCTATTTGTCGACCATGGGTCGTAAGCAATGCTCTAACCTTTTTGTGGATGAGATGAGGTGAACTCTAGAGGTGATGGCGGTGCGTCTGTTGCCCGCTGCCGGCCATCCCCAGGCTGCTGCGGTGTTTCGCCCTGTGCCTGCCTGGGGGCGCAGTACTTCTTGATGAAAGCTCGATTAGTAGGGGGCCTGATGCCCTTGCTGGAGGTGGCATGCACTCTGTAGAACTGACAGAGACCCGTAATTAGAGCTTGACAACTCCAAGACCCTGTTGGACTTCTTCGGGTCCACTGGGTGTCTTGCAGGCGCGATCCCTGCAAACAATAGATGAAATCATAAATCAGTTGAGCGATGTGCATACTTACCTATGTCATGATGACGTGACCTTGTCGAGGGGAATGGGCACCTTGTAGGACTACAGAGGCCCGTAACCAGAGCTGGAAACCCCAGGGCCCTGTTGGACTTCTTCGGGTCCACTGGGTGTCTTTGTGGGTGCGATTCCTGCAAACAATAGATGGTATAAGAAATCAGTTGAACCATATGTATGCTTACCTATGTCACGATGGCATGACCTCGCTGGGGGAACGGGCACCCTGTAGGACTGACAGAGGCTCGTAACCAGAGCTGGAAACCCCAGGGCCCTGTTGGACTTCTTCGGATCCACTGGGTGTCTTGTGGGCGTGATCCCTGCAAACAATAGATGACATCAGAAATCAATTGAGCCATGTGCATACTTACCTATGTCATGACGGCACAGACCAACTGATACATCTGCAGGGGGAGATTGGCATTGTGGTCGCTGGGCAGAATGTTGCTAAATAGAAACGTCATCCATATCCATGTAAGAGTGGTCATGTTGGTGCGCATGATCCGCACTCATCTTTTTGAGCGGCACGGGTGAAATCTTGCCCCGGTATGCAAAGTAGATGCATGATAGGCTCCCTCTCTAGATGTGCTCGCACAGTTGGTCGCCCTCCAATATCAGGGGGTGGCCCAGGAACTGATAAAAGGAAACTACTGGCCCCTTAACCGGGAGCGCAAGTCTCGGTTAAGCATCTATGTGCAAAGGACCTTATATTCTCCTAAGGTGTGGATATGGAGCACACTGAAAATGAGGATGCGTAGCCCTCTAAAGGCGAGGGCATGCAGCCCTCTATAGGCGAGGATGTGCAGTCCTCTGATGGCGAGGACATATAGTCCTCTAAAGGTGATAGGTACTAGTACCCAAGGGTCCACCTTTATGAGAAAGCAAGAGATGGACTCATCGAGAGGGCCTGTCATCCAACAAGATTGGACACGAGATGTAGGAAATCTATGTAGTTAACATGATTTTTAGGGATGCAGACGCATGCAACCTGTGTCGTGAAATTTGGTAATGCTGACCTCATATGAAACAATGCAATGCAATGGAAAGTTGTACAATGTTCATGACATTCTTTCCCTATTTTGTGATTTTGATTTTGATTTAATTTTTTTTTGGAAAACACAAATTGACTGTCCTTTTGAAAAAGGTGATAATTCATGTAACCTTATCCTATCTTTTGCAAATCTCTCCGGAAACTCCCTCAGAGTGTATATTCTGTTTGATTTAGTCACTTAACCATTTTGGAGTGATGGCAAGATTTTTGCAAACCTCGTAGTGAGGAAGAATGAAAGAAGCAGTTGATTCTTGCAAAAAGAATTTTCCAAGGACGAGAAATAGTTGAAGGATTTTTCAGTTGATGGATTAAGTCAAATGACTCCTATGTAGAAGCAAGATGTTTTGATGTCTTGATGATGCTAAAGGATCAAGTGCTTCTAAGTTTTATTCAAGACAAGAATCCAAGAAAATCAAGATATATGATCAAGTTGATCTCTAGAATCTTTAGGAAGAAGTTTCCAAATTGAAAAAACAAAAGGTTTGACCAAAGATTTCTATTGTTTCAAATTGAGATTTTCTCTCTGGTAATCGATAACCAACAGCTGAAAATGTTTATCAAGTCACTAGAAATTTGAATTCAAAATTTATAATGTGTAATTGATTACGCATGGATGGTAATTGATTACCAACAGTTTATTGAACGTTTTAATTCAAATTTTAAAGCCTGTAATTGATTACACAAGTCTTGTAATCGATTACCAGAGGGGATTTTTCAGAAAATAATTTCCAAGAGTCACATCTATTCAAATGTTTTATGAATGGCCATCAAAGGTGACTTGGAAACATGAATTTAAAGAGAGTTTTCATTGCCCAAACAGTTTTATCCTCTCAAAAGATTAAGAGTTTTTCTGAACTGAACTGTCTTATCCTCTCAAAAAGATTCCTTGGTCAACCACTTGCATATTCAATAAGGAATTTTGATTGATCTTCATTGTACAATCTATCTCTTTTAAGAGAGATTTCTTCGTCTCTTCTTCTTATTTCTGAAAAGGGATCAAGAGACCGTGGGTCTCTTGTTGTAGAGGATTCCTGAACACAAGGGAAGGGTTGCCCATGTGTGGTTCAGACTTTGTAAAAGGAGTTTTACAAAGAGAGTGAAAAATCTCAAGTAGGTTGCTTGAAGACTGGATGTAGGCACGGGAAGTGGCCGAACCAGTATAAATCAAGTTTGCATTCCTCTCTTCCCTTAAACTTCTTTTATTTATTGCTATTTATCTTTTGCTTTAAAGAAGTTTATTTTGAATTTCCTTTTGAGTAATTCATGTTTAAGGGTGCATTGTTAATCCGAAAAGAGAGAGTGAAAGTTTAATTGGGGAATAATCTTCGTATCTTAATCAACCCCCCCTTCTTAAGATAACTGAGGCCATTTTTCCAACATCCTATTCTTGATAACTCACTTCTCTCTAAAAAGACAAACTTTTCGAAATGATAAAATGAGGTCACATGAACATCTTGAAAACACAGTCAATCAAATGCCTTTTTTTTTTTTGAACTCTTTTTTTTTATTTTGAAACTTATTTGTTTTGAACTTTACTCATTTTTTTACGGCACCCCCACCAACGTGCAAGACGAGTAATCTCTAATTGAACGGTCTTGGAAGTCCGAACTCAGGAGCGCAAGTCGCTTGAGCAAAAAGACCAATGGCTTCCACCCACATTCCGGTGAGAGTTGAATAAGCAAAGATGTGTTTATGAGAAGATGAGGGACAAAGATATCAAATTTATCCATGTATTTAGCATTGTAACTGTGGTTTACAATAATGGTATAAACTTGAAAATCCTGATGAGTCATTAGAGACATCTAACAACAGCTTTCAAAATTGCCCCATGTGTGGTGTCGTTTGTCAATGTTAGGATTCACAAGCGATCCTCCTTAAATTTCAGCCAGCCCGCATCAATTAGACTTTACACCTTACGCTTTGAGGTCATATAGCGCTCAATGGAATGTCCCAGAATTCCTGCATGATATGCACATGTTGCATTCGAGTCGTATCCTCGGAGAAATGGAAGTTGAGGAACCTTGGTTGGGCTTATGACTACCATTGTAGTATTTAGCATAGGACACCAAAATTGGGGTGAATTCTACAGGCTTTTTTGCTGCAAAATTCCTTTCTTGGTTGGTGTTTTGGTTTGTGCTAAAAGTGGTATTCGTCATTGGAAGTGCGGTAGACAGGCTTTGTGGTTGATTTAGGGATGGCCTTTGTGGATAACTGGGTGGTGGGTAAGGAGAGGTTTTGTTATTGGCTGAGTAATGACATTGTTGGGTTGGGGGGAAACTTGGCCGTATAGGAATGGCAGTCACAGCATGGGTTTCTCCCTCATCCTCAACTTCTTCATTTGCCCCAGTTTTCTCATTCGCCCAAGCAGGATGATTAAATTTGCCTCTTTTCAGACCCACTTCAATCCTTTCTCTGGCGAAGACCAAATCTGCAAAGCTTGAAGGTGTGTAACCCACCATTTTCCATAGTAGAATACTGGTAATGTGTCTACTATCATTGTAATAATCTCTTTCTCTGTTATTGGGGGCGCTACTTGAGTTGCCAAGTCTCTCCATCTTTGGGCGTATTCTTTGAAAGATCTGTGCCCCCCTTTTGCACATGTTCTGTAGTTGCATCCTATCCGGAGCCATATCAGAATTATACTGACACTGCCTAACGAAGGCAACCATTAGGTCCTTCCAAGAATGGACTCAGGAAGGTTCCTAAGTTAGTATACCAGGTGACAGTTGTCCTAGTAAAACTTTCTTAGGAAAAATGTATCAGCAGTTTCTCATCTTTTGCGTATGCCCCCATCTTCCGACAATACATCTTTAGATGGTTCTTGGAGCAAGTAGTCCCCTTGTACTTGTCAAAGTCCGGCACCTTGAACTTGGGAATGAACATGTTTGGGTATTAGGAACAACTCTTCTAGGTTAGCAAAGGCATAATCTTCACCTCCTTCAATGGCCCTGAGCCTTTCCTTTAGATGATCCACCTTTCCCTTTTCAGCCATAGCAGGAGGGGCTCTTCCCACCGCAAAATGCAAGGGTTGTGGTTGTGGGCGAAACTGAGGGCCCTCCAAAGTGTTTTCAAAGGGTATACTACCAACTGCTTGCCCTTCAGTGGCATGTCCAATCCAAGGCTCAAAGTCAGCTAGATTGTGGTGGGGAATTTCATGTGTCTCCCCCATGGTTTGAGAGACATGTGCCTGATCAGATTGAGGTTATTGGTTCTCAATGAGTATCGGAGTGGAGTTATTGAGATTTTCATTGAGAGTGTATGCCACATTGGGTGGTGTATAGTTGGGAGGCAAGCCATATGATGGGAAGGCGTGCTCGTTTTGAATTTGCACATCATGGGACCGTCCGTACTTCCCAAATCTTTGCCTACCATATTTGAGGTTGGATGATTCATTTGGTTGAGGCCAGATGGGGGCATCGGGTTCACCTTAGCAACAGCGCTGGTAGTGGCAACTGCAACCGTATCGACTTCCCTTATCTTTTTCATGCTTATTATGGCCTCCATCATTGTGGCCATTTGCTCTTTCATGGCCTCCATGTCGGCTTTCATATGCTCTTGCACCTTCTCTACTTCACCCATTACTCTAGCTCTAGCACGGGCTTGGTAAGCCGCACTGACCTCCACTATCTCTTTTATGCTTATCATGGCCTCTACCATTGTGGCCATTTTCTCTTTCAAGGCCTCCATGTCGGCCTTCATTTGCTCTTGCACCTTCTCTATTTCATCCATTACTCTAGCTCTAGCACAGGTTCGGTAAGGGCGCCGTAAAGCGTGTTTTTTCTTTTTGATAATAACGATTAAGTTCATTTTTATTTTATTTTATTTTATTTTATTTTCTTTTTCAAGGAAAGAATGCAATGAGCAATGCAACCAATGAAAAGCATGGATGTATGTGAATGATACACAGATGAAGTATTGCGAATTTTTACGCAGGACATGGGGTTGAATTAATTTAGATTTTTCAACATGGTTCATGACATCTTGGTCAAGGTGAAACTGGAAGTAACAAGGACATCAACAGTCCTAAATGTGTTTGGTAGTAAACGAAGCAGTGATGTAACTCGATTCATCTTTTGCCCCAACTTTTGCAAGATGGTTACTTCCATACTTCAACTTGACTTGATGAACTTTTTTCGAAAAAGCATGAGCTTGGTTCAACCCCATAACCCAGGGAATGGCAATTTTGATCGCCAATACTTCAACAACATTTCATAGGGATGAAAGACTCGGGAATACGCATACTATGCATGGAGAATGTAATTATGAAATTGAGATGCCCGAAGAAACATCTTTTCTTAGTTAACGATGCATTAGGTACCATGTTCACTGATTTTGTTTTTAAGTGAAATGGGTTTATGATCCCAACATGGTTGGCTCATGGTACCGAATATATGCAACTAAGAATGCAGCGTGAATTTTCGCACTTTCTTTTTTGTTTTTGTCTTGCAGAGGAAAACGCAAGGGTCACGCATGAGCAAACATGAAAACAATTGGTATGCAATTTGTAGATCAAAAAGTTTGTTGAACGCATATGCATGATGATGCAATGACCCATGCAAAATGTGAGGTTGGAATGTGATAACCGATAAATGCAGGAATGATATGTTCATTATGATGCTGAAGAGATGTTTATGCAATGCATGATATGAATGCATTTACGGACACGAGAGCCCCGAAAAAATTATCTCTTCTTACTTGCACACTTGGGGGTGTAGTGCCCCATGTGTGTAGTTAAGAAGGTGATATGGATCTTTCGACTTCCCATGACAAAAGACGAGACCAACATACAACGTGTGCGTGACGACATGATGTAGACACGCAAAAGCATAACACGGGGATGCATAGAGTACGACAATATCCACAAATAATTACAAACAACAAAGGCGTACATGACATTTAGGTTATATGCATGACAGTGTTTAAAAGGCACGCAGCGTGTTCGCTTCGTGCCCCTATTTTAGGGACCTATAGGATAATATCTAGGGGTCTCTAATAACTACTCCTAACGATTCATAGCTCACACGACTGTTTTCTAGAGGTATCATCACTCAAGATAATAATATTGTGGCGGTATGGAATACCAGCGACAACATATTATAAAGAGAGAAAGTTCTAGACGAGCTTTCACTATTATCAAGCAAGTCGGAGACCTAGCATGATCATAGATTCACCTCCACTCCTTAGATTCCCATGAACCCGGGTATAGGGCCCCTTTTTTTTTTACTCAAACCCGTGGGTGCTTAGAATGCAGTGTAAAGAATGTGAAATAGACAACAGTTATTTACATTTTACACAGTTCAACAAGTGCACACACAAAGTTTCACAATTCCACAATTCCTTAAAATAAGCCTAACTCACAAAAAGTCCCCAGTGGAGTCGCCAACTGTCGCAACCTACCCTTCGGCGGGAGGGCGACGCGTGACTCGCGGGTGCGTGTTCCAAGAAAGGAATACGCGCGGAGTCGCCACCAACGTTTATTTGAGGAAAACGTCGGAAAAACCGGAAAAGACGTGATCTACGAACTTTAAGTGAAAGGTTCGGGAGTTGTATTTACGCATGGGGAAGGTATTAGCACCCCACGCGTCCTTCACAAGAGACGGCAGCCTTTAATCAAATGTGCAAACATGACTTCAATTTTTATGTTCCCTTTTATGCCTTTATTTCTTTTTGTACTTTTTATATTTTTTTATCTTTTTGCGGTCGACGAGGGTGTTTCCCTTGCTCCTACGTATTCCTTAATTGCGATAAGGAAATCAGACCTATGTAGTTTGTTGTGAACAGAGTGTTTGGTTAAGTTGTCTTTATCCTTTTTGCAAGACATGTTTTTATTGAATGAAAGGTCTTTAAGGCGTCGGACCATTAAACAAACTTTCAATTCTTTTGAAATGAGAGAAGTCATTAAGGCATTGGACCATTTAATGTTCTCTTTATTTTTGAAAGAGGTAATATAGCTACATGTTGATTTTAGCCCTTTTGAAATTTACACTTAATGGATAAAAGCGGAAAAGACCATTTCAAGGCTTTGGACCTTTAAAAATGGCTTTTTAGGCAACGTCAAAAGTTTGGTTTATGAATTGATTTTAGCCTTAGTTTCACTTTGGTTATTAATTGATTCGATTAAGAAAGAGAAATCCCAAAGGAAAATGTCCGATTGATTCTTTTTTATTTATTTTACTAAAAGATATTTTTGATTATTATATTATTATTTTACCTTTTTTTTTGTTTCCAACGTAGTTACGGCATGACCGAACGGTCGGATTTCATTTTACAGAAACTAACGGATATTATAATTCAAACGATCGGTGGAAATTTATTTTATTTTTTGATTAGGCGAGAAAATAACTTAAGCAAATGACTAAAAAGGGGTACGAAAAGTAAATGAAACGAGAATAAATGTACACAAAAAAAATGGGGGCCACCACGGGTACATAGAATGAAGTGAAAAGCTCGATTTGGAAACTTACCCGTTGAAGAACGAAGAACGGTGAATAACGGAGGAAAACCTTCACGGATTTGCTTACGGAAACATCTCGGAAGCGTTACGGAAGCACCTCGGCTTGGATTTTCTTCACGGAAAATTTTTTTTCACCCAAAACAACTGAAATACATCACCAGGGGGATCCAAGATCCTTAGAACAGCCCCCTTCAGCCTATTTATAGGAAAAAGGGGGAGGAGGTTGCCGCCCAGCTCGCCCAGGTGAGCTGGGTCAGAAGCAATCCAGCTCCAAAAAATCATTCTGGAAGGTCCAATTCAAAATTTCGAAATTGCTATTTGCACCCCCACAATTTTGATAAGTTCACCCCCTTTTTTCGTAATTTACGGAAAAGTTACGGAAGCCTTACGGAAGCATATAGGACTTGATTTTCTTCTTTTTTTCTCTTCCCTCTTACCCGTATTAAGTGAAATATGCTTATTTAGGGTTATGGGAATTTTACGGAAGCATTACGGGTGTCCTGGAAGCCCCGAAATCCCATTTTTAACAAAATGGGGGAGGTGGTTGCCACCTAGCTCGCCCAGGCGAGCTAGATTGCTTCCACCTTAAGCAAGAAATGGCCCAGAAACCCCTAGAAGGGTCCAGATTAGAAAATTACTATTTGCACCCCCCATTTTACTAAATACACCCGCCTTTGCCCTTTTTTGGCGATTCTTTTTCCGTAACGTTACGAAACCTTACGAATTTCGTAACGATACTTATTTTCTTTCCGTAAGGTTACGAATCCTTACGGATCATGTATTTACTCTTTTTTAGCTTTCGAAGAAGTTACGGAAACTCACGGATTGCG
Source organism: Glycine soja (assembly GCF_004193775.1). Lineage (NCBI taxonomy): Eukaryota > Viridiplantae > Streptophyta > Magnoliopsida > Fabales > Fabaceae > Glycine > Glycine soja. The sequence continues at coordinate 16,666,206 of NC_041018.1, read as the reverse complement.
TAACAATACTTCCTTTTGATTTCCGGTGCGTCTCGGGACTTCGCATATTGTGCAGCAAAGGGTGTCAAGTATCTCGAAGCGGCCAATCAAAGGTTGCATATCATCAAGTAATAATCCCCGGACGAAATTAGGGTATGACAATGACCAAGCGGGAACATGAGTCCATTAAAGAATATGCTCAAAGGTGGAGAGACCTAGCAGCCCAAGTCGTCCCGCCCATGACTGAAAGGGAGATGATCACGATTATGGTAGATACGTTGCCTACTATCTACTACGAGAAGCTGATAGGATATATGCCGGCTAACTTTGCAGACCTCGTCTTCGCCGGAGAAAGAATCGAGTCCGGACTAAGAAAAGGCAAGTTTGAATATGCCTCCAACGTTGCCCCCAACAACAATAGAAGAGCCCCAGTGGCGGGCACATGGAAAAAGGAAGGAGATACCCACGTTGTCACCACTGCCCCAACATGGATGAAAACGCCCCAAAATGCCCAAAACTCATACCAACACAACCACCCGAACTTTTCGATCCGAGCCGGAAGTTCCCTCCCAACTCAAATGGAAGGGCCTCCTGCAACAGAAAAAATGCATGCCCAACACACAGCTCCAGCTACTCCCCGGCCAACCAATAATACAACCCCTGGCGCGAGCTATAACAATGCACGATGCCCCCCGAAAGACGAGTTCTCTCCTATTCCCATGGCATATTCTGAGTTGTGGCCCTCATTATTGGAAAATCACTTGGTGGTGGACATACCCGGGAAGGTCTTCCAGCCACCATACCCCAAGTGGTATAGCTCGAATGCCACATGTGCATACCATAGCGGAGCCCCCGGACACAACATTGACTCTTGTCTGCCATTCAAGTATAAGGTGCAACACCTAATAAATGTCGGCTGGCTATCATTCCAAGAGGAGGGCCCCAACGTTAAAACCAATCCACTAGCCAGTCATGGAGGAGCTAGCGTAAATGCCATCGAAAAGGATGGGCCGTCAGGGTCAAAGAGATTAGAAGATGTGGCTACGTCTAGACGATTCATCTACCAGTCGTTGAAGGCAACATGCATGGTCTCTCGTGGCAGAGGCGAAAGTGATGAATGTTTGTTTCATCTCGGGGAATCACACGACATGGAAACCTGCCCCGCAGTGGAAGAGTTACTTCAACGACTCATGGACTGGGGGCAGCTCGAAGTGTCCAAAGGAGATAAGGAAGAACCGCAGATTTGCATGCAGTCGGTAGAAAGGAAAGTTCCCCCAACCCCCAAAGCCCTAGTAATATGTTTCACTTGGAATGTGATCGGCTTCAGATCCAAGTACCCCCCGACAGTGCCCAAGCCAACGCCGTTTTCCTATCAAAGCAATAAGGTCGTTCCATGGAAGTATAACCCTTCCGCTTTTGGAGAAAGGGCTGCAACCGAGGTTGACTCCTTGTCAGCCAAGGTGACCAACATTGCCGGCCTTAGTGGTGTAACCCGCAGTGGCCGGGAGTTCGCGAGTCACATCGTCTTAGGCAGTACATGCTCAGTCATACCACGTGGCTTATTTCCAAAATGGATCCCGTGAAATACATCTTTGAGAAGCCGACTCTCACGGGACGAATCACTAGCTGGCAAGTACTACTATCTGAATTTGATATTGTGTACGTCACCTAAAAGGCGATAAAGGGGAGCGCCTTGGCAGATTATTTGGCCCAACAACCCCTCCAAGATTATCGGCCAATGCACCCTGAGTTCGTGGATGAAGACATCATGGCCCAATTCGAGGAGAAGCAGACGCACGAGGATATAGACAAATGGATTGTTTGTTTGGATGGAGCATCTAATGCTTTGGGCCATGGAGTAGGGGCAGTCCTTGTATCCCCAGATGATCAATGTATTCCTTTCACGGCCAGGCTAGGCTTCGATTGTACCAAAAATATGGCCGAATATGAAGCATGCGCCCTGGGGATTCAAGCGGCCATTGATTTTGATGTAAAGCTACTCAAAGTGTATGTAGACTCGGCTTTGGTAATACGCCAGTTGAAAGGAGAATGGGAAACTAAGGATCAAAAGTTGATACTCTATCAAACTCATATTTTGAAGTTAGCCGAATTCTTTGATGACATTTCTTTCCACCACATACCTCGGGAAGAGAACGTAATGGCCGATGCATTGGCCACCTTGGCATCCATGTTTCAACTTGCCCCACACGGGGATCTGCCGTACATTGAATTTAGATCTCAGGGAAAGCCGACACATTGTTGTGTGAAAGAGGAAAAGCGAGATGGGAAACCGTGGTATTTCGATATCAAATAGTACATCGAGAACAAAGAATATCCACCAGGGATTTTCGACAATGAGAAAAGAACGTTAAGGAGATTGGCTACTGGTTTCTTTGTGAGTGGTACCATCCTGTACAAACGAAACCACGACATGACCCTCATGCGATGCGTAGATGCCAAAGAGGCGAACTACATGATTGAGGGAATCCACGGGGGTTCATTGGGGACACATGCCAATGGGCATGCTATGGCCAGGAAGATCCTTAGAGCAGGTTATTACTGGCTCACTATGGAAAGCGATTGCTGCGCCCATGTAAGGAAATGCCATAAATGTCAAGCATACGCGGACAATGTCAATGTTCCGCCACATCCTCTGAATGTCATGTCCGCCCCTTGGCCTTTTTCCATGTGGGGGATAGATGTCATTGGGGCCATCGAACCCAAAGCTTCGAATGGTCATCGCTTCATTCTTGTGGCGATAGATTACTTCACCAAATGGGTCGAAGCGGGTCCTTATACGAATGTCACGAGGAGTGTGGTGGTCAGATTCATAAAGAAGGAACTGATTTGTCGATACGGACTCCCCAGGAAGATCATTACTGACAATGGCACCAATCTGAACAACAAAATGATGCAGGAAATGTGCGGGGATTTCAAGATCCAGCATCATAACTCCACCCCTTATCGGCCAAAGATGAACGGGGCTGTGGAGGCTGCAAATAAAAATATTAAGAAGATTATTCAGAAGATGATAGTGTCATATAAAGATTGGCATAAGATGTTGCCTTTTGCCCTACATGGATATTGAACCTCGATACGAACTTCTACTGGGGCAACGCCGTATTCCTTGGTTTACGGGATGGAAGCGGTACTCCCATTTGAGGTAGAGGTCCCTTCCCAGAAGATACTAGCGGAATCAGGCCTAGAAGAATTAGAGTGGGCTCAAACACACTACGACCAACTCAACCTTATTGAAGGTAAGCGTTTGATGGCCATGAGCCATGGGCGCTTGTATCCACAAAGGATAAAGAACGCATTCGACAAAAAGGTACGCCCGCACAAGTTCAATTAGGGGGACCTTGTCCTGAAAAAGATATCCCATGCTGTTAAAGATAATCGAGGGAAGTGGGCCCCGAATTACGAAGGACCTTTCGTTGTGAAAAAAGGCTTTTTCTGGGGGGGCTCTGGTGCTCACCAATATGGATGGCGAGGCGCTACCCTCGCTCGTGAACTCTGATGTTGTTAAGCGATATTACGCTTGAAATCTGGGGCAATTGAGGAAACCACTGCATGTTCTTTCCATTTTTGTGTTTGTGTTCTTTTTGGTTTCCTCCAGAGATTCCTGTCCGCTGTAATTGTCTCGTCACAGTTATTTAAAAGAAGAGAACACGGGTCTGAGGCTTCAGTCTTCACTTTGGTTTTAAACCATGTGCAGTTTGTAATAACCTGAGCCCTTTTGCTCAGTTCATGAGGTGCCCTAAGCGCTTAATTAAAACTGAACCTAACCAGCTTTCACTAAGAAGATTATTGCATTTGAAAACCTTCATGCATACGCATACACATGCATATTTTGTGATAAAAGGGGCAGAATCGTCTTAGGCAACGGTCAGAGGTCGAGACAAGGTTAAGACGACGACGCGGTCATGATTTGCCACGTATTATTTGTTTCCTACTTTCAGGTACTTAGGGACGGACGCAAGTAGAGGCTAGGGTCACGACCGATAGATCATCATCCCTCGCCTAGCTTTGGGCAAACGGAAAGCGCCGCTGCAAGGCAGCCTAGTATCCTTTGAATTCCCGGTAGTTATTACTGTTGCGTCTTTAAAGTAAATATTGAATGCCTAATCTACCCTAAGGGGGGTTCGAGTAAGCGAACCTGATCCACAGAAAGCATTATTTTTTCCACCAAAAAAAAATAGTACAGGTTAGCTCGCCTGGGCGAGCTGAGCTCACCTGGGCGAGCACCCCTGCACCTGCATATAAAAAACGAGGGAGGGGGAGTTTTCTGCACCCCAAAAACTTCCCCCCTCATTCAAAAAAGAAAGCTCACGGGACTCACGGATTTTGCAGCCCTTAGGTCACCATTTTTTGCATTTTTGATTACGTTTTGCTCTATTATTCGTCTCCAACATGTAAGTACCTCATTCTTGGGCTCTCTAGCTTTCCATTGATGTATTTTGGTGCTCTAAATTGCATGTGTTTGCTAAAAAACGTGAGGGATTTATCCTCAAATTGTTGCTTGTTTTTGTTGAAATGAGGGGTTGTAAGGGATGGCCTTAGGCCTAGGGTGCATTCTGAAGCAATGGGGCATGCCACATTGCCCCCACTCTCTTGCTATTCATGCCTAAACATGCGCCCACCAAGTGCTCGGTGAAATGCCTCAACGACATATGAGCATGGTTTTGTGAGCTTTGGACTGTGGGGCTGATTTATATGTATAAGGTCAACACGTAGAGGTTAAAATGATTGCCCGAATGCGATTCTAGGCCTAGGAACCCAAGCTTTTAATTTCAATACAAGGAAGCATGACTTACGCCTAGGAATCTAAGTTTTGGTTTTGAATGTAAAAAGGCATGAATATTAGGACATGTTTGAGAGCTTTTTATTAGAATTTAAATTTGGCTTCCCCATAAGGAATACCTTGCATCTAGGTAGCATAGAAAATATCTTTCAATGGTATGTATATATGTGAATATATATAGCATGGAAATTCCTTGCAAAGTGTGTGAATATATGGCATAAAAATACCTTGCAAAAGTGTGAATGTATAGCAAATAATGCATTTCAAAAATCTGTATATGTAGGATAGGTAGTGTAAAAATGCCTTTCAAAATATGTATATATGTGGATAGGTAGCAAAATGAGCCTTTCAAAAAATGTACCCATGTCAAAATGGCACGAGAATGCTTCCCAAATGAATATATGATGTGGAATTGCCTTTCAAGTGTTGATAGATGACATGAAAGTTCCTTCTCAAATAAATGCAAGTGTGTGCATGACATGAGTTTGGCTCTCCAATGTGCATATATAAACAAATATGAAACAACAAAAATGTATATGTTAATAAAATACTCCAAGTGTGCGTAGGTAGTTTGTGGTAGCAAAATACTTAGGATATGAACATGTGTAATCGTGACACAATACCTTGAGCATGCGAATACGTATTCTTTTCAAAATATATATATATATATATATATATATATATGTGTGTGTGTGTGTGTGTGTGTGTGTGTGTGTGTGTGTGTGTGTGTGTGTGTGTGTGTGTGTGTGTGTGGTAACTAGAATGTTTTGACTATCCTTGTATGTCGATATAAATAGTAGGATATTTTACGCATATGCACGTTCATAAATGTTTTACATTAAGGAAATGTGTGCACAAGTTTGTTCTAAATCGGAAAGATTAGCATGCCGTTTTTGCTTTAAAATAAGTGTTTTCTTGTAAACTAACTTTCCAAATGTTTGTCCTCGCAGGAAATGGCTCCAAGAAAGCTTTCCGCAAAGAGATCTAGGAAGGACGCCGCGGCTGAAGGGACCAGCGCCGCTCCTGAGTTTGACAGCCATCGTTTCAGGAGCGCAGAGCACCAGCAACATTTCGAGGCCATCAAAGGATGGTCGTTCCACCGAGAGAGACGCGTCCAGCTCAGGGACGACGAGTACACAGATTTTCAGGAAGAGATAGCTCGCCGGCGTTGGACGTCGCTGGTCACTCCCATGGCTAAGTTTGACCCGGATATAGTCCTAGAGTTTTACGCTAATGCTTGGCCCACGGAGGAGGGTGTGCAGGATATGCGGTAATGGGTAAGGGGCCAGTGCATTTTTTTTTATGCAGATGCCCTCAGCCAGTTCCTGGCTGACCCACTAGTGTTAGAGGAGGGCCAGGAGTGTGAGTTTAGTCAGAGAAGGAACTGGGCCGATGGATTTGACGAGGAGGCCATCGCCCAGCTTTTATGCATACCGGGTTAGGATTTTGCCCGAACCGCTGCCGGGAGGCAGGTGCGGATCATGCGCACCAGCATGACCACCTTGACTCAGATGTGGATGACGTTGTTGCTTAGCAACGTCCTGCCCAGCGATCATAACTCCAACCTCCCTCTGCCAAAGTGTCAGCTGGTGTATGCCATCCTGACACGAATGAGCGTCCATGTGGCTCAGTTGATCGCTGACGCCATTTATTTGTTTGCAGGTATGCCACCTACCAGGCACCCTCTAGACCCAGATAAGTCTAACAGGGCCCTGGGGTTTCCAACGTTGATCACGGGTCTTTGCCAGTCATTCGGGGTTCCCATCACACCTAGCAAGGTGATTCGACCGCCAATCACCCGAACCTTCATTGAGAAGTATTGCACGCCTAGACAGGTGCAGGGTGATGCACCGTAGGCCGCAGACACACCGCCACCACCTCATCAGGCTGATCCAACTGGGTCATTTGGCATGGAGCGATATTTACAACATTTGGTTCGCTAGCAGGCGGCCAACCATAGGGGGCAGGTGTAGACCCATGTGTGTCTCAACTAGCTCAGCCTCAGTCTGCAGAGCCAGGGTTTCGCTCCTTTTGCATGCCCTACTCCAGATCGGTTCAGGGCTGAGGTTGCATGGCCCGGAGATTGGCCTGAGGCCCAGGCAGGGGAGGCACCCGCAGAGGCTCCCGGCGATGCAGAGGAGGCCTGCATGGATGAGGAGATGTCGGATTTACTCAGTTTCTTAGGAGGGAGTGGAGCCACATGACCAGGGGATCCCCAGATTCATATTCTCTTTTATGTTTCCTCTTTCATATGTTACATATCGTTTTATTTTTATAACTTGAGGGACTAACGTTTGTTTTGTTTTTTCGATTATCTTTTGTTTTGTGCATACATTTTGTTTGGACTGTTGCGTTAGTGCTTACTTCGTTATTGTCGATAATGTTTGTTGAAATTCCGGAACCTTGTAGAGTTTTCCTTTAGGAACGTCGTCCTAAAAATAAAATGAACAAAAATCATGATAACACCAAGAATAGAAAAAAAAAATGTATGGAAAGATTTTGTGTGTGTGTAAATAAGGTATGAAAAGAAATTCTCGTGTGTGAGTAATGAGTGTATATAAAGAAATTTTTGTATAAACCACGAGTGTATGTTGAAAAAACGAAAAAGAAATCTTTGAACAGGAATAGAGTTTGTATATAGACCGTGTTGATATAAAGAGAAAGAGTTTTAATGCGTGTGTATAAAGAAAAAGTTCATCATGTATAGGAATGTAGGTGTACAAAGAAAAGTTTTTCTCATAGATAACGATGGATGTATAGTTTTTTCGAACATAAAAAATGAAACAAAAAGAAAAAGAAAGAAAGACCTCGAAGGTCGGTATGTTATGGTCATAGGAAGCATAAATCATTCGTAGAGAGCAAACATATCTTTTGGAAACAAGAGACTGACGCTAAGAGTTTATTTTCCGGAATAACCAAGATAAGAATGGATGGATTCATTGAACCGATGAAAGAACATAATTTGGAAATATTGGGTCTATTTGTGTAAATCCCAAGCCTTAGTATCACAATGCCATAAACTGGATGCTTGAGTACCCACCTAGTTGTAGCCATGACTAATTTTGAACGTTGTTTCCAAATCATCATTGTTACGCGTGCCTCGTGGAAATAATATGGAAATTCAACCCGAGACCGACACCTTGACACACGGATTTGTTTTGCCCCAGATATCAAAATTGGGCTTGCACGATGAAAAGACCATGTTGAGACACAACCTTAAGCTACTTTGAACCTTGGCCCATGAAAAGAATCCTCATCCTTTCCCCCGAAGAAACGGACGGCAAAATCTCCTCAAGGGAGAGCGAATAACGAATGCTAAAACCCGAATTCCCAATCAAAGATCGGAAATGAAGAAATGAAAAGAAAGAAAAGAAAAGGAAAAGAAGGATTCTCGATCGAAGATCGGAAGAAAGTAAAAAGAAAAAAAGATCGAAGGAAAAACAGAATAATTCCCGATCAATACAGGAAACCAGGAAAAGGAACAGAAGATCTTCTGACCAGATAAATTTTTCGGCAGGGTAAATGACTGTCGGCAAAGGAAAACCCATTTTTGAAGAAGTTCTTCCTTTGGGATTACCATTCAAAGTCGCTCTCGACTAGTGATATCCCGCCCCACATAAACAAATAGGAAAAGACCGAAACACCCAGCTTCCTCTCCAAAAACACTACCCTCGAGAAAATCCTATTGATCCGTGATCGTGCGTGTGATCTTTTGGTTCGATAGGAAATCATGTGCAAAATAAAGTCATGGTGCAGCTATGGTTTGGGATTAGGGTAAAAGACTTGCCTGTGTGAGTTTTTATACACTATCAGTGATTTTATTCCCAGTTTCAGTTTGACCCGACGTTTCCCCTGAATGTTCATTTAAAAGCTAAATGTTGACATCCTACCCTTCATTTTCGGTTACAAGGAAAATTACTTTTGGCATGGGTATATTGTTTCTCTAAGATATGGTGCTCTCGCGAATGATTTATTTTTCCTTGCTAAAGCATCTTCGCCTTTTTAGGTGGAAAAAACCCGGTGGACCATTCGGTCCTACCAACAAATCTTATCCGGAGCCCCATGAATTGATTCTCATTCATGCATCCTCCGCCATCGAGTCTGGAGCCCCACGAATTGATTGCCTAGCGCTGTTCGTCTATCCTCCACCCTTAAATCTTATCCGGAGCCCCATGAATTGATTGTCAATCATGCATCCTCCACCATCGAGTCTGGAGCCCCACAAATTGATTGCCTAGCGCTGTTGGTCTATCCTCCACTCTCAAATCTTATCCGGAGCTCCATGAATTGCTTATCATTCATGCATCCTCCACCATCGAGTCTGAAGCCCAATGAATTGATTGCCTAGCGTTGTTGGTCTATCCTCCACCCTCAAATCTTCTCCGGAGCCCCATGAATTGCTTATCATTCATGCATCCTCCACCATCGAGTATGGAGCCCCACGAATTGATTGCCTAGCACTGTTCATCTATCCTCCACCCTCAAATCTTATCCGGAGCCCCATGAATTACTTGTCATTCATTCATCCTCCACCATCGAGTCTGGAGCCCCACGAATTGATTGCCTAGCGCTGTTCATCTATCCTCCACCCTCAAATCTTATCCGGAGCCCCATGAATTGATTGTCATTCATGCGTCCTCCACCATCAAGTCCGGAGCCCCACGAATTGATTGCCTAGCGCTGTTCGTGTATCCTCAACCATCCTATTCGGAGCCCCATGAATTGATTGCCTATCGCTGTTCATGTGTCCTCCGTTATCAAGCACGGAGCCTCCGGTGACTGGGGAATATGGTTTTTGTTATTTTCCCGATCGGTTCCTTCGCTAAACATGTGTATATGTGTATATTATGTTATTGGTGTTTGTGTTGTTTTGTGTTGTGCAGAGAAAGAAGAAGGAGAGACGGGAGTCGTCATAGACTAATCACAGAAAGGGCGAAGACGGACGAAATCAGTGTTTTATCTTTGCTTTCCTCTTATCTCCGATAAAAGGTAAGTAAAGAGGGGCAACTGTCATACCCTAATTTCGTCCGGGGACTATTGTTTGATGGCATCCAACCTTTGGTTGACCGCTTCGAGGTACTTGGCACCCTTAGTTTCACAATACGTGAAGTTCCGAGACATGCCGGAAATCAAAAGGAAGCATTGTTACGCAATCCGTGAAATTCCAAAACATGTCGAAAATCAAAAGGAAGTATTGTTACGCAATCCGTGAGTTTCCGTAATATTTTGAAAGCTAAAAAAGGAGTAATTACATGACCCATAAGGTTCCGTAACCTTACGGAAAGAAAACAAGTATCGTTACGAAATTCATAAAGTTTTGTAACGTTACGGAAAAAGAATCACCCAAAAAGAAAATGGGGTGTATTTAGTAAAAAAGGGGGTGCAAATAGCAACCAGGCCCACTTGGGTCTTCCATATTGTTCCTCCAGAAGGCGGTAGCTTCTAGAGGAAGCAACTTGACTCGCCTGGGCGAGCTGGGTGGCAAGCTCCTCCCCTATTTTCCTATAAATAGAGGGAGGAGTGAAGAAGAAAAGGGTTCAGCCTTCTTGGCATTTCGTAATCACTTAAAATTAGTGAGGAAAATTGTTTCCGTGAAGAAAATCCAAGCCGAGGCACTTCCGTAACGTTTCCGTAACGTTTTCATGGGTGATTTCGTGAAGATTTTCAACCGTTCTTCCTCGTTCATCGTTCATTCTTCGTCGTTCTTTGGTCTTCAACCGGTAAGTTCCCGAAATCGAACTTTTCAATTCATTCTATGTACCCGTGGTGGTCCCCATTTGTTTCGTGTACTTTTATTCTCGTTTCATTTACTTTTTGTACCCCCTTTTGACGTGCTTTAGTCATTTACTTAAGTCATTTTCTCGCCTAATCAAAAAATAAAATAAATTTCCACTGATCATTTGATTTGTAATATCCGTTAATTTCTGTTAAAATGATATCTGACCGTTCGGTCATGCCGTAACCACGTTGGAAACCAAAAGAAGTAAAATAATAATAATATAATAAAAAAATATCTTTTAGTAAAATAAACAAAAAAAAAATCAATCAGACGTTTCTCTTTTTGATTTCTCTATCTTAATTGAATTGACTAATAACTAAAGTGAAACTAAGGCTAAAATCAACTCGCAAAGTCAAGCTCGTCCGCAAAAAATCACTAAAAAGGATTTTAAGATTCAATACCTCAGTTTTTCTTACCAAGTAAGAATGGATCATTTTTAATTTCCAACGCCTTAAAAAGACCACATTCCAAGTAAAAAGAATCGCTTGATTCCCCCTTTAAAAAGAACTATGTAGGTCTGATTTCCTCTTCGATGGAGGGTACGTTGGAGCTAGAGCCCCGCTTTTGTCGACCTCAAAAATAAAAAAGAAATAAAAGGTTTAAATACATAATTTCACACAATCCTAATCTGAGGCTGTTGTCCTTTGGGACAAACGTGAGAGGTGCTAATACCTTCCTCAAACGTAAATACAACTCCCGAATCTGGAATATTCTTCATGACCAGTTTCCTTCGGTTTTTCCGACGTTTTCCACAAATAAACGTTGGTGGCGACTCCGCGCATTTTCATCCTTTGGAAGACGCACCCGTGAGCCTGCCTCCCTCACCCGAAAAAGGGTAGGTTGCGACACTCTTGATGTTTTTGTGTTTTGATCCATGATTTTGATATAATTGTGTAAAATTATTTGCGGGGTTTTACTCCCCATGTTGTGATCATTTGAACCTGTGATTAATGGTGAAATACATGTGTATTGAGATGTGTGTATTGAGTTGTGAGCTATGAATTATGCAATCACACAATTGTAAGACCCTTTAAGGGCGACGAGTATTGTGATGGGATCCACTGTGGGAACCTGACGAGTTAAAATGATTTTGAAAACAATTGAGTAGTTGTGTGTATTGCATGGTTCATAGGTAAAGTGTATGTGATTCATGAAGTGTGATGACATGTTAAATTGAGATTATACCATTGTGATTGAGATCGAGTGTATGTGATAAATTGAGTATGTACGTGTTAAATTGACGTGTTTGCATTGAGTTATGAACTATGAATTGTACAATCACATGACTTTAAGACCCTTTAAGGGCGGTGAGTTAATTATAAGACCCTTAAAGCGCGGTGAGTTAATTATAAGACCCTTTAAGGGTGGTGAGTTAATTATAAGACCCTTTAAGGGCAACGAGTTAAAACTATTTTGAGAACAATTGAGGAGTCGTGTGTTTTGTACAGTTCATAGATAGAGTCAGGAGGGAGAGGCCCTTACGAACTCTTCGGAGTGTAGGCCTTGGGGGTCACCCAGTTTGAATGCTCCTTTAATCCTATGTTGATCCCATATGGTTGGAGCATTCTCGCAAAACACTATGACCCTGATTGATCTCCCTATGATATTACCTAGTGAGAGTGACTTGACTTGCCAGTGTGTGGTTTGTCTTGTCATGTATTCCTAGGCACTTGACGAGGTTTTTCACTGACATGGTACCACACTGCATATAGGATTGAGTCTTAGTGTATCTGTTGCATAATGCTTGTGTATTGTTCTATATTGATTGATTTGATGATATTATGTTTTGACTATTGAGTATGCAAATGTTGTGAAAACGAATGAGACGTGTGGTGAAATAACGTGAGTTATGCTCAAGTAAATTGTATTTTGTTATATGATATTTATACCTATATGTTGTCTTATTTTTCTCTAATAGTTAGGAATGTGATAACTCACTCCCTCTATTGTTTGTGTTTTGATCCTGTTATGATCTTGAACTATGTGTTCGGGGGAGCAGATGACTAGGTGAATTACTTTAAGGAACCTTGTGCTGAAAGACGTTGGGACAGAATGCTCTGATATGATGTGACATTAGGGTATAAGTTGCTATATTAATTGTATGAGGTCTTGGACAACCTTGTTTTTGTAGAAGCAAAGCTTCATGATGAATCAAGATTGATTCAAAGATGTTTTGATGATATCAAAGATGATGACAATGGTGATGAGAAAAAGCTCAAAGGTCAATCAAAGAATGAGTTCAAGATTCAAGAGGAAAGTTGAAGAACACTTCAAGATTCAAGAGGAAAGTTGATTTCAAGGATCAAGAATCAAGATTCAAGGATCAAGCTTCCAAGAATCAAGATTCAAGGATCAAGCTTCCAAGAATCAAGATCAAGATTCAAGACTCAAGATTCAAGAATCAAGAGAAGACTTAATCAAGATAAGTATGAAAAGTTTTTTTCAAAAACTGAGTAGCACATGGATTTTTCTCAAAACATGATTACCAAAGAGTTTTTACTCTCTGGTAATCGATTACCAGATTGTTGTAATCGATTACCAGTAGCAAAATGAATTTGAAAAAGTTTTCAAATGAATTTACAATGTTCCAATTGATTTCAAAAAAAGTTGTAATCGATTACAATGTTTTGGTAATCGATTACCAGTGCCTTTGAATGTTGAAATTCAAATTCAAATGTGAAGAGTCACATCCTTTCACATAAAAGCTTTGTGTAATCGATTACACTAATTTGGTAATCGATTACCAGTGATTGTTTATGAGTAAATCAAAAGATGTAACTCTTCAAATGATTTTTGACTTTTTCAAATTGGTTTTAAGTTTTTCTAAAAGTCATAACTCTTCTAAATGCTTCTCTTGACCATACATGAAGAGTCTATAAAAGCAAGGCTTTTTTTTGCATTTAAAAAATCTATCTATCAATCCAATCAATCTATTACAATCCTTTACAAGCCTTGAATCTCTTTGAACTTCTTCTTCTTCTTTGTGCCAAAAGATTTCCAAAGTTTTCTGGTTTTCTAAACCTTGAAAACTTGTGCTATTCATTCTTTTCATCTCTTCTCCCTTTGCCAAAACGAATTCGCCAAGGACTAACCGCTTGAATTCTTTTCGTGTCTCTCTTCTCCCTTTTCCAAAAGAACAAAGGACTAACCGCCTGAATTCTTTTGTGTCTCCCTTCTTCCTTGTCAAAGAATTCAAAATGACACAGTCTGAGAATTCTTTTGATTCTTCCCTTTCCCTTATACAAAAGTCTTCAAAGGACTAACCGCCTGAGAATTCTTTTGTATCCCCATTCACAAAGTATCAAAGGTATAACCGCCTGAGATCTTTGTCTTAACACATTGGAGGGTACATCCTTTGTGGTACAAGTAGAGGGTACATCTACTTGGGTTGTTGACTGAGAACAAGAGAGGGTACATCTCTTGTGGATCAGTTCTAGTGGAGGGTACATCCACTAGGTTCAAAGAGAACAAGGGAGGGTACATCCACTAGGTTCAAAGAGAACAAGGGAGGGTACATCCCTTGTGGATCTTTGCTTGTAAAAGGATTTTTACAAGGTTGAAAGAAATCTCAAGGACCGCAGGTCGCTTGGGGACTGGATGTAGGCACGGGTTGTCGCCGAACCAGTATAAAAACTCTTGTGTGTTTGTCTCCTTCTTCTCTACTCTTTTACTTTCCGCTGTGCATTTTAATTTATGCTTTTACTTTTGGTTAAGTTTCTCTTCTACTCCTTATTCCCTTAACAACATAAGTAAAAGCCTTAGAAGAGTAAATTTTTAATTAGTAAAGGTTTAGGAATAATTAATTCAACCCCCTTCTTAATTATTCTGAGGCCACTTGATCCAACGGTTTTGAGCCAAAATAATTTATTAATTATTTGAACAAGTTTTATTATGGGTTAGAAAAGTGAATGTGAGCCTTTTACCCTTTTGAAAGGCTTGTATTTAAATGTATTTTAAAAACTTTTAATTAAATTTGATCTTTTATTTATTTTATTTATTTATATATATGTCAGGGTAGAGGGTGTCACAATTTCTACATAATGTTGCAAATATAATGTTGTGACTGAAAGAATCCTTTACAAGTGATAGTAATTTCCACGCCTAAAATTGACCTTGGATGTCCAAGATCTTCTAGACAAAACTTAGTGCTTGTTTAAAGTGGTAAAGAAAAGTAGAATTATTCCGTGTCTTTAGATCATTTTGATAAATATGTAGATTTAAGAGTGGAGTTTGTGAAGCCACAAGTCATAACCAAGAAGAAAATGCAAGTTCATGAAACTAATGCAATTCTTCTAAGAGAGAAATTCAATGTAGTATTTCAATAGTTTCAGATTGAATGAATGGACTAAAGGTGTTTTGGAAGCCAATGCTAAAGTGTTAAAGGATGTCCTACATAAACAATAGTAGTATTTATGTAAGTTGCTGCATTTGGTAGAAGCTCTTCGATCTGATAGATAGCAAGAGTGTTTTTATTCCTTAGATAAATACATAAACAATAGTACTAGTTTTGTTCAGTGGGAGAAGAGCAACAACAACAGGAAGGCAACAACACAAGTAGGAGGATACTTTGGTAAAGTCATACTTTCACAATTCCATTTTTCTCATTTATTCTCATTTTAGAGCAGAATTTGTACTCGGTGGGTCCTATTTTTTTTTTCTTAATTTTTACTAAAATATTTAACTCATGTTGTACACTGTACAACATCAATCATTCAAGCTGGAACTTGTTACATTAGTTGGAACCAAAAAATTCCGATTTCCAACTATATATTTCTGATTCTGCTGCATGTTATGGCTAGTTTCCGTTCTTTCTGTTAACGTAGAAATTGTTTCAGCTTTTTGGTTCTAAAAGGTTCACTTCTCTTGGTTTTTATTCTTCTAAAGCATAGTTTTCCTCTTACACCACTTCTCTT
Source organism: Glycine soja (assembly GCF_004193775.1). Taxonomy (NCBI): domain Eukaryota; kingdom Viridiplantae; phylum Streptophyta; class Magnoliopsida; order Fabales; family Fabaceae; genus Glycine; species Glycine soja. Next base: position 16,650,734 of record NC_041018.1, on the reverse strand, counting down.
CAACGCTTGATATAGTTTTTTTGTTGTTAACTTGTCATTTTCCTAGCTTAACTTATGTTGAAGTAAAAAATTTCAAAGTTGACTCTTTATTTTCTCTGCTGAAGTATTTCTTGTGTTTGGCTGACTCTGAATACAAAAATCCATTAAAAAAATGTCATCATCTTCTTCACAAACTCAGTTCACACACAACAACTGAACAAGAAGAAAAAAAATGAAATTTCACTAAGAGGTTACACTTTGGAGAGCACAATCTTGTGTGTTACTAAGTTGAATCTATAATGCATTTTCTAAAGGTTTTTTCTGTTTACAGTGATTACTAATTAGTAGAAGGGTGTTTAAAGTCTTCAATGAAGAAAATGGCAGAGGATATTGACTTGAATGGAGATCCTAACAACAAGAAAGACTCAAACAACAGCGAGGCCAAAGATGAAACTGCAAAAACAGTGCCCTTATAGAACCTTTTTCTCATTTGATGATCCTTTGGATCATTTTTTGATGTTTATGGGGTTTGTTGGTGCTATTAGGAATGGAATCTCCATGGCCTTAATGTCTTTGGAAATATGATGAATTCATTTGGAGGAACCAAAATCTCCAACGAAGTTGTTCATGAAGCTTCTAAGGTAATTCCTCACTAATCCCTTTTACAAATACTAATTCATATTGGTGAAATGTCCAAGGTGAAATTGTTGAAGCTTGATAAGTGTAGCATCTGTTTACTATCGGTATAGTATATTGGTAAGTTAACACTTTACTATAAATAACTGTGTTCAGGTGTCTCTGAAATTTGTATACTTGGCCGTGGATACCTTTTTTGTGTCACTTTTGCCCAAGTATCAAGGCTGACATGTTGGATGATCACGGGGGACAGACAAGCTGCAAGAATTAGAGGCTTATACCTTCAAAATATTTTGAGGCAACATGCCAACTTATTTGATAAAGAAACTAGAATTGGAGAGGTTGTTGGAAAGATGTCAGGTTACATTGTTCTTATTGAAGATGCCATGGGTGAGAACATATTAACGAAACACCACATGAGTCTTAAGTCATTATTATCTTGTTTAAGCTAAATTTTGTTTCTTGATTGTTTTCCCCCCTTTCATATCAGGTGGCACAGTTCATACAGTTGATGACAACTTTCGTCGGAGATTTTGTAATATCATTCATCAGGAGATGGCTTCTAACTCTTGTCATGCTATCTAGTATTCCACCTCTTGTTTTATGTGGTTCTATGTTAGGCCTGATTATTATGAAAACATCATCTAGGGGACAAGAAGCTTATTGTATAGCAGCAAGTGTAGTAGAGCATACAATAGGTTCTATCAGAACTGTATGCACCCTAACAAAAAAAAGAACTACTGACTTTTTTCGTTATCATATTGCTGAAGAATATATAAATGACTTCCAATTATCCAATTCATGTTGCATCATTCACTGGGGAGAAGCAAGATACAGATAAATCTTAATTAGTCCATAATCAAACATTACAAGGTTGGAGTGCAAGAAGCACTAGCTACTGGTTTGGGCTTTGGTTCTCTTTTTTTAGTTTTTAACTGCAGTTATAGTTGGGCTACATGGTTTGGTGCAAAAATGGTAATAGAGGAAGGATACACAGGAGGAGAGGTTGTGACAATAATTATGGCTATATTGAATGGCTCCTTGGAAGTTGTGTGTGTTCCTCTTTCTTAGTGTGAGCCTATAATTTCTAAAATTGAATCCCTCCCCCTATCTGAAAACTCAGAAGATATGAAAAGAGTATCATCCTACCTAACTAGATTTCCAATGTCAGGTCTCTTGGGCAGGCATCTCCAAGCTTCACTGCTTTTGCTGCTGGACAAGCTGCAGCCTTTAAGATGTTTGAAACAATTAAAAGGAAGGCAGAGATTGATGCTTATGACATTACTAGTCGACAGCTTGATGACATTTGTGGAGATATAGAGGTTAGGGTGGTTTGCTTTAGTTATCCTACTAGACTTGATGAACTGATATTCAATGGATTTTCTCTTTCAATACCAAGCGGCACTACTACAACTTTGGTAGGAGAAAGTGGGAGTGGGAAATCCACAGTTGTTAGTTTGGTAGACAGATTTTATGATGGTGCAATTGTTGAAGAGAATATTGCCTATGGAAAGGATGGTGCATTTGTTGAAGAAATCAAAGATGGGGCCGAACTAGCTAATCTTTCCAAAATTATAGATAAACTTCCTCAGGTCTACCCTCAAATCTCAATTTAAGTGTAAAAAATGCAATGTGAATTACTGGTTAACTGTTTGAAATTTTTTGTACCTTTGTGTGTGTGTGTGTGTGTGTGTGTGTTATAAATATAAAAATTGTTATGTCTTGCTGATGCAATCCTACCCTGCAAGGGCATTGGATAGAAAACTCCAAGTAGATTGGGTCAGAGATGCAAGAGAAGGCCCTAGGGTTCTTATGAGCCTTAGGGTAGATTTCGGGCCCATGGGCTAAGTACGAGCCCACTTATCTTTGTAAATATTAGATTAAGGTTTCATTATTTTTGGGCCTTGTATAAATCTGAAGTTTAATATTCAAATCATCAAAGTTCCAAAAAAATGCACACACATGACCTCTATTTATAGCCTAAGTGTCACACAAAATTGGAGGGAAATTCAAATTTCACTTGAATTTGAAATTGAATTTGGGGAGCCAAACTTTGGAGTCAAAATTTCACTAATTATGATTAGTGAATTTTAGTTATGGTTCAGCCCACTAATCCAAGATCAATTCCAAGATTCTCCACTAAGTGTGCTTAGGTGTCATGAGGCATGAAAAGCATGAAGGACATGCACAAAGTGTGACTATATGATGTGGCAATGGGGTGTAGTAAGCAAATGCTCACCTCCCCCTCTAAAATTTAATTGGATTGGGCTTCTACCAATTCAATTAAATTTATTTCCAACCACACACATCAAATATCCACTTAGTGCATGTGAAATTACAAAACTACCCCGAATACAAAAACTAGTCTAGGTGCCCTAAAATATAAGGGCTGAAAAATCTTATATTTCTAGGGTACCCTACCTACAATATGGAGCCCTAAATATAAGGACCAAATATAATGACATCCTAGTCTAATATGTACAAAGATAATTTGACCCAACCTTGGCCCATGGGCTCAGAAATCTACCCTAAGGTTCATGAGAAACCTAGGGACTTCTTCAGCAGCTCTAGCCCAATCTTCTTGGAGCCTCTTGCTCATGGTTCTAGTGACTGGTCCCTTCCTAGGGAGGATTGCATCACAGGATGTTAAGATGGCCTTTGGTAATCGATTACCAAGGGTGTGTAATCGATTACAGGGCTCAAAGATGGAGATAGGTTGTTAAGATGGCCTCTGGTAATCGATTATCAATTGTATGTAATCGATTACACAGAGTAACAGGGCACTGGTAATCGATTACCAGTTGGGTGTAATCGATTACACAGGGAGATAGGGCACTGGTAATCGATTACCATTTACACAGTGTAATTTGTTGGTTTCCATGTGTAGAAGCTGTGTAATTCGAGTTTGGGCACTGGTAATCGATTACATACTTTGGTAACTGATTACCAGAGAAGAAATCCCTTGAGACATACCTTTTGATTATATGTAGCGTTTATGGGACGCATTGTATTGTTACCTGTAGTTAGATTTCTTATGAAAGAGTCTACCCTCTTTCTTTTATTTCCTGTAGATCGCGATGGCAGCACAGTTAATCCATGATCGCGTGGTGATGGAGTGCCTAGAGGGAGTTTGGGAGACCCTCGAAGGCAATGAGAGGTGCCGATTCCATGGCACAATTCGACTCACTGCTACTTCATTGGTACATCCGGAGGAACCCGCACGCACGCTTCAGCAGCCTGTGGAGTGGATACTACCTACACCTACTCCATATCGACTATTGGAGCTAGTCCAAGTGATAGACGTGTCATCCTCCGAAGAGGATCCTGAAGAGGACCCAGAGGAGTTACCTCCTAAGCCTGTTGTGGATGCTCTTGACTTTCCAGAGGATGATGAGGACCCACTCTCTTATGTGGATTCTCTAGAGGATATCATGTCAGCATCTGAGGTAGACTCTACAGAGGAGAGCGGCCCTGGAGGGACAACGAATAGTGAAGACTCTTCATCATAGCAGACGGCTCCTTAGACTAGGTTTACATACTTTTTGTGGGTGGGTGTATCTAGTACAGACTGTTAGGTTTACTCTTTTGATTTTTGGGTGGGTAGACCTATTGTATAGAAATTTTGATGATTGTATATATGTGGCTGAAGCCACCACAGTTGATACCTTTGCTCTGGATGTCACTATGTATTTTGGACAGTTTTAGATGTTGAATGTAATTATGTTTAATCTTGTTATTTAAAAAGGAAGTGTTAACAAACTTTATTGAAAAGAGTTTATTGACCGCGTTTTATTATTTTTCACGGGATGACTGAAAATGATGGCTGGTATATTTTCTTTTTGAAAGAGCAAAATAGTTTAGAGGTTATGAGTGATCAGAAAGAAATGACTCCGGATAGAGTTGTGAACTAGCCATTCAGGACTCTATAGTGATAATTTTCCTTCTGAATTTAATTACCGTGAAAAGAGAGAGAAAAGAAAAGAAAAGAAAAGAAAATTTCCATGGTTTTTGCTATTTAATTTATTACTATTAAACCAATCATTATTTAGGGACGCCACAATTGGTGGTATCAGAGCTAAAGTTGGATTCTAGTGAACCTGTCCATGGTCTTACTGTGTGAATGCTGTGTATCTCTGAAACTTGGAAGTAGGTTTCGGGGAGTGACGTTTAGTCACAAATTGTATGTAATTCTACTTTCTTGTCTTAAGCAGGAATGTGCAATTGACTTAGTAGAATTGTTGTGTGTACATATATATATAGAGAGGGATATTGTTGTAACTCTTATGGCCTATATGGTACACTCTCTCAGTAGAATTTCTTGGATACTAATAGCTTCCCTACGGGTTAGGTATGGCAGGACGTGGTAGGGATCAGAACCGTGATGTCCTAGACCGCATCACAGCTGTGCTGGAAACTCTAGAGTAGGAACATGATGTGGAACTGGCAGAATATCGGGGACTCATGGCTTTCCGTAAGAACCACCCGCCAAAGTTCAGTGGGGACTATGATCTGAAAGGTGCTAGGTTGTGGTTAGCTAAGACTGAGAAGATTTTTTAGGCGATGGGTTGTCTCGAGGAGCATAAGGTCCCTTATGCGACGTTCATGCTCCAAGGAGAAGCTGAGAACTGGTGGAAGTTCGTGAGACCTACATTTGTTGCACCAGGAGGCGTGATTCCTTGGAATGCCTTCAAGGAAAAATTCCTAGAAAACTGTTTTCCACGAGATCTCAGGAAGCGAAAGGCGAGGGAATTTCTGGATTTGAAGCAGGGAAACATGTTCGTTGGAGAATACACGGCAAAATTTAATGAACTTCTACAGTATTGGCCTCAATACCAAGATGCTCGAAACGAAGAAGACTTATGTGCTCAGTTTGAGAATGGGCTTCGACTGGAGATTCAACAGGCAGTTAGCTACATGCAGATCACAGATTTCAATCAACTAGTGACAAAGTGTAGAATATTTGAGGACAAGATGAAGGAGAGGCTGATCGAGGCCGTACCCGAATCAAATAAACATGAAAATGCAGTAACTAGGAAGTTATCCTAGGTCGTTTCCCAACGAGCAATGATAAACCAAATGTTCATAATACACTTGCAGTAACAGTAACGATTGGGAGGGGGGGTTTGTTTGTTTTGTGGTTTAAAGGACAGAACATGTAAACTGGAATACGAAACTACTAATATTAAAAATGGGTTGTTTCCTCTGATTCAGAAGCCATTCTCTTATCCTGGGTTATGGAGAATTCGTCCCTAACAGTTAACCCCTTAATCCAACCCTATTTCAATTTACTAAGAGAAAATCAACTTAGGGTTGTCAATACATGATTAGGCAACACATACACCAGTTAGCCCTTCGTCCATTAAGCATGAACGCAAGTTAGGCTCAGAGGCAATTAATCGAACACGAAGCGTGCACTGATTAATGTTCACGAATTTGGGTTAACTGGTGAAGGGGAAACTGCCAGGAAGCCACATTATAAACGAAACCTCAAAGAGAGTTGGGCTTCGTCCTCAAAAGGAAACAACACCAGAAAATCTAGCCTTCCATAGATTCAAATAGAAAACGCAAATGAAACTAAAAGCAGAAACGTAAATGAAAGTAGAAGAAGAAACAAGAAAGAAATTTTTATTAGAAGCAGAAAATGGAAAATTGCATTAAGAACCAAACAGTAGCATTCAAGCAGAAAAATGTAAAACCTAAACAAAGCTTTGAATAATGAATAACATAATAGAATGCGTTGCACGAATCCCAAGGCTGCTATTTAAAAAGAGTCACTCAAAGTCACTGGGCCCAATTACAATACTCTGGCCCAAAACGAAATAAACACTGAACCACATAAAATAAAATTGTGAAATTTCCTAATTAGAAATTAACTAAGGTAAGCGCTGCTTTATTTGCCCTCTTCAAGTCCACAACCAAAATCCGGATTAAGCCCAATGTTTCATTAATTCCTGAAATTAGATTAAAAACATCAAATTAGCTAAATGAGCCCAAATAATAAAATTGCCTAATTAATTGACAATTAAAACCAATCAGTAATTAAAATGGTGCAAACAGGGTTTAGAAAATAGAAGAGAATGATGGCACATCAAAACCCCCCATACTTAGCCCTTTTGCACTCCTGGGCAAAATGAAACAAAGAACAAAGTCCAAGGATATCAAAGAGAGACAAACGAAAACATTCACATATTTCTCAATGAACATTAAGGAATGAAAGGAATGGGCACATCTAACATAAGGAGATCCGAAAAGTCAAGACATTCATGAAAATCATCCAAGCAACCCAATCATGGCAAAATAGTTAATCAACTCAAGAATGAAAAGTGATAAAGCCTCACAAGATATACACTCTATCTCTCAAGTGTCTAGGCTACTATTTACCCTCAAAGCACCCATGAAAACAAACACCACATAAACTTGGCAAGATTCTAAAATTGACAATCAACCCATAAACACAAGCACATGAGGATCAAGAGGTCTTTTAAGGTTGTAATGGGGCCATGGACAAGGTATGGAAAAATATGGAATAAGTGGCTGAATCCCAAAGGAATAGAGGAGCAATAGGGAATAAGTGCATATTAAGAAAAAAATAAGAAACTAAAAAGAAGTAAAGATAAAATTTAAACATAAAGAGTAGAACCAAGAGTCTCATCATTCTTTTGTCATTTAAGATCTTATTCACTCAACTTTATTGCTTTTCTTTTTCTTTTTCGATTTTTTTTTTACTTACGTAGCCTTTGAGAAACAACATCTCATTCAGCATGTCCAACATTTAACCAATATACAATGTACATCAAGTATGACCCAAAATACATCATGAAGCATAGCCAACAAAACATGTTATCCAATGAAACAAAACCCCCCACACTTATTCCCAAAACAATTCCAAAGCTCCAAAATTCCTTAAGCATATGGTGATATCATGGTTTTTCATTTAAGGCTTGTAGTGAGCTTCAAAACAAGGAAAGGGAAACAAGGCTCAAAAAGGCTATCAAACGAATTAATTCAAGGTAAGTCCATTTGGCTAGAAGCTTATGAGAACAAAATTGCCTCAATCATTTCCAAATATGCATGTGAATTAGGAAGCATCAACAAGAATCAAGCCAAGGCTATTGTGCAAGCAATCAATGAGCTTTCAAATTGAGCTTATGATGATGATGATGGATGGCTCAAATTCTCACAAAGGTAAACTCATCACTTTCAAATTGAGCTTTCAAAACTATCATGGCATGTAGAGGAGAATCAAGGATTTCAAGTCACAAAATATCAAGAACTTTTATTTTCAAAACAATTACCCATTTCTTGAACATATCCTATAATTCAAAGAAAAACATGCAAAGTCGTACATACACACAGAATTGACCCAAAATATTAAACTAGAAATCCGACGAAACTAACAACATTAACAAATTAACACAACTAACAAGTTAACAAAACCAACAAAACTAGCAAAACCAAAGAACACTCCCCCCCCATACTTAAACAACACATTGTCCTCAATGTAACGCAATTAAAAGATTAAAAACAATTAAATCATCAAATAGAATCGGACAAGTGTAATAAAAGCAAAGAAGAAGATAGGAAAAGAAAAACTCCTAAGTCATGGTGGAGGAAGAGTAGGGTGGAGTAAGGAAGTGTCTTCCACCACTACGTCCACTAAAGAAGGGTTTGTGAGGAATGACCAAGAAAAGATCGCACCTCTCGCACATAAGAGGGGTAAAGCAATTGTGAAATAACAGAAATTTTTGCAGGATCTACTTCAATACCCTTATTGGAAATAATGTGACCTAAAACTATACCTTGCTCAACCATAAAATGACATTTTTCAAAATTTAGAACAAGGTTAGTTTCAATGCATCTATTCAAAACTTTTTCCAAATTATCCAAACAACCATCAAAAGAGGATCCATACACAGTGAAATCATCCATAAACACCTCTATGCAATTTTCTAAGAAATCACTGAAAATACTAATCATGCACCGCTGGAAGGTACTAGGGGCATTGCACAGGCCGAAAGGCATCCTCCTATAGGCAAAAGTGCCGAAGGGGCAGGTGAATGTGGTCTTTTCCTGATCCTCAGGAGCAATAGTAATTTGCATATAACCAGAAAAACCATCAAGGAAACAGTAGTGAGATTTACCTGCCAGGCGTTCAAGCATCTGGTCAATGAATGGCAGGGGAAAATGGTCCTTTTTGGTAACCTGGTTCAGCCTCCTATAGTCAATGCAGACTCTCCAACTGTTCTGCACCCGAGTAGGAATCAGCTCCTCCTTCTCATTTTTGATCACTATGAGGCCGGTCTTCTTCGGGACTACCTGGATGAGACTCACCCATTGGCTGTCGGAGATAGGATAAATGATTCCAGCTTGCAAAAGCTTGGTTATCTCCTTCTTCACTACATCAAGAATCACCGGGTTGAGTCTTCTCTGTGGCTGTCTTACTGGTTTAGCTCCATCCTCTAAATTTATTTGATGCATACATGTGGATGGGTAATACCAGGAATGTCCTCCAGGGTCCAGCCTATAGCCTTCTTATTCTTCTTGAGAACAAACAACAACTTCTCCTCTTGTGCATCAGCAAGGGAGGCAGATATAATCACTGGAAAACTTTTGCTATCATCCAAGTAAGCGTATTTTAAATTTGATGGCAGAGGCTTCAATTCTGGTGTGGTCGGCTGGATAGTGGTAGAAGGAGATGGTTTCTCAGCCTGTACCTCATAAAGAAAATCAGAGGTTTGTGTACTTCCTGAAACATGGTTAGTCCTATCTGACTCTATAAAATCAATCTCAAGAGGTAAAACACCACCACCAGACATGCAATCAATATCACCTTCAGATTCACTCTCAGCATCAAATTCAGACATATGATCAAGTACAATTTCAGACTCAATGCATGAAGAGTGAGAGGCATGCAGATTAGAGTAAAGATCAATCATGTATTCATCAACAACATCGTCAATTATTTCAGCACGAAATACAGAAAGATCTTCAGATGGGTATTTCATAGCATCCAGAATATTAAAATGAATAGTTATATCACCAAACTCCATGGATAGTGTGCCTGCATATACATCTATCTTAGTTCTAGCAGTTTTCATAAAGGGTCTGCCTAGAATGATGGGAACTGATCCTTGAGAAAACCCATCCTCCATATTCAAAATATAAAAATCAACAGGGAAAATCAGTTCACCAACTCTAACTAAGACATCTTCTATGAAACCAACAGGATAGGCAACACTTCTATTAGCTAAATGAATTACCACATCAGTTGACTGCAAGGGACCTAGAGATAGAGAATTAAAAATAGACAGAGGCATAACACTAACAGAAGCTCCTAAATCTAGCATGGCATTGTCAAACTTACTATTCCATATAATACAAGGTATGCTGAATGTACCTGGATCTTTACATTTTTCAGAAATTTGGGGAACAGATTTACCAATCAATGCGGAGACATTTCTTCCCAAGCTAATTCGTTCACTTCCTTTAAGCTTCCGCTTATTAGTGCACAACTTCTTCAAGAATTTAGCATATCTTGGAATTTTCTTTATTGCATCCAGTAGAGGTATGTTCACCTCTACTTTTCTAAATGTTTCCAAGATCTCTTTATCTGCCTCTTCCATTTTTTTGTTGGAAACTGCTCTTGGAGGGAATGGAAAAGGAGGGATGTGCTGCTTCTGCAAATCAGAATTACCAGTGGAAGATTCACCTGCACATAAATTGTTAGGTAAATTTTTGTCATCACCTTTTTCTGGAGTAGAGTGAAGTTTAGCAGGTTCATTTGCAGATGAGGAAGGTGCTACGGGTTGAGGTCCTTGACACTGCTTTCCCGACCTCAATGAAATGGCACTAACATTTTTGGGATTTTGGACAGATTGAGAAGGCAGCTTGTCAGAATTCTGGGACTGTTGTTGATTTAATTGTGTAGCCAATTGTCCCATCTAATTGGTTAAGCTCTGAATGGAGGGTCTGGTCTCTTGTTGAAACTGCATGTTCTGCATGGTCATTTGCCTCACAAGTTCTTTGAGGGAAGGTTGCGGAGGAGCCTCAACTGTTGGTTGTTTCTGGGGCTGTTGCTGTTGTTGGATTGGTGGAGGAATGTATGGTCTGCTTGGGCCAACAACATTTTGGAAGGAAGGAGCAGGCTGCTGTTGTTGTTGCTGAGGGTTAGACCATCTGAGATTAGGGTGATTCCTCCATCCAGGGTTGTATCTGTTGCTGGAGAGGTCATAATTGTTCTGTTGTGGTTGATTTTGTTGCTGAGGTTGAGGAGGTCTATTGTAAATGTTTGCAGCATAAGCTTCGGGCTGCTCAATTGCTCCAGGTTGCTGCATGGAAGGGCAAAGGTCTGTATGGTGGTCATCAGAGGAGCACAAACCACAGACCCTTGCGACAGGTACAGATTTCTGGTTCAAGGCTAGCTGGGTTACCAAGTTAACCAATGCATCCAGTTTGCCTTCAAGCTTCTTAGTTTCAGATGATGCAGCTGAGTTTGTAGCTACCTCATGCATTCCTCTAATGACTATAGCATCATTTCTGGCGCTAAACTGCTGGGAGTTGGAAGCCATCTTCTCAATTAAATTTCTGGCTTCAGCAGGAGTCATGTCTCCAAGGGCTCCACCACTGGCAGCATCTATCATACTTCTCTCCATATTACTGAGTCCTTCATAAAAATATTGGAGAAGCAACTGCTCTGAAATCTTATGGTGAGGGCAACTGGCAAATAGTTTTTTAAATCTCTCCCAGTATTCATACAGGCTCTCTCCACTGAGTTGTCTAATACGTGAGATATCCTTCCTGATTTAAAGGACAGAACAAGTAAATTGGAATATGAAACTACTAATATTAAAAATGGGTTGTTTCCTCTGATTCAGAAGCCATTCTCTTATCCTGGGTTATGGAGAATTCGTCCCTAACAGTTAACCACTTAATCCAACCCTATTTCAATTTACTAAGCGAAAATCAACTTAGGGTTGTCAATACGTGATTAGGCAACACATACACCAGTTAGCCCTTCGTCCATTAAGCATGAATGCAAGTTAGGCTTAGAGGAAATTAATCAAACACGAAGCGTGCACTGATTAATGTTCACGAATTTGGGTTTACTGGTGAAGGTGAAACTGCCAGGAAGCCACATTATAAACGAAACCTCAAAGAGAGTTGGGCTTCGTCCTCAAAAGGAAACAACACTAGAAAATCTAGCCTTCCATAGATTCAAACAGAAAACACAAATGAAACTAAAAGCAGAAACGTAAATGAAGCAGAAACGTAAATGACAGTAGAAGAAGAAACAAGAACGAAATTGTTATTAGAAGCAGAAAATGGAAAATTGCATTAAGAACCAAACAGTAGCATTCAAGCAGAAAAATGTAAAACCTAAACAAAGCTCTGAATAATGAATAACATAACAGAATGCCTTGCACGAATCCCAAGGCTACTATTTAAAAAGAGTCACTCAAAGTCACTGGGCCCTATTACAATACTCTGGCCCAAAACAAAATAAACACTGAACCACATAACATAAAATTGTGAAATTTCCTAATTAGAAATTAACTAAGGCAAGCACTGCTTTATTTGCCCTCTTCAAGTCCACAACCAAAATCTGGATTAAGCCCAATGTTTCATTAATTCCTGAAATTAGATTAAAAACATCAAATTAGCTAAATGAGCCCAAATAATAAAACTGCCTAATTAATTGACAATTAAAACCAATCAGTAATTAAAATGGTGCAAAAAGGGTTTAGAAAATAGAAGAAAATGATGGCACATCAGAGGCAAGCTAGATGCTTTGGAGGACCATAGAGAAGCCATCCTTTTAGAGGAAACAGTAATAAGAGGTTGAAGCCATATTCTAGCAACAAGGGGAAACAACCTATGGCTACGTCCAACATGAGCTTGTCAAAGGGGACTGGGGTACAGTGCTTTCAGTGTGGAGGACCGCATCTTAGAAGAAATTGCCCACAACTCCAGCAGACACAGGAGAATCGTTGTTATATTTGTGGCAAGGTAGGCCATTATGCTCGAGAGTGTAGGGTGACTGGGAGACCGACGGTAACTGCCAATTCCAACACAGTCAATCGTGGGTCTACTAATCCCACAAGGAGCGGTAATGTTAGCAACAACAACAACACTAGTGGTGGAAGACCAAAGGTACCCTCCCGGGTATTTGCTATGAGTGGATCAGAAGTTGTTGCCTCCGACGATTTGATACAGGGTAAGTGTCTGATTGCTGATAAACTGCTAGATGTACTCTATGATTCGGGTGCCACACATTCGTTCATATCTCATGCATGTGTGGAGAGGTTGGGATTATGTACGACGGAGTTACCATATGATATGGTGGTGTCTACTCCGACTAACGAGCCTATAACCACCTCTCGGGTGTGTTTGAAGTGTCCTATAACTGTTGAGGGTCGATCTTTTATGGCGGATTTGATTTGCCTACCTTTAGCTCATCTGGATGTGATCTTGGGGATGGATTGGTTATCTACTAACCATATCTTTCTAGATTGCAAAGAGAAGATGCTAGTATTTGGTGGAAATGTAATTCCAAATGAACCATTGAAAGAGAATGCTGCCAACAATGGAGTGGGGGATGTTTGAACCTACATGGTGTTGTTCTCCATGAATGTGGAGGAGGTCGCTGAAGTTAGCAGTATACCGGTGGTGTCAGGATTTCCAGAAGTCTTTCCTGATGACATTTGTGAATTACCACCTGAGAGAGAAGTGGAATTCATTATTGACTTGGTGCCTGGGGAAAATCCAGTGTCGATCGCGCCCTATAGGATGTCTCCGATAGAACTAGCAGAGGTGAAGGCACAGGTGCAGGACCTATTAAGTAAACAATTTGTTCGCCCAAGCGTATCACCGTGGGGAGCGCCGGTCTTACTGGTTAAAAAGAATGATGGAAGTATGAGGATGTGCGTAGACTACCGGCAGCTGAACAAAGTTACTATCAAGAACAAATATCCTCTACCGAGGATAGATGATTTGATTGATCAATTGAGGGGAGCAATAGTATTCTCGAAGATCAATTTGCGATCGGGGTATCATCAAATCTGAGTTAAGAAGGAAGATATCCCAAAGACTGCGTTTCGGACTCGGTATGGGCATTATGAGTATTTAGTCATGCCATTTGGAGTGACTAATGCTCCGGCTATCTTCATGGACTATATGAACCGTATATTTCATTATTACTTAGATTAGTTCGTGGTTATGTTCATTGATGATATCCTAGTGTATTCAAGGAATAAGGAGGAGCATGAAAAGCACTTGAGAATTGTGTTGCATATCCTAAGGGATAGGAAATTGTTCGCCAAATTGTCGAAATGTGAATTTTGGTTAGAGAAAGTGCAGTTCTTGGGGCATGTGATTTCTAAAGACGGGGTTGCGGTGGATCCGATTAAAGTAGAGTCGGTTATGGAGTGGCAACAACCTACAACTCCAACAGAAGTTTGAAGTTTCTTGGGGTTGGCCGGCTATTATAGGAAATTCATTGATGGATTTTCTAAGTTAGCGCTACCCCTAACTAAATTGACTCGTAAGAATGAGAAGTTTGTCTGGAATGAGAAATGTGATCAAAGCTTCCAAGAGTTGAAGAGGCGGTTGACAACAGCTCCAGTGTTAATTTTGCCCGACCCTAAGAGACCATTTGAAGTGTATTGCGATGCGAGCGGGCAAGGCTTGGGGTGTGTGTTAATGTAGGAGGGAAGAGTAGTGGCTTATGCTTCACGCCAATTGCATCCTCATGAAGTTAACTATCCGACCCATGACTTGGAACTAGCAGCGGTGGTCTTTGCTTTAAAGATTTGGAGAGGCACTATTAATTTGGTACTCGTTTTGAAGTTTTCAGCGATCACAAGAGCCTCAAATACTTGTTCGACCAGAAGGAACTCAATATGAGGCAACAAAGATGGATGAAGTTCCTCAAGGATTATGATTTTGGTCTTTCCTACCATCCAGGAAAGGCTAATGTAGTAGCCGACGCGCTAAGCCGGAAGTCCTTACATGTTGCGACCATGATGAGTCTGGAACAGAGATTGATAGAGGAATTTTGAGATCTGAATCTAGCAATCGAAATACGACCCAAGAGCTTATTTGTGGGAGCGTTGCATATCACCAATGAATTCGTAGATCACATCCGCAAGGCTCAAGAGGATGACCAGTTTCTGCAAGGCAAAGTGTTAGATGCAATGGGAGATAAGGATGTGGAGTTTAAGAAGGACACAACCGGGTTAATTAGATTCAAGGGGAGGATATGTGTACCACCTTTAGATGATTTGAAAGTTAAGATCTTGGAAGAAGAACATAAAAGCCGTCTTAGTTTCCATCCAGGAATGACTAAGATGTACCAAGATTTGAAGAGAAGTTTTTGGTGGCATGGCATGAAGAAAGATGTAGCTAAATATGTAGCAAGATGTTTGACATGTCAAAAGGCTAAGGCGGAGCACCAACGACCATCAGGAGAATTAAAGCCACTAGAAATTCCGGAATGGAAATGGGAGAGCATATATATGGATTTTGTATCTAGTTTACCCTAGACTAGTCGTGGACACGATGCTGTGTGGGTCATAGTAGATCGACTCACCAAATCTGCTCATTTTATTCCGGTGAATATAAAGTATAAAAGGGAGAAGCTAGTAGAGTTTTATATCAAAGAAGTAATAAGGTTGCATGGAATTCCTTCCAGTATTGTATCAGACAGGGATCCGAGACTTACCTCGCGATTTTGGACAAGTCTACATGAAGCATTGGGGACAAAGCTGAAGCTCAGTTCAGCTTATCATCCTCAAACTAATGGCCAAACTGAACGAACCATTCAGACTCTAGAAGATCTACTCCGGGCGTGTATTATAGAGCAACAAGGCAGTTGGATGGAATGTTTGCCATTGATTGAATTTACTTACAACAACAGCTACCAAGCCAGCATTGGTATGGCTCCTTTTGAAGCTCTATACGCACGAAAGTGCAAAACTCTTATTTATTGGTACGATGATGGAGAAGCAGTACTCCTTGGGCCTGAAATGCTACAACAGATTACCGAACAAGTGAAATTGATTCGAGAGAAAATAAAAGCATCCCAGGATAGGCAGAAGAGCAATTATGACAAAAGAAGAAAGCCATTAGATTTTCAGGAAGGAGAACATGTGTTTTTGAAGGTTTCTCCTATAACCGGAGTCGGAAGAGCTCTCAAATCTAGGAAGCTGACGCCCAAGTATCTAGGTCCGTATCAAATTTTGAAGAAGGTTGGGCCTGTAGCTTATCAAATCGCTTTACCTCCGAGTTTATCGAATTTGCACCCTATGTTTCATGTCTCTCAACTGAGACGATACAACCCGGATCCATCACATGTACTCGCACTGGATGAAGTACAAGTGAAGGATAACCTCACCTATAAAGCACAACCTCAGAAGATTACTGATCGAAGAATGAAGTTGCTGAGAGGAAAAGAGATCGTGTTAGTGAAAGTGCAGTGGGGACCCGACGAGGGTGATTCAACCTGGGAGTTAGAGGATAGGGTGAAAGAATTGTACCCAAGTTTGTTCCTATAGTAGTTAATTTCGGGGACGAAATTCCTTAAAGGATGGGAGTATTGTGACATCCTGGAAATTTCTACCCGGAATTTTGTAAACGATATATTTTGAATAATTATATATATATATATATATATATATATATGTATTATTCAGTGTATATATATATATACTCCTGGTAGAAGTATGTACATTGGGGGAAAGATACGCGGGTTAGGCTAATTAACGAAGAGTAATCCATAACTGGACAATTATAGATTAATTCTCATTTAATTAGTCTAAAAATTATCGTTTTGCGTGCAACTAATAATTTAACAAAACCAACCTCTGAACCATGCTCAGGGTTTCATTCTGAGCGTTTTGATATATATATATATATATATATATTGCCTACTTTCAAAATGGGCCCCGACGGGTGTAGAGAAACGCGAGGAACTAGAACCAGAGAAGCGGCATGCAAATCGAGGCAGAATTTTAGCATTCAAAAGGTCAATTTTTTTTCTCTTCTTGTGGCTGAGTATGAAGTCACATCAAGAGAAAAAGTGGGCCCTTTTTGTTCCACTCAAAAATGGGACAAGTGGCAAGTGCTTTAAAGAAATAAAATAATAAGAAAAAGAAAATCATTTTTTTCTTAAAAAGCCACATTCTCTCTCTTCCTTCAGCAGAAATTCAAAAAGCTTTTCCTCACCTTCCCACATTGCTTTTCTTCTCCCTTTCTCCTCCACCATTGTTGCCCATTAAAGCTCCAAACTTTGCTCATCATTTCTACTCCAAATTGAAAAAGGAAGCCATTTTCGGAGTCGTGAAGCGCACCTCTACGTTGTGGGACTTCGAATTTCAGGTATGGGTGGACTTCTTTTCACATGAAATTCATGGGTATTGGGTTTTTTGGGAGATATGATGGGTAGTTCTACTAGGTTTATGCCTTATGGTAGTTATTTGTGAAGGAATCTGTTGAAAGCATGCTAAACTTGACATGTTTAATGTGAGTAAAGCTACCCATTCTGTTTTAGGGCTTTATGATGATGCTTTGTGATGTTTGTGTGCTGAAATTGTTGGTAGAAAACTGGTAGAGATGATGGGGAGAGTTAACCTAGGGTTAAATGTGAGAATGATAGTGATGTGAGTGGAAAAGTGTGAGGTTTTGACAGTTTGAAAAGCTAAATTTGGGGTTAGTGGTAATTGGAGGCTAAAGTGAGTTAATCCTAGTTTAAAATGTCAATTAGGACTTGTGGGAAAGCTTGGGCAGAGCAAATGAGAAAAATGAGTGACAAAGGTGAAAGCAAAAGCCATTTCTAGGGTAAATTGGGTGTTGAAGGGTCAAATTTTGAATCGGTGGAGTTTTCGCTGTAAAACCAGTTTGAGCAAGTTTAAATTAATGTTATAGACTTGTTTGAGATGAGAGTTTACTCCAAAATTACCCCATTCTCATTTTCACTTCTCAAACCTTGAAAATCCACTAAATTGATGGGTTTTAGATACCTAGATTTTGAATTGCCTTGGTCTGAAGCTTGTTTTTGGTTTAAATATGATTTATACATGATTTAGGACTTGTAGGATCCAATTTGAGCAAAATAGGATGTGGGCAAGATGAATTTCGAAATCTGCCCTATTATGCAGAAAATTGCTGTTGAATTGTGCAGCAGAATTTTTCAACATGTGCAGAAAATGCTTGTGCATTGCTAGTTATGGGAAAGGTAGTACATATTGGGTTCTGGACAATTTCTAGAAGATCCCAACGGTCAAAATGTAGCCTTATGTACTAGAAACCTCCAGTAAAAGTTTCAAGTCGATCCAACGGTTAACGAATCGGAACAAAGAGAATATTACTGGGGTATTTGAGTAAGGAAAACTGTTATATGTGAATGTGTTTTGGGCAGAGTTTTTTGCCTCTGCCCTATTTTCTTGGTTTAGGGTAGTTCATGATAGTTGGAATTGAATTGCTTGGATATTATGGAAGCTTGGAGGGGTTGATGGGGACCCGGTGCTGAGAGGAACGAGGGTAAGGGCTACGTAGCAGTACATGAGCTCAGTTGAAGGTGGGCAGCTGGGGATGGTGGGTTCATGTTTGATTTGTGAAAGTGGGAGAGTTGATTTGCGCCATCGCCCGATCGCCACCTAGTACCACATATGACGGGTGCCCCATAATCCACTAAGCTTGAGGTGAGAAAGCGTGGAAGAGTTAGTCTTCCTACTTTTGTTTGTTGACCACAGAGTGGAACCTGGAGATATGTCGCGGGGGTCAGGAGACCTTGGGGACGTCAGGTGGGGTGCTATTGCCCAAAACCAAGCTTGACCAATCCTGACCCAACCCGGGCATAGTCAGTTAGTGAGAACCTGTGACGTACCTAAACAGGCGAGCTCTTGGCAGTCAATCAATAAAAGAACAAAGACCACGAAGCAAGGAGGCTTGTGTGGCGGTTGGCCAGCTATGAATCTTGAGTGGTATCTGGAATTTGGCCTCTGGTAATCGATTACCAAGGGTGTGTAATCAATTACAAGGCTTAAAAATGGAGACAGGATGTTAAGATGGCCTCTGGTAATCGATTATCAAGGGTGTGTAATCGATTACAGGGCTCAAAGATGGAGACAGGAAGTTAAGATGGCCTCTGGTAATCGATTACCAATTGTATGTAATCGATTACATAGAGTAATAGGGCATTGATAATCGATTACCAGTTGGGTGTAATCGATTACACAGGGAGATAAGGCACTGGTAATCGATTACCATTTAGGTGTAATCGATTACACAGTGTAATTTGTTGGTTTCCATGTGCAGAAGCTGTGTAATTCGAGTTTGGGCACTGGTAATCGATTACATACTTTGGTAATTGATTACCAGAGAAGAAATCCCTTGAGACATACCTTTTGACTATATGTAGCGGTTATGGGACGCATTGTATTGTTACCTGTAGTTAGATTTCTTGTGAAAAAGTCTACCTTCTTTCTTTTATTTCTTGTAGATCGCGATTGCAGTGCAGTTAATCCATAATCGCGTGGTGATGGAGTGCCTATAGGGAGTTTGGGAGACCCTCGAAGGCAATGAGAGGTGCCGATTCCATGGCACAATTCGACTCACTACTACTTCATTGGTTCATCCGGAGGAACCTGCACGCATGCTTCAGCAGCCTGTGGAGTGGATACTACCTACACCTACTCCATATCGACTAGTGGAGCCAGTCCAAGTGATAGAGGTGTCATCCTCCGAAGAGGATCCTGAAGAGGACCCAGAGGAGTTACCTCCTGAGTCTGCTGTGGATGCTCTTGACTTTCCAGAGGATGATGAGGACCCACTCCCTGATGTGGATTCTCTAGAGGATATCATGTCAGCATCTGAGGTAGACTCTACAGAGGAGAGCGGCCCTGGAGGGACAGCAAATAGTGAAGACTCTTCATCATAGCAGACGACTCCTTAGACTAGGTTTACATACTTTTTGTGGGTGGGTGTATCTTGTACAGACTGCTAGGTTTATTCTTTTGATTTTTGGGTGGGTAGACCTATTGTATAGAAATTTTGATGATTGTATCTATGTGGCTGAAGCCACCACAGTTGATACCTTTGATCTAGATGTCACTATGTATTTTGCAAACTCCCCTATTTTGGACAGTTTTAGATGTTGAATGTAATTATGTTTAATATTGATATTTAAAAAGGAAGTGTTAACAAACTTTATTGAAAAGAGTTTATTGACCGCATTTTAGTATTTTTCACGGGACGACCTAAAATGATGGTTGGTATATTTTTCTTTTTGAAAGAGCAAAATAGTTTAGAGGTTATGAGTGATCAGAAAGAAATGACTCTGAATAGAGTTGTGAACTTTCCATTCAGGACTCTATAGTGATAATTTTCCTTCTGAATTTAATTACCGTGAAAAGAGAGAGAAAAGAAAAGAAAATTCCATGGTTTTTGCTATTTAATTTATTACTATTAAACCAGTCATTATTTAGGGACGCCACAACAAGCAATCTGTTGGTCATATCAGCCTAGTCATTACAGACCATACGACGAGCATCATGACTCAAATAATCGAACTTCCAGTCATCAACAACAGTGCCCTCAAAAGGAACACCTTGACTGGGTAATTTAGTCGATGAGAAAAACAGAGATTGATCAATGACAAGAGGAATACCATGCACCTCAAAGTAAAGTGTACTATCCTGAATTCTTAAGTTATTGTAAAAGACTCTAACTAGTTCAAGATAATGAGGCAACTTTAAAGACATAAAATCAACTAAGCCACGGTTTTGAAATACTTGATAGCACTCAAATGTCTCATCATCAAAGAAAGCTATGTCTAGGTACTTAGGGTCTAATATGATTCTAGCAGAAAATTGAGAAGAGTACGTAGACGTTTATCATTTGAAGAAAATAGAGTAGATGATCATGGAGATGACAAGGAAGGAGGTACTGGTGTTGTGGGTGCTTCAGATGGTCCGTGGCGTCAATGACCAGCAGCGACGGTGGTGGTGGAAGATCCCTTTTGCTTTTTCATCAATTTAGCCATTTGAGGAATTTTTGCAGATTTCAATCAATGGAATCAAAAGAGGATTTAAAATGATGAAGTTTGGGCTTTGTGGGACGTGATTTGGTTAAGAAACTAAGAAGATATGAGGATTTGAAGTTTGGAAAAAAAGAGGGCGCCACAATCATGAGTTTTGTGGCTGCAACATTTGAAACACATGTTATTTATAGTGGAGGACGAATGGTAATCGATTATAGGGCTTCGTAATCGATCACAGGACCATACTGCCCACTGGTAATCGATTATAGGGATCTGTAATCGATTACAGGCTACCTGTTCTTGTGTAATCAATTACACGCAATGGTAATCGATTATCAGAACACCAAACAAGGCTTTTCTCCTAAAAATTACCTATTTCTATTATCTAAGAACATCATCTAACTCTATCAATCAATTATACTAACAAGCATACAATATTAATCAAGAAAAATCAAAACACAATAAAATACTTACAATTAAACACAATCAAACATTAATCTCAAACACAATAAAAAACAATCATCAAAGACAATCAACATTTAAGCAGAAAACAAGCATCAAAATTCAATCAAGAGTTAACAATCATAGGCAAAAAATAATTAAAAGTAATTAATCAAAGACAAGTGACCTTTGTTCGTTGTCTCCATAGATCACATATTTACTATCTTTGGGAGAAATATGAATAAACTCTGATGCATCTCCCGCCATGTGTTTGGAGAAATTGCTATCAATGTATCAACTTTGCTCTTCTCCGCTTTCAAAGTCTTTCAATATGAAACCCAAATTTATGATTTTATTTTTCTGAATCACTTGAAGAATTTATGTCATTATCTTCCCAAGTGATTTATGCTTTCTTTTCTCTCTTTTCTTTGAGATTCCTCTTGTCGGATTTTTCCATTCTTCTTTTAAAAACAAGACAATCGAATCTCATATGCACAGGTTGATTGCTTTCATAGCATGTTGGGGCTAAGGAGGAATCATCTTCTTTCTTCTTTGTATTGATGTTTGATTCCCTTTTATTTCTTTTGTTTCTCATAAATTTATTGAACCTTTTCACAAAGAATCTGAAATCATCATCATCTTCTTCTATTTCAGTCAAGTCCTCTTTGTCACTTTCTTCTTGAATAAAAGATGATGAGGCTTTGAGTGCTATTCCTTTTCTCCTTATATCATTCTCTTCATTTAGATGTAGTCTCATAAGTTCCATTTCATGTTCTTGAAGTTTTCCAAAGAGAGTGACAAGAGACGTATTAGTGAGATCTCTTGATTCTGCAATTGCTGTTACTTTTGGTTGCCATTGCCTGCTTAAACATCTTAACACTTTGTTAATAAGATCTTCATTAGGAAATATTTTTCCCAATGATGCAAGATGATTAACTATACGAGTAAATCTCTTCTGCATATCTTCTATGGTCTCATATTGAAACATTCTGAACAGTTCATATTCATGTGCGAGAGTGTTTATTCTAGATCTCTTGACATCAGTTGTGCCTTCATAGGTTACTTGCAATGTATCCCATATTTCTTTTGCATTTTTACAATTTGAGACTCTAAAATATTCATCCATGCCTAATGCAGAAGTGATTATATTTTTGGCCTTTAAATTGTATTGAACCTTTCTTCTTTCATCATCATTCCATTCTTCTCTTGGTTTTTCTATAGTTGTATTTCCCACTACCTTTGTAGGAATAAAGGGACCAACTTCAATTGCTTCCCATATATTTAAATCTATGGCTTCAATAAGGATCTGCATTCGGGTTTTCCAATAGTGATAACCCTTGCCATTGAACATAAGAGGCCTATTAATAGAATTTCCCTCAGGAAATGGAAAGTTGGATGAGGCCATATCTATTCTTGAAGTTTTTAAACTTTATACAAGAATCCTGCTCTGATACCACTTGTTAAACAAATGGCCTTAGTTATCTTAAGAAGGGTGGGTTGAATTAAGATACAAATACTATTCCCCAATTAAAATTTCACTCTCTCTTTTTGGATTAACAATGCACCCTTAACATGAATTACTCAAAAGACAATTTAAAATAAACTTCTTTAAAGCAAAAGATAAATAACAATAAATAAAAGAAGTTCAAGGGAAGAGAGAAATGCAAACTTGATTTATACTGGTTCGGTCACTTCCCGTGTCTACGTCTAGTCCTCAAGCAACCCACTTGAGATTTTCCACTCTCTTTGTAAAACTCCTATTACAAAGTCTGAACCACACAGGGACAACCCTTCCCTTGTGTTCAGGAATCCTTTACAACAAAAGACCCTCAGTTCTTAATCCTTTTTCAGAAGTAAGAAAAAGAGAAGAAGAAATCTCTCTTGAAAGAGAAAGATATTACAATTGAAGATCAATCAAGATTCCTTATTGAATATAAAAGTGTTTGACCAAAGAATCCTTTTTGAGAGGATAAGATATTTCAGCAGAAAAACTCTCTTAATCTTTTGAGAGGATACAACTTTTTGGGCAATAAAAACTCTCAAAAAATTTCGTATCCCAAGTCACTTATAGGCCTTTGATGGCCATTCAAAAAAATTTGAAAATATGTGACTGTTAGGAGTTATATTTGAAGATCCTCACTGGTAATCGATTACAATAATGGTGTAATCGATTACACAGTTACTTCTGAAGAGTTATGACTATTCTCATTTGTAATTTGAATATTTAAACACTGGTAATCGATTACCAACTTACTGTAATCGATTACACAACTTTGAAATTTAAATTCAAATTTCTTATGGATGTTTTAAAATGTTCCAAACCTCTGGTAATCGATTACAAGCCATGTGTAATCGATTACATGCTTTCTAAAATATTTAAAACCTTTTCAGAAAGCATATTGGCCACTGGTAATCGATTACATCCTCTGGTAATCGATTACCAAAGAGTAAATCTCAATTTAAAATGATTTTATTAAAATTCTTTGGCCAAACCTTTTGCCTTTTCAATTTGGAAACTTCTTCCTAAGATTCTAGAGATCAACATGATCATATATCTTGATTTTCTTGGATTCTTGTCTTGAATAAAGTTTATTGTTAAACAACTAAATTATCAAAATTCTTTAGCATAATGAATGAAGTTTATGTGTATATACAACAATAGAGTCAATTGTGCATCACACATTGTTTCTATGTAATCTATGCTACACCTTAAGCTATGCACATTTTTTTCTTGCACATCCATAAATCCTCTTAACACAAAAGGACTAAACAAGGTAGTGTCCATAACTTGAGTCCCCCTTGGGGTTGGATATTTTAATCAGCATAGCAAGAACCTCCATCATGGTAGGCCTACCCTATGGTGCATCAGTTGTGCACATCAACCCAATCCTTAGCAACTTAGCCATCTCTTTAGCCCGACCAACAAGCCCAAAACCCATTAGCAAAAGCGACACAGAACGGCCCAACCCATGATGTTGTCCATAACCCATAACAACAAATTTTGCACTCCACCAAACACTCTTCCCCTCCATCCACTGCTCTTATTGTTGTTGCCAGCTCCATAACCAACACCCCAAAACTATAGACATCCCCTTTTGTAGTAGCCTGCTAAGTGTGTCCATATTTAGGTGCAAAATAGCCCACTTTCCTAGCCACCATACTACTCACATGACTGTCCACAATAGCAACCACTCTAGCAAGCCCAAAATCAGTAACCTTGGCCTTCCCATCTTTATTGCTAATCCCATGTTCCATCTTTACTGAATAATAGGATTTATTTCATTCTGAATTTTTAAATTTAAAATATTTTCCCTTTTAATATTTAACAAACAAAAAATACTTAAAATATCTCTATAATTATTGAGATGCGTATTAAAAAATTTATATCAAGAAGGGCAAAAAGATTTCTAGGCCTGATATGATGGGTCAACATTCCTTTGGTGTGCTAGGCCATGGGTTCATAGTTTACATTATTTTGGAAATAATATAAATTGTTTGATTATGAAATCACTATAATTAGTTTTGTATTTTATATAAGTGTTAGTTGTCTTATACGACTAACTTTTGTATAGAAAACATTTTCCAAAACTTGTATAGTTCCCCAATTTATGGTTATTTTGTAAATAAATCTTGTTTTATGGTTAAAGCTGTCTCTAGAATATTTCCATTGGATTTAATGATGAAATATGTACAATTTCATGTGAAAAAGAGGCTAAGTCATGAAGTGCCAAAAGTGACAGTTGAGCTTAGCACATTAGTGGGCTAAGCGTGCATCCATCGCTAAGTGCAGCTTCAAGCGTGATAGAAGAATTTGGTAGAGCATCAATATCAAGGCCGTGCGCTAAGCGCGAGATCAGTGCGCTAAGTGCAGCAGTTGTCTTCAACCAGGCTTAGTGCATAACTAGTGCTCAAATCCAGTTATGCTAAGCTCAAATCCACTTACTCGCGCAAAGCGCGAGGGTGGCGCTAAGCGCAACGTCGTGAATTCAGAACCTATTCAAAGCCTATCTTGTGCAGAATTAGGGTAAAGAACTTTTACAACAGATTTTTATAACATTCTAGAGCACACCACATTGCCTATTACGGGAAAAGAGCTCTGGAAGCAGCAAGAGGAGCAGCTTTTGCAGAGATACCTAGGTTTTTTAATCTCATTATTGTTAGGGTTTGTTTTGTAATGGTTGGCTAAATACTCTTGTTGGGGATTTCTAATGAACAACTGATGTAATTATTTTAATATCTAATTGATTGTGTGTCTTGTGTTCAATGCTTCTTTCAATGCTTAAATTCTGTATGCTCTTGGTCTGATCATCCATTTGTGTGCCTGGTTAGGTGACTTTAGCATTGGGAAATGTGTTGTTGCCTTAGAACTTGAATGAAGCAGAATTGAAACTTAGTCCTACAAGAGGGATCTGCGGATTAAGTTTTGGTTTTAAATATGCTGTTACAATAATGTTGTTTGGTCTAAGTCTAGTCCAACAAGAGGGATCTGAGGACAAAGCTTAGGCTAAATTAGTCTAAAATTTCATAAGCTATTTAAGCTAAGTCTAGTCCAACAAATGGGATCTGAGGATGAAGCTTAGTTTAAGTTAGTCTAAACATAGGAGGGCTGTCTAAATTGAGCCTAGTCCAACAATTGGGATCTGAGGACAAAGCTTGGATTGATTCAGTCTAACTGGGGATCGAGGTTTAGTAATTTAGGCTACAACATAGAACACAAAAGTATGATTAATTAGAGAAATATTTTTATATACATCAGCTGGTTTGTTTGAAAGACCCAACACTTCTACCTACTGCTGTCAGTTTTACTTACATGCATTTTTACAGTTTTTAGACTAGACTTAGTTTAACTCTATTCCAAATCATCAATTATCAATGTTTCTTTCAACAATGCCTTATTTCTTAATTTAACCCTGTCTAAGACTAGTTCC
Organism: Glycine soja; assembly: GCF_004193775.1. Taxonomy (NCBI): domain Eukaryota; kingdom Viridiplantae; phylum Streptophyta; class Magnoliopsida; order Fabales; family Fabaceae; genus Glycine; species Glycine soja. The sequence goes on along the minus strand of NC_041018.1, from coordinate 16,624,715 downwards.
CTGAGTTCGATACTCGGATTCATCCATTGTAATTTTAAATACTTGACGATCTGGTGCGCTTTCCGGTAAACCGGATTTCCCTTGAACATATTTGTATAAAGAAAAAGTGGACCAAAAAGTAACTACATGGGAAATCCAACAAAGTATTTATGGCACCGTTGCCGGGGAACAAGATTCAAGAAGAGTTTAGTTCAGTTTTACGACATTGGTTTATATTTTTCTCTTTAATTCATTGATTTTTTTTTGTTCATATTTTAGTTACCGTACATTCATTGTTCTTTTGGACTGGACAATTGCTATTCTGTTTTCTTGTATGTAAAGAAGATCTACTGCAGGTGATTTGATTCCCATTGATTTGGAGATTAACGCCACCTGTAGAAGGCGTAATTCAGATAGAATCAAAATTTTTTTTGCAGGATTGAGAAGCAGCAACAACTCCAGAAAAAGAACCTTGATCTTCCGAGGCATCTTCTAGTTTTCCTATTGCAGGGCATTCTCATATAGAACCTGTTGAAGACCAAATCATGGCTGAAGAGCCAAGAAGAGTAACCCTGGAGGATTATTCAAGTTCTACTATGCCATAATTTTTCACTAGTATTGCACAGCCAGAAGTTCAAGCTCAGACAATTACATATCCTCCTTCCTTGATATAGCTTATTCAAAATAATTTGTTTCATGGTTTACCCAATGAAGACCCTTATGCTCACTTAGCCACCTATATAGAGATATGAAATACTGTTAGGTTGGTGGGTGTGCCTACAGATGCAATCAGGTTGAGTCTGTTCTCATTTTCTTTATCTAGAGAAGCTAAGAGATGGCTTCATTCTTTTAAAGGAAACAGTCTGAAGTCATGGGATGAAATGGTAGAAAAGTTCTTAAAAAAGTACCCCCCCTAAATCAAAGACTGCTAAAGGCAAAGCTTCCATCTCTTCCTTCCACCAGTTTCCAAATGAATCGTTGAGTGAGGCACTTGAAAGATTCAAAGGTTTATTATGGAAGACTCCCACTCACGGTTTTTCAGAACCAATACAGCTCAACATATTTATAGATGGGCTGAGACCACAATGTAAACAACTTTTGGATGCTTCAGTTGGGGGTAATATCAAAATGAAGACCCCTGATGAAGCAATGGACTTAATTGAAAGCATGGCTGCTAGTGACATTGCCATATTGAGAGACCGAGCCCATATTCCTACCAAGAAGAATTTATTGGAGCTAACCTCACAGGACGCTCTGTTGGCACAAAACAAGTTGTTGTCCAAGCAACTAGAGACACTAACAAAAACACTCAGTAAGTTGCCAACTCAGCTTTATTATGCACAAACTTCACATTCTTATATTTTGCAGGTTGCAGGATGTACAATTTATGGTGGAGCTCATGAATCTGGATGTTGTATCCCTAATAAAGAGCAAATTGCACATAAAGTCAATTATATGGGGAATCAGCCCAGAGGCAATTTCAATACAAGTGGATTTCCAGGATTTCAGAACAACCAGCAGTATCAGCAGTAGAGATAGTGGCAAAATCACCCTGGTAACCAATTCTACAGAGACCAGGGTGGTTAATCTACAAGGCCACAACAGCAGATGACAATGTCAATGTCTAATCAAAAGAACATTAAGTCTACAATTAAGAATTTGGAAGTCCAGGTGGGCCAGCTTGCAAAGCAGTTAGCTAAAAGATCATCAAACAGCTTTACAACAAACACTGAGAAAAATCCTAAAGAAGAGTGCAAAGTTGTGATGACTAGAAGCAAAATGGTGATTCAAGCAGAGGAAAGTAGAGTTGATTAGAAGGTGGAGGGATTTAAACAATAGTTGCCTGATGAGCTGGCGTTGGAACCGGTTGATGATTTAGTTGAACTTGAAGAAATTGTTATGGAAGCAGAAGGTGATGAAGAAGGAGAGACACCAATTAGAGATTGTCAAGAGAGAATAAAGAAGAAGGAAGAAAAAGAAAAAGAAGAAGCAGAAGAAACAAAAGAAAAAGAAGAAAAAGTAAAAAAGTTGAAAAATGAAAAACAAAAAGAGAAGGTTGTTGAGACTGAAAAGAAGAAGGGCAAGAGTGAGGCTAACTTAGAAAAGAAGAAAGAGACTACTCCTATTGAATGCAAGGAGGTACCTTATCTGTTGGTACCCTCCCGGAAAGATAAAGAGCGACATTTGACCAGATTTCTTGATATCTTCAAGAAACTGAAAATTACTTTGCCATTTGGAGAAGCACTTCAGCAAATTCCCCTCTATGCCTAATTTTTTAAGGATATGTTAACCAAGAAGAACCGGTACATCCATAGTGACAAAATTGTTGTGGAAGGTAACTGTAGTGTTGTTATTCAACGCATTCTTCCACCCAAGCACAAAGCTCCTGGAGTTGTCATGATACCGTGTTCTATTGGTGAGGTTGTTGTAGGCAAAACTCTCATAGACTTGGGAGCCAGTATCAATTTAATGCCTCTTTCCATGTCCCGGCGACTTGGAGAGATAGAGATAATGTCCACATGCATGACCCTCCAGTTAGTTGACTGCTCCATTACAAGGCCATATGGAGTCATTGAAGATGTTTTGGTGAAGGTTAAACACCTTATATTTTCAGCTGATTTCATTGTCATAGACATAGAAGAGGATGCTGACATTCCTCTCATTCTTGGCTGTCCATTCATGTCTACTGTAAGCTGCATGGTGGACATGGGAAAGAAGATACTGCAGATGGGCATAGAAGATCAAAAGATCAGCTTTGATTTGTTCGAAGAAGACAAAGATCCACCTAGCCAAGATGTCTTTCTGAAAGTGCGTGTGATGAAGGAAAAGAGACCTGAGAAGAAGGTCCTTGAAGTAGGAACTCTGTTGGATCCTGGATAACTGGACGATGCGTCAAGCTAGTGACATTAAAAGAGCGCTTACTGGGAGGCAACCCAGCTTTTCTTTCCCTTTACTATTTTTCATTCTTATCTCTTGCATGTAGTTAGGATATCTTACTTGTGATTGTGATTAATTTTAGCTTGTTTAGTAATAAACAAGGGGTTTTAAGCTTGTGTGAAGAGATAGACAGAAAAAGACTCATAAATTTTTTGCAATTGTCTATCCGCTAAGCGCAGACCTTGCGCTAAGCGCTCAGTCTTCACGTGCTAAGCCTGAGCTTCAAGTGCATAGACCCCTGATTGGTTGGCTGAATAGTTTAGCTAAGGGCACATCACTGTGCTAAGCCCCACATCTTCACGGTAATTGAACTTTAACCAGTGGGCTTAACATGGATGATGCGTTAAGCGCCACTTCTTCTCTAGAAATTTTTTTATTGTAGCCGCGCTAAGCACGCTATCCTGCGCTAAACCCAAATCCATTCTATAACTTGAGTTTTTAAGCTGGGCTTAGCGTGCCAGGAAACGCTAAGCGCCAATCTCTTATGAGTTTTGAAGTCTTGAAAGTGCTCTTAGCGCGACTGTTGCGCAAGCCTGAACTACTCTCTGTAAGTTGAAGCTTGAAGGTATGCCAAGCCTCACATCTCAGGCTAAGTGCATACTACAGAAAGATTTTTGTGTTGCAGAAAGCGCTAAGCGCAGCCTGTCGTTCTAAGCCCCAGATGCTTACGAGACTTTACAACTTCAAGTTGGGCTTAGCGCGAGGCTAGGCAAAGCGCTTGGGTTTTAAACTCAAATGTCATGTTGGCACGCCATGCGCAGCTGTGCGCTAAGCGCGCCATACGAATTTCAGTTTTTAAAAATCAAAGGCATAGGCACTTTAGGTACTACCTTTGCACCCAAACCTCTGCACCTTCTTAACCTTGAGCAATTATGTAATTTCTGCTTGAGTGATCACTGTAGTTTGTCACTTGAGGACAAGTGAATAGTTCTTTCTTTGCTTGAGGACAAGCAAAACTATAAATTTGGGGAAGTTTGTTAGTTGTCTTATATGACTAACTTTTGCATAGAAAACATTTTCTGAAAATTGTATAGTTCCCCCAATTTATGGTTAGTTTGTAGTGATTTTGTAAATAAAACTTGTTTTATGGTTAAAGTTGTCTCTAGAATATTTCCATTAGATTTAATGATGAAATATGTGCAATTTCAGGTGAAAAAGTAGCTAAGCCATGAAGTGCCAAAAGTGACAGTTCAGCTTAGCTCATCAATGGGTTAAGCGCGCATCCATCGCTAAGCACAACTTCAAGCGCGACAGAAGAATCTGGCAGAGCATCAATATCAAGGTCGTGCGCTAAGCGCGAGATCAGTGCCCTAAGCACAGCAGTTGTCTTCATCCAGGCTCAGCACACGACTGGCGCTAAGCTCAAATCCACTTACTCGCGCTAAGCGCGAGGGTGGCGCTAAGCGCAACGTCGCGAATTCAGAGACTATTTAAAGCTTGTCTTGTGCAGAATTAGGGTACATAACTTTTACAGCAAATTTTTACAACATTTCAGAGCACACCAAGATGGAGGCAGCAAGATGAGCAGCTTTTGCAGAGATACCTAGGTTTTGTAATCTCATTATTGTTAGGGTTTCTTCTGAAATGGCTAGCTAAATATCCTTGTTGGGGATTTCTAATGAATAGCTGATTAATTATTTTAATATCTAATTGATTGTGTTTCTTGTGTTCAATGCTTCTTTCAGTGCTTAAATTCTGTATGCTCTTGGTCTGATCGCCCATTTGTGTGTCTAGTTAGGTGAATTTAGCATTGGGAAATGTATTGTTGCCTTAGAACTTGAATGAAGCATAATTGAAACTTAGTCTTACAAGAGGGATCTGCGGATTAAGTTTTGGTTTTAAATATGTTGTTACAATAATGTTGTTTGGTCTAAGTCTAGTCCAACAAGAGGGATCCGAGGAGAAAGCTTAGACTAAATTAGTCTAAACTTTCGTAAGCTATTTAAGCTAAGTCTAGTCCAACAAGAGGGATCTGAGGATGAAGCTTAGTTTAAGTTAGTCAAAACCTAGGAGGGCTGTCTAAATTGAGCCTAGTCCAATAAGAGGGATCTGAGGATGATGCTTGGATTGATTCAGTCTAACTAGGGATTGAGGTTTAGTAATTTAGGCTACAACATAGAACACAAAAGCATGATTAATTAGAGAAATATTTTTATATACATCAGCTGGTTTGTTAGAAAGACCAAACACTTCTACCTATTGTTGTCAATTTTACTTGCATTTTTATAGTTTTTAGCCTAGACTTAGTTTAATTTTGTTCCAAATCATCAATTATCAATTATTCTTTCAACAATGCCTTATTTCTGAATTTAACCCTGTCTAAGACTAGTTCCCTGAGTTCGATACTCGGATTCATCCGTTTTAATTTTAAATAATTGACGATTCGGTGCCCTTTCCAGCAAACCGGATTTCCCTTGAACATATTTCTATAAAGAAAAAGTGGACCAAAAAGTAACTGCATGGGAAATCCAACAATAAGCATGTGATATATGAAAAGAAACCAATAAGGATAGGCAAATCAAAAGAAACAAGAAGAATTCAGCTAGTTATAAATAGGGGCATATCCGAATAATAACCAGAATAATTTGCACTCAAATAATAGTAATTGAATTAGCTCCCACCAAGTACTATTTGTTTTTTGTATTTTTCTTATTGTACTCTTATTCTTCTTATTATATGTGTATTTCTAAAATAATCTCAAAGTCTATATAATACAATTGGTAGAACATAACTTCTTTATTCTTTCTTTCCCTATTTTCACAATCAAAATGTTCAATTCTTATAATAACACAAAGTAAAGAAAGCTACTAAGAGGCCAAAGAGAGCTACTAAGAGGCCCAAAGAGAGCTACTTAGGATTAAATTAAATAAAAGATAATTTGTTAATGGGAACATTTATTTTTAACTAGTCATAGCAATAACAATAGGGGAGACAACATAGTAGAAATCAGCAAGCTCACTAACAGGCCAAACAGAGCTACTAAGAGGTCCAATTACCTTAAGGAGTACGCATAAAGTGAAATTGTAGCAGCCAGTAGTTTGTTATGGCAGCGTCGTCGACCTTGACTTTCAGGCCATTAGCGTTATCCACTATTGCTAGCACTACCTGTTAGTTACAATTTCAATTCAATTATAACAAATTCTGAAACAAAAGCTTGTAAGAAACTATAAACAACATATAGCTTGTTAATACTACTAAAATTAAAGGGGGAAAAGAGTGAGCGTTTGAGGAAGACAGTGGTTGATGACATGCCTTACCTGTACAACAACCTAACACGTTCAATGCCTGCTCAGCTAACAAATGGAAAAGGGGTATCAGGGAGAGAATGTATGAGGGCTGCTCCATTTCGATGCGGCTCAGTTTGAGGAAGAGAGTAGTTGAGGTCTAACGTCGTAAGGGCACAACACGGAGGATGGTGCACTACTAGAATTTATACATTTAACATCGCACGGTTAACATCGGTTATTGAAAAAACCGATGTTAACTCAAATTATATACTTAAAAGCTTTTTTCCACTAGCGCTCCTAGTATCGCAAACAACCTTCCTCTTCTCCCTTTCACCCGTAAGACCCTGTGACCGTTGTTTGTGACCTGTGACCGCCATCTCCTTATTACCTTCTTTGCCATTCATGACTGTCGTTGGGGTTTGTGACTGCCGCGAAGTGGAGCATCCTCCGTTGGAGTCAGACATCAACACAAGGTATGTATTTTGATTCTTTTCTAATTTTTGTGAGCTTTTGCAAACCCTTTTCACCTGACTGCTCTGTCTCAACTCCACCGTTCACGGGTGGCACCATGATAGGGAGGCAGTTATCAGTGGCAGTGAGTATTGTTTGTGTTCCACAAACCCTTTTCACTTAAGTGCTCGTGGCCAGTCTTGCACCCACTCACGGCCAACCTTGCCCTAGGTGGCCACTCTTGAAAGGTTGGTGTTCGTTTTGGATCTGGATGCATGTTTTGTTCATTGTTTATGCCTATTTTTTGTGTGTTACTGTTGAAAGAAACATAGATTATTAGAGAAAGGAACAATGCTAGTGTTTACACGTATAGGGTGTTAGCCATTTTAGGTCTAGGAATTGTAGTAGTACTCGGGAGGAGTCTTTGTTACTTATTCTCATCATTTTTCATTTTTTTCTTCTTTAATTTCAATTTCAATATATCCCTCCCTGTAGCAAATTCCTTTTGCAGTTCATTTGTAGAAATACTTATGAGTTGAGTCAGGAAAGGAACTTTTGGAATTTGCCTTCTTTCCTTTAATATTTTGTTTTGGGAATATCCTTTCCTAATATCTGCAAACTAAAATGAATATATATGCTAGTTATGCTTTTGAGCAATACGCCAACACCTCAAGATGCAGTTTATTTTAAGGATAAGAATTTCTTGATCAATTCCATCTTTGGTATTAGATTCTTCTCATATTGTGCAATGGACCAATTGTCCTAGTTAATCTTTACTTGACATGTTTATTAGTTATTTTTTAAAATTAAAAAACTTAAATAGTCTCTTTGAGATTGATCAAAATTGTGGGATTCAAAGCTACCTAATAATTTTTCTATCATATTAAATGCATGATGGATAAATTAAATTTAAAAAGCTAAATAATAGAAGAATGACACGTATTGGTGGGTGTACATGAATATGATTAATAATGTTCTACTTGAAGTATATGAAGTTTAAATTTCAATGCAATAACTTATCCGGTATTGATTGGTGTATTCGATGAATATTTTTTCCCTTCTGATAGCGAATTCTTTTGCCATTTGCTTCGGGGTAAGGGTTATGAAAATGTAGGATAAACACCTGCGTATTTGCTTGCTTCTGAAATGCCTCTTTTCTTTATTGTCTTGAGCTGGGAGGGAAAAGGATTATGGATTTCCTTCCATCATGTTAATTCTTTCTATATAGGGTCTAGATGCTTGAAAGATAATGTTAATTCTTTTGTTTTTTCCCCTTCTCCTAGATCATATGTAGAACGTGTAGCTAAAAGGTGCATGTGTTGCTTCATATAAGCAATAATGGTGCATGTGTTAGGGAGGAAGTCATCACCAAAAATGGTTTGGGATACTCAAAAAGAATAATTAAATTTTCTTGTAAGAAAAGGGAGTTTTGTATGAGAAATAAAATAAGTTTTGTGATAATGTGGGACCAATAATATACATGTCCATATTATGAAAAGTGAGGTTTCGTAAAGAAAACCACCATTATCGTGTTTCTACCTTTGTATTTTGGAGCATTTGGTTTAACTACTAAGTGCTAACAAAGCAAAATGTCCCGTACAAAGTTAATTTCAACCTAATGAAAGTTAGTTGCACATAATAATAAGAACTGTACAATTTCAACATATAGGCCTATTAGGGGCAAACTGTTCCAGTAGGAATTCTTATCTTCAAATCAATGGATGTGGAAGTATAAAATTCTACACAAAAAGATTAGTGACTCTCTGGCTTTGTTTCCATACTCTGCTACAAGCCTAAATTCCACACATTTCAATTACTCTATCTCTTCTCTAAATATGTATGGTGTTAATAAGTAGCCTAGAAGAATTAAAAGTTTTGTTGGTTGTCTAGGTTCCTTCTTTGAAGGTTTATGCAAGTTTGCTCATTACAGCAAGTTTGAAGAGTGTGGCAGATTAGGAAATAAAGATTTTCTTAGTTCTGCCAATGTAATGTGTTTTCTAAGTTTTGACCGTGATGAGGATCACATTGCAGCAGGAGGAGCTTCAAAGAAAATCTAGATTTTCGACCTCAATGCTATTTCAAGCGATTATGTTGACATCCAGTACCCGGTAGTTGAGATGTCAAATAAATCAAGCTTAGTTGTGTCAAATAAACCAAAGCTTAATCATGAATAAAATGGATGAATTGGTTTAGCCTTTGTAATTGCATATTTTCTGTGAATTCAGCCATGTGATTTTAAAATGAGAGTGAATTGAGTTGTGTTTATGAGGTGTTTTAAGTGGTGTAAGGTGAGGTAAATTGCAATCCATTTGAACAGTTAGTTAAATGATTGAGTTGAAAATGAAATTGGATTTCAAGTCTATCAACCAAACTGGTAATTTACTTGAAGAGTTAGTTAAATTCCTTTTGGGTTTCCTTGTTTTTTTTTCCTTAGCTCCTTTGGTCTTTTAGACCATGTGGTTCTGACTTCCCAAGTTCAGTCCATTTTAGAGGTTTGGTGTGTTAGACCATGTGGTTGGTGTTTGTTGTTGTAGCTATTTATGTTCCAAGTTCTGACTTCCTAGTTTTTTTTATGTAATTTGAATTTTGCAAGCGACATTTGTATAATTTTCTGTTAAAAATTCGTAAAGGTGCTTGTAGTACAAGAGATACATTGTTCTCCAGCAACTCTTGGTCTTTGGAAGATACCAACCAGGTTCATTCTTCAGGTATTTAATTTTGCAGCTTCACTTAATTTTATTAAATGCTTTAGAAACAAAATAGAAGACCAAATTAGAGATGGAGTTGAATTGTAGTCTAATTTATGCAATTATGTTGCAACTTGAATTCTTTATGACCTGTGTGAATTATCTCAGGCAGAGGAGATATATACAGCAGCTGTAAGAGCAGTGAAGGAGGAAACTGGGGTAAGTTTGGTGGAGTTGGATATATTCCTCTGCTATTGAATGTATTCATGAGGTTGTATTAGAAGATTCAATTGGGTTAGGTTTTTCTTCTGATGCTAGCTTGTTTTTGTTGCAGATCGATACAGATTTGATTGAAGTCATAGCATTCAAGTAACAACACTGTTCATAGTGAGCCTTGAAATTGCACACTACTGTGAAATATACATTTTTATTAAATGTTTAGACACTAAAGTGAAACTATAATTATGATTGAGAAATTGCATATTAAGCTTCAAAAACCTTGATATTGCAATCAATATTTTGGTCGTAGACAGTGTCTAGAACATTGGTTTTAACAATTTTATAAGCAACAAACCAAATAAAAAAATATTGAGAGAGACTAGCTAACCTTGATATTGCAGTCAATATCTCATTTTCTAGGAAAATGTCTCACATGTTTACATTGTGAGGCTCCATGAAATACACTCTATAGGGCATTATCATAACTACATGTACATGTTGAGGAACGTGGAAATTTTAAAACAAAAACTAATTAGAGTTCATGAAATGAAAATTATAAACATCGTTAAAGGTTCTTAATTAATCTAATATATTTTAAATTCTTAATATGATATTACAAAACATATAATGGTGTTGTAGAGCGCTATGTACATCAAATGTCACTGGACTCCCATGAAGGGATGAACATATAAAAGTAAGCTATGTGATTCTAGCTTGTGACCTCAAGCTTAATCAGCAAGCACTTAAAACTCTCTCTTGAAAGAAGGAAAAAAATTAAAGGAATAAGACATAAGATATTGGTGAGTACTATAAGGACTCTACTGATGAATTGAATTCTTCTACCCAAGCAAGTATTTTATTTATCTCATGACTTTGCCCTCACCATGTTTCTAGCGAATCCTTTATGCATTTGGTCGGATCCTCACCTCTCAATCATTAATACTTCACATAAACTCCTATTTCATTCTCACCATTATTATAGGGTTAATTCTCATTATTATCTTAGGATACATTCTTACCATAATCCCTATATAGTTGGCTAAACCATTGTTGCTGAGGCATTATTACCTTTCTTCCCCCTTATACTCAAAGTTGTCCACCATGATCAAGTCTAAGACTACTAAAGCTTTAAGATATATCCACTCAACTTATGGCATTTCATTACTCATACTCTCTTTTTACATTAGATAATGACTTAGCCTTCTATTTTCTTATTCATAACCATCATTATCCAACTAGTTCCTTACAAAACTATATTATAAAGTATAGTCCCTCTCTGTCATCAGTATAGATCTAGAATCGAATGTTGTGATCTAGAACACAAATAGTAGCAGCAGCAACTGCAAAATAACAGGTAGCCCCAACAATTAAAAACACAATTAAAAACTTTATGTTCCAATTGAATAGTAGCAGCAACAACTGCTGGCTTCCTCTGCTTCACTTCCATAGGACTACTCCCAATTTTTGGCTCCAATTGAATTGGCAAATGGACTAGTTGAGTTCTCACCCTTGGTGGTGGTGGTGATGAGCAAAAGTAGTTCTCACCCATGGCAACAAGTTTGCAGCTAACTTGCCTCAATCTAGCTGAATGAGTGGCAAAACATGGAAGGTTTACAAAGAGAACATGAAAAATTGAAAAATCTAGATAGAGAGAACACAGAAACACATGTGACAGGTGTTGTTGTTTCAAAACTACGCAAAATCACAATAGCTAGTGCACACTACATATGAAGAGCAGCATGGCAAGACACTCCTTGGAATCATGACTTACCCCAATTTGATTGAAAAAAAGTTCAAAACTTGCACCATTCCCCTAAAATTAAAACTACTTATACAATTTTGGTGAAAAAAAGTCTAAGAAATCAGTCTCTACTATACTATAATAAGTCATAACACTGTTAGAAGATTGTGTATGCATTTGGGGTTCCAAATAGTAATTATTTAGGATTTTAGTTTCAGAATTTGAAATGGGGAAAGATGGGAACAATATTCTTTAAAATATTTGACCCTATAGTAGCCACAAGCATAGGCTAGCACTGCTTTCAATTATTTTCAGCTAGCTGCCATATACTGTTAGTGTAGTGGATGACATTACATTTAAAGGCAGCTAAGCTAAAACTGGTTTAAGTTAGTTTCCAAACACTAGCTTCTTTAAAGACAATACATTGGTGTAGTAGCTACAATATCAATAATGGCACCAAATATAAGTGACAAGAAAAGTTTAATAATAGTGAAAATTGAAATAAGCTAAATAAGCCATTGAAATACAAGTCTCATTGTACAATACAATCACCATAAATCAATAATTTAAAGTCTGAAGAGAATGAAACTAAAGATGAAAAAGCTTTAAAGCTTTACAGTGAGAACATGAGGAGGCTTGTACAGATATGTTTGTGCATGCCACTAGAGTACAAAACTAGTATTTGAATTCAATCAAGATGAAAAATATTAAAGCCTCAGAGTGAGATCAGGAGATGCAGATGTTTATGCTAGAGATGCAGTTGCTACTACAAAAGTAGTATTTGAATTATGAGCATGCTCACCATGCCCCAAATTAAAACCACCCCTTTCATCAATCTGTTTGAAACTTCCAGGCCAAAATAGATCGACATCATTATCTTCCAAGAAGATCGACATCTGAAAATAGTCTTTACCAAATTTTGCTGCAGCTCTTATATCAGGAGCCCTCATTGAATGATGATGCACATGTCCTTGGTGCATTGCAGCACGAGCTTCAAGTCCAAGTGACTGAAACGTGGAACCATGAAGAGGCAAAGATGCTAGGCTTGTGTACCTTTCAGTGAACATCCTCATTCGCATTGCGCGCTTCGCCATTGTCCTCTCCCTTTTGTGAGCATTCTGGTGTCCACCTAATACATGTGAGCTAAAGAATTTATGGCAGGAATAATTACAAGAGAAAACTCTAGGAATTGCTTATGCTAAGCATGAGTTTCATGTCCTACTTCACAGTTAGTGTCACTTGTAACTTTCAACTCTTCATCACTGGTATTGAAGTTGAGGGACAAGTCCAGAGAAACAGGACCTGGGTCAGGATCGACCTTGGTAAGATCATGTGATGTCTCTCATATCGACTTATCATAACCTACTTGGCTGAGGACTTTAAAATCATCTTCTAGTTCCAGATTCAAGTTTGGAGTCATCATGTTTATATGGATCTACCGTGAGCTAACTTCTTTTAAGCAATTGGAAAGAATGGAACAAATTTTTGCTTCGTTTAGCTTACCATTTAGGCATCGCCTGCATTGATGAAGCACATTATTTGTTATGACAAAGCAATAAAACTCATGGAACATACAAAATTATGGTGTTAATATCAACTGGTCAATCAAAGTCATGCAAACCATGGCCAAGCAATTCATCATGTATAAGCAAAAATACAACCTGTCTTAGTAAGTAAATTAGAAATTAACTTTGCAGAAAAGTATCAAGGTTTCATAGAAAGCTCCTTCTATAAGATAATATTAAATAAGCAATATATAATAAGTACTTGCCTCTGGGATTTCAAATTCCGCCTGACAACATCAAATAGGGTTTATTTGTTACAATAATGTATTTTTTGGCTATTAATTAAACAAAATCAAATAAGAAAAGAAAAATACCTGAATATCCTCCCAAATCAGGTCCTTCTAAGCAGTAGGGACCTCCTTCCAGTTCTCGTAGGTGACGTCCACCTTATCACGCGTCACAATCCCCAAATATGTTCTTAATTTCTTCCTGTGGGGACCGTCGGCCTTGCCGGTAGCAGGATCAACATGAACCACTGGTCTCTCATCACCAGGTGATCTAGTAGACAACGATCGTAGACGTGAGGCTTTGCGTGTCCGCATAACGGCAGACGGCGAAGTTGATGTGTCCGAAGGAGCAGGAGGAGGAGGAGGAGGAGGAGGAGGGGAGGCAGGTGGAGAAGCCATGATCCTTTATACAATAACATACAACAACGTAGAAAATGTAAATTTTGATTACAGACAATTATCAACATCAAGAGTTCTTTATGTAAGTAATCTGGAATAGTGGGGTTCGGGGGTGGTCATGTTTTATTATTGTAGGTGTGTGTGTGTGTCTCTGTATGTGTGTGTCTCTTTCTCTCTCTGTGTATGTGTGTGTGTGTGCTTTCATAAAAGGATTAATCAAAAGAGGATAAGTCATAAGTGATTTACTTGTGCTTTTTAATTATGATTCAAAACAGGATAAGATGTAATAGTAGTGAAAAAGTCTGATAAATCAAAAGTCTGATAAATTGAGGTTGATGATGTCTTGTTGTCGCAACCTACCCTTCGGCGGGAGGGCGACGCGTGACTCGCGGGATGCGTGTTCCACGAAAGGAATATGCGCGGAGTCGCCACCAACGTTTATTTGAGGAAAACGTCGGAAAAACCGGAAAAGACACGATCTACGAACTTTTAAGTGAAAGGCTCGGGAGTTGTATTTACGCGCGGGGAAGGTATTAGCACCCCACACGTCCGTCACAAGGGACGGCAGCCTTTAATCGAATGTGCAAACATGACTTTGATTTTTACGTTCCCTTTTATGTCCTTATATCCTTTATACCCTTTTTATATTTTTTTCTCTTTTTGTGGTCGACAAGGGTGTTTCCCTTTGCTCCTACGTATTCCTCAATTGGGATGAGAAAATCAGACCTACGTAGTTCTTTCGGAACAAAGTGTTTGGTTAAGTTGTTTTTTATCTTTTTGCAAGATATATTTTGATTTGAACAAAAAGGTCATTTGAGGTGTTGGACCATTAAACGGTCTTTTGATTTTGAAAGGAGAGAAACGTTAAGGTGTTGGACCATTAACGATCTCTCGGGGTGGTCGACAAAAGCGGGGCTTTTGCTCCTACGTATCCTCAATTGCGATGAGGAAATCAGACCTACGTAGTTCTTGCAAAAGCGGTAAAGTCACATGTTGATTTTATGCTTTTGAACGGTCCATGTTAACCGATAAAAGCAAAGAGGACCGTTTAAGGCGTTGGACCTTAAAACGGTTTTTGGTGATTTTTCGGAAAAAAACTTGATTTGTGAGTTGATTTTAGTCTTAGTTTCACTTTGGTTATTAATCAATTCATTCAAGGAAACTTCCAAAGAAAAACGTCCGATTGATTTTTTTTATTATTTTATTCAAAGATATTTTGATTATTTTATTATTATTTTACTTTTTTTGGTTTAACCGAGGTTATAGCGTGAACGATCAGTTAGATTTCGTTTTAACAGTGATTAAACGAGATTACAATACAAATGATCGGTTGAAATTCATTTTATCATTTATTAGACGAGAAAACGGCTTAAATAAATGGTTAAAGCACGTTAAAAATGGAAGAAAAGAAAACTGAAAGTAAACGAAATTAAAGTGAAAGTACACAAAACAAGAAATGAATTGAAAGTCTCGAATTCGAAAACTTACCCGTTGAAGAACGAAGAACGAACGAAGAACGGATGAAGAACGGTGAAGAACGATGAAGAATTTCCACAGAATCGCTTACGGAAGCGTTTCGGAAGCGCCTCGGCTTAGATTTTCTTCACGGAAACGATTTTTCCAAGCAAATTCGAAAGAGAGAGAAGTGCCAAAGGGGCTGAACATTTTGAAACAGCTCCCCCCTCCCCTATTTATAGAAAAAAGGGAGGTGCTTGCCGCCCAAAGACTTAATGAAGAAGATTTCTAAGCGCACCCGAATTACTAAGTTCACCTCCCTTTTCGTATTTTACGGAAAAGTTACGAAAGCCTTACGGAACTATTTTCGAATTTGATTTTCATCTTTTTTCTCTTCCCTTTCACCAATGTTAAGTAGAATATGCTTACCCAAGGTTTTCGGAAATTTTACGGAAGTATTACGGAAGCCGCGGAAGCCGCGGAAGCCCCGAAAACCATTTTTCAAAAACGTGGAGGAGCTTGCCGCCCAGTTGCTTCCTCCTTAAGCAACCCAACTTCCAAAATGTTCTAGAAGGGCCTAGATTTGAATTGCTATTTACACCCCTATCTTGATAAGTTCACCCCCTTACCTTTTTTGGTGATTCTTTTTTCGTAAAGTTACGGAAACTTACGAATCTCGTAACGATACTTGTTTTCTTTCCGTAATGTTACGGAACCTTGCGGATTACATAATCATCCCCCTTTTGACTTACGGAATGTTACGGAACCTCACTTAATTATGCAACGATGCTTCCATTTGATTTCCGGTGTGTCACGGAAACTTACGGATTGTGCATCAATATATTTTTTTTGGTTTTTCGGCATGTCCTGGAATTTCACAAATTGCCCAATGATGGATGCCAAGCACCTCACAAGGACCAAAGAAAGGTCGCATGTCATCAAGCAAAGGTCCCCGGACGAAATTAGGGTATGACAGTTGCCCCTCTTTACTTGTCTTTTATTGGAGATAAAAGGAAAGTAAAGATAAGACACTAATTTCGTTCCTCTCGATTTGACGAGAGTCGCGGGTGACCATAAAATCTCCACATGCAAATGACTTGTTGTTCCCGGATTTTCACAAATTGCCTAATGATGGGTGCCAAGCACCTCACAAGGACCAAAGAAAGGTCGCATGTCATCAAGCAAAGGTACCCGGACAAAAATTAGTGTATGACACTAATTTCGCTCCTCTCGGTTGACGAGAGTCACGGGTGACCATGACTTGTCGTTCCCGGATTTTCACAAATTGCCTAACGATGGGTGCCAAGCACCTCACAAGGACCAAAGAAAGGTCGCATGTCATCAAGCAAAGGTACCCGGACGAAAATTAGTGTATGACACTAATTTCGCTCCTCTCGGTTGACGAGAGTCGCGGGTGACCATGAAATTTCCGCATGTAAATGACTTGTTGTTCCCGGAGGAACAAAAGGTGCAGAAGACTATGTCAGCCTCTGCATGCTATCAAGCGTTCTGTCTTACAGATAGCAAAAGAATGTTTATACGGATAACCACTCGGGTATTTCCGCGTATCATCGGGCCCGCCGCCTCTAGATGATACAACGGTGCAGAATGACCAAATTTGGTCTCTGCTTGTCATCGGGCCCGCCACCTCTGGATGACAAAAGGGTGCGGATAACCGTAAGGTATCTCCGCGTATCATCGGGCCCGCCGCCTCTGGATGATACAAGGGTGCAGAATGACCAAACTTGGTCTCTGCTTGTCATCGGGCCCGCCGCCTCTGGATGACAAAAGGGTGCGGATAACCGTAAGGTATCTCCGCGTATCATCGGGCCCGCCGCCTCTGGATGATACAAGGGTGCAGAATGACCAAACTTGGTCTCTGCTTGTCATCGGGCCCGCCGCCTCTGGATGACAAAAGGATGCGGATAACCGTAAGGTATCTCCGCGTATCATCGGGCCCGCCGCCTCTGGATGATACAAGGGTGCAGAATGACCAAACTTGGTCTCTGCTTGTCATCGGGCCCGCCGCCTCTGGATGACAAAAGGGTGCGGATAACCGTAAGGTATCTCCGCGTATCATCGGGCCCGCCGCCTCTGGATGATACAAGGGTGCAGAATGACCAAATTTGGTCTCTGCTTGTCATCGGGCCCGCCGCCTCTGGATGACAAAAGGGTGCGGATAACCGTAAGGTATCTCCGCGTATCATCGGGCCCGCCGCCTCTGGATGATACAAGGGTGCAGAATGACCAAACTTGGTCTCTGCTTGTCATCGGGCCCGCCGCCTCTGGATGACAAAAGGGTGCGGATAACCGTAAGGTATCTCCGCGTATCATCGGGCCCGCCGCCTCTGGATGATACAAGGGTGCACGTCACATGACCTCAGGGTCAGTATGACAAAGATTATGGGGCGGCTGACAAAAGCAAGGCTCTTGCTCCTACGTATCCTCCAATGAGGAACTCAGACCTACGTAGTTCTGGATAACTTGTGAGACTTGAAAAAGTCTCCACCAGAAGATGCCTACATCTCCGGAAAGGGCGCAGATGACCATATTGGCCTCTGCTTATCAATCACACTCGAGGTGCGGATAACCGTAAGGTGTCTCCGCGGGCTACCAGCTCTTGGGTCATGGCAACAAAAGGCGGTGTGGTCGACAAAAGCGAGGCTCTTGCTCCTACGTATCCTCCAATGAGGAACTCAGACCTACGTAGTTCTGGATAACTTGTGAGACTTGAAAAAGTCTCGGTGTTTTCTCCACTAAAAAAAATGCAAACATGCTTTAGCAAAGAGACAAATATTCCAACTGTTTAGAGCAGCATATGCTTTTTTGAGTGACAAACAATGCGCCTACCAGGGAAGGAGAGTCTGCTGATGGGATCCCCCATAACCATAAATGAGATCCTGGATGTTAGCATTTCGTTTCTAAATGACCATTTAGAGGAAACACTGGGTTCGACAAAAATAGAAGAAAATCACTCAAAGTGTATCAATCTCCCACAGGTAAGTGTTTCATCCTAATTCCGGACCATAGATATGTCATGACTTGACTTTGCAAATTATTTCCTATCAAATCAAAAATTACATGCGTGATCATGGATCAATAGGGCTTCCCTTGGGAATGGGTTCTTTTGGTGGGTGCGATCCCTGCAAACAATAGATGGTATCAGAAATCAGTTGAACCATATGCATACTTACCCACGTCGGGACGACACAGACCAACTGATACTTTTGCAGGGGGAGATTGGCAATGCGGTCGCTGGGCAGAATGTTGCTAAGTAGCAATGTCATCTATATCTGTGTAAGAGTGGTCATGTTGGTGCGCATGATCCGCACTCGTCTCTTTGCAGCGGCACGGGTGAAATCTTGCCCCGGTATGCATAGTAGCCGTGTGATAGCCTCCCTTTCTGGTTGTGCTTGCACAGTTGGCCCTCCTCCAATATCAGGGGGTGGCCTAGGAACCGTTAAAAGGAAACTACTGGCCCCTTAACCGGGAGTGAAAGTCTCGGTTAAGCATTTAAGGGCAGAGGACCTTAAATCCTCTTAAGGTGTGGATGTGGAGCGCACTGAAAATGAGGACACGTAGCCCTCTAAAGGTGAGGGCGTGCAGCCCTCTCAAGGCGAGGATGTGTAGTCCTTTGGAGGTGAGGG
This sequence comes from Glycine soja, assembly GCF_004193775.1. NCBI lineage: Eukaryota > Viridiplantae > Streptophyta > Magnoliopsida > Fabales > Fabaceae > Glycine > Glycine soja. Next base: position 16,606,182 of record NC_041018.1, on the reverse strand, counting down.
CGTGCAGTCCTCTCAAGGCGAGGACGTGTAGTCTTCTCAACGGTGAGGGTAACTAGTACCCAAGGGTCCACCCTTATGAGAAAGCAAGAGATCGACTCATCGAGAGAGCCGGTCATCCCAAATTCAAAAGATTTGGACATTTAGATGTAGGGAATCTATGTAGTCAACATGATTTTTAGGGATGCAGATGCATGCAACCTTTGTTGTGAAATTTGGTAAATGCGGACTTCATATGAAATAATGCAATGAAATGGAAAGTTTGTACAATGTTCATGTCATTCTTTCCTTGTTTTGTGATTTTGATTTTGATTTAATTTTTTTGGAAAACACAGATTGATTGTCCTTTTGAAAGAGGTGATAATTCATGCAACCTTATCCTATCTTTTGCAAATCTCTCCGGGAACCCCCTCAAAGTGTATGTTCTATTTGATTTAGTCACTTGACCATTTTGGAGTGATGGCAATAGAGCTGTTTGTCGTTTAATCAATCTATTGAAATCCTAGGGTTTGTCCCCCCTTTTTTTTGTTGAAAACATCGATGGGTGAGAACTTTTGATCGGCCCCTATGTTCACTTGAGGCTCATGCACGGTGCCCCTCATTGCCCCAGTGTAAGGCTTTGAGGTACCAATCGTTGTCTTTCGTCATGACCTTGTAGGAGGGAACCTATTGGGTGAGAACTTCTAATCTGCCCCTAGGTTCACTTGAGGCTTATGCACGATGCCCCTCATTGCCCCAGTGTAAGGCTTTGAGGTACCAATCGTTGTCTTGTTTTCATAGCCTCGTAGTGAGGAAGAATGAAAGAAGCAGTTGATTCTTGCAAAAAGAATTTTCCAAGGACGAGAAATAGTTGAAGGATTTTTTGATGGATTAAGTCAAATGACTCCTATGTAGAAGCAAGATGTTTTGATGTCTTGATGATGCTAAAGGATCAAGTGCTTCTAAGTTTTATTCAAGACAAGAATCCAAGAAAGTCAAGATATATGATCAAGTTGATTTCTAGAATCTTTTGGAAGAAGTTTCCAAATTGAAAAAACAAAAGGTTTGACCAAAGAATTCTATCATTTCAAATTGAGATTTGCTCTCTGATTACCAGCAGCTGAAAATGTTTATAACAGTCACTAGAAATTTGAATTCAAAATTTATAATGTGTAATCGATTACACATCGATGGTAATTGATTACCAGCAGTTTATTGAATGTTTTAATTCAAATTTTTAAAACCTGTAATCGATTACACAAGTCTTGTAATTGATTACCAGAGGGGATTTTCAGAATATAATTCCCAAGAGTCACATCTATTCAAATGGTTTATGAATGGCCATCAAAGGTGACTTGGAAACACGAACTTAAAGGGAGTTTTCATTGCCCAAAAACGATTAAGAGTTTTTCTGAACTGAAATGTTTTATCCTCTCAAAAAGATTCCTTGGTCAACCACTTGCATATTCAATAAGGAATTTTGATTGGTCTTCATTGTACAATCTATCCCTTTTAAGAGAGATTTCTTCTTCTCTTCTTCTTACTTCTGAAAAGGGATTAAGAGACTGAGAGTCTCTTATTGTAGAGGATTCTTGAACACAAGGGAAGGGTTGTCCCTGTGTGGTTCAGACTTTGTAAAAGGAGTTTTACAAAGAGAATGGAAAATCTCAAGTGGGTTTCTTGAGGACTGGATGTAGGCGCGGGAAGTGGCCGAACCAGTATAAATCAAGTTTGCATTCCTCTCTTCCTTTAAACTTCTTTTATTTATTGCTATTTATCTTTTTCTTTAAAGAAGTTTATTTTGAATTGTCTTTTGAGTAATTCATGTTAAGGGTGCATTGTTAATCCAAAAAGAAAGAGTGATAGTTCAATTGGGGAATAGTCTTTGCATCTTAATTCAACCCCCCTTTTTCTTAAGGTAACTGAGGCCATTTGTCCAACATCTTATTCTTGATAACTCACTTCTTTCTAAAAAGACAAAATGAGGTCACATGAACGTCTATATTTTTACTTGAAAACACAGTCAACCAAATGCCTTTTTATTTTTTATTTTGAAACTTATTTGTTTTGAACTTTACTCGTTGTTTTACGGCACCCCCACCAACGTGCAAGACGAGTAATCTCTGATTGAACAGTCTTAGAAGTCAACACTCAGGAGCGCAGGTCGCTTGAGCAAACAGACCAATGGCTTGCACCCACATTCCAGTGAAAGTTGAATAAGCAGACATGCGTTTGTGAGAGGATGAGGGACAAAGATATCAACTTTATCCATTTCATTTAGCATTGTAACTGTGGTTTATGGCATAAACTTGAAAATCCTGATGAGTCATAACAACAACTTCGAGAATTGCCCCATGTATGGTGTTGCTTGTCAATGTTAGGATTCAACAAGCTATTCTCCTCAAATTTCAACCAGCCCGCATCAATTAGACTTCACACTTTATGCTTCGGGGTCATACAATGCTCAATGGAATGCCCCGGGGCTCCTCCATGATAAGCATACGTTGCATTCGAGTCGTATCCTTAGAAAAATGGAGGTTGAGGAACCTTGGTTGGGGTTATGGCTACCATTGAATTATCGAGTGGATATGGGATCAAGTTTAGCATATGACAACGGAATTTGGGGTGAACCCTACAGGCTTTTTGCTGCAAAATTCATTTCTTGGTTGGTGTTTTTGGTTTGTGCTAAAGGTGGTATTCATCATTGGAAGTGCGGTAGACAGACTTTGTGGCTGATTTAGGGATGGCCTTTGTGGATAAATGGGCGGTAGGTAAGGAGAAGGTTTGTTATTGGCTGAGTAATGACATTGTTGGGTTGGTGGGAAACTCGGCCGTACAGGGATGGCAGTCACAACATGGGTTTCTCCCTCATCCTCACCCTCTTTATTTGCCCCAGTTTTCTCATTCGTCTAAGCAGGATGATTAAATTTGCCTCTTTTCAGATCCACTTCGATCCTTTCACTGGCGAAGACCAAATCCACAAAGCTTTGAGGGTGCGTAGCCCACCATCTTTTCATAGTAGAGTATCGATAATGTGTCTACCATCACGATTATCGTCTCCCTTTCCATCATTGGGGGTACCACTTGGGCCGCCAGATCCCTCCACCTTTTGGGCGTGTTCTTTGAAAGATCCGTCCCCCTTTTTGCAAATGTTCTGTAGTTGCATCCTATCCAGAACCATATCAAAATTGTACTAATACTGCCTAACAAAGGCAACCATTAGGTCCTTCCAAGAATGGACACGGGAAGGTTCCAAGTTAGTGTACCAGGTAACAGCTACCCCAGTAAGACTTTCATGGAAGGAATGTATCAGCAATTCCTCATCTTTTGCGTATTCCCCCATCTTCTGACAATACATCTTTAGATGGTTCTTGGGACAAGTAGTCCCCTTGTACTTGTCAAAGTCCAGCACCTTGAACTTGGGAGGGGTGATGATATTGGGTACTAGGAACAACTCTTTTAGGTTAGCAAAGGCATAATCTTCACCTCCTTCAATGGCCCTGAGCCTTTCCTCTAAATGATCCAACTTTCCCATTCCTGCCATAGTCATGAGGGTTTTTAACCGCTGTGGAACGTGAGGGTTGTGGTTGTGGATGATATTGAGGGCCCTCCAAAGTGTTTTGCAGGGGTATACCACCAACTGCTTGCCTTTCAGCAGCATATCCGAGGCAAGGCTCGAAGTTGGCTAGATCGTGGTGGGGAATTTCATGTGTCTCCTCCATGGGTCGAGAGACATGTGCATGATCAGATTGAGGTTGTTGGCTCTTAATGAGTATGGGAGTGGAGTTATTGACATCCTCATTGGGAATGTACACCACATTGGGTGGTGTATAGTTTGGGAGGCAAACCATATGGCGGGAAGGCGTGCTTGTTTTGAATTTGCACATCATGGGGTCATCCGTACTTCCCAAATCTTTGCCTACCATATTTGAGGTTGGATGATTCATTTGCTTGAGGCCAGATGGGAGCATCGGGTTCACCTTAGCGACAGCGCTAGTAGCGGCAACTATAACCGCATTGGCTTCCATTATCTTCTTCATGCTCATCATGGCCTCCATCATTGTGGCCATTTGCTCTTTCATGGCCTCCATGTCGGCCTTCATCTTCTCTTGCACCTCCTCTGCTTCACCCATTACTCTAGCTCTAGCACGAGTTAGGTAAGGGTGCCGTAAAGCGTGTCCTTTTCTTTTTGATAACAATGATTAAGTTCATTTTATTTTATTTTATTTTATTTTTCAACGAAAGAATGCAATGAGCAATGCAACCAATGAAAAGCATGGATGTATGCGAATGATGTACAGTTGAAGTATTGCGAATTTTTACGCAGGATATGGGGTTGAATCAATTTAGATTTTCAACATGGTCCATGACATCTTTGTCAAGGTGAAACTGGAAGTAACAAGGACATAAACAATCCTAAATATGTTTGGCAGTAGACGAAGCAGTGATGTGACTCGATTCATCTTTTGCCCCAATTTTGCAAGACGGTTACTTCCATATTTCAACTTGACTTGATGAACCTTTTTGTAAAAGCATGAGCTTGGTTCAACCCCGTATCCCAGGGAATGGCAATTTTGATCGCCAATACTTCAACAACATTTCATAGGGATGAAAGACTCGAGAATATGCATGCTATGCATGGAAAATGTAATTATGAGATTGAGATGCCCGAAGAAACACCCTTTCTTAGTTAAACATGCATCAGGTACCATGTTCAATCATTTTGTTTTTAAGTGAAATGGGTTTATGATCCCAACATGGTTGGCTCATGGTACGGAATATATGCAACTAAGAATGCTGCATGAATTTTCGTACTTCCCTTTTTTTTGTTTTTGTTTTGTAGAGGAAAATACAAGGATCATGTATGAGCAAACAAAAAGTATGTTGAACGCATATGATGATGCAATGACTCATGCAAAATGGGAATGTGATAACGGACAAATGCAGGAACGATATGTTCATTATGATGCTGAAGAGATGTTTATGCGATGCATGATATGAATGCATTTTACGGACATGAGAGCCCGAGAAACTGTCTCCTTCTTAGATACAATGTCTAGGGGTAGCAAAGTGCCTCAACGTATGTATTTAAAACGGTGACACGAACCCTTCATTGGTTTGTTTACAGAGGGGATCAAGACAGAACCCATGTGCGATGCATATGCGAAAGGCGCCACACGGGAATGTACATAGTACGACAATATTCACAAACAAATATAAGCAAAAGGGTATATGATACTTATGCATGGCAGTGTGAAAAATGGCACGCAGCGTGTTTGCTCCGTGCCCCTATTTAAGGGACCTATAAGGGAGAAAGCTAACTAGGCTTTTAGTGATAACCCCCAAGGTAGTCATATCTCTCTTGATGGTTTCTAGAGGTATCATCCCCTTCGAAGAACATACTGCAGCAGTAGGGACTACTAGCAACAATATGTTTTCAAAGAGAAAAACTCTAGATGAGGGTTCACTGTAATCAAGCAAGTCGGAGACCTAGCATGATCACGGATTCACCTCCACTCCTTATGTTCCCACGAACCCGGGTATAGGGCCCTTTTTCAACTCACCGTGTGTGCAAATAGTGTTAGTGTTTGTGTGCATCAAATGAATAAATATTTACCTCATGCATACAAAAAAAATGCACTAAAAGCATCAAAGAGTTATATATACAAGAACATAATAAGGGGAAGCCAACAAAGGAGTAAGTCATGGAAAAATTTGCACAAGATTAAATGGCCTAACTCTCTAAAAATAGTCCCCAGTGGAGTCGCCAACTGTCGCAACCTACCCTTCGGCGGGAGGGCGACGCGTGACTCGCGGGATGCGTGTTCCACGAAAGGAATACGCGCGGAGTCGCCACCAACGTTTATTTGAGGAAAACGTCGGAAAAACCGGAAAAGACACGATCTACGAACTTTTAAGTGAAAGGCTCGAGAGTTGTATTTACGCGCGGGGAAGGTATTAGCACCCCACACGTCCGTCACAAGGGACGGCAGCCTTTAATCGAATGTGCAAACATGACTTTGATTTTTACGTTCCCTTTTATGTCCTTATATCCTTTATACCCTTTTTATATTTTTTTCTCTTTTTGTGGTCGACAAGGGTGTTTCCCTTTGCTCCTACGTATTCCTCAATTGGGATGAGAAAATCAGACCTACGTAGTTCTTTCGGAACAAAGTGTTTGGTTAAGTTGTTTTTTATCTTTTTGCAAGATATATTTTGATTTGAACAAAAAGGTCATTTGAGGTGTTGGACCATTAAACGGTCTTTTGATTTTGAAAGGAGAGAAACGTTAAGGTGTTGGACCATTAACGATCTCTCGGGGTGGTCGACAAAAGCGGGGCTTTTGCTCCTACGTATCCTCAATTGCGATGAGGAAATCAGACCTACGTAGTTCTTGCAAAAGCGGTAAAGTCACATGTTGATTTTATGCTTTTGAACGGTCCATGTTAACCGATACAAGCAAAGAGGACCGTTTAAGGCGTTGGACCTTGAAACGGTTTTTGGTGATTTTTCGGAAAAAAACTTGATTTGTGAGTTGATTTTAGTCTTAGTTTCACTTTGGTTATTAATCAATTCATTCAAGGAAGCTTCCAAAGAAAAACGTCCGATTGATTTTTTTTATTATTTTATTCAAAGATATTTTGATTATTTTATTATTATTTTACTTTTTTTGGTTTAACCGAGGTTATAGCGTGAACGATCAGTTAGATTTCGTTTTAACAGTGATTAAACGAGATTACAATACAAATGATCGGTTGAAATTCATTTTATCATTTATTAGACGAGAAAACGGCTTAAATAAATGGTTAAAGCACGTTAAAAACGGAAGAAAAGAAAACTGAAAGTAAACGAAATTAAAGTGAAAGTACACAAAACAAGAAATGAATTGAAAGTCTCGAATTCGAAAACTTACCCGTTGAAGAACGAAGAACGAACGAAGAACGGATGAAGAACGGTGAAGAACGATGAAGAATTTCCACAGAATCGCTTACGGAAGCGTTTCGGAAGCGCCTCGGCTTAGATTTTCTTCACGGAAACGATTTTTCCAAGCAAATTCGAAAGAGAGAGAAGTGCCAAAGGGGCTGAACATTTTGAAACAGCTCCCCCCTCCCCTATTTATAGAAAAAAGGGAGGTGCTTGCCGCCCAAAGACTTAATGAAGAAGATTTCTAAGCGCACCCGAATTACTAGGTTCACCTCCCTTTTCGTATTTTACAGAAAAGTTACGAAAGCCTTACGGAACTGTTTTCGAATTTGATTTTCATCTTTTTTCTCTTCCCTTTCACCAATGTTAAGTAGAATATGCTTACCCAAGGTTTTCGGAAATTTTACGGAAGTATTACGGAAGCCGCGGAAGCCCCGAAAACCATTTTTCAAAAACGTGGAGGAGCTTGCCGCCCAGTTGCTTCCTCCTTAAGCAACCCAACTTCCAAAATGTTCTAGAAGGGCCTAGATTTGAATTGCTATTTACACCCCTATCTTGATAAGTTCACCCCCTTACCTTTTTTGGTGATTCTTTTTTCGTAAAGTTACGGAAACTTACGAATCTCGTAACGATACTTGTTTTCTTTCCGTAATGTTACGGAACCTTGCGGATTACATAATCATCCCCCTTTTGACTTACGGAATGTTACGGAACCTCACTTAATTATGCAACGATGCTTCCATTTGATTTCCGGTGTGTCACGGAAACTTACGGATTGTGCATCAATATATTTTTTTTGGTTTTTCGGCATGTCCTGGAATTTCACAAATTTCCCAATGATGGATGCCAAGCACCTCACAAGGACCAAAGAAAGGTCGCATGTCATCAAGCAAAGGTCCCCGGACGAAATTAGGGTATGACACTTGTGATACTTGTGCTTTAAATTTGTTTCAAGACATGAAAGAAAATTACTGTGTAGCACAAATAAAAATAATCATAGAGAGGTGAAGATTACATAGTGTGCACTCAAAGCTAGATTTCCATGGGATTTAAAGGATGTCAAAGTGGGATCAATGCAAGCAAACTTTTCTTAGATTTTTGGAATTGTAGAGAAATCATTGAGAACAGTACTTCAAACTCTCGGGGAAGGAATGACATGAAGACCTTGAATGATGAAGGAATGAAATTGGGGGTTACCAGGGGAGGGGTTGATTGGCGTTGGTGTCATTTTGTACATAGCAAATTTTACTGACGTGTTGTGCAGCAAACATTGAATTATGATTTGATTTTTCAATATATGTTAAAAAAAGTATATTAGATGTAATCAGCAGTCAATGGATGCATGATGGAATATAAATACTATATCTTGAAAAATACACATCAAGATAGCATCCTTTGGACTTCATACAGCTCATGTTTGTCGCCAGTTTCATCAACCACCACCCTTACCTTCTCTGGCTTCTCACATTTATTGTTGTTAAACCCATATTTATGCTATCCTTCCTTCATGTCTTGTTTAATCACCACTTTAGCCGAATCTCCTATCTTCAGCATAGTTGAATCTCCTGTCATATTCTCCAATGACACACTTTGATGGCCTATATCTCTTTTCTTCATATGTTATAATGCTTCAGATTCAGAATGCATAGAGCAATCTGAACTTTCCCAGTGATCACCAAAGGCTTCTGCATCAGCATTGACACTCTCGGTCTCTTTGCTTTATGCTTCTGTGCTGCATTCCTTGCTTCCTCCTTATATATATCAGATTTATTAGAGGTTGCACTAGAACAATCAACACCAATCCGTGGCTCTTCCTCCTCTACCAGCTCAATATCTTTCCTTTCAACTTTTAAGGAGGAAGTAGGGAATGCAGCACAGAAGCATAAAGCAAAGAGGGTGGAGAGTGTCAATGATGATGTAGAAGCCTTTGGTGATCACCGGGAAAGTTCAGATTGCTCTATGCATTCTAAAGCTGAAGCACTAGAACATATGAAGAAAAGAGATACAGGCCATCAAAGTGTGTCATTGGAGAATATAACAGGAGATTCAACTGTGCTGAGGATAGGAGATTCGGCTAAAGTTGTGATTAAACAAGACATGAAGGGAGGATAGCATAAATATAGGTTTAACAACAATAAACGTGAGAAGCCAGAGAAGGTAAGGGTGGTGGATGATGAAACTGGCGACAAACATGAGGTGTATGATTGTTCTTACATAGAATTGTACAAGTATTGGGTGTCGGGGTTTCTCTAATCTGATTAACGACTTAATTGTTAATCATAATGTGTCTGTTGTAAAGTCATGCAAATGTGAGTAAAGCGGAATTCATTATCAAAAGGATGCAATTTAACACTACACTCATCATGTTATTGCTTCGAATGGACAGTCAGGAGGGTTGTGGTGCATGTGGAATTTTGGTGTGTGGAAAATTAAAATTTGGAGGAAGACACTCAATCTATTCATCTGGAAGGAGGGGTCAACATGAAGTTTGGTGTTTCACAGCAGTCTATGGAAGTCATGTTCCTTCTATGAGATCTAATCTTTGGAATTAAAATCTATGAGAAGCATAAAATGAGTACTGTGGGGCTTCTTGGTAAGGTTTTCTCCTTAAGAATAGTTTCCACTCCTCATGGAGAGCCTAATAACGTGGCCGAGACAATGGTAAAGAAGGAGAACAAACACTCCTCTTGGTTGATAATTTGCAAACAAAAGTACAAGTTATGAAAACTTTCTCAATAACAAAAAATATATTGTTAGAAAAGCATCGATATTCCACATAAAAGCTGCAGGGGCACGCACATATAAGAAAGGAGGAACTGAATTTATTTTAGAAAAAAAAATACATGAAAGACCGGTATGTGGGATTCGAAGTAAGGTTGTTGCTAGAAAAGCTCTGCACAAGGTATAAAAAATCTACTCCATGGAGCTCCTTATTTTCATCCTTTAGTCTTAAAAATAAGCTACTTATAATTTTAAGGACTTTTATATAAAGTGTGTTTGGCCTAGCTTTTACTTTTAAGGAGAAAAAAAAGGCAAAAATAAGATGGGGCAAACACTACCCCAGCTTATTTTTCGTAGTATATTTCGTATTATTTTTTATGAAGATTAATCTTTATGTAGTTCCAATTTATTTCCCATTAACCTTCTGTCTTTTGAATGCATTTTTTGTTATTGGTTTGAGGTGCCTTTTTGCTAAAATTTGCCATTAAATGGTCTAGGATGTTCCTAATTATGCTCAGCATACCGTGCCTATTTTCTCTTTGCCACAAGAGTGGCTATGGTGTGAATCATGGTGTGGTAATGCTACAAAATACAAGGCAAAAACCATTGATCTATGCAACAATCCCATGACAAAAGAACCCAAACTGCAGATAAATGTTTTGCTATTTTATGTTGTGTTCATGGAAACTTGTTTCACATTGCAACTTATGTTTTTGCACTCCTCTTTGTCTTCTATGTCCATTTTTTTATTACTTTTACTCTCAGCTTATGTTATATACCAAAAATCAACCCCTCACCTTTTTTTCAGGACAATTGTTTAATACAATGGGGAAGAATGCTGGATTTTGTGAATGTCAAATATTACAGTTCAGATTTTCTTTCATCATCAACATAATTTTTGGTGATTATTCATGTGTCTCTCACACTGTAGGTGCTTCAACTTGCTGGTAATAGACTGGAACATAAGAAAACCACGTTACTTTTATGAGAAATTTTGAGAAGTAAATTTTGCTAAGCTGGTGAAACTAATGTGCAGATTAATGGGTGTTTAATTTTGACTTGCGGCTTCATTTTGTAAAATTTCGCTACCACCAGCAATGTTTTACATTTTATTGAGGAAGAATAACTTTGTTTACATAAGAAAATGTTAAATTGTTTGCATTTTTTCAGGAAAAAAAAGCCTGGTATTATTGATTCTTCCTACTTTGGTATGTCTAATAACATCATCATATAGTACACCATACAAAATGCGTCAAGAATTAGACACTAGGACTCTTAATAGAAATGGAATCTATTCTAAAGTGCCAAGCCTTTCATAGAATAGATGTCATTTGTCACTTCCTCTATCACTTTTCAAATTTGAAATTTTGGTAGACGGTGTGTGTGCAATTATAATTGAAGAAAACATATATATCGTTTATTAGGTGTTTTTGGCATTTTTCTGCTGTTAGAATTAGAGTTTCACTTTATTAATGTATTATTTATTACTAGTAGCAGATGAGGTGCCAGAAAATGCTTATAGAGTCTAGACAGACTCATCCTAGAGAATTGCATGGCAGAAACACTTATTACTCTTAGCAGTACAATTTATATGCTGCCCTGGCTTTTCTTTTTAGATTCTCAAGCCGCCGCCTCCATGGATACAGCTATTCACCAAGTAAGCATTTCCTCTCAATTTCTAAGGATTAAAAATTAGATAGTTAGATCTATCAGAATCCAGTTTTTTAATAAAGCTTTACGCCACATAGGTTACTAAACTGAAAATTTTAACCAAACCATGTAAGCATCTAAGTTGTGTTTAATTTGTAATTGGAGCTTTGTTTTAGCTATGCAGCGCTCACTAATAAGTCTTAGAATTTTGGTTTTAGCCTTAATTCAATTCCAAAAGCTAATTCTTGAGGTAAGGGTTGCATTTCACTTATATACACTATTTTTACCATATCGCTAATCAATTTGACATATCTAACACCCCCCTCACACCAAGGATTGAGTATGTGTCGGCATTGGAGGATTCTAAAGGTGAACATAGGAGGAGCAGAAGAGTCAATGGAACAGAATCAACCTTTCTCAAATTTTTTAAGATAACTTTATGGGTATTTGTGAGGTGAGGCTTATGATGTACTCCTTTTTCTTTTTTGAAAAATCAATCTTGAAAATGCTTTTGGGGATCTTTTTTTTAAAAGTGGGGCACGTTTTTGTTCTGTACTAGACACAAAAAAACCTGGTTGCTCCTTAGAAACCCAACCAGAAAACGAAAAGAGAACCGGTTGCTCCTTATATTCCAGTAAATTGGACTTCCTGGTGCCATGTTTTTGCATTCTAAGTTAAGGATGAAAAATTATTTGTTCAAGATTACATACCTTAACAATGGAATGGCTTTCCTTTATAATTCTCATGCTTTCTTTATGACAATAGAAATTACCAACAAAGAAAAGGACATGCAAGAAAGAAAAATACATTTCTCTGTACATCATTTATATTTTTTTATATTCTGAAAATGAATAAACACACACTGGAAGGCTTAGAAATTTATCAACTATTTTATTTTACTTTTTCTAATTTATTTCTCAATTTAAACATAGAGTTAGGTTTACATGTTTCATTATGAATTTTAAAATACTTAGAATCTCTCTCCCTCATACACCAGAAGAGTCAATTGAAGTCAAATAAGAACTAGATGGAAGTAGAAGATCACTGTAGGAGATAGAAGTTTTAACTGTAAAGCAAATCCATAAGGACATAAAAGCTTAAACTGTAAAGCAAATCTCAAAAAATGGATGATAGGCGCAAGATAAATATTCTATCACCACTCTTATCATTCTACCCAAACTAAGAGAGAAGATAAAATCAATTTAGATATTTTCATTGATGATAATAACCAAATGAGGGATACATTTATGTTGAGTAAGATTTGTGTTGAGTAACTTGAGTGCAAAAGAAGTGTGGACAGCAAGGTCAATGTCTGGAGCTAACAAGAAGATGATTGAGGCACTAGCTGCTACGAAGAAGGAACAGTATCTGAAGAAGGAAGAGTACTTGCAACAATTTAAGATGAATTGCCATAAGTTCCATTTTCAAAGCTTTCATCCAATATATGCATGTTTTCAATAATGCAATTAGTAAACCAATGACACAAACCAATGTAGTATTGATTGATTCTAAATAGAAATGTAGTATTGATTTGCTCCATTTTATGGACTCATATTAAATGTCCATTAAATATTAATGAATTTGAATTATGTGAATGAGTTATGTAAATGAATCTAGCAAAATCAAATATATAAATAGAAAATTACATTAGATGATGTTAATTAATTCTCCTTCATCATGATCATTATGATTAGCATGAACGTTGTCAGCTTCTTCTTCTCCAACAATGTTAGGAGTCATTTGTGCGGTCAAAGGACTAACATAGGTGTCCATGTATAAATCATCATCTTCTACATTGACACCAATTGTTTTGCCCTAGAGAACCACGCACCACCTTTCATCACAGGGGTCTTGCATGTAAAATACTTGTCTAGCTTGTTCTGCCATGATGAAAGGGTCATTGTGGTAACCAAGTTTCTTTAGGTCTACCAACGTAAATCCTATATCATCGGTGCGCACACCAGTGTTGCTGTCAACCCATTTACATTTGAAAACACATACAGTAAATTTCACATAGTTAAGCTCCCAAATTTCATCAATGAACCCAAAGTAAGGGATGGATGCTACATAGGGATTGGCATCATTCACACTTGCGAAGTGTTGAGATTCAGCCATTAGGGTGACCCCGTTGTTCTGCATTGTACTTTTGTCATCTTGTGCTTTTGTGTAAAATGAATACTTGTTTATGTCATATCCTTACCAAGTTATAGCATTTCTTTTAGGCTCATCTACTAGCTTTCTTAATGTTTCTGAAGCATTCTCATCTGCAAAGATTGCATCTTTAAACCAATCACAGAAAGTCTTGTTATGCTTTTTCAACACCCAATTCTTTGACATTTTTGGATTAGTCTGTTCGACTAAAGCTTCATGCTTATGTATGTATGGCAAAACTTCATTACTGTTGTTCAAGACATACAAGTGAGCTTGTTACAAATCTTCTACACTTGGAGTGATCACATGCAGTCCTCTTGAACCCTTACCACCCACTCTGTCATCATGCTGAGACTCAGGAAGGCCTACAGGTTTATCCTTCTGAATGTATTCTGAACAAAATTCAATGGCTTCTTCTACAATGTACCGCTCAACAATAGATGCTTCTGGATGATATAGATTCTTTGTATACCCTTTTAAGATCTTCATGTATCGCTCAACCGGGTACATCCACCGTAGATAAACAGGACCACAACATTTGATTTCTCTAACCTGATGCACAATCAAGTGAATCATGATGTCAAAGAAAGCACGGGGAAAATACATCTCCAACTGGCACAGTATAATTGAGGCCTCATTTTCCAGCTCATCAAACTTAACAGGATCAATGACTTTGCTACATATAGCATGGAAGAAAAAACACAGGCGAGTTATGGCTAACCTAACTTTGTTTGGCAAGATGTCTCGTATAGCCACGACTAACAATTGTTGCATGAGCACGTGACAATCGTGAGACTTTAACCCTACAAGCTTAAGATCCTTCAACTGCACAAGGCTCTTAATATTTGAAGAGTATCCTTGTGGAACCTTTACCCGACGAAGACACTGACAAAAACTTATCTTCTCCTTTTTGGACAAAGTATGGCAAGCTAGGGGCAAGTAAATTTTCTTCCCATCAGACCTTGGATGCAACTGTGATCGTATCCCCATATCAGCTAGATCTTGACGGGTATTCAAGCCATGCTTAGTCTTGCCTTGAATGTTAAGGAGCGTCCCAATCACATTGTCACAAACATTTTTCTCCACATGCATAACATCAATACAATGTCTAACGTCTAGATCAGACTAGTACGGAAGATCAAAGAAAATGGACCTCTTCTTCCATATGCAACTCTTACTTTTATCCTTCTTTTGGGTCTTTCCAAATACATTATTCAGGTGTTGAACCCATTGATATACCTGCTCACCAGTCAATGGTATCGGCGCAATATCGTGCTCTTGACTTCCATTAAAAGCTTTTTTCAGTCGTCTGTAAGGATGATTGGGTGTTAGAAAGCCGCGATGCCTACTGTAGACTATTTTTCTTCCGTGTTTTAGTTGTATGTAGCTTGTGTTTTCTTCACAGATGGGGCATGCATGATGACCCTTAACACTGAAACTGCTGAGATTCCCATATGTTGGAAAGTCATTAATGGTACAAAAAAGCATTGCACGCATTTCGAATGTCTCCTTGCGAAACGCATCAAACACTACAACCCCCTCGTCCCACAACTTTCTCAGATCTTCAACCAACAGACTTAGATAAACATCAATGTCATTTCCTGGCTATCTTGGGCCCGATATCATCATAGACAACTTCATGTATTTTCGCTTCATGCACAACCAAGGAGGCAAATTGTAAATTACTAGCAGAACTGGCCATGAACTGTGTTGAGTGCTTAAGGTGCCATGTGGATTCATTCCATCACTGGCTAGTTCAAGTATAAGATTTCTTGACTCTTTCCCGAAATCTGGATACAAACCATCAATCTTCTTCCACTGCGAGCAATCAGCCGGATGACAGACCATTCCATCAGAAATCCTTCCATTTGCATGCCATGTAATGTCTTTTGCATCGTCCTCATTAGAAAAAAGGCGCTTAAACCTTGGAATGGTTGGAAGAGACCACAAAACCTTCGCTGGGGGACCCTTGTTGGAGTTTTCATCAAAACTGCTTTCCTCTTCATCCTTCACTTTGTACCGTGAAGTCCCACAAATAGGGTTTTTCGACATTTCTTGGAATTCATGTTTGTACAGTATGCAATCATTGGGGCAAGCATGAATCTTCTGATACTCCATACCCATCGGACACAATATCTTTTTCGCCTTATAGTAACTTTTAGGCAATGTGTTGTCCTCTGGAAGAAGATTGTGCACTACCTCAAGTAGTGAGGTGAAACTTTTGTCACTCCACCCATACCTGGCCTTCACATTAACCAGACTTAACACCATAGACAACATGGTTAAGGAATTCTTGAACCCCGTATACAAAGGCTTCTTTGAATCACTCTACAATCCTTCATACATAGGGGCATGTGCTTGCTGGAAAGACTCTTGTCCAAGGTCACAAATCATGTCCTCCAAGCGATCTCCTATTTTTACATCAAACGGTTCAGATTGGGACCCACTCTGCATGTCTGTCACTTCACCATGCCATATCCACATCGTGTAATTCTTCTTAATCCCATCACACAATAGGTGGTTCCGTATGTCGTCCAGTAGTTGTTGTGGCGTCCCTAAATAATGACTGGTTTAATAGTAATAAATTAAATAGCAGAAACCATGGGAAAAAAATTTTCTTTTTTTTTCTCTCTTTTTTTTCGCACTGTTATGCATTTCACGGTAATTAAATTCAGAAGGAAAATTATCACTATAGAGTCCTGAATGGCCAGTTCACAACTCTATTCGAATTCATTTCATTCTGATCACTCATAACCTCTAAACTATTTTGCTCTTTCAAAAAATATACCAGTCATCATTTTAGGTCGTCACGTGAAAAATAATAAGATGCGGTCGGTAAACTCTTTTCAAATAAAGTTTGTTAACACTTCCTTTTCAAATAACAAGATTAAACATAATTATATTTATCATCTAAAACTGTCAGAAATATGGGAGTTTGCAAAATAACATAGTGACATCCAGAGCAAAGGTAACAACTGTGGTGGCTTCAGCCACAATATATACAACCATCAAAATTTCTATACAATAGGTCTACCCACCCAAAATCAAAAGAGTAAACCTAGCAGTCTGAACTAGATACACCCACCCACAAAAAGTATGTACGCCTAGTCTAAGGAGTCGTCTGCTATGATGAAGAGTCGTCACTATTCGTTATCCCTCTAGGGCCACTCTCCTCTGTAGAGTCTGCCTCAGATGCTGACATGATATCCTCTGGAGGATCAACATCAGGGAGTGGGTCTTCATCATCCTCAGGTAAGTCAAGGGCGTCCATAGCAGGTTCAGGGGGTAACTCCTTTGGGTCCTCTTCAAGATCCTCTTCAGAGGATGACAACTCTAACACTTGAACTGGCTCCACTAGTCGATATGGAGTAGGTGTAGGTAGTATCCACTCCACAGGCTACTGAAGTGTGCGTGCGGGTTCCTCTGGATGTACTAATGAAGTAGCAGTGAATTGAATTGTGCCACGGAATCTGCACCTCTCATTGCCTTCGAGGGTCTCCCAAACACCCTCTAGGCACTCCATCACCACGCGATCATGGATCAACTGCGCTGCCATCGCGATCTACAAGAGATAAAAGAAAGAGGGTAGACTCTTTCACAAGAAATCTAACTACACAGGTAACAATACAATGCGTCCCATAACGGGTACGCATAATCAAAATTTCATTTTCAAGGGATTTCCTCTCTGGTAATCGATTACCAAAGTATGTAATCTATTACCAGTGCCCAAAAACAAATTACACAGCCTTTGCACATTGAAAATTAAAAATTACATTGTGTAATCAATTACACATAAATGGTAATCGATTACCAGTGCCCCATCACCCTGTGTAATCGATTACACCCAACTGGTAATCGATTACCAGTGCCCTATCACCCTGTGTAATCGATTACATACCCTTGGTAATCGATTACCAGAGGCCATATCACCCTGTGTAATCGATTACACACCCTTGGTAATCGATTACCAGAGGCCATTTAACATCATGTCTCCATTTTTAAGCCCTGTAATCAATTACCCACGAATGGTAATCGATTACCAGAGGCTAATCTTCAGATACCACCCAAGATACATAGTTGGCCAGCCGCCACACAAGCCTCCTTGCTTCGTGGACTTTGTTCTTTTATTGGTTGACTGCTAGGAGCTTGCCTGTTTAGGTACGTCACAGGTTCTCATTGACTGACTATGCCCGGGTTGGGTCGGGATTAGCCAAGCTTGGTTTTGGGCAATAGCACCCCACCTGACGTCCCCAAGGTCTCCTGACCCCCGCGACATATCTCCAGGTACCACTCTGTGGTCAACAAACAAAAGTAGGAAGACTGACTCATCCACGCTTTCTCACATCAAGCTTAGTGGATTATGGGGCACCCGTCATATGTGGTACTAGGTGGCGATCGGGCGATGGCGCAAATCAACTCTCCCATTTCCACAAGTCAGACACAAGCATACCATCCCCAGTTGCCCACCTTTAACTTGAGCTCACGCACTCTTACGTAGCCCTTATCCTCGTTCCTTTCAACACCGGGTCCCCATCAACCCCTCCAACCTTCCTCAATATCCAAACAATTCGATCTCATTTATCATGAAACTACCCTAAACCAAGAAAACAGAGTAAAGGCAGAAAACTTTGTCCAAAACTCATTCAAATACCACAACTTTCCTTACTCATATACCCCAGTAACATTCTCTTCGTTCCGATTCGTTAACCATTGGATCGACTTGAAAATTATACTGGAGGTTCCTAGTACATAAATCTACATTTTGACCGTTGGGATCTGCTAGAAAATTCTTGGAACCCGAGATGTACTACTCTTCCCATGACTAGCAATGTACAACCATTTTTCTGCACTATGTTAAAAAAAAACTGCTGCACAATTTTGACATCATTTTTCTGCATAATATGGCAGATTTCGAAATCCAACTTGCCCACATCCAATTTTGCTCAAATTGGATCCTACAAGTCCTAAATCATGTATAAATCATACTTAAACCAAAGACAAACTTCAGACCAAGGCAAATCAAAATATAGGTATCCAAAACCCACCAATTTATTGAATTCTCAAGGTTTGAAAAGTGAAAATGAGAATTGGATAATTTTGGGGTAAACTCTCATCTCAATCAAGTCTATAACATTGATTTAGACTTGCTCAAACTGGTTTTAAGGTGAAAACCCCAGCCATTCAAAATTTGACCTCTCAACACCCAATTTACCCTAGAAATGGCTCTTTTCTTTCACATTTGTCACTCATTTTTTTCTCATTTGCTCTACCCAAGCTTTCCTACAAGTCCTAATTGACATTCTAAACTAGAATCAACCCACTTTAGACTCCAATTTCCACTAACACCAAGTTTGGCTTTTCTAACCCTCAAAATCTCACACTTTTCCACTCACAACACTACCATTCTCACATTTAACCCTAAGTTAACTCTCCCCATCATCTCTACCAGTTTTCCAACAACATTTTCAGCATACAAATATCACAAAGCATCATCATAAAACCCTAAATCAGCATGGGTAATTTGGCTCACATCAAACATGTCAAGTTTAGCATGATTTCCACAAATTCCTTCACAAATGACTACCCTAAGGCAATAACCTAGTAGAACTATCCATCATATCTCCCAAAAACCCAACACCCACGAATTTCAAGTGAGAAGAAGTCCACCCATACCTAAAATTTGAAGCCCTACAATGTAGAGGTGTGCTCAAGACTCCGAAAATGGCTTTTCTTTGCAATTTGGAGTAGAAATGAGGAGAAATTTTGAAGCTTCAATAGACAATAATGGTGGAGAAGAAGGAAGAAGAAAAGCAACATGGAAAGAGAGGAAAAAGCTTCTGAAATTTGCTGAAGGAGGAGAGAGAAGAGTTGGGCTGTTTTAAAAAAATGATTTTCTTTTCTTTTCTTTTCTTTTTATAAAGCAATGCCACATGTCCCATTTTAAGTGGAGCAATAAAGGCCCACCTTTTTTCCTTGATTTGACTTCATACTCAGCCACAAAGGAGAAAAATTTGACCTTTTGGATGCTAAAATTCTTCCTCGCGTTTCTCTGCAACCGTCGGGGCCCATTTTCAAAAGTAGGCAATATATATATCAAAATGCTCAGAATGAGACCCTGAGCGTGGTTCAGAGGTTGATTTTGTTAAATTTTAAGTTGCACACAAAATGATAATTTTTAGACTAATTAATTGAGGATTAATCTATAACTGTCCAGTTATGGATTACTCTTCGCTAATTAGTCTAACCCACGTATCTTTCCTCCAATGTACATACTCCTACCAAAAATATACATATATATACACTGAATAATACATATATAATTATTTAAAATATAACGCTTACAAAATTTCGGGTAGAAATTCTAGGATGTCACAGTTGTCGTCTTCCATTCAAACAGTTGATGCAAGGACAATAATATTTTCCTTCTTCATTCGATCGACCTCTTTCTGACACAAATTGCAAGAACTGCTCGACGCCATCCTCATATTCGGGGCTCATGCGACTTTCATTCATTCAACTTCGATCCATCTAAGCAATTCCATGCACGGAAATCTCACTTTTTTTATTTATAGGTGTGGCCCTATCCCATTTAGGAAGATTGTCTTTTATGTTAGCTTCAAACGTCAGGGTTAGCATTATTTTGATAAATTTGACAAAATTTCGGTAGCATTTCGCATTGGTCTCCAAGTACACGACATGACATCGGTGAAATGAATTTCCCGATAATCAAGTATGCTCCCAGAGAACAACTTGAAATGAATTGAACCAAAATTTCATCAAATTAATCAAAATAATAATAACCTTAACAAATGAATCTAACATAAAAATATCAGTCTCCCCAAACTGTCCAAACGAACAATTCAAGACTAAATACAATGACTAATGCAAACTCTCTGCAAGAATCATTGCATTCAATCTCAAACGGGAATCTAAGGTTCACTCAGCATGAACAACAATTGTTTATATAGCAAATTACATTGATGACGTAACAAATATCGACATCAACAGTTGTGAGACTAGTCATAAAAATACAAGCAAAAGCAAGATGCTAACCAACATGTAAATATCGTTATAAAGTTATAATAATACAAGCAAAAGCAACATGCTAACCAAGATCCAATGTTAGGATCCAACATGTTATGACACTAGTCCTACATTAGAAGTATGGGATTCTAGTGTGGGTAGTAAAAGAGAAATCCTTCCCACTGGTAGTGAGAAGGTGGTCTCTGTGTTCCCTTAAACCACAATGATAGTCATGTCTCACCTCATTGATGAAAGGCAGACAGCTTTTGTAAAAGGTAGACAACTGCTTCATGGAGTCCTGGTTGCTAATGTGGTAGTTGAGGAGGCTAGGAGGTCTAAGAGGTCTTGCTTGGTATTTAAAGTGGATTTTGAAAAGGCCTATGACTCTATGTCTTGGCAATTCCTTTTCTACATGATGAGAAGAATGGGGTTCCATGAGAGATGGATAAGCTGGATCAAGGGGTGCCTCATCTCAGCTTCTATATCTATCCTAGTGAATGGCAGCCCAACCACTGAATTTAAGCCTCAAAGAGGCTTGAGACAAGGGGATCCTTTGGCCCCCCCTATTATTTGATTTAGCGGATGAAGGCCTGACAAGTTTGATGTGGGAAGCAATAATCAAAAATTGCTTTAAAAGTTTCTTGGTGGGGAAGAATAAGGTGCCTGTGAATATTTTCCAATATGCTGATGACACTATATTCTTTGGGGAAGCCTCAATGGAGAATGTTAAAGTTGTGAAGGCCATTCTTAGAAGTTTTGAGATGGTTTCTGACCTAAGAATCAATTTCGCAAAGAGTCAATTTGGAGCTATAGGGCAATCTGAGGATTGGTGCCTCTATGTTGTTGCTTACCTAAACTGTGCCCTGCTTCAATTTCCTTTCTGCTACCTAGGGCTGCCAATTGGAGTTAATCCGAAAAGAAAGGTGGTGTGGGAACCTATAATCAGAAAATTTGAGGCTAGGTTGAACAAATGGAACCAGAGAAGCATTTCCATGGCTGGCAGAATCACTTTAATCAATGTTGTCCTAACAACATTACCTTTTTTTATGTCTTTTTTCAGGGCACCTATAGCAGTGATCAATAGGCTAACTGCCATCCAAAGGCAATTTCTTTGGGGTGGTAACCGAGAAGGGAAGAAGATAGCTTGGATATCTTGGAGACAGGTGTGTGTTTCTAGAGAAATGGGAGGTTTGGGGATCAAAGACATTAAGATCCTCAACAATGCTCTTCTAATCAAATGGAAATGGTTGATGTTTCACCAACCAGATCACCTTTGGAGCAGGATTTTGGTCTCTAAGTACAAGGGATGGAGAGGATTGGATCAAAGGCCACCAAAGCAGTATTTCTCTCAATGGTGGGCTGATCTAAGGTCCATTAATCAGCAGCAGAGTATGATTGATGTCTCTAATAAGTTTTCTTGGAAGGTGGGTAGGGGAGATCAGATTCTTTTCTGGGAAGATTCTTGGGTTGATGGTGGGATACCTCTCAAAGATCAATTTCCATAATTATATCAAATTTCTTCCCAAAGATTACACATTGTGGCAGATATGGGCTCTTTCTCTGAAAATGGGTGGGAATGGAATCTCTCTTGGAGAAGGAATTTGTTTGACAATGAGATGGGGATAGCTTCAAAATTTATTGATCAAATTACAACAATCAGCCTAAATGCCAATTTGAATGACACTTGGGTGTGGAGAGCTGAATCTAATGGGATTTTTTCTACCAAATCTGCATACCACTTTATTAAAGCTGAGTAGCCTTCTGAAGTCCAGTGTCTGGGTTTCCAACAGCTGTGGAATATTAAAATCCCTCCTAGAGCCTTATCATTTGCCTTAGAAATGACATGGTCTTTCATAATCAGCCTTTTGATATCTCTAAGCTGGTAGACAGTACAATTTTCCTCACGTGGTCTTGGCTGAAGGGGTGGGAAAGGGATTTCAATGTTCCTTTTCACCAATGGTCCTCAGCAATGTCTATAGCTTTTTTATAGAGTTTGTTTTGTAGGGTTGGGTTTCTGGTGATTTTGTTGGGCTGTTGTTCTTTTGTTATTTTTCATGAGAGTTACTATCCTATGTTGTTATGTAGTACCCCTGGTACTTTTTATCTATTAATATAATATATCTTTGCAGTTCAAAAAAAACAATGATAGTAATTAATCAAGGTTATACATGCTCTAAGGGTTAAAACCTGTGATGCTAGTCAACTATCTTGTTCAACCACTATTTTTTCTCTAACACTTTTGAAGCCATATCAACAACAAACTAAAACAAAACACCAAAGTTGGACAACTTGTCGTTACTCCCTCAAATGAGTTTCTCTATGCATGAATAGACTGTAATCATTTTTAACTTGGGCAACTAGCCCTCACCCCCATGATCAACAAACTCTATAAGTTTAACAAAGACTGAAATCATTACTGTGTTGCGCCACTTGCCCTCACTTCCTTGAACAAGCTCTGTGATTAAATCAAGCCACAGCCAAAGGAATACTATGTGACATGATGATACAATCCTTTTCTTCTAATGATTAAAGGTGGATTATAGGCTTGTAGCATCATATTTTTAATTTCTGGTTTTTACTTCTATTTCATCTGTTAGTAGTTTATTCTTCTAACATTGATTAAAGGGATGATTGTGATTACTCATTTCTCAGCTTTTTTTTTAATCTTTGTCTAGTGTCATCACTTCTTCCACACCTTGCATCTCTGTGCATTTTCATATTATTCTAGTTTATATTGAATGAAAATTGCAAAATTATATTCTTGAAAATTTGCAGGAGCATGAGAAGAAGCAGACTATTAGCAAAGTTATTCCACAATACGATATTGCTATTGTTGGAGGAGGCATGGTTGGCATGGCTTTATCTTGTTTCTTGGGTAGGTAATAATTATTTATGTCTGTACTTTGTATTCTGTAATTTATCATGAAGCGGGCTAAGCATGATAATGGTGATGAAGGGAAGTATTAAAAAATGAATGTGTGAGAGAGAAAAAGAGAGTGGAAAATAGTAAAAAACTGAATGAGTGTTGCAATTATTGATAGCAATCCAACTCTTGGTAGTAGCTTGCACATCAAGAAGGAAGATCCCCCTGATCCAAGAGTCAGTACAGTAACTCCTGCTTCTATTTCTTTTCTCTAAGGTATCAAGTCCTTAAGGTTTGTTAGTCATTAATTATTATCATTGTGGTTTCAATTTCAAATTCTCTTTTTTTGGGTTGTCTCTTTAGAAGAAAAGGCAAACTTTTACAAGAGAAAAGGAGGAAAGTCCTACTATGAAGGATGAGTTATTATCCAAAATAGAGTAAACAAGGTATAGCAAGAATATATGTAAAATAAAGAGCAAGAATATAACATGGCTGCTAAGTTCTTCTACATAGTAGAAAAAGAAACTCCCCTAAAACAACAATAAACAGAACTGCAACGATAAGCCACAATCATTATCCTTTCCAATTAAAGTTTACAGGAATGGGGACATCCTCAAATATGAGGGTGTTCCACTAGCCAAATATAAATACACAAAAGAGCTGTATAAACTGCACATTTCCAGAAGCAATTGGAAGGAATCATAAGACTCTATAGTGTTACAAACTATAACAGAAGAATTGGAGGTAGCTAGGAAAGAATTAGCTTTGGTTAGAGAAGAAGGTTTCCAGTTTATGGCCTCTTTGGATGTCATAAGAAATGAGTTGAAGCACGTCACTGTTGAGACAGATAGGTTGAAGAAGAAGAAAGGGAAAGTAGACTCAACAGTTCAAAATCTCAATTTCAAGATTTTGAGAGCAAAGTCTAAATTAGAACCTGTGTCTGCTGCTGAGGAAAAGGCCAGATCCATAGTCATGAGTTTGTCTCATACTCTTGAAAAGTTGAAGACAAAAATAGAAGAAGCAAAAAAGGAAAATGAGGATGTAAGCCAGGAGGTTGTAAGGCAAGAGCTAGAAGTAGGCAAAGCATCTGAAGCTCTAGCCTTAGAGAAGCTGAAAACTCTTAAAGAGAGTACCATGAGAGAAAGAGCTTTAACAACATAGCATAGTTCCATGATCACTATCTCAAAATTTGAGTATGAGTATCTAACAAATCATGCAGCCTCAGCAGAAGGTTAAGTTAAGAAATTGGCTATCAGGCGTCTTAGCTTGAGTGAGCAAGAGCTTGAAGATATCGCCAAAAATCATGGAACTGACATTGTTAGGTGATTTCAATATTTTTTTAGACATATTGAACCTAAGTAATTATTATTATTATTATTTTTGTGGTAGAATTTAAGCTCATACATGTTTTTTTGTTAGCTTAAAATTAAACTTAAGTAGCTCTCTTTTACTCTGGCGCCAAGACATGTAGAAAACACTAAACATGATTTTCTAAAATTACATGGATTATATGTTAGTCTTTTAATTTAAAAGTAGTAGTCTATTATTTTTTTTAAAAAAAGTCTCTTTGTCTAGGGCTTTAAGAAAATTTCAGCTAAATTAGTCTTTAAAACATTTCATCTACCGCCAAATTAGTTCTTAAAAGATTTTATCATGAATATAGAAACATGTTATATCTTTGAAAACAAGGAAGCATTCACTTGGTGAATATCGGGGACAATTGCTCCCACAAACTTTTGAGATTTTCTTAACATATTATATAGGTGTAATTATAATTTGTCACCATGGTTTGAAATACAATATAAAAAACTAATCCATAATGAGTCTTGTTCTCACAATACTTGTTATCTATACCTAAAATAATATGATAATATCATTATATTTGAGAATTGAGATATTGATTTTGCAATTAAATTCAACTAATTTGGTGACACATGTAATTTTGGAATAATAAAATGAAGTTCATTGATATTTTTTTTAACCCCCATGTTATTCACCATTACAATAGTTGACATTGTTCCATCCTATAGATTCACCCAAAGAAATTTGCTTAGAATATATCCAAAGGGTACTCGTCTGAACTCGTCTAATTATGATCCCATGATTGGATGGATGCATGGAGCTCAAATGGTAGCGTTTAATATGCAGGTTAGACTTTGTTTTCCATAAGAATGAAGAAATTTGGGCCATACGGATATAACAAATGACAATTGTGAGGTTTAAAGGTGGTTCTCTGTTCTCAGGGAAAGGAAGCTACATGAGCAACCTTCTCTAAATGGCATTAGATAGGAACTCACGCGAAACTAGTACTCCTGATAGTACTCCTGATATTTTGATTGTGTGAACCATGCACCATAATTTTGACAATAGCATAAATTGTAGTGGTTTATATGTGATTGTTATTTTTTAGGTATTGCATTTTCTTTTGATTTTCTAGAAGTTGCAGAGACATACAAGAAGAATTTTCTTTTCCACCAATTTGAAACCACTTCCCTACCTACTTCTCAACTGTAGATTAGTTAAGGACAAAATTTGATTTCCATTTTTATTATAAATGTAATCATTTTTTTCAAGAGTATCTAATTCAGTTGGTTGAACGATATTGTAAATCCTCATACTTGAGTTTGTTTCCTACTTACAAAAAAAAATGCAATTCAGTTTTGTACTTTAGTTAATTATGCACATATCACAATTTGTAGAAGACAGATAGAATCCTCAAATGGTTAGGATAAGCAAAACAACAAAACCTAATAATATTAAGATTAACAATATGAATAAAGCAGAGCTCCACTAGGCCACATAAACTAAGATTTTTCATTAACCATTTCAAAAATAGCTTACAGGCCTCAACCTTTGGTGAATGGTGTTATTTCTTTATTCCTTATGTAGTCTAAGGGGAAGTATATAAAGCAGAACAATGTAGAGCAGAATCAAACTCTGCATTTTAATACCCTATAATGACTTGCAAAAACCGCATGAGAATCTTTTCTACATTCTTATTAGTTCTTGCAATGCTAAGAAATTCGGTTTCAGCTTTCCATAATTTAGCATTATGAATAGAAATCATAACAGGTTTCGTGTTCACTTGCAATTTCTTTTCCTTAAAGGGTGGTGGGCACCATCTTAGGTACATGGAAGGAATGTTCAGAGCCAATGGTGGTTGTGGTTATGTTAAGAAACCAGACATACTGTTGAATGTTGTCCCAACAACGAGGTTTTTGATCCAAGAACAATTCGACAAGTCCAAAAATTTCTTCAGGTGATGCAAATGTGCATCTCAATTCATATTTAAGGAGAAAAAAAAAAAGCACAAAAAAAATCTTCAATCCTCATCTAATTTAAATATGAATAAAGCAGAGGGGTGGCGTTCAGATTTTGGCCCAACACATTTCGATTTTTATTCTCCTCCCGACTTAGAGAAGCTGAAAACTCTTACTGAGAGTACCATGAGAGAAAGAGCTTTAACAGCACAGCATAGTTCCATGATCACTATCTCAAAATTTGAGTATGACTATCTAACAAATCATGTAGCCTTAGCAGAAGAAATTGCTGATAAAAAAGTAGCAGCAACTGAGGCATGGATTGAAGCTCTCAAGGCCAGCGAGAAGGAAATACTGATGGAAACAAAAATAGCTCAAAAAGAACTCAAAGAATCAAAATTGGAGCAAGAGCTAGAGGTTTACACCAAAGAGAAGATGCTTTCAAGAAGAGTTAGTAGTAGTGAGGAGCTTGACAATTGGCCATGAAAACACAAGAAGAATTCATCCAAAAACTTCCAGAGAGCCATGTCTTGAAAGAGCATCAAACTTAATGGCACTATAACTCCTGCAAGGGGAGCAAAGTTTCAGAAGACTACTTCACCTGCAGCTCGGCATATCAATCCTTTTACTATTAAGAAGAGAAAGAAGGTAATACCAAATTTGACAAAGCTTTTTTGGGGTTGAACTAAACCCAAATCCAAATATCCAAGGACTAACACTGCAAAATTGCATTGCAGGGGATGGTTTTAATTTTAAGCTTCCAATTACAAGGATTTGTGTTACTTTATCGTTTCACGTGTATATTCTTATTTCATTGTCGACTTCTTTTTCCTCTTGTGTCCTTTTCATCTCTAGATGTCTATGACAAGTGTCCAACTTTAATTGATTTCACGAAGACGCAAAATGGATTGCATCATCCCAAGAGACTTCTGTGCGAAAAGTCTTTGGCACTTGGCTATTATGCATGACAAACTGTCGTTCCAGCCATAGATTGGTCTTATGACAGCAAATCCTTAACTACGTATCATTGTGATGTAAATTGACTCATTACCCAGAAACACAAATCAATTAAAGTTCATATTTTAATTGCCAGGAGAAAAGTTAATGATTTTAAGTTTTAATTTGATAATTTATTTATTTTAATTTAATTTTCTAACTTAGACTTACATATGTCAATTGTCTTGCCATTGAAATACTATTAAATTTCATCATTTATTTGATAGAATCGATCACATAATTTTTTTTGAATAATCCCACTAAATTTTTAGTTGCTTTACCTTTTATTATCTTTTTCCTTTTCTTCCTATTAGTAAAAACTAAAAACAAAGTTGTCTAAAAGAAAGAGGATTAAAGGTATGGTGCATAAAACCCCAAACTCAAATATCTTTTCCCCCCTTTCCATCATTATTGAAATTGAAACTGTTCTAAACTAGAGTTAAGGTTCAATTTGTATTATAGAACACCTGAGTCCAAAAAAGGCATAACCAACTCATGTAGCAAAGTATTGACCAAGGTCAACACCCACTCGGGTGTACGGCTCCTATAATATTTGTATATTTGGATGCAAGTAAATTGAAAGACACGCAACCATGAATTGAATCCAGATACACACTACATAGGTGAACAATGAATTATCCTTCAAAAAGAAACTACAGAATATAAAATATACACTACATATTTAAGAAACAGCATACACTATCAGCCTTGTTTGCTTTGTGAATTGCTTATCGATATCCTTTAGTAGGGGATTTCTTCATTTTCACTAGAACACTCACAGTTCGGACAAATATATGAACAAGGTTCAGAGATTTTGTCAGCTCTTTATCAAAATAGCATGATAATTAAGGCCTAACTTCCCTATTATTTATACTAATCAGTATCTTTTTAATTGTCAGCTTGTGTTTCAAGATAGCATGACATCACAATTGCAATTCTCACCAACAAAATCATCAGCACAGCAAAGCATACAAAAATATCAAGGAAATGTATCTTCATCAGCTCGTACCTTGATCAAGTCGTACCTCAGTATATGCAAGATTGCATCTAGCAAGTCCAGCAAAGCGACTAATGACGTAGCAAACAAACCTCGTACCTCGATCAGCTGACCACTAAAACCCAATCAAATGTATCTTCTAGCTATAGAGTTCTTGGGAAACAAAAGATTAGAAGGATCTTAGATTACTAATTGTATGATACAAGTATTTGCAAGACACAAAATTTGCATGGCAAGCCAACAACCCCATACAGATTATTATTGGTAGGTAGGTATCCTACAAATAAAAAGCCCCACATGTCCTATAACGGATTATCACGGAAGAAAGGCTTAGCTGAGGCTTCATCTTCGTTCAAGGTATCCTACAAATAATTCCTTATCATGGATTATCAACAACATTTAATCAGATTGGTTCTTTGAGACAGTATTACGATAGTGGGGATAAGAAAGCCATTTGATAACAACATTTCAAACAGTGCAAGACAACCTCACAGGATTGAAAAGCAAATTAAATTGTTTCATTTAGACGGAGACATTGCTGAGATACTAGAGTTAACAGTTCATAAGCAAATTAATTTTAAAATATGAGAGGGAGCAATCACACAAACACTTATGAGTTAAATTATTCAGGTTTACTAATTCAATTTCAGCAATTACTTTTCATTTGTCCTGCTGAAGAGTTGAAAGATCCTTGGTTTCTTTTGCAGGCCAAAGTAAAGCCACAACATTCAGAGAAGAGCAACAACAAATCTCATATGAATTTGATACCAAGTTGGATACAGTTCCTGTAGTAAACCCTACAACTCCAGCCACAACAAATTTATTTCCTACACTAAACCCAACAACAATTTCCCAAGAATCTATGTTAGAATTTTCCCTAAAATAGGCTTACTCCTGCTTATGCCACATCATATTTATGCTATGGTAACTTAATGCGTGCATACACCACACTATAACTTATATATCAAACAAATTTATATGGAAGGCATTTGGAAAATTTGTGACATACCAAACAAGTACCCTAAACTCCAAAATAATTGCAAGAAGTGTTTGTAACTTGTTATGAACCTGCTTAATGCAAAATAATGAGATAGTGAGCTAAATTACTCACAATAACAGGATCCTTATCACTAGTTATCTCTACTGGTGCTCCAAGCAGTCTATAGATTTAACAGAGACAAACTTCAACATGTTTCCTAACTAAACTACAAATGAAAAAAGAGACCAAGCTTACCTCGAACCCAAACAGTGACAATGGAAGTGAGATCTAACAAAATGGCACGAAACTTGAAGATTTCTTCATACCTCAATCAACAATACTGCAACTGAAGACGTATTATTATTATTATCATCAATAAAACATGAACACCCACGGAAACTTAGCATACACGAAGTTGACCTACGTACCTCGCAGAGAAAGCTTTAAGCTTTGAGCACCCACGAGTGTTACAACACCCTAGTACCAAGAGTGTATGTAGGGTTTTCTTCGAGCCACACTTCCAAGAGCAGTGTAGGGGGTTCTGTGGGTTCGAGCGAGGGGTTTCTGACAGTATTGAAAACAATGTGGGACAACGTGGGTGTCAAGGGAGCGGTTTCCGGTAGATTTCAGGCGGGAGGAGAAAGAGAAGAGCGATTTCAGGCAGGAGGACAAAGAGAAGAGGGACGGCAAGGTTTTCGAGCACGCGGGTTGTGAAATGTCAAGTTTTAACTTATAAACATAACAACATCGGTTTTTTAAGGATAACCAATGTTAACCGAATATAGTTAACATCGGTTTTGGAAAAATGATGTTAACATCAAATAGATTACATCAGTTTTTTAAAAAACCGATGTTAAGATCAACTCATTAACATCGACTTTCTCAAAACCGATGTTAACTCTATGAAGTTAGCATCGGTTTTGCCAAAACCAATGTTACCATATTCATCTTAACATCATGTTAACATCGGTTTTTTAAATAACCGATGTTAACATGAAGTAATTAACATCGGTTTTGCTAAAACCGATGTTAAGTAACTCCATTTAATTACAAAAATGTCATCGTGCTTTCGTTAACATCGGTTTTTGCAATAACCGATGTTAATGGAGCGATGTAGAAAGCCTTTTTTTAGTAGTGAATTTACTTACTTTTGTAAAAAGGAAGAACATATGAAGTAAAAGTATCCTAAGTACACTATTTGATGTGTGAAGAAGGATAAACTTCTCATTTTATTTTTTCTAAAGTTAATTTAGTTTTCGTACCTAAGGACATTTGGTGGGTAGATTTTGGTGTTATTACTCACATAAGTATGTTTTTTAAAGGTTGTTTGTGGAGTCATTAGCCAAGTGATGCTGAAAGAATCATCTATATGGGGCAATGATAATAAAGTTGGAGTTGAAGTTATCATTTGGATTTGGTTGAGACATAGGTTGCACTGTCTATTAGACGAAATTCAATTTCTATTTCTATTTTGGACAAATCTAGTAATTCTTATTCATTTGGAAATAAAAATGTTAATCTCTCTTTTGATTCAAATAATGTTGGTTATAGGTCTTTAATTGATATTAAGTGTTCCTATAATTAGATGTTGTGAAGGATTTGCACGGTACAAAACATAAATTAAATGAAAATTCTTTCACTTTATAGCATAGGCACTTAGGCCACATCTCTATACAGAGAACTAAGAAGCTTGTGCTGGAGGAAATTCTTGGACCCTTAGATTTGTCAGACTTTTAAGTCTGTATCGAGTGTATTAAGGGAAAACAAACAAACAAAAGAAATTTAGGTGTTGAAAGAGCTAAGGATGTCTTAGAAATAATTCATACAAATATTTGTGATCCCTTCCCTATGGATTGATGGAATGGACAAATTGTGACACCCTCTATCCCATACATACATGTACTAATAAAAGGAAAAGAAATCATAATTAATTAAATGTTTTTAAAACACATTTTAAAAAAATCCTTTCAATAGGGTAAAAGGCTCACATTCACTTTCTTTTACATCATATTCAAACTTTTCCAAATAAATAATAAAGTCATCTCGGCTCAAACAAGGTCATCTAAGACTTCATACAATTAATATAGAAACTTATACCCCATGTCACATCCTATTAGAGCATGGTGTCCCGACATTCTTTAGCACAAGGTTCCTTAAAGCAATTCATCTAGTCATCTGCTCCCCCGAACACAAAGTTCAAGATCATCATAGGATCCAAACACAAACAACACATAGGGAGTGAGTTATCACATTCCTAACTAATGGAGAGAAACAAGATAACATATAGGTATAAATATCATATAAACAAAATAAAACTTACTTAAACATAGCTCACGTCATTTCACCATTTTGTCGCCCAACATCACATCACAACACAACACATCTCATTCATTTTCACAACATTTACATACTCAAAGATCAAAACACAATATCACCAAGTCAATCAATATCGATCAATACACAAGCGTTATGTAACATATACATTACGACTCAATGCTATATGCAATGTGGTACCATGTTAGTGAAAACCTCATCGGGCGCCTAGGAGTACATGATAAGACAAACCACAAACTAGTAAGTCAGATCACTCTCACTAGGAAAAATCATAGGGAGATCAGTCAGGGTCACGTTGTTTTGCGAGCATGGTCCAACCATGTGGGATCGGCATAAGCTTAAAGGAACACTCAAACCGGGTGTATTTAACCCCAAGGCCTACACTCCGAAGAGTCCGTCAGGGCCTCTCCCTCCTGATTCAGGTCCAACCCAGAAAACATTTTAGCACACAGACTCTATCTATGAACTGTATAAAACACATGACTCCTCAATTATGCTCAAAATAGTTTTATCTTATTGCACTTGTGATTAAACTCGTCGGGTCCCCATAGTGGTTCCCATCATAATACTTGTCGCGCATTAACTCGTCGCCCTTAAAGGGTCTTAGCATTAACTCGTCGCCCTTAAAGGGTCTTATTATTAACTCGTCACCCTTGAAGGGTCTTATAGTCATGTGATTATATAATTCATAACTCACAACTCAATGTACACAACATCTCAATGCACTAATATATTACAAGTCAATACATACTCAATTTTTCACATATATTCAGTCTCAATCACAATGGTATAATCTAAAAATAGCATGTTATCACACCTCATGAATCATACATACTTTACCTATGAACTATGCAATACACACAACTACTCAATTGTTTTCAAAATCATTTTAACTCTTCGCACTTGTAATTAAACTCGTCGGGTTCCTACAGTGGATCCCATCACAATACTCGTCGCCCTTAAAGGGTCTTACAATTGTGTGATTACACAGTTCATAGCTCACAACTCAATACACACATCTCATTTCAATACACATGCATTTCATCATTCATCACAGGTTTAATTTATCACATACTCACAATTTGAATCACCATTTCATAATCTCAACATAACAATTTATATAAAAGGTTATCACAACATGAGGAGTAAAATTCCTCAAATAATTTTACATAATTATATCAAAATCATGGGTAAAAAACATCATGAGCACTCAAGTTTATCAATTAATTCTCATCAAAACATCAATTGGTACATAAAACACAACAATATTGTATTTATAGTCGTAAAGGAAAAATTGCAATTTAATAAACATCCCAAAATAAATCCCAATTTAATCCTCTAAGGATCCCTACACAGTTCATTCTAACCCCAATTGCGATAAACTTATCCCTTACCTCTAAGCGGGCTCATGTGTGCATTGTGAAAACAATAGCGGCATCTCTAGTGGTTTCCTAAGATTTCTCCAGTTTTTCCTCCGACTGCTCTGATAGGGTTCCCAAATGTTAGAGAGAAGGAGAAGAGATTGAAGCCTCCATTTTGTACCGTCTTCCTGTGATTCAGTTTTCTCCCTTCAAGAATTTTATTTCACATATCCCAATGGTGAAGGTGTGCGGAATTGAATCGCAAACCAAATATCAAAATTTCACGACAATCCAACGGTTAACGAGTCCGAGATCGTAATTTTACTGAGACAGTTTTGGGTTTCTACGGGAAAAGAAAAAGTTGCGATAAAAAGGGTTTTCTCTCAGCTTCGACATCTTTTTGTAATTCTCAATAGTGAAAATGTTCGGAAATGAGTTCCGACCATGGTGCTCAAATTTCACGACGATCCAACGGTGAATGAGTCCAAGATCATCATTTTTCTGAGATAGGTTTGGTGGTATGCGAGAAAAAGAGAGGGTTTTGGGAGGAGGAGAGGGGAAAATGAAATTGAGAGAAAGAGGAGGCATCGTCAGTGTGAAAACTGACCTAACACGTCTCTATTTATAGCTAGGGTACTTACAACTTATCATTTATACTATTTATTTTTTTTGATCATTTTATAAAAACAAACTCTATTTTATTCTCTATCAAATGAATAAATAAAATACCTTTTTTATTTTCTCTCAAACCATTATTTTAATTAATAAATTTATTTCTCCTTATTTATTTGATTATAAAAAACTTATCATTTTTCTAAAACTCTATTTGTTTAAAAAACAATCATTTTTAAATTAGTTTACGAAAAATAGGATGTTACACAAATGTATTTTATTATTTTCACAGAAGACAACTCTTTCTTTAATTGATGAGAAGTCTCAGTTTCTAGATGTTTTCAAGTTTTTCAAAGTTGAAGTTGAACTTCAATTAGGAAAGAAAAGTAAGGTTGTCAAATGATGAGAAGTCTTTCACATTTTTCTTCTTCTTCTTCTTCTTCTTCTTCAATAAGTGTGAAATTGTTCTACAATATCCAATGTTGAGAAAACCTAACATGAACAAAGTTGCAGAGTGACAAAACAAGACTCTTAAGGATATGGTAAGTATGATTCTTGTCTACCAAAGTCACTTTGGGAAAGACATTAAAGATTTCAGTTTATATCCTCAACAATGTACTAATTAAAGTAGTCACTAAGCTCCCTATGAGCTATGGGCTAGGAATAAGCCCATCATTAGGCACATGCACATTTAAGAATATCTAGCCGAATAAATGCCTTATAGGTTGCATGTAAGCTAGACTTAAAGATATAGTTACTACTTTGTTCGTTAGATTGAATGCTCTCATGAGTTTAAGTTTTACAATCCCACTATATGATCATTCTTTGAGATGAAAATGTAAAATTCTTTGAGAAAATTGAATTTGGAGGAGAAGGAAACATTAGGAGTGTTGTCCTTAAAGAATAACTTGTTATTAACAATGGATAAGCCTTTGTACTTACCATTGATCAAGAAACATATCTAATAATTAATTGACAAGTGCACCAATTCGTCTCAAGTAGTAAAGTTAAAATAAAAGTTTGAGTGTCGAATCCACAAAGACTTTGTTTGTACTTAGGTAGGTGAATATATAATTTTTAGGCAATAAATAAATTGATTTGAAAAGACTGTGAGAAAAATAGTAAATTAAATTGGCAAAGAATTAAATTAAAATAAACAAGGAAAGAAATTAATTAATTAAAAACAAAAATATGAGAAAAACCAATATTATTATAGAAGTTAAATTCAAAAGATGAGAATGTTGGAAACTTAGCCTATCAGAGCTACTCTTGATGTAACATTAATGATTTTTCTCTATTTATGATTATTCCAATTTACACCTGCATCTACTAATATACTCTAACCAAGATCCCTCGAGTAAAAAAGTCTAATTTATCTATCTTTTCTCCCAAATCCCTTTGCACAGAACAAATAGTTAAATTATATTAAGAATACAGATGTATAATAGGCTAAACAAAATCAACCTATCTCTAGTGATGACTTTATTTAGATACCTTTTTCTAGTTCTATTAGAAAATAATGTTTCCCAACGCTACCCCTAAACTTACCATGCAAATGGGTGATTAAGTTACAAGCAATAATATTAAGCACAAGATATGATAATGCAAAAGTAATAATATCAAATAGATAGAAAGATAAATTACATCAAAAGTAGTTGGCTACCAAGTTCCTAACAAAGGGGGTTTAGCCTTTCATTGTCACCGGAGACTTTACAATTGCAAAAGAGGAATATTTAGTAAGAGATGAAATAGATAAGAAAGGAAATGGAGGGAAAGAATGACTCCTAATGATTGCTTCTCCTTCTCTAGCTTTTGCCTTCTATATGGAATTGCATTCTCTTGAATTTTCTATGTTTTTTTTCTTCTTCTCTCTCATTTTATAGATGCATATCAACTTAGTTTTCACGCAACCTTCATACTGAGCACGCTCTCCCCGCTTAGCGAGTATGGCAATAATCCTCGCGCTTAGCGCGTGACTTGTGCTAAGCTCGCTTCTTTCCTAAATTAGTTTGCTTTCCTGAATTAACCTACATTTTGCTGAATTATTTTTCTGGTGTTAAGCGTGCTTAGCCCGCTGAGCCTGCTATGTGCTGAGTGCCTGGGTCGCACTAAGCGTGCCTCTTTAGATTTCCATTTTTTTCTTTTGGGCTTTACTTTAGTCACCAAACATCATAAATTCATCAACTTTTAATATTTTCTGCACAAAAACTTAAGGGCGTGTTTGGTTTACATTTTCATTTTTTGTTTTCATTTCCTGTTTTCATTTTCTGAAAACTATTTTCATTTTCAAAAGATTAGAATTCTGAAAACATGTTTGGTTTGACTTCTTATTTTCTGCTTTCAAGAAATAAAAACACTGAAAATGTGTTTTCAAAAGGAAATGTATTTTTAGATTTGCTTAAAATTACATTCCTTGCCACCGCGTTTTCATTTTATCCAAAATGAGGTTCCTGGTTTTTAACTGAAAACAATGAAAACGAGATTTTATTGTTTCCAAATTTTGGTTCGTTTGAGAAAATATTTTCACTGAAAATATTTTCAAAAATTCAACCAAACGCATTTTCATCACCATTTTCTATTTCCAATGAAAATGAAAACAGAAAACAGTCAAATCAAACACTCCCTAAGAGTGCGTTTGGATAGAGAATTTTAACTTAGGAAAGTAATTTATCAGAGAATTTAAATTTTTTTAATCTAAAATTCATTGTTTCAATGCTTTTTATGAAGAATTTAAATTTTTGGAATTTTAAAACAGAATTTTAAACAACTAAAAATGTGAAATTTTAATTTTCTTCTAAAAGGTGAGGAATTGAAATTCTCTTCTTACATAAGAACTTTCTAAAACATTCGCGTATTTCCTTTATCACCTTCGTCCTCTTTTCCACCTAAAAGTTCCCGAAATCTCATTCTCGAACTCGCGACTCATTTTCTTTCACCCTCGCAATTTTAATTTTTTTTATCCAAACACAAAACTTTGAAAATAAAAGAATTTCAATTGAGGTATTTGAAATTCTTAAAATTTAAAATTCCTCAGAATTTTAAATTCCATCATCCAAACACACTCAATGATGTTAAAATAATAATTATTTGCACAAAGAGGAATAAATAGGAGAGAAAAATTACCAATTCCTATATAATTTAATCCCAAAATATACCTATAAATAGAAATTATCATTAATAATGATGTTATTCTTAACATCATTCAAGGACAAAAATTTCTCCTCAAGCACTACCTATAGTTCAAACTCAACAGCCTCAAGAAGTGTCATTTAGAATATCTGCTAGAAAAAAAGGAGAAATGCAACTTTGAATTATTATGGTGCATCTTTTTAAGAACATGAATATGACATTAGGTTGACTGGGAAGATTTAATCAACTTTTTTCAAGTCATGCAATGTTCTAACCCTTAAAAAATGGATTATTGTTATTAATTAAGTGATAAAATCAATGGTTGACAATGACTTTTGGAATATCATCAAATTACCGGAAGATGCGAACCCCATAAGTTGTAAACAAATATCTATAACTTAAAGGGATTCAAAGGTTAATGTTGAGATATATAAAGTTCGTCTTGTTTCCAGAGACTTTACTTAAAAGGAAGACAATGATTATAAAGAGACTTTTCTCCAGTTTCACATAAAGACTCTCTTAAGACTATAATGACATTAATGACTTATTTTGATTTAGAGTTGCATTAGATGGGTGTAAAAAAATATGTTTTTAAATGACAACATTGATAAAAAACAATATGGTGCAACTAGAAAACTTTGTTAAGGTGATACAAAGTTTATGGTGTGCAAACTAAAAGAATCCA
Organism: Glycine soja; assembly: GCF_004193775.1. Classification (NCBI taxonomy): domain Eukaryota; kingdom Viridiplantae; phylum Streptophyta; class Magnoliopsida; order Fabales; family Fabaceae; genus Glycine; species Glycine soja. The sequence continues at coordinate 16,568,521 of NC_041018.1, read as the reverse complement.
TCTATGACTTTAAATAGGCTTCCTGTTAATGGTATTACAAATTTCATCAAGTTATTACCTCTTATGGTTTTGAGGCAATTTTGGTTGATAATTGCATATACCAAAATTTCAGTGGGAGTAAAATTGTCTTTTTGGTATTATATATGTTGATGACAACTTTTTAGTCATAATATAGTTTTGGATATATTCAACATGAAAGATAATAAACCAAAAGATACACATGTTGGTAAAAGAGACAAGTTAGCCTCAAACAGTACCCTAATAGTAATATTGAAAAAAATGTGAATGATTCCTTGTGCTTTAGCTGTGAGGAATCTTATGTATGCTTAAGTTTCTTTCCGTCCCAAATAGATTTTTCTTAGTGGGAGTTGTAGGGAGATATGTGAGTAATCATGGTATGTGGCACTAGAAAATAGTAAAATGCGTAATGCGCTATTTGAAGAGAACAAGAAATTACATGCTTGCGTATCAGAAGTCTAGAAGTTTAGAGATCACAAGATATTCTGACTTTGATTTTGTGGGATGCCTAAATAAAAGAGACTCCACATTAAGATACATTTTTAAACATGATAGTGGAGTTAATATCTTGTTTTGAGGCATCGAAACATATGCTTTGAGGGCTAAATTTTGTCATTGACTTGCCTGTTGTTACAAACATTAAGAGACCATTAAGTCTCTATAGTTTTCAAATTTATCCATTTAATCTCAACTAGTTCGGATCCACACCCTCCAAGAGCGACGTTTGTGGTGGAAGTGGGTGGTGATAGAATGGGAGTGATGTATGTTGAACTGTTCAAGTGACTCTCGAAGGGTTCACCGGAGAAGGCAAAGACAAAGGTGGCGAGCAGTAGTCGGAGGGTTTTTGGCAAGATGGCAGAAAACAACTTCTACCATGGGTGTTTTGGTTGTGTTATCACCCTTATTTCGAACAGGGTCACAAAAAGGGTGTGGTGGGTTGGGGCTAATTTTTCAAATAAAAAATGGTGGTAATAAATGTAAATTTCATTTGTGCCCTTTGTGAATAAAACAAGTTAAATTAAACTGATCCAATTTTCCAATGATTAGGAAACAATATAAAAATCAAAGGTAAAGGTCCTCCTACTCAAGAATTGAGCAATGATTGTGGACACTGTACATAAAATCCTTATCAATGTCATACTCTTAATCTTAATCTTAATCTATGTGTAAAAAAACAAAAACCAATAAAAATATCAAACCTATTCGATTAGATTGACCTCATATGACAACCAATAAAGAGAGCGAAAATGAAACATAACATCACTAAATTTAGATAAATTCTTAAAAACAAATTGCATAGTGCTTATAATATAGAATGTCCACACAAACATTTATAAGTTAGAGAAAAATTCTTAGAGCCACAAGGCAGTCAGTATGGTTGTTTATGCATAGTTTCTACCTCTAGCTCTTCTTGCTACAACAGCTGGTACCAACCATTTTTTTTCCTTTGCTTTCACTCTTCTCTACACCATCTTTCTTTCCCCCCTAATTTAGTGTCGTTTTGGCTTACAACAACTCATTGAACCTTTTGTTCATGACAAGGGGCTGCTTTGGTTTGAGAGCCACAGTGCATACTTAGGCAGGTAGAACAAATACCATATCCTGTGTCAATATTAATTGATTAGTCAAATTGCAAATATTGATAAAAAAAACACAGAAAATTAATTACCCATGATAAATGTTTCATCAAAGCATAACTTGAAATTAAGGAAAATTAAACAATAATGTGAAATGATATTAACATCACACTCACCCCATGGAAAATTGCTCCTAAGAAGTGATATTTACTATCGGTTAAAGATAAGATTATAGTCTGGTAAGGGAGCAAAATTTTTGCACACTGCACAAAAGATGTAAAGTTAAAGTGATTCTTATATATATTATAAAATACATTTATATGCAACTAAAATATCTATTCAATCAATAACAGCCAAGAAAAACATTTCCTAAGTTAAAATTTAACATGAGAGAATATTCCCATATATATGACTCACCAAATTTTTGCTCCTCATATGATTGTGCAAGTTGAAATTGTCAAAATGAGTTATGTGAAAGAGCACATAATCAATAGGTCCACCATAAGTCCTATGTTTAAAACATTATTAAAATATGTATAAGATTTCCTCACAAAAAGGCAATATTAAATAAAAAAGACAACAATAACAATATTTGCCTTAAAATTACATTATTGTATAGTTGATAGCATTTGTAGGTATGAAGATGACGATGTCTAGACTAGGCCTCCATTCAGCAGTAAGCCTGTAATAACCAACAAGAATCGATAATTTTCGGGCAAAATCACTCCTGGCAAAAAGATTTTAGATGAAACACTCAATAATTAATGTAGTTCAATACTTCTTACCTATCTCTATAAAATTGTTTCAAAAGCACTTTAATCCATCAAATATGATTTCTAGAATTGTAGCCCATTATAAATTATGTATCATTCTACTAACCCAAGTTCCCCACTTAAAAGTTACAAGAATCGGCAACACATTAATTTTCAATTTAAGATACTCATTCCAACAAGTGATCACACAGACTTTCTACTCTTGCTTTGGTTGTGATAATTCATATTTTTTATATATATATAAAAGACGGGGCCTAAGCCCAAATAAGAAGAAGCTACAGAGGAACTATTCTAGGAGTTACAACTCCAGAAGAATCAACTAAAAGCAACTCCTTAACGAAAGAAGGAGGTTGTTGAAACACCAAAAAAACTTATCCATACTAAGAATGCTTGAACACAACCAAAGCATTTCTAGCAAGAGCATCAACACACTTGTTAGTCTCTTGGTAAGAATGCTTGAACACCACCAGCCAACTAGTATTGATCATACTTCTGATAGAATTGATCAATCTACAACCCACAGCACAACCTGTTTTACTCCCACATAAGCTATCCACAACAGCTTGACAATCAATGTTAACTTCCACAACAACTAACCCAATCTTCCTGGCAAGGCATAACCCTTCATAGACTCCCCATAAGTCTACAGCAAAAGAAAAAGCAATTCCCACCTTTTTTGAAAAACCAGATATCCAACATCCTTTCTCATCTCTAATAATCCCCACAAGAGTCACATTCTGAGGTCCTTGCACTGAGCCATCAGTATTTAATTTAGTCCATCCCTGAGAAGGAGGCAACCAAGTAACCACAATTTGAATCTTAGGAACAGCAGTACCCTTCCAAAATGAAGTCTCAGGTTCCTTAAACAGCTGCCATTGATGATAGATAAATTGCCAAGGTCTCACTGGTCTAATGAAAGAATCATTGTGAACCTGCTGATTTCTCTAAAACCAAAGGTAGTAACAAACATGAGCCCACAACCTAATCCAATTACTTCCCCCGAAGCTATCCATAGACATAGTCAAGTTCAAGAAAATCCAATATTTCATATCAGCCATGAAGAAATTAAATCTCTGAGAATAATTAATCAAGTGGAGCCAAATCTGAGATGCCATAGGGCAATCCCTAAGAACACTAAGGACAAATTCTTCCATACCTTGACAATGATGACAGAAAGGAGTCTCTCCATCCCATCTAGCTATACGCATGTTGGTAGTTAGTCTATTATGAGCAACTAACCACATAAAAACTTTTATTCTCTCAGGAGATTTAATATTCCAGATTTGCTTCCACATATTATCAGAGTGTGAATTAGGAATATAATTGATCTTATTATAAGCACTGGAGACTGTGAAATCGCCCATCCTATCACTTGGCCACAACCGTGTATCAGAATCAGCTTGAGATCAGGGAGGCATAATAGCAAAATATCCTCCAAGCAATAACTTCAGGCATAAGCATTCTAATAAAATCAGAATCCCACCTACCATCCTCTTTAAGCAACTGATTGATTTTCAACTCAGAATTGATCAGGAACATGCGGAACCATGTTCATCAATTCTATGTCTCTATCCACCCATTTAGTCCTCCAAACATTCACAGTCTCCCCTCAACCAATAACCTAGAATTCACCTTCCTCCAAATCTGGCCAAAGATTAGCCAAAGCCTTCCAAAGGGCAGAATCATAATTTTTTTCAATCAAAGAAGAATCCATAGAGACATTCCTGATATACTTACCTTTCATGACTGGGCACCAAAGACAAGAACCTTCATTTCTCAGCTGCCAACCAAGCTTCATAAGACAAGCTTTATTCATAGCTTTCATGTTGCACATGGCCATTCCTCTACACACCTTAGACTGAATCATTGTACTCCACCCAATAGCATGAACCCTCCTTTTATCTTGTTGTTCTCCCCAAATAAAAGCTCTCTCAAGTCTTTCTATATCTTTCAAAATTCCAACTGGAACGACCAGTCATCATAGAGTAGACCAGTAAAGACTGAACAACAAACTTGGCAAGAGTAATCCTTCCCGCCATAGAAGGTTGTTTGGATTTCAACCCTGACAATCTATTAGCCACCTTGTCAAGAAGAAACTGGAAATCCCTACGTTTAGGAGTCTACCTGTTAAAGGAATTCCCAAATAGGTTCCTAGAGAATTAACTTCAGAGAAACCACTTATAGTATTCAGTTGTCTTCGTATGTGATGATGATTGACATTTTGAGAGAAATAAATTCTTATTTTCTCTTCACTAACAAATTGGCCCGACATGGGACAAAATTCTTGTAAAATGTCCATAACATTCTACATCTGAACCAGATTCGCATGAGCACACAACAACAGATCATCTGCAAACATTAAATGAGAAATTTGGGGTCCTTGTCTACCCATCTTCATAGGTTTCCAATGCCCATCATCAACAGCTTTGGAAATGATGTGAGACAACTTATCCATGCAAAGAAAAAAAAGATAAGGCGAAAGAGGATCACCCTGCCTTAAATCTCTATGAGGATAAAACATGTTAGATCACTGCCTATTCCAGAGAATATTAGTCTTCACAGATGACATACAACTCATAATGACATTCATCATATTTTGCGGAAGCCTAACCTCTTATCCTCTTTAAGAATCTTCGCCACAAAAGACAAACACATTCTGTCATAGGCCTTTGGGAGGTCCACCTTGATAATGAAGTACCCCACTTTGCCTTGCATACGCCTCATGGAATGCATCATTTCTTGTGCTACTACAATATTGTCATGAATGCTCCTTGAAGGGATGAAGCCAGTCTGCTGAGGAGAAATCAACTTAGGAATTAAAGCTTTAAGATGGTTCACCAAAGTTTTTTGTCAAAACTTTGTAAACCACATTACACAAAGATATGGGACGAAACTGACTAACAAATTCTGGTTGTTCCACCTTAGGAATCAGAAAAATGTTTTTGGCATTAGCTTCCATAATCTCCTCCGGTCGATCCCACCACTCTTGAATTAAATTACAAAGATCCCCACCAACAATAGACCAAGCATTCTGTAAAAAACCCGCTGGAAAGCCATCAGGACCAGGGCCTTTCCACGGTTTCATGTTAAACAAAGCCATTTTAATTTCCTTATGCTGCAAAGGGGCCGCAAGCATAGTGAAATTTTCAGGCTTAATAAAGTGAAAGGAATAAGGGGTATCCCTCCACGAACCTTGAGGCATGTCTTCAGCAAATAAGTTTTGATAAGCAATATTCACTAGCTCCTCAATAAAATCCTCCTCATCCACCCAATGACCTTCACTATCACGGAGAATGCTAATCTTGTTTCTTCTTCGCCGATTCACTGTTTTATCATGGTAGTACCTTGTGTTCCGGTCTCCTTCAAGAAACCATTGAGATCTAGATTTTTGGAACCAAGTTAACTCTTCTTGGTGAAGAACAAGAGCTAATCACTGAAGCGATTTCTCAAGCCTTCGCAAGAAAGTATTAGATCTTCCTTCATACATCTCCTTCTGAATCCCTCATATTCTAGCCAGAAGCTTCCTTTTTCTTATATGAACCTCCCCAAAAACATCTATGATTCATATTTTTACAAGACCCTTTTATATAGAAAAGGTTTCATGATTTCATTCATGAATGAGACTTATATAGTGAATTGTCTCATTTCTTCACCTATCCTAGCCTCTCATTAAGGTACTGGAGTACTCTAATAGGCAAGATACATTCCAATTCTTGGAATGTATATTCTGACTATGGGTTCTAAATTACAGGCTGCAACCATAATTGCAGTCGCAATATTATTGTGGCATTGGTGCTCAAAATTGGATTAAGGGACAATTGCGGTGTGAATTTCAATCACAAGAAAGGGCACAGCATAGTTGCAATGAATCTGCATTGGAGTCGCAATAGAATCTTTACATTGTTCTAATATTTCACTTTTTTTTTATAAAATAAAAGGTAATGATTCAAATTTTAATCTTCTATTCGAACTTGTAAGTGTGAATGGCTGAATGGGTATGACCGTATGGGATGTTAGGTACATAAAATCTTAAAATGAATGAAAAGTTATGCTATCTTATAAATAAAAAGATAAAACCATAATTATAATAATTATAAATTTCATTTTTTACATTCAGTGCAAACATATAATAAATCCACTTACCTGACAGGTGATGTGGGTCTCCTCACGGCCTGTTTCGCAAGAAAAAAAGAGGAGAAAGTTCAACAATTTTGTAGTCAATTCTCATATTTGTTACAGTGAAGGTTGCTCAAATAAAAAAAGTAGAATTACAATCCCCTTGTGATATAACTAATTTAACAGATTATATATTTAAGCCAAGAAAGATTTGTTTAACAATAAATTAAGTATATCATACCCTTGCTTGATTAAGGGAATCACGATATGAGTGAGTTCTTCCAACCAAAGTTCCCTACATGAACAAAAGAATATGTTTGCCATAAAGGCATATGTATAGACCATATAAACTGATATTATCAAATTTAATATTAATTAAAAAATATATATATTTCTTACGGCATACTCTATATCTATTTACCTAATTCTATATTGCATAGTTATAAATAGTGTACAAATAAGAGCAAGGCGACAAAATCCAAAATCAATATATCTACCGCTTATAGAGCACATCATCACATAACATGTTCCTCCACTACTAAACTATCATTAAATTTAATATATAAAATTTGAGAAATGATATCCATTCATTAATCTTTAAATTTGGGACACTTTTAGCTTTGCTCCCCTAATTAAAAATATATTATTTTACTCTCTCAAATTTGTGAAATATTATTTTTCATCCCTCAACTCCAATTTGGAGGACTAAAGGAAATAGAAAAAAAAAATCACTTTTTAATTTCTCAAATTTACTTTAGAGGACTATAAAAATTCTGCAAATTTCAAGAACTAAAAAAAATCTGCAAATTTGGAAAACTAAAAAAACAATTTTTCAATTAGAGGATCAAAACCAAAAGTTTCTTTTATTTTGAAAAACTAAAACTATATTTAAATGATAGCTAGGCACAGGCTTAAAGACTGGCTTCAAGGGCTAGGACCTCCAAAAGAACAAGGAAGAAGAAGAGAATTAGAGATAAAAGGGCAATATTATTTCCACACCTTGCTTGTTTTTTACATAGATATTTATAGCACTCCTGATAACAAAATTGTGCTAATTTGTCCATAGGAATATTACAAAAGTAACATAATTTGTTATGCTTGTTTGTCCAAGGGAGACAAGCATCAACCAAGCAAGATTGCACTGATATTGCACTGCCCATTCTGCCCTTCACCTTAAACGTAGTCTCTAAGGTATGATGGTCTTGCAATTCTCCTCTTGGGCTTTTCTCCTTTTTACACCCTTGGTTCCCTAATTGCTGCTGTTGTTTTCTCTATTTTCGATGCTATGTTATCTGCTTCTGGTATCATATCATTCCCCAGCCCTTATAAGATCACCTTGTCCTCAAGGTGATAATTTTGGCATAGTTGGGACCAATCTTCCCAAGAGGTCTCATCTGGAGACAGACCCTGCCATTGGACTAACACCTCCCATGGAGCATTAGGTGTACCAGGTACCCGACGATAATTGAGGATAGCCAGAGGAGAAACTAAGGGTTGATAATTGATGAATTGTTGTGGTAATGGAGCCATTTCCGACTATTCCAGGGAACCTCTGAATGGTTTAAGCAAGGAGCAGTGGAAAATAGAGTGGACTCAAGCTTCTTCAGGTAATTGCAGGTGATAGGCCACTTTGCCAATGCATTCTAAGTCCTGAAAGGGTCCATAAAACCACTTGGCAAGCTTGCCCGAGCTCGCTTGAGGTCCTTTGGTAGTTGTTTGTCGATGGGGCCATAGTTTAAGTAAGACCCAATCACCAGGTTGATAAACTACCTCTATGCGTTCGAAATCTGCATAGTTCTTCATGGTCTCTTGAGCCTTCACAAGCTTCTTGTGTATAGTTTGAAAAGTCTCTTCCATGTTACATAGCATTTCTTCCACAACATCAATTTTGGAAGACCTAACAATGTATTCTGAAAAGTTGAAGGGTTTGCGACCGAAGTTTATCTAGTACGGAGTTGTTCTTGTGCCCATAGTCCAAGATGAGTTGTGTGACCATTCAACCCAAGGAAGAAGCTTCCCCCACATTCCCGACCGACAATGGAAAAAGGCACGCAAGTATTGCTTAATTACACAATTCAGGACCTCTATTTGGCCATCACTCTATGGGTGATACGCTGAGCTCATCCGCAGCAGAGTGCCACTTAATCGAAAAGGTTCCTACCAAAAACGACTAACGAACAGGGGGTCTCGATCAGAAACCAAGCTCTGAGGAAGGCCATGGATTTTCACCACTATATTCATGAACAACGAAGCCACCATGAGAGCACTATGAGCGGGGGTAACATTCCCAGATGAATTCCCTTAGAAAAGCAATCAACTACGACGAGGATAACCATGCTACCATGGTACGACGGGAGCCCTACAATGAAATCCAACGAAAGATTCTCCCATAGGCAATATGGAACCGGCAAATGGCATAGCAATCCAGCAAGCTTCTTGGTTTCGTACTTTGTAAGTTGGCACTCCACCCAGTTGGCTACAAACTGTGTTACATCTTCTCTGAGCCCTAACCAATAAAAATTCTCCGATAGACGAGTTATCGTCTTGGCAACCCCAGTATGCCCTCCAGTTGGGGTGGTGTGATATTCAGTGAGCAAGGTGGAGATCATTGGCAATTCACGAGGTAACCAAATGCGACCTTTGTGGAGAACAAGGTTCAAGGAAATTGAGAACTCTGGATGGGTAGCCAGAGATTCCAAAATGGCTCGGCATTGGTGTATGTATCCAGAATGGTTATCAAGTTGGTGACGTAATTCCTCCAAAAAGGTTAAGCATGGAACCGAGAGGATCATGGTCATGGAGGAGTTCTGCTTGGGCAATCTCGACAAGGCATCAACAGCTTGATTGTGCACGCTGGAACGGTACTTAATATTATAATTGTAGCCCATCAATCGTACCAAGTACATGTGTTGTTTCAGTGTTTGGATTGTCTGGCTCAACAATTCTTTGAGGCTATGGTGGTCGGTAATAATCGTGAAATGGTGACCAAGCAGGTATTGGCACCATTTCTTTACCACCGACGTAACCGCACACAGCTCACACACGTATGTTGAGGCACTTAGAAGCTTGGGGCTGAAGGGTTTGCTGAAGAAAGCTATGGGGTGGCCTTGCTAAGATATGACCGTGCCCATCCCTACATCAGATGTATCAGTTTTTATGGTGAATGGTCTCTCGAAGTCAGATAGGGCCAAGACCGAAGTTGTTGATAAAGCTTCCTTTAGATGATCGAAGGCTGTTTGAGCTTGAGCCATCCATTGGAAGGGGTCCACTGTGGTCGCCTGGACTAAAGGGGTTGCAATTGTCGCATAACTTTTGATGAACCTGCGATAAAATCCTGCAAGGCCCAAAAAGCTTCTCAAAGCTTTAGTAGATCAAGGGACTAGCCATTGTTGAATGGCCGCCACCTTTGAAGCCACTGGTTCTACCCCCTTGTGCGAGACGAGGTTCCCAAGGTACTCCACCTGAGACTGAGCAAAGAAGCACTTAGACAACTTCAAAACAAATTGATTTTCGAGCAATACCTGAAATGTGGTCTCTAAATGACGTAGATGTTCCTCGATTGACCCACTATAAATGAGAATGTCATCGAAGAAAATGATGATGAATTGTTGGAGGTAAGGTCTGAAGAGCATGTTCATGGTGGCCTGGAATGATGATGATGCATTACACAACCCAAATGACATTACTTTGAACTTATAATGGCCATGGTGTGTTCAAAAGTCTGTTTTGGGAACATCGGCAGAGTGGATGCGGATTTGATGGTATCCCTGCAACAGGTCTAGCTTCAAGAAGCAACGGGCACCTCCTAGCTCATCGATGGTGGGAATGGGAAACCTATCCTTGACCGTCACAACATTCAAAGTCCGATAATCAATGCAAAATCGCCAGGAGCCATCCTGTTTCCTTACTAACAGTACTGGCAAAGAAAAGGGGCTTGTGCTAGGTTGAATCAAGCCTTTTTAAAGCATCATCTCGACTTGGAGCTCAATATCATGCTTTTGAAAGTGGAGATATCGATACGGGCACACATTGACTGGCACAGACTGAGGAAGCAGGTGAATATGGTGGTATGTGGCTTTGGTAGGCGGTAATGTCTGAGGAGGTTGAAACAGGACATCAAACTTGATGAGTAGAGTTTGAATTTCATGAGGAAAATCTAGAGTTTCCAATGAAGGATTGTCGTTATAAAGCATCGCAATGTGAAAGCAACACCCATCCCCTTGTCAGTGACATAAACGACGAAATTGCGGGGGTGTGAGCAATCTTAAATTGGCATCATTGTCTCTCTTTAATTCAACTAGTCGGCCCTCATGGAAGAATTGCATGCGCAAGGTGTTATAATCTGTGAGGACAGGGCCCAATGATTTGGCCATTGAACTCCGAAAACTACGTTGGCACCCGAAACTGGTAGCACATAAAGATCCATTGTGAATTTTGAGGTCTGAATTTCGACTGTGATGTTTGCACAAAGGCAGTTACACTCCAGGTGTTGGCCATTGCCCACCATTACTCATAATGGGGTCGTATCCTGACACGACAACCCCAATTGTGTAACAAGCTGCTCCTGGATAAAGTTGTGAGTACTTTCGCCGTCCACCAGAAGGACCACCTGGTGGTCGGAGATCATGCTAACCAAACGGAGTGTTTTCGGTGCTACATGACCCGCCAGAGAATTAAGACTGATTTGGGCCGGGTACGGGTCAGGTCGGGAAGCAGGTCGAGTAGGTCTATATTAGATGCAGGGGGTTCATCCTCTTCAGTGATTAAGAGAAAAACCCTAGAGGCACAACAGTGACCTCTATGGTACTTCTCATCGCACGTAAAGCATAACCCGCGCTCACGGCGTGAGGCTATCTCGTTCGAAGTTAATCGCTTCAGGGCCAGTGGTGGTGGTCGAATGGGGGCAGGAAGAAGTGGTACCAGCTGTGGTAGAGGACTTGGTGGCACGCGGAAAGGGGTGGGGTTCATCGAGAAGGAAGCCCGAGGCCGAACCGCCTGACGATGGTCTAGAAATTTCTCCTCCTGGAGTCGCGCGAGGCCTATTGCTTGGACTAGGGTCAAGGGTTGGAGTGCCTGCACTTTGCAATGAATGTCCAGCGTCAACCTGAAGATGAAGCAAACAAGAAGAAAGGGCGGCGGCAGGCCGATGATGCGGTTTGCCAAGTCCTCGAACTCCGACAGGTAAGTCCTGACAGACCCTTTCTAAGTTAACTTGAATAGAGCATCGATTGGGTCGTCATATTGAGACAGTGCAAAATGAGTCTGTAAGGCTTGTAGAAAAACTGGCCAGGAGGTAAATTGGTCATTGTTGGTCATCCATTAGAACCATGCAAGGGCTCGACCCTCGATATAGAATGATGCAATGGTTAAACGCTCGTGTGCGGGTGTGCCATGGTATTCGAAAAGCTGGTTGATCTTGAAGATCCAACCAAGCGGGTCTATGCCATCAAATCAGGGCACATCTAATTTCATTTTATGTGTTGACGTAGTTGTAGGTGGAGGGGGAGGGTGTGGCTAAGGGAGCAGGTGAAAGCAACAGAGAGATTCAATGGAGGAGTTCATCAATTTTGGTAGTCATGGAGTTCATTGAGTCACCCAGGGAAAGTTGTTGATGAGTGAGGCAAATGAGGGCATCTTTGAGCTTGTCAAAAGACCTCGACGTCGTGCTTGAATCCGGCATGTCAATGAAGGCACCAAAGTTGATAGGCACAGGCTTAAAGACTGGCTTCGAGGGCCAGGACCTCTAGAAGAGCAAGGAAGAAGAAGAGAGTTAGAGGTAAAAGGGCAATATTATTTCCACACCTTGCTTGTTATTTACATTGATATTTATAGCATTCCTGTTAACAGAATTGTGCTAATTTGTCCATAGGAATATTACAAAAGTAACAGAATTTGTTATGCTTGTCTATTCAAGGGAGACAAGCCTCAACCAAGCAAGATTGCATTGATACTGCGCTGCCCATTATGCCCTTCACCTTAAACGTAGTCTCTAAGGTATGATGGTCTTGCAATTCTCCTCTAGGGCTTTTCTCCTTTTTGCACCCTTGGTTCCCTAATTGTTGTTGTTATTTTCTCTGTTTTTGGTGCTATGTTATCTGCTTTTGGTATCATATCATTAAACCTCGTTTGTTATAGGTAATTTCATATAGGCTTCAGTCTAGGAACTGGGGAGCAATTTTGTATTTTGGTAACAAGTAAATTGGCATGTATGTATGTAGTTAAATTATTGCATATAAATGAAACTACCAATAAAAAAGTACATATAAAGGACAAGGATATACATGCCATCCAATTAAGTTTTAGGAATGGAAAATTACACATTTTAACTGCACTTAAAAATCATCTCTTTTAGTTCTTATATAAGCACTTCTGATCTTTTTTGGTTCTTATTATTACACAAACTTTATCTTTTAGTCCTTGTCACTTGGTAACCTCAGGAACTAAGAGGGATCAAAAAGTGTTTTAAACAAGAACTAAAAGAGAATTTTTTATGTCTAGGGAATGTAAGGATCAAATAAATAATTTTTAATTTCTTTTGAAAGGAAATTACCATAGCATATATTATGTCGCTCATTAATCAAATAATAAGACAAGTTAGTTTACCTCCCAAGCATGCACGAATTTTGGGAAATCTGTGAGAGTTGGTGGGTGAGGCCATAAATGTCCTTTATTATACTGAGGCATCATTGCTGGAGGTATGCCTTGTGGATTGATTCGAGTCATTTGGAACGGAAGGTACCTTGGAAATTGTTGGTGACTACTTCTACTACTACTATCATAAGGAAGCACTTGCAAGCTTCGTGATGGGCATGATTGAAATTGTGCCATAACATTATGATAGACATTCATTGGAAGAGAGTCATTGGGGGAAGGAACATGCTCCTCATCCGTTTTTGTCTGTGGGATAAGCGGGGATAGGATACTTTTAGACTCCTGAACACATAAGTTATGTAATAAATAAATAAATAAATAATGAGCCCAAAATAGATGGACCGGAAAATTCTCTAAGAATTTTAACTCCTTGAAGGTGAAAGAAGAATATCTCAAACTGATACGCTTTTAGTCTTTTCATTTCTAAGAGTGATGTGGTTTTAGTCCTAGACAAAAAGTACATATTTCTGGATAAATGTAAGAATTAACAAACATAATAATTTTTTATGAAGACTCAAATTAAGTTTTTCAAAATATTTTGAGAGACCAAAAAACTTTACTTTAATATGCCAAATAAACTTTTTTTTAAAAGACAATACGTACAGGTCTAACATTCTGGACACCCTCCTTGGTTTGCTCTCTGAGTGCCATGCTACTAGATGAGAACAGGTATTCTGAAAATATTAAACAAAAAGAGAACATAAACAATAGAGAAATTTTGCCTTGTAGTCACTATTGCGATACAGAGGAAACAAAAATAGAACATAATTTCTGTAATCTTCAACACTAATTCATAAATAAAATAAAATAAGATGTCACTTTTGATGGCTTTTGTTGGAAGAATGTTACCACTACATTATTTATGGGTATTTATTCGTAAATAAATTATTCTCCACAATATGTACTGCAAAAGAAAAAACTAATTAGAGGTAAAGTTTTGTCAGAACATAGGAAGAACAAAAGTTATATCACAAGGGAAAGATAATAAAAAGAAAGTGAAAAAACAATGACAAACAAACATGTTTAGATATAGAAGCTTGAAGAATGTTAGCGAAAATTATGGGAAATGTAGTCCTTGATGATCGAGTAGAATGGTTTCTAAACTTGTCTTTTTTTACCAAGTTGGAATGCAATGATTAGAACAAGATGCAAGTAAGTCAAATCAAAATGCGGGGGACATGGTTTCTTAACTTGTTTTTTTTTTTATCAAGTTTGATTGTGTGGGTTAGATCGAGATGCCAATAGGTCAAACCAGAATGTTAAGTAGTACAGTTTCCAACTTGTCCTTTTTAATCATGTTGGAATATGAGGGTCAAATCGAGAGGCCATTAGGTCAAATCAAAACGTCAGGTAGGATGGTTTCTTCACTTGTGTTTTTGGGTCAACACTACTAGAAAATATCATTTCTTGTTGTTGTAGCTACTGCCACTGTCATGCTCGTCATAGTTGTGGTGGTCGTCATTGTCATCTCCTGTTGCCATTGGTCATCACTGCATGTGTTTGTGCTCGTCACTATCGTCTAGAGCCCTAGCTTCTCATTGTCGGTGCTAGTCCAAAGCTTTCATCGTCGCCGCTGCCAGTTTCAGGTTCCCCTCTTCTCTCAATTAGTATTATAACTTAATTGAATGCTTTTCCCCTATTCTCTTTTTTGGTGTTTGGTGAGAGTTTGGTGGTGCACGTGCATTACCAAGAGGTGGACTATGGTCATAACGGAGGCTGCCAGCCACACCCATAGCTTCATTATACTTCCGGTCAGCCTCATTATTGTATAGACATGCCATATATATTCATAACAAACATGCAATACATGACATTGTAACTAGACACAAATTAACCCCAACTAGTCAAAGAATAAGACCTAAAAATCTCTTCCAACATTTATGATCCCTTCCCTCTTGATCCACTTACATAATCACAAAAAGAAATAACGTAATTTTGGAATTCCATCTACTCTCATGAATCTAAATGTGATATTCATTGTTTTGCATTTGACATGAAACATTATTGTTGTAAACACTGACAATCATCAAAGACAAATGAATTTTTAACACTCCTATAATCAAAATGAATAAATTCAAAAAGAACGCCTAATTTCAAATGGCCAAGATTATAAAAAAGAAAACCCTAGATCAGGAAGATAGCCAAAAAAATAATATAAACTCATGAAAATATAAAAAAGCAGAAAGGAAAAGATGATACTTCTGCTACTTGAATCCAATTAAGAAGAGAGAAATAAATTTTTAGTCTTCACTAGTACAACATAACAAAACCCTAGATCAAAATCAAACTTAATAAAATCAAACCATAAATTCAAATTAATGAATTATAAAATGAAACCTAGATTAGAGATGAGTAACAAACCTATAATCAATTATCGCGAGAAAGTGTGTATTCTGAAAGGAGAAAGAGAATGAAAAAAGCGAGAGAGCGAGAGACAGAGAGATAGAGAATGCGCCGAGCAAATTAGGGTTGCAACAATGAGGGAGCAAGGGTGTGGGTATATATATAAATTTAATGTATTAATAATAAATTATATTTATGAATTTTTATTAGTATCACTATAGGAAAAATGACCTATGCTTACGGACACCTTTTTCCTACAGACATGAATTAGTGTAGGTAAATTTCAAAAATACTTTTACCTACAACTAACTAATGTAGGTAAAACTCAACTATTTGTACCAAACATTATTTAGTGTAGGTAAATTCATTTAAATTAAAAAAAACTTCTACCTACAATTACATTGTGTAGGTAAAACTTCAAAAAACTTGTGCCTATGATTGATTAGTGTAGGTAAAACTCAAAAGAATTGCTACCTACAAAATCACAATGTAGACAAAATTCTAAAAAACTTATACCTACAACTACATGATGTAGATAAAACTTCATAGAACATTTGTCTATAATCAGTTGATGTAGGTATAACCTCAAAAGTCTTATATCTACGACTGGTGGTGTAGGTAAAACTTTTTACGATTTAAATTTGAATACCAATCTCTTATTTTTTTAGTAAATACTCAATCTCAAAAAATAACCATTTAATTTAAATTAATTTTTAGTTAATAATTGTTCAAAATTTTAAAGATAAAATATATTAATTAATAATATTAAATTTTAATTTAGATTAACATTATTTTTATGGATTAATTTAGATTAACATTATTTTTTATGGCAATTTCTTGTTAGTTTCATAAATGATATTCATTTCATCTTGAAATCAAACTCCAAAATGGCCACAAGCCTTTGGATTATGGATCGGGCCGGGTATTTTAGTCAAATCCACTTCAACACTCCGAAGAACAAAAATGCTACTCCTTCCCGTGCTTTCTCTCTCTCCCTCCTTCCCCTCTCTCGCTTCAAACCGTTATCTCCAATTTCGACCTCGTCGGAGCCGCCGCGTCGTTCGATGCGCCACCGCGTCGTTCGATGCGCCGCCGCGGAGTCCGGTGACGATGAGTTCACGGCAAAGTCGGGGTACCTATTCGAGCTGAGCGTGACGAAGGCGGATTCGCTGGGGGAATACCAGATACCAAAAATCACAGTCGTATGCTCGCGGAAGCCTCTACTCGTGGCTCGCCGCTTGGTGCAGACCAGCATCGCATTCGGGAAGTGGTTCAGTCTCCGCTACATCGATACTCTCTTGGACCGCTCCGAGTCAATGTTTCAGGTTTCGTAACGCTCTGTTTGTTTCTATTTGTTTATTTATTTTGGCAAATTCAGGTTTGGAGGAAGTAGTTTCGTGTTATTAGAGTTAACAATGTTGAAGATTTTGTAGGAAATGATTAGTTGTTATAATTAGAATTAGAATGGAGGATTGTATAGGAACTGATTTGTTGTTGTGATTAGAATGGAGGATTTTCAAGGAAATGATTTGTTCTTATGATTAGAATGGAGGATTCTGAAGGAAGTGGTTTGTGTTGCTGGAATGGAGTGTTCCGATTTTGGTATTCTTTTTTTTCTTTGTGTGTGTTCATTGAGCTTTTTAAACATGCAAACAATCTTCTGTTCTATTTTTCTTAGTATGTTTCAATGTTTTTATCATTTTGGTTTTTGTGCTTGTTCATAGACCCCTCTTTTGCTTTATTCATTTCTATAAATTGATTACCTTCCAAGGTTTTAAAATAGCGGTTAACGTTCTCTAGTAAATCGCATAAAATGTTGGTAATGTGATCGATACAGCTGCAGTTGCAGTATTGGAAACCTACAAAAATGCAATAATTTGAGTTTTAGGACAGGGAATGCAGAGTGGCCAATGGATTGGACTGTTTTGAGTACCCTGCTATCAGCTGCAGAAAACACAGTGCAGTTTTGACTGATTTTGGTGGTGTTGGTGATGGAAAAACATCTAACACAAAGGCCTTTCAATATGCTATTAGCAATCTCAGCCACTATGCATCTGATGGTGGAGCTCTCCTTGTTGTGCCACCAGGGAAATGGTTAACAGGAAGTTTCAATCTCACTAGCCATTTCACACTTTTTCTCCAAAAGGAAGCTACAATTCTTGGATCTCAGGTATTTTACTCCCTCACCCCTCCTCTTTTTTTTTTTAGATTATCAGACTACTTTCATGGTTTCACGTTGTAGAACATGGTCAATTATGTTATGTTTAATATGATATCTTCTAGGCATGACACATGTGCACCCTATTATAGTGTAAAAATACATTACTCAAAGATACATAGCAGTTATTTCTTGTTACAATACATTATTAGAATTTGGTCACCTAACATCAAGTCACTAGCCTTTCTTTTCGCCTTTTTGCCTAACTATGATTTCTTGGCTGTTAGTTCAGCTGCATTTGACATCATAATCTATAGTTTTTTATTTTAATTTATTTTATGTTGATGTTTTTTTACCATGGACCCACATAAACAGGATGAATCAGAGTGGCCCACACTTCCTGTGCTACCATCATATGGCAGAGGAAGGGATGCTCCTGATGGACAAGGGTGCTAATATGAAATACCAGGCCTTACATGATCGAGATTATGTTCTTTGATCACATCCAGATATCTAATCTCACTTTGATCAATTCTCTATCTTTGTTTGTCCATCCAATTTACACAAGTTTTGACAAGAATTTTCATTTGCCTTGATGATTAATCTTAATGCACAGCGTTTTCTTTTATTCTTATTATCCCCTATCTCTGCAGCGACATTATAATTCAAGGGCTGACCATTCTTGCTCCAATTGATTCTCCAAACACTGATGGAATAGATCTAGGTAAATTATTACTATTATTATTATTTCCACTGGCTTTCAGAGGAAAACATTAGATAAAAAGAAAAAAGGGAAAAAGCTATGTGGGATTAACAATATATTGATAGGGAAATAATCAATGCTATTCCTAAATTAATATGAAATAAGTTTTAATCCTTGCTTTGTTGCTTTTATTAGGTTTAGCCTTCTCATAATTTCCTCTTTTTCTGTATGTTAAAAATACAATTTGGCTTTTTTCTAGTAAGATGTGAGGTGTCGAGTTTGATTTTTCTTAGACATTTGAATAACTGTTGGACACATTGGAGTTTAATAAAATGATTTGGATATATGATCTATGGAAATTTGATGTAATTGATGAATTGAGTGTTTAAAATGAATGCATTGAAAAACTAAAGGACTAAAATAATTACAGAAAAAAATATTAGGATCGTAAGCTTAATTAAGGCATAAATTTTTCAATGCTCAAAATCTTGAGAAGCAGTTCTCAATTTTTGTTGTTGCCTTTTGGTATAATAAAGTTGTTTTGGACACTATTGATCATGATAGGGACACAAATGTTTTACTTTGCTTTGATGAGAAAAAAAGTGTCTATGATTTATCTGAAACTGAGCCATTTGCATTCTTTTTTTTTTGTTTATTCCAATGACTATTTCAAGCAGCAAGAGGGACTCTCTATACCATCTGTTATGTAACTGTGTTAACGTGGTTCTTGCTGTAAATCATTGAATTTTTGCGGATTGAGTTTCTTCAAAATCAGAAGACTCGGTGTCGGTGTTGATTTACTTGGCCGGAGCGATGGCAACTTTGTCCCATGCTGATTCTAGAAGAATGTATTCATGATGGTGGGACAGTCACATTAGCCCCAAGAACTCGAAATGGCTCCAAGAGAATCTGACGGGTAATTTTGGCTTTGAAAGCAATTCTGTTTAAGATGCTAACATATATAGTTCTTATTCATCACCTGGCATCTTAATGGTTGGAGATTAAATTGCACCCATTTCTGAAGAAAGAAATGCTTCTGTTAAACAGGGAACAAAATCTAATAGAGCAATATCATTCTTCTTCTTCTTTCTAAAATCTAGTTTTAATATTTGTTTGTTATCATAGTCTCATAGATAGTTACTGTGCTACCATCATAGTCTCATTGTTGGAGCACAAGAGATTAGGAAGAAAGGTATATATGCTCACATTTGTAGATCTCTCTTTGTCAAAAGGATAACAATGATAGTCGATATTAATTAGGAAAGTAGGAAAAGGTTGCAGCTAATAAAAATTATTTATAACTAGTTTTAATTTGTCTTGTCATATATATATATATATATATATATATATATATATATATATATATATATATATATACCTCAATTATTAGCTAGGTTTAATTGTTTTTATCTATTTTGTTTGAATACATTTCATCACTCATTAAATTTTGTTGGTTGTTGTGGATTTGTTATCCCTTGGAAGTACTATATATTTAATTTCGTTAATTTTTGCCGGGAAAAGTCTCTGATTCTTGTGCTTACATACATGATAGGAGTACCATGGACAGAAGAAGAGCACCGAACGTTCCCTGTTGGATTTGAGAAGCTAGGAAAAGGTGATTGGAGGGGTATCTCTAGAAACTATGTGACTTCAAGAACCCCAACCCAAGTCGCTAGCCATGCTCATAAGTACTTTATTCGGCTTGCAACCATGAATAAGAAAAAGAGACGTTCAAGTCTTTTTGATATGGTATATATATACATAGATCCATCATGATCAACTTCCAAATTATCTCATCTTATATCAATCACATATCCATATATATGTACTTAAATTAGTTTTGTTTATAATAAATTTTATACTTTTTCTGTTACTATATTCTAATTACTTAATTGATAATTAATTTAATTGATAACAATAAATTTATCTTAAATTTATAATTTTTTTAAATTATCATTATTATTAATACTTTTCTCTTAATTATTTACTAATATATTATTTTTTTTCTTTGAAAAATATTTGTACTTTAAAAATAATTAATTTAAAAAATATTATAGTTCCAGTATTAGAAAAGAAAAAAATCAAACATCATAGGAAGGGAGGCAATAAATAATTTAATTTTCTCGATACCATGTGATTGGATATCAATTATGGCAGGTTGGTAACGACATCACAAATCCAATTAGCAGCTCTAACTGCAAGTCTTCCAAATGTGAAATTGAGGATGATGTGACCTTGTCACTTGTTCAATTACAAGATACTAAATTAGATGAACATAAAGATAGTGATAAATATTGTGAAGCTGGACCAGCTGGTGCTGAACATGAAGTTGTGCCTTTGTGGCTTCATCCTCAGATGAAATCTTCAAATAATAATGTTGCAGCAGTAGTTCCTGATCTGGAGCTCACTCTTGCAGTCTCCAAGGGCAAGGCTAAAACCCTTCTAGGCCTGGAACAAACACAAACAAAATCATCCCCAGATTCCTTCCTTCTTGGACCAATTAGCGTGACTTGAGCTATGAATTCTAGGGTTAATGTAGTTGAAGAGTTTTACCGCGCATACCGGGCATTGGCTGAGAGATATGATCACGCAACTGGAGTGATACGTCAGGCCCATCACGCAACCGGGTAAAGATATTGGAAGAAACTTGTGAATCTTTGCTTGGGGAGAAATTCACTCTTGCTGCTGAGAAAGCCACCTTGTTTTCTCAGTTACAAACCACAATTGAGAAGCTGGAGAAGCTCTCAGAAAAAAAACCACCTTTTAGAAAGTTCACTATTTAATGTGAATTCTGAGCTTGAAGGATTAAGGATAAAGTCAAAGATTTTAGAAGACTCTTGTCTATTGTTTGACCATGAAAAGTCCAGTCTCACCTCTGATAAAGAAATGTTGGTTTCACAATTAAACATCACTCATCAAACTCTGAAAGATCTTGGGAAAAAACACAGTGAATTGGAACTGAAGCATTTGGAATTGAAAGGGAAGAGCATTCCAGAATTGTGCAATTGAATGACTGTCAATTGGCTGAGAAGGAATTACAAATGTTTGTTCTCCAAGAAGATGCAGATTACCAGAAAAAGGAATTTGAAGAGGAACTGGACAGAGCTGCACATGCTCAAATGGAAATTTTCATCTTGCATAAATGTATCCAGGGTTCGGAGCAAAAGAACTTTTCCCTTCTAGTTGAGAGTCAGAGACTCTTGGAGTCTTCCAAACTGTCTGATAGATTGGTATCTAAATTGGAGAATGACAATGTTCAAAAGCAAGTTGATGTGAATTCGTTGTCTGAGAAAATTAAAATACTACGAATTGGACTGCTTCAGGCGTTAAAAACTCTTGATGTTAACAGTGAGCCTTGGTGTGATGGTATTATTGAAGAAGACCAGGAGCTTCTGAACCATATACATGGCAAACTTCAGGAGACACAAAATTCTTTTGTTAGCATTTTCAATGAAAGCTAGCAAGTGGCCATTGAGAATTCAGTTCTCGTTGCATTCCTTGGCCAGTTGAAATTAAAGGCTGAAAAACTTTTGACAGAAAGAGATTCTCTTGATAAGGAGTTGAGAACCCAGTCTAAGCAGTTCTTGGCATTGCAAGCAGAGGTACAAAAGATATTGGAGAAGAATCAGGAATTAAAGTTGACAATAAGCAAAGGAGAAGGGAAAATGGAAGTAATGACAACTGAAATAGAGAATCTATGCAAACAGCTGTTAGACTTGAAAGAGGATCACCAAAACATAAAGGAAGAAAGTTGCAAAACCTTTGAAGAGAAAAATTCCTTGATGAAAAGATTTTGGGACCTGGGTGAAGAGAAAAGTAAATTGGAAGAAGAAATCTGCATTATGATTCACGATACCATAGCACAATCCAATCTTTCTCTGCTTTACCAGAACATTGTCCTTGAAAAACTCCAGGCACTTAAAGAGCTAAGCAAAGATCTTGATAGACTTTGTTCAGTAAATACTGACCTTGAGGAGAAACTAAAAATAATGATGGGCAAATTGGAAGATGTACAAATGGAAAACTCAGATCTTAAAGAGTCCTTGATAGTGTCAAGCAATGAACTAAAATTAGTTCAATCCGTTAATGATCAATTAAATTGTCAGATTAGGAATGGAAAGGAATTGTTGTCTCAAAAGGAAAATGAGATTTTGGAAGCAGCAAAGATGTTTAGCACTTTACATGATGAGAAAACAGAATTGCAAAGATTGGTGGAAGATCTGAAGAGCAAGTATGATGGAGCCAGGGTGATACTTGAAGACCAAGCTAGTCAAATTTTAAAATTATCCTCAGACAAGGATACTCAAGCTACCACACTCTATACCAGACTGCAGATTTCTGCTGTCAATGAGACATTATTTGAAGAGAAGGTGCGTGAGTTAGCTGATGCATGTGAAGATCTTGATCGCAGAAGCAACTTTAAAGGTATGGAAAGTGAAACGCTGAAAGAAAGAGTTAACAAATTGGAAGGTGAAAATGGGAGATTACGTGGTCATTTGGCTGCTTATGTCCCAGCTGTCAGTGCTTTGAATGATTGTATAACATCCTTGGAGATGCAGACACTTGCACATGCAAATCCTCATAACTACAAAGTATTAAAGGTAATTTACATGGTATCTTCAGCTGGGAACCAACCATTATTTCATTTTCTATATTGATGTAATTTGTTTCAATCTTTGTTTCCAGGTTAAAGATTTGATGAATCACAAATATGCTGAAAGTGGTCCACAAACAGGTGAAGATCAGAATGCTATGGCAACAGATGCACTTCCAGGCTTCCAAGGCTTGCAGAAAAGGATCAGTGCAATTGAAATGGCTGTTAAACAGATGGAATGAAAGTTTCAAAACTAAGGATGAAATGAGAGAGATTCAAGTGTTAAAATCTGGAATCAGCCGGCGCCATGAAAATATTCAAGCAAGCAAGTATGTTGAACAGAAGGCAAAAAAATCAGTGTCAAATGTCCCTGTTGAAGAAATTGAAGTTCTGCCAAAAGACATCAAGTGTTATTACATCATGTTTGAACATATCTAATCTTAGGTTCTGGCATTGTTTCTAAACAGTGTAGTTTTGTGGCATTGGTTAATAGGAAAGAAGGTTCTTGTGGTCTCAAGTGATGTTCATATTAAAGACTTTTACCTACAGTTAGGAAATATAAGTAGAAGTTAATAACTTTTACCTACAGTTGAAGATGATAGATACATATTAAAGACTTTTACCTACAGTTAGAAAATATAAGTAGAAGTTAATGACTTTTACCTACACACTATACATAGTAGGTAAAACCTATAGTGACAGATAATTAGCCATCATTATATGCCCCCTCAAAGTTGACAGAAGAAATGTCTGTAGGACAAAGTCTATCATACATTTACCTACAGATTTTTTATTTATAGTGACAGTTTTTGTCCGTAGGTATAGGTCATTTTTCTTGTAGTGATCATTAAATTAAATAATATATTGTGATTATTTGTTAATAAAATTGAAAATTTTAATTAAAAATATATTAACATAAGATTATTTAACAATTTAATAGTCAAGTAATGATAGTGTATCCTTTACATTTCCAACCAATAATAAAAATCACTATTGATATCACTTTAAAAGTTATTATTATAAAAGTCAACAAATTTATCTTAAATTAGTTTGTGATTATATGACAATGTAAAGTCGTTTTACATTGTTACTACATAATTTATTTTCTCTTATGTTAGTTGTAATGATTTAAAGTGGAAAAAAGGCATTAAAGTAGCGTCTTGAATCAATTTATTTTTAGATGATATTTTTATGGGAAAAAATTACACTTAAAAGAGTTTAAGGAATTAAGGACAACTAATTCAGAGCTAAGAAGATAAAAGCGAGTAGTTCATGATTTATAATGTAATTTAGCATAGTACAAAAGTTAATATTGTAACACCCTTAATTTTAGGTACTTAAATTAAATAAAATTAATTTCATTAGTAGTAACTAATTGAAATTTAAAAGATAAGTCTTGTGAGAGGAAGATTAAGTAGATTGTTAGAATAAAACTGCTAGATGGTAAGTAATTAAGGAAATTAACCTTACAAGTTAAGAAAATGATTAGTTAGGTCATTAATAAATAAGCATGATTGTAGCGAAATTTAATTCCCAGTTAGATGGGACAATGGTTATGTTTCGTCTTTGCAACATCAAATTACTCTTATATTAAGAGAGAGGAATCGCTACACCGACTTTGAGTTTGGAAGAGGTATTTAAATAAGGTAATGTATTTTTTTAGTGAATTTGAAATACCCCTATCATAATTTAATTGTTTGGACACATGCTTTTAAAGAATTTAAATTTACTTCATTTTTAAAGAATTTTAATAGACGAAAATCGTAGAAATTGAAATTCCACCTAAATTGTAAGAATTTCAAATTCTCTCCTCTCACACCGTAAGCGACCCTTCGTTCTCTCTCTCTCTCTCTCTCTCTCTCTCTCTCTCTCACACACACACACACACACACCCTAAGCAACCCTTCGTTCTCTCTCTCACACTGGTACCCTAGCTCTCATTCTCTCTCTTGAGCTTGTGTTCTTCGCGTTCTCGCTCACTCTTTCCTCACCCTCAACCTCCAACCTCCTCCTCGTGCAATCCAAGGTGCAGTCCATCATGGACACCTCTGCAAACAACCACATAAGCTCCATAGTCACTAAGAACTGCCTATAGGTCCTCCACTACTCCCATTACCGCACCTCCCTCACGACCACCTCACCCCTCATCGCGGTGCTGTCAAGTTCACCTGCACCTGGATGAACGCCCCCCTCGGCTATCAATACGACTGCTAGATCGGCCTCAAATACATCAACCACACCTCCCTTGTTGCCGAAACGGTGTCGTTTCTCGACTCTCTCACTATTCTCTCCAGCATTACTCTTAGCATGATGGTTTCATACGAACTCTAGGTGATGGAGCGTGACAGTTTCTAAGAGCTGTCTACAGAGGGACCTTAAGTGGGATTATAATATGTTTTGGTGGCGGTGGCGCACAACGTGGTGCCCAAGGAGGAGATGGCGGAGCAACACCACAAAGGAGAAGGAGAGGCGCAGATCGTGAATATTTAAGTATTAAAAAAAGACTAATATTTATTTTTATTCAATATTGAAATTTTAATTTTTAAATAAATATTTAAACATGAAAATTTGAATTTCATTGAAATTGAATTACTTTATCAAAATAAGGAAATTAAAATACAAGAAATTGAATTGCTTCATCCAAACAAACAATTTACAAAATGAAAAGAATTTAAATCAAGGCAATTAAAATGTTATATGCATTTAAATTTTCTTAAAATTTTCAAATCCTCCATCCAAACACAAAGAATAGTCTTGCAAATCATGGGATTTCTCTTACCTGTATTAATTGGTGGAATTCTATACCCCGGTTTGTAAAGGATTTCTTTGGCAGAGATAGGATACGGTTTCCTAGTTATAGATTTATGTGACTTTTTGCCGGCTAAAGGCAGTTTGTAATACCTTATGGATATCTATTATTTTCTTTGTTAATTATCAAGAAATTGGTGCTATGTTGCAGCAGGGGCGGCTCAAGGACTTGAGAGACCTAAAACAAATTTAAGAATGAGACCTTTTATTTACTCATAAAATAGTTTATTAAAATTATAATTGTTTTATTTAAAATTGATTTTTCGCAATTCATCAGGATTTGGGGTAGAAGCTTAATAATATATATAAAACTTGTCATTCAATTTGTCAATGCAATAATGAGACTATTACTGTATGTATAAGATTTTAGATTATTAAATTAACACTTTTCAATAGAAAAGGTAATTATAATTTGATAAAGGAACATGTAAGTATGTAATAATTATCAACAAAAGAAAATTTGAGTAAATAAGAGTACAATAAGTTCTATTTTTGACTTTTACCTAATATTGACACACTCAAAAGGAAGAAATGTCAACTGTTCCCTCTAACCTCCAAATAGAGACACATGCACATAAGAGATGAGAATAAACAAATAGGTATTGAGGAGCTATTGACTAATGTGTCAAAGTGAAACAATAATGAAGTAAACTAAAGAAGTATGAGAGACCATGAGAAAAGAAGATAGAATTAGAATTGAATAGGAAGATAATAGAAATAAAAGAAAAGCTTTTGGGTTTCTTTACCTATTAACTATTAAATCTTTTTTTCTAAACAAAGCTATGATATTAGTGTAGAGTTGTTGCTCATTAATTGTTACTTACGATACCAATAAAAATATTAAAAGTTACTTATAATATTTTAATTAAAATTTATTTTCAAATATAATTTTACAATAATTTTTTTTAGGTATATTAGTACTAAAAAAAAATTAGGGTCTTTTTTTTTTGGGCCTAAAACCCTTGCTTGGGCTGCTTGGGCCTTAAGCCGGCCTTGT
The DNA here is from genome assembly GCF_004193775.1 of Glycine soja. NCBI lineage: Eukaryota > Viridiplantae > Streptophyta > Magnoliopsida > Fabales > Fabaceae > Glycine > Glycine soja. The sequence continues at coordinate 16,541,783 of NC_041018.1, read as the reverse complement.
GCTACAGATGATAAGTTGGACATCGGATGCCACCAATCTGGTTGGGATGTCATGGCCTTTGATGTTTTTCATATCATTGCTCTTATTAAAAAAAAATCCTAGTGGTATTTATGTAAATAAAGCATAAAACTACAAGAGGGGAAATATAAATAGATGGAATGCAGTTAAATAATTAGTAGAGTACTAGTTTGGGAATAAAAATTAAACTCACCAATTTGGTTGGTTGCCAAGGGGGTACACTCAAGTATACACTAATTGAAAAAACAAAATTTAAATTAGCTTTTCACATCGAATATACAAGAACTATTTTAATAAAACACGGTAACATTTTCTTAAATAGAATGAATGGTTTTAGATCAATTATAAAAGAACTAATCTAAAAAATTATTTTAAAATTATTTATACAGATAACCGATTTAAAAGACTATCTTTTATATCAGATGAAAATGGAACTAATCTAAAGACTATGTCTTAAACAAAACCACAAAAAGTAACGCTCTCATTGCGCTCATAGCTGAACCCTCTCACCTTCACAGAAATCCTCACAGCACTCTCTCTTTCTCTCTCTGGCTGCTCTCAACAGCCACGACAGTAACACCTACTCAAATGTGCTCTCTCTCGCGCCTCTTTTTCTGGACGTCTCTTCACTCTTCTTTGTCTCTCAAATGTGCTCTCTCTCTCGCCACTGTTGCTCTCTCTCTCTCTCGCACCGCTACTATGATGCAGGACCCTAACAATAGTTAGTTAGCCTTAGGACCCTAACAATAGTTAGTTTCAGCAAAAAGGGACATTCATTCATTTTTGTAAGAACTCTCTCTGTAATTCCAATTCAATCAATAACAACTTCCCTTGTTCGGTGTCCATTCTATTACCTTGGATTCCCTACCCCTTTCTTGGTTACTCTTCAAGGTTCTTACTTCCTAGAACAACCACAACAATTGGTATCATATGGTGACCTTCCAAGCTACGACTCCGCCATGGCTGATAATACTAGAAATCAAATGCAAATTCATGAAATTGAAGAACATCTCACTACGCGAATGGAAGAATGACTCATGGATATTGGAGTTTGTTGCAACGCATGATCGAGGATATGTTTCGACGCCACAAAAATTCTTCTTCATCAGGTGTTGCCGCGTCTTCTAGGTCTTATTCATGTAACACTAGGCTCGAACGTTTGGATTTTCCCCGATTCAATGGCGAGGGCATCAAGAACTGGATCATCCAGTGTGACACTTTCTTTTTGGTTGATCAAACTCCCGAAGAGTACAAGGTGCGCTTGGTTGTGGTCCACTTTGAAGGAAAAGCTCTCCAATGGCATAGTGCGTATGTGAAGAATGTGGGACTCGATAAATTGCCCTCATGGAATGACTATACGAAAATCTTGATTGAAAGATTCGGTGAAGTTTGCGAGGATCCAATGGCTGAGCTGATGAGACTTTGACAGAAAGGCACTGTTACTGATTATCACACTGAATTTGATGCAATTGTCTCGAGAATAGACTTATCTGAGGCCCATCAATTGAGTTGTTTTCTTGGTGGTTTGCAAATGGAGATTCAAATGATGGTTAGAATGTTCCAACCAACTTTTGTTATGAAAGTCTTTTCCCTAGATAAGATGTATGAAAAGGCCAATGCCACTAGCATGGAAGCCAAACCACTCTCTAAAACCCTCAGGCCCACCCCTGTAGCAAAGCCACCACTCTTACCAAACCCTCCCAAAACCTTAGAACCTATAAAACCTAAAACACAAACCACTAAACAGCTAACCCCTGCCTATATGAGTGAAAGGAGGGCTAAAGGTCTCTGTTATTTTTGTGATGAACCTTTTACCCCTGCTCATAGCCAAACAAGAAACTCCAAATCCACGTCATGGAGATAGCTGAGAATTCTGACTCTGATGAAGACCTATGACCTATTGAACACCCTCCTGATGAACCCTTGATTTCAGTAAATGCCTTAACTAGAATAACCAAGTTTCAGACCATGAGAGTTACTGACCAAGTAAGGAAGAAGCCCCTGCACATTCTCATTGATAGTGGTAGCACCCACAATTTCATAGATGTTAATGTAGCCAAGAAGCTAGGGTGCAAAATTCAAGAATGGATCTTGTTGGTGTCACTGTGGCTGATGGGGCTAGAGTGCAGATTAATACTATGGTAAAAGGGTTATCTTGGCTTATACAGAACACTACATTCAGTTCAGATATCCTGCTATTACCCTTAGGTTGTTGTGATATGGTTCTTGGTATCGAATGGATGATTACATTGGGGAACATCACATGGAACTTTGACAAGTTAACCATGGAGTTCACTAACCAAGGAAAAAGACATGTCTTGAGAGGCAATTGTTCTACAAATATTAAGACAATTAGGAAGCAACGGATACATAGGACACTAGCTGTAGGAGTTCACTTTTCTATGTTGCAAGTATGTGAGTCTGAAGAAGGATTGCTGCTACACTCCCTGTCCACCCATGCTACATCCTCCTCACTTCCTGACAGCATTGATAAGTTGCTCCTTCAATATGAAGATGTGTTTGCAGTACCTGTGGCGTCCCCAAAATAATGACTGGTTTAATAGTAATGATTTAAATAACAGAAACCATGGTAAATTTTTTTTTCTTCTTTTTCTTTTTCATTTCTTTCTCTTTTCACAGTAATTAGGTTCAGAAGGAAAATCCTCACTATAGAGTCCTGAATGGCCAATTCACAACTCTATTCGGAGTCATTTCTTTCTTACCGCTCGTAATCTCTAAACTATTTTGCTGTTTCAAAAGGCTGAGTATACTAGCCATTACTTTAGGTCGTCACGTGAAAATAATAAAACAAAATACGGTCGGTAAACTCTTTTGTAAATGAAGTTTGCTAATGCTTTCTTTTCAAATAACAAGATTAAACATAAATACATTCATCATTTAAAGTTGTCCAAAATATGGGAGTTTTACAAAATACATAGTGTCATCCAAAGCAAAAGTATCCACTGTAGTAGCTTCAGCCACATGTGTATAATCATCAAATTCCTATACAATAGGTCTACCCGTATAAAAACAAAAGAGTAAACCTAACAGTCAGTCCTAGATACACCCACCCTCAAAAAGTATATAAAACTAGTGATGAAAGCTTGCTTATGGGGCTTCTATGGAGGCTGGATCTTTGAGCTTCAATGGGGTCCTTTAATGGTGATTTTCCACCATGGAGATGCAGCGGAAGACAAAGGAAAAGAGGTGAGAGGAGGCGTCATCCATTAAGGAATAAGCCATGGAAGAAGGAGCTTCACCACCAAGATGAGCCTTGGATAAGAAGCTTGGAAGGATGCTTCAATGGAGGAAAAGAAAGAGAGAGGGGGGAGCACGAAATTGAAGGAATAAAAGATGGAGAGAAGTGGAACTTTGAAGTATGTCTCACAAGACTCTCATTCATCAAAGTTACAACAAGTGTTACACATGCTTCTATTTATAGACTAGGTAGCTTCCTTGAGAAGATTTCTTGAGAAAACTTCCTTGAGAAGCTTCTTTGAGAAAACTTCCTTGAGAAGCTAGAGCTTAGCTACACACACCCCTCTCATAACTAAGCTCACCTCCTTGAGAACCTCCCTATCTAGAACTTAGCTACACACCCCCTATAATAGCTAAGCTCACCCCCATGACAAAAAACATGAAAATACAAAAAAAGGTCCTTACTACAAAGACTACTCAAAATGCCCCGAAATACAAGGCTAAAACCCTATACTACTAGAATGGCCAAAATACAAGGCCCAAACGAAGGAAAAACCTATTCTAATATTTACAAAGATAAGCGGGCTCATACTTAGCCCATGGGCTCGAAATCTACCCTAAGGCTCATGAGAACCCTAGGGCCTACCCTTGGATCTCTAGCCCAATCTACTTGGAGTCTTCTACCCAATGCCCTTGTGGGATAGGATTGCATCAACTAGTCCTTAGAACTGTCTACTATGATGAAGAGCCTCCACTGATCGCCATCTCTCCAGGGCCACTATCCTCCGTAGAGTCTGCCTCAGATGCCGACATGACGTCCTCGGGAGAATCCACCTCAGGGAGTGGGTCCTCATCACCCTCTAGGAAGTCAAGAGCATCCACAGCAGGCTCAGGAGGTAGCTCCTCGAGATCCTCCTCAGGGTCTTCCTCGGATGACGTTACCTCAATCACTTGGACTGGCTCCACTAGACGGTATGGTGTAGGCGTGGGTAGTATCCACTCCACAGTACGCTGAAGCGTGCGTGCGGGTTCATCTGGATGCACCAATGAAGTAGCCGTAAATCAAATCGTGCCCTGAAATCGTCACCTCGTGTTGCCTTCGAGGGTCTCCCAAGCTCCCTCTAGGCACTCCATCTCCACTCGATCATGGATTAGCTACGCTGCCATCACGATCTACAAGAAAGAAAAGAAAGGGGTAGACTCTTTCACGAAAATCTAACTACGCCGCAACACAATGCGTCTCATAACCACTACGTGCAAGTAAAAGGGGTATCTTTAGGCTTTTCATCTCTGGTAATCGATTACACAGTCTTGGTAATCGATTACCAGAGGCCAAACTTGAATTATACAGTTTCAGGACATGAAACCTGCAAAAATGCAATGTGTAATCGATTACACATAACTGGTAATCGATTACCAGTGGCATGTTCCTCTGTGTAATCGATTACACAGCCTAGTAATCGATTACCAGAGGCCTCCAAAACATGCTGCCTTCATTTCTAAGCCTGGTAATCGATTACACCCCTTGGTAATCGATTACCAAAAGCCCTTTTAGCTTCCTGATCTCGTTTTTAAGCCTGGTAATCGATTACACCCCTTGGTAATCGATTACCAGAGGCCATCTTAGCTTCCTATCTTCACTTTTAAGCCTTGTAATCGATTACCCACCCTTGGTAATCGATTACCAGAGGCCATATCCCATGTAACACTCAAAGTTCACAGCTGGCCAGCCACCACACAAGCCTCCTTGCTTTGTGGTCTTTGTTCCTTTTATCTGTTAACTGCCAGGAGCTCGCCTGCTTAGGTACATCACAGGTTCTCACTGACTGACTATGCCCGGGTTGGGTCGGGATTGGTCAAGCTTGGTTTTGGGCAATAGCACCCCACCTGACGTCCCCAAGGTCTCCTGACCCCCGCGACATATCTCCAGGTACCACTCTGTGGTCAACGAATAAAAGCTGGAAGTTTCACCCTTCTACACTTCCTCGTTTCAAGCTTGTAGGATTATGGGGTACCTATCACATGTGGTACTAGGTGACGGTCGGGCGATGGTGTAAAACAAGTTCTCCACATCCACAAATCACGTACAAACCCACCATCCCCTGTTGCCCACCTCCAACTGAGCTCACATACTCCCACGTAGCCCTTATCCTCGTTCCTCTCAACGCCGAGTCCCCATCAATCCTCCCAAGCTTCCACAACATCCAAGTAATTCAACATCCACTCATCACAAACTAACAAAACCAAGCAAAACAGGGCAAAGGCAGAAAACTCTGCCCAAAACTCAAACCAAAAATCACAGCTTTTTCTCACTTAAAGACCCCAGTAACATTTCCTTCGTTCCAATTCATTCACCGTTGGATCGACTTGAAAATTTTACTGGAAGTCCCTAGTACATAAGTCTACATTTTGACCGTTGGGATCTGCTAGAAAATATCCAAAACCCCATATGTACTACCCTTTTCACAACCAACCATACACAAGCATTTTTCTGCACTTATACAAAATTCTGCTGCACATTTCAACAGCAAAATTCTGCATAAAGTGCAGATTTCGAAAACCACTCTTGCCTTCATCCAATTTTGCCCAAATCGAATCCTACAAGTCCCAAATCATGTATCAATCATGTCTAAACCAATGACAAGCTTCAGACTAAAGCAACACAAAATCTAGGTATCCAAAACCCCTCAATTTAATGGATTTTCAAGGTTTGAGAAGTGAAATTGAGAATGGGGTAAATTTGGAGCAAACTCTCACCTCACACAAGTCTATAACATCAATATAAACTTGTTCAAACTAGATTTACACCTAAAATTTCTCCGAACCAAAATTTGACTCCTCAACACCCAATTTTACCCTAGAAATGGCTCTTTGTTCACTTTGGTCATTTGTTTTTCTCTCTAGCACAGCCCAAACTTTCTCATAAGTCCTAAATGACATTTCAAGCTAGGATTAACTCACTTTAACCTCCAAATACCACTAAATCCAGATTTGGCCTTCCAACTCTCAAAACCTCACTCTTTTTCCACTCATAACACCATATTCTCACTTTCTAACCCTAGGTTAACTCTACCCTTCATCTCTAACAGTTTTCCATAAGCAATTTCAGCACATAAACATCACAAGCATCATCATAAAAACCCTAAAACTGAATGGGTAAGCTTAACTCATCCAAACATGGCAAGTTCAACATGCTTTCAACAAATTTCTTCACAAATAACTATCATGAAGCAGAAACCTAGCAAAACTGCCCATCATATCTCCCAAAACCCAATACCCACGAAAATCAAGTGAGAAATAAGTCTACCCAAACCTGAAATTTTGAGGTCCCACACGTAGAGATGCGCTTCACAACTCCGAAAATGCCTTCCTTTCGCGATTTGGAGCAGAAATGATGACCAAAGGTTGGAGCTTTGTTGGAGCTTCAATGGAGGATGAGAGGGGAGAAGAAAGCTACGTGAGAGAGAGAGGGAGAGAGCTTCTGAAATTTTTGGGGCTGAGTGAGGAGAGAGAGAGTTGCTTTTTGGTTTTTAAAAAAAAATTTTCTCTTTTCCTATTATTTTATTTAAGCTATGCCACATGTCTCCATTTGAGTGGAGCAAAAAGGGCCCACTTTTTCCCCTTGATGTGACTCATACTCAGTCACAAAAAGGGAAAAATCTTACCTTTGCAACGCTAAAAAAAAAATCCTACATCGGTTTGCATGCCGTTTCTCTGGTTCCTGTTCCTCGCGTTCCTCTGCGTCCGTCGGGGCCAGTTTTCGAAAGTAGGCAATATATATATCAAAACGCTCAGAATGAAACCCCGAGCGTGGTTTAGAGGTTGGTTTTGTTAAATTTTAAGTTACACGCAAAACGATAATTTTTAGACTAATTAATTGAGAATTAACCTATAACCTTCCAGTTATGGATTTCTCTTCCTTAATCAGCCTAACCCACGTATCTTGCCCCCATTATTCCTACTTCTACCAGGAAACATATATGCATATACACTGAATAATACTTATATATATATATATATATATATATATATATATATATATATATATATATATATATATATATATATATATATATATATATATATATATATATAATCATACAAAATGCACCATTTACAAAAATTCCGGGTAGAAATTTCCAGGATGTCACAGTACCCACTACACTACCACCTAGAAGACCAGATCATGATCACACTATTCCCTTGGTGCAAGGAACTAACCCTATGAATAAGAGACCATACAGGTACTCTAAACAACAAAAGGACATAATAGATGAATTAGTACAAGATTACTTAAAAAGTGGTGTTATCCAGAATAGTAGTAGTCCTTATAGCAGTCCTGTAGTGTTGGTGTGTAAAAAGGATGGACTTTAGAGGCTTTGCATTGATTACAGGGACCTCAACAAGAGTATAGTCAAAAATAGGTTCCCTATACCCTTGGTTGATGATCTATTGGATGAGCTACATGGCTTTACTGTATTTTCCAAAATTGAATTGAGGTCTGGCTATAATCAAGTCAGAATGGCGGAGGCAGATGTACCTAAAACAGCTTTCAAAACTCATTCGGGGCATTATGAGTACTTGGTTATGCCTTTTGGCTTAACCAATGCTCCTGCCACATTTCAAGGCTTAATGAATTCGGTGTTCCGAGAATACTTGAGGAGGTTTCTGTTGGTCTTTTTTATGACATTCTTATTTACAGGAAGAGCATGGAGGATCACTTGCATCATTTACAAACAGTCTTGTCTACCATGAGAGCAAATGCATGGTTGGCCAAGAAATCTAAGTGCTACTTTAGGATTACTCGAGTGGAGTACTTAGGACATTTTATCATTGGAGAGGGAGTCTCTACTGACCCTGCTAAGGTGGCAGCAGTTAGGAATTGGCCTCTTTCTCAAACCCCCAAACAGTTGAGAGGATTTTTGGGTTTGGTAGGCTATTATAGAAGGTTTGTGTGTAGATATAACACCATAGCCAAACCACTAAATGACATGTTGAAAAAAGATAATTTTTCTTGGTCTGCAGAAGCCAAGCTTGTATTTCAGTATCTTAAGGATCAGTTAGGCCAAATGCCTGTATTGGCCTTACCTGATTTTACAAAGACTTTTCTAGTGGAGGTGGATGCTTCAGGAGTGGGGGTCGGAGCTGTTCTCATACAAGATCACCATTCCATAGCCTTTATAAGTAGAAGCTTAAATGTTCAGCAACAATCCATGTCAACCTATAAGAAGGAGTTACTAGCTGTGGTGTTTGTTGTACAAAAGTAGAGACATTACTTATTACCTAAGCAGTTTGTAATCAAAACTGATCACAAAAGTCTCAAGTATATTCTTGACCAGAGACTTTCCACAGCTTTCCAACAAAAATGGTTGGTAAAACTTATGGAATTTGATTTCATTATTGAATACAAGTAGGGAAGTGAGAACCAAGCTGCTGATGCACTTTCAAGAGTTGAATGTGCTACTATTTCCACTCACCAACCCGAGTCAGGTCTACTAGAGAGAATCAAAGCATCTTGGCAAGGTGATGATGCCTTACAAAAACTGATTGCTGAAGTTACGAAAGATCCTTCTTCATATAAGGATTACTCTTGGTCAGGAGGAGAATTAAGGAGGAAAGGAAAGTTGGTCATTGGTAAAAATCTTGAATTGAGAAAGGAAATACTTAATTAGTTGCACTCTTCATCCTGTGGTGGTCATTCAGGAAGGGATGCTACTTATCAAAGAGTCAAGACAATGATGTACTGGAAAGGATTATCTAGGGACGTTAAAAGGTTTGTCCATCAATGTACTACCTGCCAGCAATGTAAGTTTGATAATTTTGCTTCCCCTGGGTTGCTACAACCACTTCCAGTCCCTGATCTGATTTGGTAGCACATTACCATGGACTTCATAGAGGGTCTTCCCAATTCCTTTGGGAAACAAGTAATCTTTGTTGTTGTTGACAGGCTGAGCATGGCTGCTCATTTCATAGCATTACAGCACCCATATATTGCTGCTGATGTGACCCAATGCTTTATGGATAATGTCTTTAAGCTTCATGGTTGCCCAGCTTCAATAACAAGTGACAAGGACCTGATTTTTGAAAGTCAATTCTGGAAGGACTTCATGGCTTACCTAGGGATTCAAGTTCAGTTTTCTACTTCTTACCATCCTCAAACAGATGGGCAGACAGAGGTAGTGAATAGGTGTATTGAGGCATATCTGAGATGTATGTGCTCAGATGATCCTAAACAATGGTCCAAATGGCTTCCCTTGGTTGAGTGGTGGTATAACTCTACATATCACAACACTATTAAGGCCAGCCCCTATGAAATCATGTATGGACAAGCACCCCCAGCTTACTTACCTTATTTGCTAGGAGAATCCAAGATTGAACTTGTTGATAGAAGTCTACAGAAGAGGGAGAAACAACTTAAGATGGTCAAGTTTCACATGAAAAGGGCACAAGAAAGAATGAAACAACTGGCTGACAAGAGGAGTTCAAATAGGGCTTTTGAAATTGGAGATTTGTTGTTTGTGGAAATACACCCTTATAGACAAATCTCTGTAGCATTTAGGAGCAGTGCCAAATTAGGTCCAAAATACAATGGACCTTATGCTATAGTCGATAAGATTGGGTCAGCCGCCTACAAGATCCAATTACCAGCTGGATCACTCATCCATGATGTGTTTCATGTATCCAAGTTGAAGAATTTTGTAGGAGAAGCTAGCACATCCATTCACTGCCCAAGAATTGATGAAGAAACAAGAATCAAGGAGCCAAAGGCAATCATAGAAAGGATGACAGTCAAGAGAGGAAACAAGGTTGTTTCTAAGGTACTTGTCAAATGGGAGCATCTTCTGCTAGAGGATGCAACTTGGGAATTCTTCTTTGATTTGAAGAAGAAGTTTCCTAACTTTAATCCTTGAGGACAAGGATTAGCTTAAGGAGAAGGGATTGATGCAGGACCCTAATAATAGTTAGTTAGCCTTAGGACACGTGGCAAATTGTAACTGAACTGCTATACATACATATATATATATATATATATATATATATATATATATATATATATATATATATATATATATATATATATAGCAGTTTCAGCAAAAGGGGGCATTCATTCATTCATTTTTGTAAGAACTCTCTCTTTAATTCCAATTCATTCAATAACAACTTTTCTTGTTTGGTGTCCATTCTATTACCTTGGATTCCCTACCCTTTTCTCGGTTACTCTTTGAGGTTCTTACTTCCTAGAACAACCGCAACATACTACAATGCTACACAAACCTGACTATGTCTACAGGTAGTAATTCCTTAATCAATTCATTTTCTTAATTTTAATTTCTATTTTTCCCTGTAATTATCTCCAATATGTGTGTATGTGGATTTACACTTTCTAAATTTTCAATTAATTATGTAAGGTGTGGTGTATATTGAATTTTGAAGTGAATACAATTGAAGTGGTTCTATATATGTGCATATGTGGTTCTATGTATTGTATCATGTTTTGCATTTTAAGTGTTAGATAAATGTCTTAAGTAACCTTCTTTTATTAGGTCTATTGTTTGCAATGTTGAATCAGTATTATTGGTTACTAACAGTACAAAATTGACATTGAATACTAATGTTAATTATTGTTCAATATTCTTCAGTTCATATCATTCATATATAGGTCTGTTGTGTGGCCAATTTTCCATTGAGTGTTGAAGGTTGGTAGCATAAACAGGCATGGGAGTTTGTTGGAAGTGGTTCAGGTTCTCACTTATATGAGTCTCATTGTTGGAAGAGCTTAGATTTCCTCTTGATGGAAAATGGATGGTACAGTTCCCTTCACAGTTCTCAACTTTCCATCATGATGGCTTTGATAAATATGTATTCAGTTCTTCTAATCTTGCTTCAAGTGGCTTTTGCTCACACTGGCCAGTATTTCATGTTACAGGATCAAAATGGGAAAAGGCTTCTATAAGATAATATAGCTGACTGCATTCAACATCAACAAGTATATCTAGAAAAATAATAGACCACTTTTACTTTGACATTTGTTATGCTTGTGTCATCCTATATAACGTGGCATTGGAATTAGGATTAAATTTATTTGATAAATTTCTTTTTATCCCCTAAGAATTTTCTTTGGATGGTTGCGTTCAACTTTAATTTACCTTTTGATCACCTATCAACCTAGAATTAATAACTTCATTATTTTTATACAATTTAATTATCAGTGAATTGATATTTTATGTTCCTTAATTCACATATACAAAAAAAAAATTGTAGCTTTTACCTCAATAATGAGGATGACGAACCAGTAGATCAACTCTCTGAGCAAAATAATGAGGCTATTATATAAGAGATTTATTGTTAACATTTTTTTTTTGTTCTATGACAGTGATATACCTCCTATTAGGCTGCAATTATACACACTTTCTTGCATTATTTTACTTCTTCCATAACTAGTTGTATCTATACATTACAACATGTCAATATTAGTTTCCTCTTATGTCATAAAAATAATATGGTGAAATAATATATAAGAAGGCTATGGAAGATGTTGGATTACATAAGAGTCAGGTTGATGAGATTGATCTTGATGGAAGCATAGGGATTCCAAAGGTACGACAACTTTCGAAGGACTACTTTGATGGAAAGGAGCCAGACAAGGGTGACAACCCTGATGAAGAGTTGCCTATGGTGCTGCAATGCAATGAAGCATTTTGAGCAGAGAAGGTGGGGAAGAAACAAAAGGTACCATATTCTGTAATCTAGCCTTTTGTGATTACTTGTCCAGAAGTCATAAGATTATATATGTAAGTAGATTGCTATGTTGCTCACTTTTTAATTGTTGTGTGCTTTGGATCCAAATATCCTTCTCCTGGATGTGGCTCACCTCCCCTTTCATTGAGTTTTAGAATCTTCTCCTTTGTTGTGTCTGGTTTTTAGTGCAATGGACTCTAGTCACTTGAAATTGCTACCCCAAGTATAATTTTATAGTTCTTTTCTTTTAATTTTGGGACTTCTAAGTCTATTAACATATTTCACATGTATTTTTATTGAATTTGTTTTACTTTATACTTTTTGATGGTTTTTAACTACTATGTTTTCTAATGGATTTTGTACCATCCATTTGGACTTTTGTTATAGCCTTTACATCTACTACTGTTGTGCCATATCCATTGGACAAGAAAAATTTTCTAAAGCTTCAGGATAGCAGGTGAAGACAAGCAAGCTAAGTTTATATTGATAGGAAATCTTACTTTTTTTTCAGTGGACTATCATTTCTACAATGAACTATCTCCTTTCCCCCTTTGTCAACTTAATATAAATTTTTTTATGCCTTGTGCTTGTTTTTTTCGTAAGTTATTTTGGTCAAAGGATGGTTGATAATGACTGTCAAATTGATCCAGAATAAATAAAACTAAGGAATTCTACAGTACAAGATTAATCTCGGTCGACTTAGAGATACAATTTATTTTAGTTCCTACTTCAATTTACTTATAAACAACAGGGGAAATTTCAATGAATAGTTTGTAGGTGAATGTAAAGGAATGCAAAAATACAAAAACAAAAATGAAGAAACAAAACAAAACAAAAACAAAATATGAATCAAGTTTAATAGCATCAATCCAATTCACCAAACCAATGCAAATTGAATTATCACAGTTACTACGAATGATGTTCAGAGTGTAAAAGTTCAGTCAAATGCATTTGAGATAGTTAAATCGAATCAATCCCTAAATTATTTGAGATTGCAAATTAGGTTGAAAAATCATACAAACAATCTGTGATTAAATTTTGAAATTAGGAAATGAATCGATAACCTAATCCGTTTTCAATCCTAAGTATAATCATAATCATGAAAATCGAAAATAGGATAGAAGAAAAAAGTGAACATTCACAAAGATAGAAATACTAAACTAGAGCTCAAATTCAGCCGTGCTTGGAGTGGATACTTGGATTGATTGAGTATTTAGTCTTCCATGATCATCACTAGTGAAAAAGCCACAAAATTTGTGCAAGAAAAAGGAAGAACAGAAGTGGAAAGAGAAAGAAGAATGAAGAACAGTTGAGAGAAAAAGAGAGAAAATAGTTTGATTCTAAAGCTTGCATAACAAGTTTCTAAAACTGTTTTTGTATAAAATAAAATAACTAACTAACTTCCACTAATATATATAGTTACTACTCAAAAGGAAGGGATGATCCTTGATTAGACTCATGTACTCTACCAAATTAAATTAATTACACAAAGTAAAGTCCAAATTCGTAGCCCAATTATTCAAGTGCAGAGGTTCTGACTTCCAAGTCCAATTTGATCCTTGAAATGATAGAATTAGCCCAAGCTTATTTGTGACAAAATTGAAGATTTTTTTTCTTATCTTTTTAGGGATTACTCACACGCTCCATTTGGAGTTCTGTAGTATCTTATAAATCCTGCACAAGGAAGATATGTCAAGTAAGCACAAAAATCTGAAAATAAGTCACAATTATTAATTAAGTCCAATCATTTGCTTAAGACTAAAACTAAGTTAAAGTGAAAAAATAAGGATAAAAAAGATGTAAATTGAGCTAAGAAGAATAGAAAAAATGCTAAACTACAAATACTCAACCAATGGTGCACCTTTGCTATATATGCGGAGAGAGAGAGAGAGAGACTAATAAGACTAAGATTTTGTCTTCTTCTTTTTTAACTTGATAGGTTTTAGCTCTTTATTGAGGATTATGGTGCTTGTAATCTATTGTTTTAATTGATTGTACTGGAAGCTAAGTATTTTTATAATTATTCAATAGGGAGAGAGCAACCGAAATGGAAAAAGAGCTAGAAAGACATACAGGTAATCACCCTCAAAAACAGGAATTCTTATTGTGAAATGTGTTTATCATTACTTTGCTTATAGCCATGACCATGAACAGTGGAATATGTATGATGGCAAGACTATCAAGGTGAGTTGAATCTATGGACAAATGGATTTTTTTGTGTCATTCTTCTTGTGTTAACATTTTTTCTTCAATGAAGTTATTCTCGACACTGGGCATAACTTGTAAGGACATTTACCCTCTTCACATATTTTATAATTACAATATGTTGCTCTGTTTTTAATATATGCACTATGACTTGTGTTTGTTGATTAGGTAGTTTGTTTTTCATGTCTTTTCACTTAATAACTTAAACTAATGGTATAGTTATATCAAGAGTCAAGACATAATATTAGTTCTTTTATTATTGAGTTTAATCCTCATTGTAGAAAAAGGTAAAAGAGTCAACATTATCCACATGCGCTTCAAGTTTTTTAGCACAAGTCATATTAGAAATTTAATATAAGGTGATTTATGTAATTTTATTTAATAACTTAAACTTTTTGAAATTATTGTTTAATTACCATAAATACTTCACCCATGATAGCTCAAATTAAAGAGTAAACTTAATAATACTATATAATTTTTCACATTCTATTAATTTTATGTTGGTATTGCAGAAAAAAACTAAACTACATCATGTTTAAGATATGATTAATATTAAAATTTCTGCTAACTATCTAAAATACTTTACTCATTTGGTGGGTGCAAGAATAAATTTGTGTGCATTTTACTTAATTGGACATCTAGTTGTAATTTGTGCTATTTTCATACATAAATATCAATTGCAGGGTATATACTCATTAGTTTTTGGATCCGTTGTCATGTAGGGTGCAAAGCATTGAGAATTTACATGTTTTCATTACAACAACTTCCTTAATTTAAGACCTTTAACTTCATTGATATTATATATGCAGGGTATTATTCTTTTATGATAGAAAGAGAAAACAAGTATACGTTGTGGATGTTGCAACTCAAATGGCATATTGAATGACCTTTAACTTCATTGTTATTATGCAGGGTATTATTCCTTTTACCACTAGTGTCTATCATTATTTATTTTTACTTATTTATTTAAAGGAGAAGCATAATTTGTCAGTTATCTGCCAAAGAAATACTTTTCTGGCTTGTTTTTGGCCTTCCTCTACCTATGAAGTTTACTTGCTTAAATTTCCAAACACAGACTTTTTACATCAGGTTGTGTAATAAGGGATGTAAAGCGTAAACCTTTTACAAAACCGATCTAAAAATGGTGTTTTTTTTAAACAAATCTAGGAATTCCAGATTATTTTTTAGAATGATTTTATGTGAACCGGTCTTCAAAATTAACTTTTAAGATCGGTTAAACTCGATGTAAAAGGTTAGATTTTCTACATCTCCTACATATACATCAACCGTACAACCGATGTAAAATGTCATTTTTAACCGATGTAAAATGTCATTTTTGTACTAGTGATATGGCCTCGATTATTGGGACACTTTATCTCATGTGGCCATGATCACCACAATTCGGCTCTTCCTTGCTATGGTTGCTATCTGCCATTGGCCTTTTCATCTACTAGACATAAAAATGTCTTTCTTTATGTTGATCTAGAGGAAGAGATCTATATGGAGTAACCTCCTAGGTTTGTTGCTCAGTGGGAGTGTGGTCTAGTTTGTAAATTATGTTGATCTCTCTATGGGCTCAAACAATCACTATGAGCTTGGTTTGAAAAATTTAGTCACATTGTGTAGGATTTTGGATTGAAACAAAGTGAAGCAAATCATTATGTTTTTAATTTCCATATTTCTCCTAAAAAGTGTGTTTACCTGATTTTATATGTTGATAACATTGTTATTATAGGGAATGATGTTGCCAGAATTTCCCAGCTACAATAACACTTATTCATCCATTTTTAGACTAAAGACCTTGGTTGTCAAAATTACTTCCTTGGTATTGAGGTGGCTTATTCAAATGAAGGTGTTGTTATTTCACAAAGGAAATATGCTCTGAATATTTTGGAGGAGACAAGTATGACAAATTATAGCCCCATTGATAGTCCTATGGATCCAAATGAAAAGTAAATGGCGAAACAAGGAAAACTTTTTCCAGATCTAGAGAGGTATAGAAGGCTAGTTAGGAAACTTATTTATCTCACAATTACAAGACTTGGTCTCTTTTTTGCAATTATAGTTGTTAGCGAATTCATTCAAGATCCTCACATTGATCACTGAATACTATGATTCATATTCTTAGATACCTCAAAAAGACTCCAAGACAGGGATTGTTGTATGAGGATAAAAGAAATACTCAAATATGTAGGTATTGTGATGCTGATTAGGCAGGTTGCCCTAAAAACAGACGATCCACCACTGGATATTGTGTATCCATTGGAGAAAATATTATCTCTTGGAAGATCAAGAAACAAAATATTGTTGTCCAGTCAAGTGAAGAAGTAAAATATAGAGCTGTGGCTCTAATTACTTGTGAACTGGCCAACATGGATTAAACAACTTCTTCAAGAATTAAAATTATGTGATCAACAAATGAAGTTGTATTGTGATAATCAGGTAGCCATTCACATTGCCTTTAATCCAGTATTTCATAAAAGAACCAAACATGTAGAGATTGAGTGCCATTTTGTTCGAGAAAATTTGTTGTTTAAAGAAATTAGTGCTAAGTTTGTTAACTCCAATGACTAGCTTGGAGACATTTGGACAAAATCCTTAGAAAGACCTTGGATTTGGTTTATATGTGTCAAGCTTGGTGCATACAACTTATATGCTCTAGCTTGAGGGGGAGTGTAAAATTAGTTGTATAGCTTTATAAAAGCTGGTTTTTGTATGTATTTTTCATAGGTTGCAACCTAGTTTCTCAATGCCTCTTATTGTACTTTGTTCAGAACACTAATTCATATGTAATATACATCAGTTGGGAGAAGACTTAATGATATTGTTCTAATATTAATCACATTTCAAGTCTCTTAAGTAAACCTCTAGTTACCTTACCAAGATACTCTTAATCACATTTAATAGTTAAATTCATCAAAAAGGTTATTTATTTCTCAAGAAATACCATTTTAAAAGGAGGAAAATATTATATAAACTTTGGAAAACATTTTGATTTTAAGTACGACATTGAGCCCTGAAGACCTTTTGCTAAGCAAAACATGTTTCACTTAGTGAATCAACTCACTCAATTTCGCTCAACAAATTCTATGGCCACTAAAAAAATGAGAAGCATCCCTACCTCAATGTAATATTTTCAGTTAGCAAAATCATGATTTGCTTAGCGAAAATAAGGTAGAAGGAAACCTTACTTCTAAGGGTGTTTTTGCCGAATAAAAATTTCAACTCACTCAGTGAAAATAAGTAAGAAGGTAATCTATGTTCTTGAGGTTGTATTTGCACAACAAAAGTATTCTCGCCCAACAAATTTAATATTCACTTAGTGAATCTATATAGTGATTGTCTAGTAGTCTTTCGATTGAAAAAACCCTTAATCTTAGGGTCTCACTTGTTCAAAAAATCTAAATTCTCTTAAGGAATAAGAGCTAGAAAATACATCTTAGATCTATGTATCTTATTCACTCAATGCATGGAAATTTACTTAGAGTGCGTTTGGATAGAGAATTTTAACTGAGAAAAGTAATTTATCAGAGAATTTGAATTTCTATAATTTAAAATTCATTGTTTGGATTTTTTTACGAAGAATTTAAAATTTTAGAATTTTAAAACAGAATTTTAAACAACTAAAATTCTGGAATTTCAATTTCCTTCTAAAAGGTGAGAAATTAAAATTTTCTTCTTATAGTCTTCTTCAAGAAACATCGTCTGAACTCCTAAAATATCGATCGGGTGTGAGCATAGAAGAATATGTATAACTAGCACACCAACCATATTTTCTCTTTTTTTTTCATTCATTTTTTTCATCCTCATAATTTTAATTTTTTTTATCCAAACACAAAATTTTGAAAATAAAAGAATTTCAATTGAAGTATTTGAAATTCTTAGAATTTAAAATTTCTCAAAATTTTAAATTTCTCCATCCAAACACACTCTTAGAGAATTCTCTAAAACATGTATATGAAATGCTCTTTCCCCTTTCTCAAGTTTCCATTTTTCAAATCTCCAAATTTGAACTAGACTCATTGAATGTTTTTCAAACTTCTTAACATTAAGACATATTTATAACATAAAAAGGAAATAGGAAAAAATGTCTTTCCATCATCAATAATCATATAATCAAGAATCATACATTTGCACTCCCCCAAAACCAAATTTAAGAGTACAACTCATCAACCAATTAAATCAATAACTATTTTTAGTTCATCATAAATTAACATAAGGCATAAAAAGGTTAATTAAACTTCTTGGGTTCCAACTTTTGTTTTTTCTTAAGGAGGGAGAAGAAAAGGAAGACATTTTACTTCAAAAGGAGTTTTTCTCACACAGTTGGTATCTATTCTCAACAGTAAGGTCATTAAGAAATTCAAAGGACAAACATGGAAAATGAGTAGTGAGAGACTATAAAATCCTTTAGGAAACTAGGGATATTAGGGGGAAATAAGGAAATGGGATTTTAGAAGTGAGGAGTCTCTTGTGAGTTGGGAAAATGTTTTTGCGAAGGTTTTTGGGTTTTCCTCTAAAGATACCCTTCTAACTGAGCAACATGAACAATATGAAGACTAAAGCTTGGAGCTTGGAGAAAAACTTGAAGATGTTTTGTCTTTTACATGTCCAACTTCCTTGAGTGACATTTGTATTGGTTGCATCTTAGTCCATATCATATCTTTTGTGCATCATGCATCATCATAAGTAAGTGAGAAGAAAAATTTCCAAGTTAGAAAAGTTTCTTCAGAAGATAAAACTCTATGTTTTAATCGATTACAACCTTATCGTAATCGATTACACAAGTTGTCTTAATCTTGTAGAGTTATGTCTCGCATCGGTTTAATCGATTACAACCTTATCATAATCAATTACACAATTGTTTTTGTGACAATGACTGATTTATTCAGGAGCCTCTGCTTTAATCGATTATCGTGTGATATAATCGATTAATTCTCTTTCTATAAGTGTTTCAGAAGTGAACAAAAATACTTTAATCAATTACTTTTAGTATCTAATCGATTACATTGTTCTTGAGTTGTTTCCAGGTTTTGGGAAGAACACTTTAATCGATTAAAAAGATAATATAATCCATCACTTCATTGAATTAATCGATTACCTTGTAGATTTAATCGATTACAGGCGATTATAATTAATTTCTCTTCATAACACAATGAAATAAGCTTATGAATGAGCTAAGATCATGTATTGTTATTAGTTAAAGAAAGAAGAGAAGAAAAATGCTTATAAAAAGTAACTCATAACTCCAAATCTTTTGATTATGAAGATCTTTTGTGATAAGTGAGTTGTGTCACTTTCTTGAGTTCAAGAAGAACACCCCTTTAGTCAAGCAAGGTTTTGCAGAAAGGATTGATCAGGTTGTGTCTATCTTCACCCTTGGTTTTCGTGTATGATTTTACACATCTTTTTGTTTGTGCATGAATCCCTGAAGGCATGCTAGAATAAGTGTTTTTAGTTTGGGCTAAGGATAGGCTACTCTTAGGCTCTTATTCACAAAGGACCCAGTGTTGGGTGCCTAAGTCTCTTTCCCCAGGGTGGGAATCGTAGATTGGTTGTGATTGCTTGTAAGGATTCTATAAGCACAATGAAAATATAATTTGGGTTTTGGATTAGATAACTGTATTAGCTTCTCTAGTGATAGAGAGTGAACTAGTATAAAAAGGTTGTGTACTTCTTCTCTTGATCTAATCTTTATCTCTCATTCTAATCTTAATCATTTTTCTAAAAGGTTCAATAATATATCATTGTGAAAGAAAGAACATTAATGAAGGATCTTGTGACACCCTCTACCCCACACATATATGTACTAATAATAAAAGAAATAATAAAAAAAATAAACTTAATTCAAGTTTTTAAAACATATTTAAATACAAGCCTTTCAAGAGGGTAGCAGGCTCACATTCACCTTTCTAACATCATCATAAAACTTTTCTAAATAAATAATAAATTCACTTCGACTCAAACAAGGTCGTCTATAAAACCCTATACCCCAATGCCACATCCTATCAGAGCGTTGTGTCCCGACGTCCTTCAGCACATGGTTCCTTAAAGCAATTCACCTAGTCATCTGCTCCCCCGAACACAAAGTTCAAGATCATCACAGGATCCAAACACAAACAACACACGGGGAGTGAGTTATCAAATTCCTAACTAATAGAGAACCAAGGCAACTAGATATACATATCATATAAACCAAATAAAACTTAGTTACAAGTAATTCACGTAATTCCACCACTTTGTCATTCAAAGTTCACTTTTCAATCATCAATCACATTACACAAGAATCACACGCTCTGATCAAGACATAATAACACATCAATTTCATAATAAACAATTAGCAAGCGCATGAGACAGTTATGCTAAGACTCAAGCCTATATGCAATGTGGTACCATATCAGTGAAAAACCACCCTGGGGCGCTTAGGAGTACATAACAAGACACACCAAACAATGGGTTTTTCAGGCCACTCTCACTAAGTAAGATCATACGGAGACCAGTCAGGGTCACGATGTTTTGCGAGAATGCTCCAACCATATGGGATCAGCATAGGCTTAAAGGAGCACTCAAACCCGGTGACCCCCAAGGCCTACACTCCGAAGAGTCCGTCAGGGCCTCTCCCTCCTGATTCAGGTCCAACCCCTAAAATCATTTTAGCACACAGACACTGCTCATGAATTATACAATACCCATGACCTCACACTCGTGTGTTAAACACGTACAACATATTGCGCTACAATTTAACACTGGTTCCTAAATAGGAAACCTACACTTTCTCTTTAACACTGCGCATGTACACTTTTCTCAAGATAACACTGGTCGGGTTATTGTACAATTCACAGCTTACAACACAAATAATGTCACATCAAGAGTTAATCACACACTTATTCACAACCAAAACTCATTCACAATTTCACATCTCATAATGTCACAATCCACCATCACATGTTTTCACGTATCTCACAATTCAACACATGTTCTACTTTACACTTTTACTCAATCTCAATAACAATATTATAATCTCAAGGCAACATATTATTCCATAATTCATCACATATTTCATTTATAAACACTGCTCATGAATTATACAATACCACGACCTCACACTCATGTTTCAAACATGTTTAACACAATTGCGCTATAATTTAACACTGGTTCCTAACTAGGAACCTACACTTTCTCTTTAACACTGCGCATAAACAATTTTCTCAATATCGACACTGGTCGGGTTATTGTATAATTCACAGCTCATAACTCAATACACACATCTCAATACACATGTATCTCAAATCTAAACATAGTATTCTCAAACTCCAACACTTGAATAATTTTTGGAATCACACAATAACAACACTACAACATTATTTACATAAAATATTAATATAAATAAATATATAACTAAATCTATATATATAAATCCAACAACGTATATCATATTTGATCATGAATTTTCAGAAAGTTTTCAATGTACCAATTCTAAATAATTATATAAACACTTTCTCATATATATAAGTATACATGAATTCATATATATATTATCTAAGAATACAACACATAGTCTATTAGAATTCTTTTCTCAATTTCAAATATAATATCAATTTTAAACTATAAAAAAACTAAAAAGCATGAAAAGGGGAAAAATACAAACTCAATATCTCCTTACTTAATTTCATCAACTACGGTTCACACTCAACACAAGAGCACATTAATTTCACAAAAATTTCTCATTGGGACACCAAATGATTCATCAAAAATATATAATTTATATATAACTCATAGTTATAATTATAAGGATAAAGTAAAAATTGTAGAAACACCCCAAAACTCATTCCAATTGATACTCTAAGGATCCCTGCACATGTTCTCACTAATCTCCAAACGTGAATAACTCATCCCTTACCTCTGAGCGGACTCACGTGTCTTCAACCAGTGATAGCAGCATCTCTAGCGGTTCCCTGAGATTCCTTCAGTTATTCCTCCGACTGCTCCGATAGAATTCTCAAACGTCAGAAAGACGGAGAAGAGATTTAAACCTTCACTTGTACTGTCTTCATGTGATTCCTTTCTCTCCCTCCAAAAATATTATCTCGCCAATCCCAACGGTGAAAGTTTGGGCAATTGACTTTCTAACAACATATCCAAATTTCATGAAAATCCAACGCTTAACAAAACTGGGATCATAATTTTACCGAGACAGTTTTGGGTTTTTGCGGGAAATTAAAAGGCTATAATTCGAAGGGTTTTCCTATAATCTCAGACATGATTTTGAAATTCCCAACGGTGAGAATGCTCGGAATTGGGTTGTGAACCTGGTGTTTAAATTTTACGACAATCCAACGGTAAATGAGTCCAAGATCGTTGTTTTTCTGAGACATGTTTAGTGAGGTGAGGGAAAAATAAAGGGTTTTGAGAGGAGAAGGGGAAAAACGAAAATGAGAGGCAGAGGAGGCTGAGGAGTCAGTCTGAAAAACCTATCATGTTGCTATTTATAGATAGGGGCATTTATGACCTATTATTTACTCTATTTATTTATTTTTATTATTTTTACTAAAAAAATTTTTAAATTTATTTATGAAAAAAATGGGATGTTATAGATCTCATGTAAAGGGTGGATTGATTAAGTATTGATTGAGTTCGGTTTATGAAAATTTTTGTGATATGATCCGTACAAAAGAAGTTTTTGTAATGTTGGTTTTAAAAGTTTGTTTCATTTTGAAAACCAATTCACCCCGTTCCTTTTGGTTTGGTGAGTACCATAATATTTTTCACTAACTACACTCACCCTAATGGAAGGCCTAACACAAACCTAACCCAACATACAAAAGAAACATAAGACATTGATTTAAATTTGTATTTTTAAACAATATAAAGAAAATTTAATTTTGTTGACTGATAATTGGAAAGCCATGTCAAGCTGTTTTATGCTTTGATTTTTATCTAGCTTAGGATTTCCTTTTGCCAAACTATGTAATTGCTTGTTTTGGACTAGACATGTGTTGTTTTAGGAAGTATAAAATAAATTTTGCGTGATTAAAGTCTAAGCATTTGAAATTATTCCTTGAAACTTATTCTTTTTCTAAGATACAAAATTGTAATTGATTATCCTTTGGGTTAATCAATTATAGAGGCTTCTCTTTGGTACTGTCAATGTTTAGGTTCTGGTGTAATCGATTAGCTATCAGAATAGTTGATTACATCATGTAACCAAAGAGACTCAATTTCCCAAAATTGTGAACTTCCTGGTCTAATAAATTACCATCAGGTTAATTGATTACATAAACAAAGTTAGTTCTTGAGAAAATCATGTGCTCTTGACTTAGTCGATTGCCTATTGATTTAATTAAGTAAAATGATTCAATTCCTGTCAAGAATTGATGAAGAACACATTAACTAATTACATGACTATTTTAATTGATTAAACTTGTTAAATTTTTTAAAAATATAAATAAACTCACTCTTTCAGAAGTCAAAATACTCTTAAGAAAAAACACATTTTCTTGGATGAAATAACAACAATCACACTAGAAGGGGTTGAATAGCGTGTTTATCAAAGATATACAAAAACTTTTACAACTTTAAATGCAAATATATATATATAAATATAGAAGAATGATGGCTCGTTCACTGAAGACAAAAATAGGTTTTAATAAAGACAAGTTTGATCGTCCAAGGATTTGATAAGGAAGAGTCAAGGAAGAGTCTTTTTTAAAACAGTTGTCCAAATAAACATATGCTATAAAAGAAGTGACAAAGAGTATAAATAAAATGCTTAATAACCATAAAGGAGAGAAGTAGAAACAATTGGTTAATACTAGTTCACTCAACTTGAGCTACGTTCAGTTCTCATTTACTCAACAACAAAGAGTTCCACTAATCAAAACTTGATTACAAAATAAGTATTCTGACCTACCATTGCTAGCTTTACAAGTATTCTTAATATTACTTCTGGTACTTTCTTAGACTCTCCCTGAATCTAAGAAACTCAAGTATTGTTTAACACTAAGCCACTCCTGGCTTTCACAAACAGTAGTTTGAATGAATACAAGTATTTAACAACACTCAAAGAGTGGATAAATAATAAATCTCAAATACAAAATGACTTTTCTTGGAAAAGAATAAATACACATAAACTTTGTATGTCTAGTAATTTTAGCAAAGTTTCACTTCAGATAAGTTCTTGCTTTTCCAAAAGTTTTTCTCCATCTTTCCTTTTGGGTAAAGACTACCTTTTATAGACTTCAGCGAAAGATCCATTATGGGATCAGCGTCAATTCCTTGAAAAGACCGTTGTCTCATAGTGGAAGATAAGGCTACATGGCATGCTCTAATTTGCGAGGAATTACATGATAGTATAGACAACACCATGTGCTCCTTGTCCTTAGCAAAAGTGACCTTTAGAGAATATTATGCGAGTATCTTCTATTTTCTTCTTCTTAGTCTTTTCTTTAAATTCAAATGTTAGCAATTCAAAATAAAAAGAGGCAAATGAATTAGTATAGGGTAGAACACATGTACTTCCCTTTTTTGGTTATCAAAGACATTTTGCCCAATGCTGATCATTCCAAAAAGGTTTGTGAGTTACTTACTAGCAGGGCATGTGGAATAGCAAAAAATACTGTGTAACACTAGTTGTCATAGAGAGTGGATGCCTTTTGATTTTAGCATGTTGGACGTTGGATAGATAGTAAACAGAGCAATCTTTCTTGGACATGACAAAGTATTGTTAAGTCCTTTAATATTTGAACCTGCTCACTTGTCTAAAACTCATTAGAACCTGAGTAATTTATACTCATTATTATTCATCAAAATCCATGATAGATGAGAAGAGTAGTGTTCCAGACCTAACGATCTCCATCCTTTTGATAATGACAAACAATATAAATTTTGATGTGTTTCAAAGTTTTAAGAGAATAAGATGAATGAATGTAATGCATTTAAAATCCCTTTGAGTTCAATCAAGGAAAAAATATGATAGATGAAATATATATGACATATGTGGAAACAAAGTAATAACTATAATAAATATACACAAACAAACTACTAAAGAAAAACACATCGATGCATTCCAAAACTACTTTTATTTAATAAAGATAGCTCTTTACACTCAAAATTCCTTCTTCTCCCCTCATTTGTCATAAGAAAAATTTGGGTTTGAAGGTAGTAACAATAAGGAACATCATTGTCAGTCCTGAGCAAGTGATGATGATGGAGGTTGAAAAGGTGGAGAGGAAGATGGAGGTGGTGGTGGTGGTATTGGGCCTAAGGTTGGTGGTGGAGGTTGACGTACGAGTGCAGGTGCAGCAACAACTCCAAGCATAGACATCTGATCCTGTTCAATGTTTTGGAGGAGAACAACACCAAGATTGAAGAACTGAGTGTGATGGAATTCTGCATGGAGAGCCTGAATTGCTTATTTTCTTAACGTTGTCGTTCGGCGAAGGATTCCATTGCTAGCTCTATCTGTCCTGCACTTGATCCCCGATAATAGTAGCAGGTTGTGCATAGTTTAAAGGAGCAGGTTCTGAACTGGTGGAGTATACAATTATGACATCTGGTGCTCCCTTATCTCTAGAAGTAGCCTCATTTGAATTTTTTGACAGCTTGGATGTAAGCTCTAGAGCGTTATGTTCAACTTCATTAGCTATAGCTGCATTGGATGCCTTAGGAGTTTTGTCCATGACACCAGTGTTGGTAAGATCAATCATGAACCCATGAACAATGGTGTCATCCATAGCTTTAGCAGACGCTTAAGCTTGGACAGAGGCATCATTTTCTTTCATAACAACAACAACTTCTTCTTCTTTAACCTTTTCTTTTTCTGAGCTTCATGGAGTTGAGTCACATGAGCTATCATTTGTTCTTCAATCATTTTCTTCATATTATAAGTCCTCTCATATTGAATGGTAGGAAGTTGGAGTAGGCATTGAATGAACGAGCCGTTGTCGGCGTCCTTTATAAAGAAGATGCAAGCATCATCGAAGTAATACTTCCTAACTGGTCGTAACACTTGAAGGACGTCATGGTGCTTAGCATTGTCATTTCCATCATAACCAAAAGTGAAGGCTTTATGAGTGTCCATCCACATGACCTGGTTCTAGAAGATCTTAACATCATATGCGTCAGGAGCACGAACAAGCCTTTTCCCCCTAAACAGGGAACTCTAATTCTGAGGGTGATTAACTTTTTCCACTTTCATTTTCCTTGAAGGAATCTCCTTATTGTAGTACAACTTGAATCCTTTCTTTTTGGCCGCATCCTAAATTGGTAAACGAGGACACACCTTGTCAACAACTATCTTGACATCGGTGGCCTTTGAGATGTGCAGACCATAAGGGTAGGCAATGGTTTGATCTCTTACATGCATATGTGCATGAAGGTTTCCAAGAGATAAGCGATCTTCTTAAGATCGATTAAGATCAACTGGATGCACTGGTAAAAGCTTTGTGATTGGCGTCCATAGATGCACCTTTTTCTGAAATTCACTATTTGGAGGTACCATTTCTTGCGAGGGGTCCCTTCTGTGTTTCTCAAATAGATCGCCAAAATAAAATAAAATAATTGAATCAAAATATATTAATAGTGTAAATATTTTTGTGTTGTCATTTAATCACAATTGTTATATATGAATGTAACTTTGATGACTTTTACAATAACTACTTTAGAAGTCACATAATATAATTTATAATTAGTTAATGGTATAATTTTTTATAAGTTGTACAGTTATACTCAAGGTAAAATTATACATAATATATGAAAATGATGACTCAGTATGTTGTTTTTATTAAGGAATAACTCATTATATTCTATAAAAAAAAAATACTACATTGTGTTTCACAAATATAATTTAATTATTTAGCATTAAAGTATTAAAAAGTTATATATGGGAATGATTGTTAATTAAAAGTAACTTTAATAATTTGAAGAAGTCAAATACATTTTATTTTCTTATTTCTCACCATATTCTTCAAAACCGACTTAATTTTATTTGGAAAGAATCTCAAACTTACATAAATTTACTAAAATTGTAAATTAGTTGCACAAATTGAAATATAGTAATAAAGTTAAACTCAAATAAAATTATAGTTTATACATGAAAATTAAATTTTATTATTTTGTTAAAAATATAAAATCATATTTGACATATGCAATCTTATTTTTAATATTAAAATATCAATAAACCATATATGAGAATAATTTTTCAATGAAAAATAAAAAATAGCATTTGAAAAATAAAATTTTATTATTTAATATAAAATATTAATAAGTTTTAGATGTGAAATAGAACTTACATATGTATTAATTGTATTATCAAATTACAACTTGCTTTTATTTGGTAAAAATCTAAAACATACATAAATTTGATAAAATTTAAATTACTTGCACAAATTGAAAGCTAGAAATCAATTCACTTATACCTCAATGCCCATCCGAAGCTCTCCAATTGATTTGCAATACTATCTTGTATAGGCGGAGGGAAGGGCAACTTCTAAGGGCCAGGGTTCCCACACTTATTTTTAAGCATATTTAAATTATTATAAATATATTTTGTCCTCTTTAAGATTTGAAAAAAAAATTATTGGAAAATGATATTTGAAAATTATATATTTCTTGTCCTGCATTTCTCTCTCTTTGTCTCCTCTCTCCTTTCTCGCTCGCTCGCTCTCTCTTTGTCCATGGTAACTCTCTGTCATCCTTGACCATCTCATTTAACCATTTTCTAGCTTTTTGGCCACAATCTTGAGATAAGCATACTATAGACACTCCTACTTAAGAGATAATATTCAGAATTGAAGGCTTTTGTTTAAGTTCATAATAGAGTGTTACTCTCTTCAATTTGAGTTTCAATTGGGGCGATGATCCTCTCTCCATACCAAAAAAATTGAAGGTTTGATTTTATTGTTGATTTTTTTTTTCTATTTAGGAAAAGCCCTAGGTTTTCAATAGAGTAGGAAATCTTAAATTTGGTCTTAAAGTTGTAGAATTTTGGTGTTAATCTTGTGGAATATTGGTGCTATTTGAATTTTACTTTGATTTAGTTTTGTGCTAAGATTGTTGTCATGAACACAGTTCTTTCTGGGTGCTCAGTGCTATTAGGGTTGATTTTTATCGATGTTGTGGGATCAAAAGGGAGTCTTCAAGGATAAGAAGTAGAAGAGGTATGGATCCCCTTTGAGACAAAAACACTCATCATCTCATTGTGGTTTTCTCGAGTTTAAGAATCAGAAATCAACTCGATTTCAACATGTTGGTGAGTTTTCTTTAACATTTTTGTCCAATTCATATATAGTTTATAACTTATGATTCTTGATGCATTATGACAAGATGCTCACCAACATATAAGTGATTATTTTATTGTTTTGGTCTTAGATTTGTGATTTAAAATTTATGCACCTTGATATATCATCAATTAAGCTTTTGAATCTAAAGGGAGACTGAATATAACCTTACAAGAGGAAAGAGAAAGGGGATAACAGAATATGAGAAAAGATAAAAATGTATTGCAAGAAATCAAATTGGTACACTCATAAGTTAGAGTTTTGTTATTTATACAACACCTAAAAAATAATTTATACAATATTTTCTATCTCAATGTCTTTTCATCACACATGATACTTCCATCTCTTTCTCTATTTCTTTTTCTTCCGTTTTCTCTTTAATTGTAAAATCTTTTGTACAACAGGTCATACAAATGAAATTTCACTAGAGTTTATGCCTTATAATTTTATCAACTGAGAACTTTTGAGAAAACAACTTTATATTCAATTTTTATTAATTAAATTATGAGTAAATTAATATTTTGAATAATTTACAATTTAATTGGCTATACTTATTATTCAATTTTATCTAGGGGTAAAGGATAAATTCTTGCTCTATAGCACTGCATCCAGGGATTGATTTACCTTCAAAATTTAAACAAGACCGATGAGGGTGTGGATATTGTGGTACCCACCTTGTCCTATACCTGCGTATATTATATGATCATGTTTGGATTATTTAATAATAATAACAATAATGATAAATGTTTGTTATTATGTTGAATGGTTATGTTTGGATGATTTAAGAATAATTATTTTAATTCAACTATTGTAATTTTTCAGTTAGTATTTTGTTCTTAATTTTTTGGTTTTATTCTTAACTAAAGTGAGGATAAAATGTGCAGATAAGGGTATATAGCTGCCTAGCGACTATGGGAACAAGATAGTTGTTATCTACGCATGTATGTATATGGGAAAATATGACTATTTTTTTTTCAAACGTGGATATAGACACAATGCTTTTTTTGTGTGTGTTCTTTACTGATATACACAATGCTATAACAGAATACCTAATGTATTTAATTAAGCAAATATAAATATCAATATTATTTTTTATGGGTATCATTGAATTTCATTTACTTTCAAAGGATTAATAAAATTTAGACATACCAAGCCAACTTGAAAAACTTATTCAAGTCTCCAATTGAAAATCTTATTTCAAATAAGTGAATTTTCATGTATGCTAACACATATATTTGTTTTCTCCTTTTTTGTCCATGAGAATATATACTTAGCTTCTATTAATTTTTTTTCCTTCATCTTTTTACCAATTTTGGTTGGAATATTAATTATTTTTCTGTATAGGTCCCAGAACACATGGTGGTGGTGCTACGCACTGGTTTCCAAAGGAACCTGGCCAAGGCTCTTGCTCTGGCCATGGCATAACCTTTAGATCCTCAAGAGACCCCAGACACAAGTTCTGGGAAATTACTAACAATGCTTCTCTATGTTTGTCCTCAAAGAGGTCCGTTGATAATGTTCTAAGTACTCCCTCACATGCACGTTCTATGATCAATGGGGAGAAGCCTTACTCCAAAGAGCAATGCCATGATGATAACAATAAGAAGAAAAATAATTATGAGAGGGAGAGTTTCTCCTCAAAGAGGCACATTGATGATGTGCTAAGTAATCCCTCTCATACACATTCTATGAACACTAGGGAGAAACTTAACTCTAGAGAACAATGGCATCATAATAATAAGAAGAAGAACTATGAGAGGGAGGATTCTTTGGGCTGGAAACCACTTAATAAAGGGAACAATACTTTTGAAAGGTTTTATTCTCAGAGCACGGGAAAGGGAAGGGACAAGAACAAAAATATAGTGGAAACGGTTGTGAACAATGTGATTGAAGAGACAAGAGGCCAAGGCTGAATTAGGGTGAAGGACTTGCTAAGTTTGAGAAAAAGAAAACTAAGGGTGATGGGGTAAGTGCTGCTACTGTTACTACTCCAGCTTCTGGTGCATTCAGTTCCTTCTTAGGTATCTTGTTAGATTCTATCAACTACTCTTTATTATGGTCGTTTGAATAAACTTCTCAATAAACATGTACAGGAATTGTTGGAAAGACCTCTTAATTGTTGTCACGCCTAACCCACCTTAGTTGTGGCGAGTAACCTTGGGCAAAGAAGGGAGTGTCGAAGTCCCCCATCGACTAAAATGAGCTAAGTCCTATTTGTATATACTTCTCTTTATGTAATTATAAGAAAAAAAAAAGATTTTCATAAATTTTAATGAACTTATGTACTTCTACATTCGGTGAAGTTAGATCAGAGACCTTCCTATCTAAGTTAGGCAGGGGTGTCAATGTTGTTGGGATGCTTGTCTTTGCATGCCTATTTTGCTTAAAACTTAAGTGCATATGTTGATTTTAGCTTATAAGAGAAGTTCTATTTATTTACCTAATAGTAATTTTCTTCTTCTATGAGTACTTACAGGGAAGTTTTCTCGAATAGGACCTTAAGCTTCTGTTATAAGTTAAAATTGACTTATGCATGAACAAATTTATAGAAGCTATCATTTATGTTTTCAAAAAGCTTATTTTAACTTATAACCTGACCAATTTTTTACTTATGAGAGAAGCTTTAGCTTCTTATTTTCTCTTCTCTTATAAAGAAGCTTATTTAACCAGGCCCTTTAGTCCTTTTTAGCTAGTTATCCAAGGGATTTGGTTACAGTACAAGGCAACTTACCCTGTTGGAATGTTTATTACTACTAATATAGTGTAGCGGCATCTCATTTCTCAGGGTATTGTTGGTTTTAGATCATCTAGAATTATAATGAGCATTGGACTTTGATATCTGGTGAGTCATATTTATGAAGGTGTCTAAATGTATTATGTATGTACATGCTCATTATTTGTCCTTATGCTTGTATTACTTGTGATGCAATCCTACCTCCCAAGGGCATTGTATAGAAGACTCCAAGAAGATTGGGCCAGAGATGCAAGAGAAGGCCCTAGGGTTCTCATGAGCCTTAGGATAGATTTCGGGCCCATGGGCTAAGTATGAGCCCACTTATCTTTGTACATATTAGATTAAAATTTTATTATTTTTGGGTCTTGTATTTAGGGCTCCATAGTGTAG
Source organism: Glycine soja (assembly GCF_004193775.1). Lineage (NCBI taxonomy): Eukaryota > Viridiplantae > Streptophyta > Magnoliopsida > Fabales > Fabaceae > Glycine > Glycine soja. Next base: position 16,510,223 of record NC_041018.1, on the reverse strand, counting down.
GTAGGGTATCCTAGAAATGCAGGATTTTTCAGCCCTTGTATTTTAGGGTACCTAGACTATAGTTTTTGTATTAGGGGTAGTTTTGTAATTTGATGTGTGTGTTGGAAATAAATTTAATTGAATTGGGAGAAGCCTAATCCAATTAAATTTTAGAAGGGGAGGTGAGAATTTGCTTGCTACACCCCATTGTCACATCATATAGTCACACTTTGTGCATGTCCTTTATGCTTTACATGTCTCATGACACCTAAACACACTTAGTGGAGAATATTGGACTTGATCTTGGATTAGTGGGCTGAACCATAGCTAAAATTCACTAATCATAATTAGTGAAATTTTGGCTCCAAAATTTGGCTCCACAAATTCAATTTAAAATTCAAGTGAAATTTGAATAGAAATTCAAATTTCACTCCAATTTTGTGTGATACTTAGGCTATAAATAGAGGTCATGTGTGTGCATTTTTTCAACTTTGATCATTTGAGAATTATACTTCAAAGTTCAGACCTCATTTGAGGCACAAAATTTCATGTTCCTTCTCTCCCTCTCCCTCTACTCATCTTCTCTTACATTTAAGCTCTTATCCATGACTTCCTATGGTGGTGAGCTTCTTCTTGACTCATCTTCTCCTTGAAGTGGCGTCTCCAACAATCTTTCTTCCTTCTCGATTCTGCTTCCATTCATCTTCAAGAAGCAAATGACTCCATTGATGAAAAAGATCTGAGGCCTACAAGCTCCACATGGAGCTACATAACCTTGTTTGTCATAACGTAATTAGTTGTGCTTTGTAGTAGGTGTGGGCGATACGTTGTGCGTAATAGCGAAAACTATGGACAATGATGTTTGTGATTTGGGAGGTTCAACTGGTCCCATGTCTCCAAAAAATCATCAGCTGAATTCTCCTTGGAGTTCACAAAGGAAAGATGCCAATACTCTTTGAACATGTTGCAGTCTTCAATTGCTGAGTTGCTACATTCTGACAAGCCTAGCTCTGTAGATTCTAGTCCAGAAGGATTCATTGCAATGACTAAGTTGCAAATATGGAAAAATGACATTTCACAAGTACTGGAGCAGACAGAAACTTAAATTTGTTCACTTGAGAATGAACTAGAGCCACTACAATCTGAATCTGGGGGATGGAATGCCATGTCACAATGCAAAATCTTGTGATAAAGAAATTGGAGACTATAATAATGTTACTCGTTGTCCAGAACCATCACAAATTAGCCCTTCTGATGATGACAATAGCATAGAGAGAATGATGTTTCTTTCAACTAACTTGCATGATATGCATGATACTACCAAGGAAAATGATATCAACAGTCTTGGGATAGAAACACCGAAATTTCAAGAAGCACAACCCTTGATAAAAATGGTTTCTTCTCTTGGTGGTGGTAGTTCATTTTCATCATTAATGGCAATTGAAAATGTGATGAAAGCTCACACTAGCGCGGGCTTTTATTCTGGTATTGACAATGATACTTTACCTAACACTATTATTTCTTCCAATAGAGAAACTCGCAAAGTGCATCATAGTATTTAAGAAGTTCTTGCATAACAAAACTAGCAAGATTATCAGTAATCGACCCTCAAGAATCAAAAACAAGACAAAAGAAACAAAAACATGCAAAATGATATGAGAAAAGGTGGGACCGCAAGAACAGATGAAACAAGATCTCTTTGTTTATTTAATAAGGTAGGTTTCACAAAACAAAAGAGAAAGGAAATCTATAGGCTCTAATTACATTGAATCAGTGGTATAGACTTCTGACTGGCTTATCACGCGCCAGTTCCCCACTTGGGAATCGGGGTGGCATGGTTGCACAAAACTTGGTGGGTCTTGAGGGAATTCCTCTTCTATTGCTGCCACCTCCTCCTCGGACACCATTCCAGCACTGGTGAAACACTGGCTAATACGGCCGGGCCATACCCTATCTGCCCGAAATCTTGACGGCACGTTCCTCCTCCCCAGCATCCCGGGTTCATACCCTAATCCATACTTGTATGGATTTCCCTTGATATCGACCACGTCGGCATTCCCGAGGCAGTCCTTGCCTAGACCCATTATGGGCTCAAATCCGTTCCTGAGCATAACGCGTGCCACCATTATGGCCGCTTTGGAGAGAGAAGGTAGCGACGAACTTGGTTCCACAGAGGCGCAGCTCACCACTTCAAAGGATTGGAAAGCTATTTCCAATGATTCTTCCGCCGCTTCTACGTATGGTGCGGAGGAAGGGCAGCTCACTAACATGTCCTCTTCACCCGACACTATCACTAAAAGTCCACCCACTGCGAACTTCAATTTCTAGTGAAGCGTTGAAGGGACCACTCCCAGGGCATGAATCCACGGTCTTCCCAAGAGGCAGCTATAGGCGGGATTTATATCCATTACTTGAAACACCACGTTGCAAGTGTGGGGGCCTATCTGAATGGGAATGTCGATTTCCCCCATCACTTCCCGCCGAGTACCATCAAAGGCTCGCACCACCATCGAGCTTGGTTTTAAACGTGACACACTAAAAGGAAGCTTTTCCAAAGTGGTCTTCCGCATTACATTTAAGCTTGATCCATTGTTGATAAGTACCTTTGCGACAACGTGGTCCATACATCTCACCGACACATGTAGAGCCTTGTTGTGTCCTCTCCCCTCAACGGGAATCTCTTCTTTCGCAAACACGATATAATTGTTGGTGGTTATATGATTAACGATACCTTCGAAACCCTCCACTGAGATATCATGTGCTACATGGGCATCGTTAAGGACCTTCATCAACAGCGCACGATGAGGCTCGGAGTTTATGAGTAGTTCAAGCAAAGAGATCCTTGCTGGAGTTTTATTTAGTTGCTCGACTACCTTAAACTCGCTTTGTTGGATGAGGCGGAGGAACTCATGGGCCTCTTCCAAAGTCACTGTTTTTCCTTGAAATCCCTCTTTCTTTTCGGCCCCTCTTACCATTGGAGGATCTACTTCTTTCGAGGGGGTGGCTACATCTGTGGGCTCTTGGACCATGGGCGCTTTCCCTTTAGAGGGCAATTCCACCAGGTGAGGGGAAGCGAACACCCGATCACTGCGGGTTACGCCACTGAGGCCGGTGATGTTGGTTACCTTAGCTGATAGGGAGTCAACTTCGGTTGCAACTCTTTCGCTGGACGCGGGAGGGGTATACTTCCACGGAACGGCCTTATTACTTTGATATGCAAATGGTGTTGGCTTGGGTGCCGTCCGGGGGTATATGGGTGTGGAGCCGATCCCTTTCCTAGTAAAACATATCACTAGGGCCTTGGGGGTTAGAGGAACCTTCTTCTCTTCCGACTGCATGCAAATCTGTGGTTCTTCCCTCCCTCCTATGGACACTTCAAGCTGCCAGCAATCCATGAGCCGCTGAAGGAATTCTTCCACCGCGGGACAGGTTTCCATGTCATGCGACTCCCCGAGGTGAAACAAACATTCATCCCTTTCGTCTCCACCTCGGGAGACCATGCACGCCGCTTGCAGTGATTGATAGATGAAGCGTCTAGAAGTAACCACCTCTCCTAACCTCTTTGCCCGCGATGGCCCGTCCTCTTCGATGGCGTTCACGCTAGCCCCTCCATGACTAGCTAGCGGGTTGGTTTTAACATTTGGGCCTTGCTCCTGAAACGCTAGCCAGCCGGCACTAATCAGGTGCTGCACTTTATACTTGAACGGGATACAGGAGTCAATATTGTGTCCGGGAGCTCCACTATGGTACACACACTTGGCACCCGGGTCGTACCACTTGGGGTAGGGTGGCTGGAAGACCTTCCCGGGTATGGCCACCACCAAATGATTCTCCAATAATGAAGGCCATAACTCGGAGTATGCCATGGGAATAGGGGAGAAGTTATCTTTCGGGGGCGGGTGCTGTGCATATTTATAGCTTGCGCCAGGGGCTGTATTATTAATTGGCCGGGGAGCGGTTGGAGCTGTGCGTTGGGCCGGCACTCTTTCTGCTGCGGGTGGTCCTTTTACTTGAGTCGGGAGAGAATTCCCGGCTCGGATTAAAAAATTTGGGGGATTGGGCTGGTATGAGCTTTTGATATTTTGGGGTGCTTTCATCCACGTCGGGGTGGTGGTGACTGCGTGGGCGTCTCCTTCTTTTTTCCTCGCGCCCACTACTGGGGCTCTTCTGTTGTTGTTGGAAGCATATTCGAACTTACCTTTCCGTAACCAGATTCAATCCTTTCTCCGGCGAAGACGAGATCCGCAAAGTTAGCTGGCATGTAGCCTATCAGGTTTTCATAGTAGAACGTGGGTAACGTATCTACCATAATCGTGATCATCTCCCTTTCCATCATGGGCGGTACGACTTGGGCTGCAAGATCTCTCCATCTTTGGGCATATTCCTTAATGGACCCGTGCTCTCGCTTAGTCATACTCTGAAGCTGGTTCCGATCGGGAGTCATGTCCGTATTGTACTGGTACTGCCTAATGAAGGCAGTTGCCAAGTCCTTCCATGATCGGATCTGGGAAGCTTCCAGATTGGTATACCATGCTATAGCTACTCTGGCCAAGCTGTCTTGAAAGAAATGGACCAACAATTTCTCGTCCGCAGAATACGCCCCCATCTTTCGGCAATACATCCGAAGATGCCCCTTCGGACATGTCGTCCCCTTGTACTTATCAAAGTCCAGTACTTTGAACTTGGGAGGAATGACGATATTGGGCACAAGACATAAATCCGCTAAATCCGAGAATGGGTAATTGCCAAGGCCCTCGACTGCTCTTAACTTCTCTTCGAGCGCCTCAATCTTTCCCTTATCTTCCGCGAAGGGAACAGATTCTTTTACGGGTGTGGGTGAGGCCGGGATATGGCGGACTATGTTCGGTTGGGGTAGTTCATGTGGGGACGGATCTTTGAGGTGGAGCAGGGGGCCGAGATGGGTATCTCCTTCCTCATCGTCTTGCCTGGGATAGTCGTCATAAGGCGGGAGTTGCCCCTCAAAAGTAGGGGCTTGGCTTAAATCTTCCGGAGTGGCACGGGGAGTGAAGTCCAGAGGCAAGCCATAAGGATAAGCTTGCGGATTTAAAGCGGGTTGCAGCACCGGCTCCGCTTCCCTAACCGTACTGGAGGCGGTTGCCGTGGCTTTGTCCTCTATGGTTTTCTGAATTTTTAACATGACCTCCGAGATGGAAGTCATTTGATCTTTTAAGGCCGATAGATCGGCCTTCATCTGTTCCTGCACGCCCTCTTCATTATCCATTTTTCTGGATCGAGTGTTATAGGGGTGCCTTGGTGTTTTCTTAGTTATGATGAATTTCCTAAAGAAATAAACAAAGGTGAGTATGCCACCCAAACATGAATATGCAAATGAATGATCGGTGCACTTGGATCCACCCAAAGGTTTTTAGGTAACGTAATGAGTCCAGAACTTCTCATTTTATAAAAAGAACAAAGCTTTCATCTAGCCAAGATTATACAAAGGTGTTATAAGAGAACCTAACGATTTCTAATTATGTGGGCCATCAAATCTATCATGTGTTGACAGTAATTGATTAGCCCATGAATCTCCTCGGGGGCCGTACACACTTTGGCCATGGCTTTCGCTTTGGCTAGTAGACGCGGGAGGTCTTGACTTCCATTCAAGGTCAAGGCGAACCTATCCATCCACATAGTCGCTTCTTGATGCAATGCATCAATCACCCTCCCTCTTGCTTCTTTTTCGGCCACTAGCTTTTGTTCATGGGCCATAGACTGGTTCAATTCTTCCTTGTATTGCCCTATGATAGCTAGCATGCTTTGCTCCGTGGCTTCCAAGTGTTGAGCCAAACTTCTTCTGGACCTCGCGCAGGCAGCTAACTCTTCTTTTAAGATCATGCCATGCACCTGTGACCGATCTCTCTCCTCTTTTCGGAGCTTGAGCTCATTGTTGCTACCCCACAATGCTCCTCGGAATTTCTCTTGGCCATATTCCTCCTTGCGGGCCCTTTTGGTTTCTTGTTCAAGGGCTTTTGCAGTGGCCGCGTTTCCCTCTTGTAACTCGGTGCACTCCTTCCGGATGTGTGTAGCAGCTGATTTGAACTTCTCCTTGGCGAGCATTGCCTTCCCTAGCTCCAATTTTAGAGCTCGGACTTCTTCATCTTCCTCCGGAGCTTCGAAGTTCTCCTCATCGATAACTTTCAACTTGGAGAGCCAATCTAACCCTCGCGTGTGAATTCTTAGCCATCCATGATAACCTCCGATGACGCCATTACGGATGCCCCTAAGCTCCTTGTCTTTCCTCAACGGACTTCTCCACGCCTTGTGGACTCTTTGTATCGCCTCGAGACTTTGCGCGCCTAGATTCCTCACAAGGAAAGGCGAGAGACTTTCTTCGGTTGGCGCTCCCCTCATGGGATACCCTAGCTGTCTTATGACGAGTGCGGGATTATAATTAATACAACCCCTAGTCCCTATCAATGGAACATTAGGGTAGTCCCCACACGAGAAGATAACTCCTTCCTTGCCATCCTTCCAACGAGGAAACCAATTGATTGCGCTGCCCCCTATCCCAGCCAAATGTTGGTCCCAATCGACTCTTCCTTTTTCGGCGCATGAGCGATACCTTTGAAGCGGACACGGGTGTCTCGTGTCTTGTTGGAATAGGTGTGAAATCAACCACACACAGAGAGCGGGTAAACAACAGACAATCCGCGCACTGTTTTTCTCACACCTCCGGTCAAAGGTGTCAAACAAATCTGCCAAGATAGCCACCACTGGACTTTCCTTGCTATGGTGATATGCGAGGAAAGCATCAATGGCAGCTAAGTCTACCAAACTGTCGACGTTCGGGAAGAGGACAACCCCAAAAATCAGCAAAGCTAAAATATCTGCAAACGTGCCCCACTTCTCTTGGCTCGCCATATCCCTTGCCTTACCTTCCAAGTATTTCCGAGGCAGGCCTACTACGCCGTTGCGAGTTTGCTTCGTGTGATCCAACTCTTTTGCCGAATCCCCAACCACAGCCGCAATCTTGCTCAAGGAAGGAAGAAAGCTGGAGAAAAGATACGATTTTCTCCCCCCAAGAGGGCATCCTAATATTTCCTCAAACTCTTCAATAGTCGGTACCATTTGGAAGTCCCCAAACGTGAAACAACTCAACGGCTGGTCGTAGTATTGGGCGAGGGATACGACAGCTTCCGTAAATAACTTCGCTGCGGTCAAATCTAGAATCTTTCTGTACACTTTGCGGAAGGCTTGCCTTTGAAGAGGTCCCATCAATCGTCCCAATTCCTTGAGGCTGGTGACATCTAGACTTTTAACCTTGACTTGATAAATCCTTTTGTCATTTTGATTTGTCCCCATCATTTACCTAAAAAAAGGGGTGGATCAAGACTCCGACATGAATGATGCAATGCGTATGCATGAAACGGAAAGAAAACAACACAACGGGGTAATTCATACATACGAGACTGCAGGGATCCAATTTTAATGCTACGTTTTGGGCATGACGGTGCCTCAATGTAGTATTAAAAAGGTCACGTATTACCCTAAAGAAACCAAACATCACTAGCAAAACTATAAACTGTTGCTATTTACCAAAAAATGCATGAGGACGAATGGCACGGAGCGTGTTTGCTCTTTGCCCCTATTTGGGAACCTATAGGACAATATCTAGGGGTCTCTAATAACCACTCCCCAACAATTCATAACTCACACGGCTGTTTTCTAGAGGTATCATCACTCAAGATAACAATATTGTGGCGGTATGGAATACCAGCGACAACACATTATAAAGAGAGAAAGCTCTAGACGAGGTTTCACCATTATCAAGCAAGTCGGAGACCTAGCATGATAATAGATTCACCTCCACTCCTTAAATTCCCATGAACCCGGGTATAGGGCCCCCTTTTTTTTTTTTACTCAAACCCGTGGGTGCTTAGAATGCAGTGTAAAGAATGCAAAATAGACAACAGTTATTTACATTTTACACAGTTCAACAAAATGCACACACAAAGTTTCACAATTCCACAATTCTTTAAAATAGGCCTAACTCCCAAAAAAGTCCCCAGTGGAGTCACCAACTGTCGTAACATGCCCTTCGCAGGCGAGCGAGGGCGAGGCTCACGAGTGCGCTTTCCAAAGGAGGAAAGATGCGCGGAGTCGCCACCAACGTTTATTTGTGGAAAACGTTAGAAAAAACGAAGGAAACCGGTCAAAATGAAAATTCTAAGTTCGGGAGTTGTATTTATGCTTGAGGAAGGTATTAGCACCTCTCACGTTTGTCTCAAAGGACAACAACCAATTTTTAGAATTGTGGAAATTGTGTTATCTTAACTTTTAGTTCTTTTTATTTTTTGAGGTCGACAAAAGCGGGGGCTCTTGCTCCTACGTACCCTCTATCAAAGAGGAAATTAGACCTACGTAGTTCTTTCTTAAGAGTGAATCAAGCGATTCTTTTTACTTGAATTTGTGATCATTTTTAAGGCGTTGGACCTTTAAAAATGATCCTTTTTACTTGGTAAGAAACTGAAATGATAAACTTTCAAACCCTATTTTTGTGGACGAGCTTGACTAGGCGAGTTGATTTTAGCCTTAGTTTCACTTTAGTTATTAGTCAATTCAATTAAGAATGAGAAATCCCAAAGAGAAAACGTCCGATTGATTTTTGTGCTTCATTTTACTAAAAGATATTTTTTTGATTATTATATTATTATTTTACCTCTTTTTTGATTTCCAACGTGGTTACGACACGAACGAATGGTCGGAATTCATTTTAACCAAAATTAACGGATGATACAATTCAAATGATCGGCGGAAATTTATTTTATTTTTAGATTAGGCGAGAAATGACTTAAATAAATGACTGAAGCACGTCAAAAGGGGGTATAGAAAGCGAATGAAAATGAAAATAAAAATACATGAAACAAAATGTGGACCACCACGGTACATAGAATAAATTGAAAAGCTCAAATTGAGGTACTTACCCGTTGAAGACTGAAGAAAACGAAGAACGAACGATGAATGTTGAAGAACGGTCGAGAATCTTCGCGTAATTACTCACGGAAACGTTACGGAAGCGCCTCGGCTTGGATTTTCTTCATGGAAATAATTTTCCTCAGCAATTTCGAGAGAATAAGAAGTGCTAAGAAGGCTGAACCCCTTCTCCCTTCACTCCTCCCCCCTATTTATAGCAAAATAGGGGAGGAGCTTGCCACCCAGCTCGCCCAGGCGAGCAAGGTTGCTTCCTCCAGAAGCAACAGCCTTCTGGAGGAAGAATCTGGAAGGCCCAAGTGGGCATGATTGCTATTTGTACCCCCCTTTTTACTAAATGCACCCCTTTACCTTTTTTGGTAATTCTTTTTCCGTAACGTTACGAAACTTTACGAATTTCGTAACGATACTTATTTTCCTTCCGCAAGGTTACGAATCCTTACGGATTATGTATTTACTCTTTTTTAGCTTTCGAAGAAGTTACGAAAACTCACGGATTGCGAAAAACATCTTCTTTCGATTTCCGTCACATTACGGAATTTTCACGAATCGCGTAAGCCTGCTTCCTTTTGATTTTCGGCACGTCTCGGGACTTCACATATTGTGCAACAAAGGGTGCCAAGTATCTCGAAGCAGCCAATCAAAGGTTGTATATCATCAAATAATAATACCCGGACGAAATTAGGGTATGACAAGAGGCTTCCTCAAGAAGCTTCCCCGTGGCTTCTTTGAGAAGCTTTCTCAAGAGGCTTCTTTGAGAAGCTAGATTCTTATCTACCCACACCCTTCTATTAACTAAATTAACCTCCTTGACAATAATTACGGATAAAAATAACACAACAAATAATCAAACATCAAACATAATTATTAATATATAGATATATATATCAGGGTGTTACACCTCTTGACAGTCCTCGTCCCAATGGACGGACTGGTTCTTGCGTAAGAGCTTGAATAGCGGCTCACAGGTAGCTGTGAGCTGCGATATGAATCTGGCAATGTATTTTAAATGCCCTAGGAAACCTCGGACCTGCTTCTCGGTACATGGTTCTGGCATCTCAAGGATGGCTTTTACCTTTTCGGGGTCCACCTCTATTCCTTTCTGACTTACCATGAAACCCAACAATTTTCTTGACTTTACCCCGAAGGTGCACTTGGCGGGTGTCAACCTCAATTGATACATCCTAAGCCTTTCGAACAACCACTATAAGTTGACGAGGTGTTCCTGCTAAGTTTTAGACTTATCGATCATGTCGTCTACGTAGACTTCGATCTCTGGGTGCATCATGTCGTGGAGCAAAGCCACCATAGCCCGTTGATAGGTTACCTTTGCATTCTTGAGCCCAAAGAACATCACCTTATAGCATAACGTTCCCTAGAGGGTGAAGAACATGGTCTTTTCCATATCCTCTGGCACCATCTTTATCTGATTGTAGCCTGAGAAACCATCCATGAAAGAAGGGGGGTTGAATTAATTATTCCTAAACCTTTACTAATTAAAAATTTACTCTTCTAGGCTTTTACTATGTTGTTAAGAAAATAAAGAATAGAGAAGAAACTTAACCAAAAGTAAAAGCGGTAATTAAAGTGCACAGCGAAAATTAAAAGAGTAGGGAAGAAGGAGACAAACACACAAGAGTTTTATACTGGTTCGGCAACAACCCGTGCCTACATCCAGTCCCCAAGCGACCTGTAGTCCTTGAGATTTCTTTTCAACCTTGTAAGAATCCTTTTACAAGCAAAGATCCACAAGGGATGTACCCTCCCTTGTTCTCTTTGAACAACCTAGTGGATGTACCCTCCACTAGAACTGATCCACAAGAGATGTACCCTCTCTTGTTCTCAGTCAATAACCCAAGTAGATGTACCCTCTACTTGTACCACAAAGGATGTACCCTCCAATGTGTTAAGACAAAGTTCTCAGGCGGTTAATCCTTTGAAACTTTGTGAATGGGGAAACAAAAGAATTCTCAGACGGTTAGTCCTTTGAAATCTTTTGTGTATGGGAAAGGGAAGAATCAAAAGAATTCTCAGACTATGTCGTTTTGAATTCTTTGACAAGGGAGAAGGGAGACACAAAAGAATTCAGGCGGTTAGTCCTTCGTTCTTTTGGAAAAGGGAGAAGAGAGACATAAAAAGAATTCAGGCAGTTAGTCCTTGGCGAATTCTTTTTGGCAAAGGGGAAAGAGAATGAAAAGATGAATAGCACAAGTTTTTGAATAAAGAACTTTTCTTGGAAGGGAAAGTTTTGATAAAAAACTTTTAGAAAGATGAAGAGAAGATGAAACTAGAAAGTTATGAAAGAAATGAAAGAAGATGTTGAAAGATAGATTGAAAGATTGAATGATTGAAAAAGATGATGGATATGAATGTGTTGTTCAAATGTTTCATGCCAAGGTCACATATTTATAGTTTCTTGATGACTCAAGTCAAAACTTGTAACTCTTGGCAATTCCTTTAAAACTAATCACTTAAAAAGATATGGCTTTTGAAAGAATCTTCAGAAACAAGTCACTTGAAGAAATGTGACTTTTGGAAATGAATTTTTCGAAATCAGTCACTGGTAATCGATTACCATAAAGGTGTAATCGATTACACATCAACAGATGTGACTCTTCATTTTGAATTTTGAAAATCTTAACGTTTTAAAACCACTGGTAATCGATTACTATAATCTGGTAATCGATTACTAAAGAGTAAAACTCTTTGGTAATGATTTTGTGAAAACTTCTTGTGCTACTCAATGTTTTGAAAAAACATTTTAATACTTATCTTGATTAATTTTTCTCTTGATTCTTGAATCTTTGAGTCTTGAGTCTTGAATCTTGATTCTTGATTCTTGAAATCAAATTTCCTCTTGATCCTTGAAGTGTTCTTGACTCAATCTTGAACTCATTCTTGAATGTCATCATCTTTGTTATCATGAAGTGATCTTGACTTTTGAGCTTTTTGTCATCATCTTTGTTATCATCAAAACTCCTTGAATCAATCTTGATTCATCATGAAGCTTGCTTCTACAGGCATGTCTTGATACGTCCAAGCAAAGACGTCTTGGTAGTCCCTCAGCAGGGCCACTAATTCTTCATGGATGGGGCGGTCATACCCGTGCCTACTTTTACTTCCTTCTTTTCACTGCCGGTACCTAAGTTTACGAGTTCTGTCTCTTCTTGATGGGCCTTATCTCTTGATCCTTATGAGTAAATATCCTCTCTAGCTCTGGGGGAAGCCCTACGTCTTCGTCTTCTTCATCCTTTGTCCAACTCGCTTCTTGCTCGAAATCGACGGCTGGGTCCCCGGTATTAGTACCTTGGTGGGACTCGTCGTTGAATCTGTACCGTTTAAGCGTAACAAGGAAATAAACATGCAAATGAATGAGAATGGGTAGAGGCGCAAGAACAGATAAAGAAAAATCTTTATATTATAAATTCGAGAACAAAAGACATAATGCCTTAACAAAAGGAAACCCTAAAGTCTAGGCCCGTCCATAGAGTTTTAAAGCTAAAAAGGTTACATTATGCTTGTCATGTAAATGTCCAGGTGTTCCTCCACCCACCAATTCCCTAGTTGGGAGTCGGGAGGGCATGGCTATACCAAATCTGATCTCCTCGGGGATTCCTCATCGTATATCGTGGCGACTTGTCCTTCGCGTCTTAAACCTGCACTCACGAAGCTTCTGCTAATGTGGCACGGCGAAACCTCTTTGGCTTGCTGTCCCAACCGCGGACCTTCGCCTTTGTTCTTCCTTCCCGAAATGTTTTTCCTTACGTCAGCCTGCGTTGGTTTATAGCCTAACCCAAATTTCCCGTGGTTTCCTTTGACACTTACTAGGTCGGCCCTGTCGCTGTTGTTCTTGCCCAAACCCATTCTGGGCTCGTAGTCGTGCCCTAACATCACCTGGGCCACCATCATTGTCGCACCAGACAGGCGGGGCTGCCTAGGGAGGGAATCTACGGAAGCGATGCTTACTACCTCAAAAGATTGGAAATTCGTTTCCAACGACTCCTCCGCAGCTTCCACATACGGCATAGAGGAAGAACAACTTACCAAGACATCTTCCTCACCTGATACTATGACCAAATGTCCATCCACTACAAACTTCAGCTTTTGGTGGAGTGTGAAGGGGAAGACTCCCACTGAGTGGATCCATGGACGCCCCAAAAGACAGTTGTAGGCCGGATTGATATCCATCACTTGGAATGTAACTCGACAGGTATGAGGCCCTATCTGTACTGGGAGGTCGATCTCTCTCCTTACCTCTCAGCGGCTGCCATGGAAGGCACAGACCACCATGGAACTCAGCCTCAGGTGGGAGGCGTTAAATGGCAACTTCTCCAACATGCTCTTGGGCATCATGTTCAGGCTTGAGCCGTTGTCGATGAGTACTTTGGCCATAACATGTTCCATGCATTTGACCGACACATGTAAAGCCCTATTATGCCCTCTCTCCTCGGCGAGGATTTCCTCTTCAATGAAAGTGAGGTAATTGTTGGCTGTGATGTTATTGCGATTCCCTCAAAGCCTTCTACGGACATGTCTTGGGCTACGTGAGCTTCATTCAAGACTTTTACCAACAAATCTCGGTGAGGCTTAGAGCTCATGAGAAGCTCCAGAAGGGAGACTCTAGTCGGGGTCTTATTGAGTTGTTCAATGACTTCGATCTCGCTTTGTTGGATAATACGGAGGAACTCGCTAGCCTCCTCGAGTGATACCTCTTTCTTGTCACAGCCCTCTCATCCCTCAGCAAATTTCTTTGTCGGAACATCCTCGCCCGGTGTGGGGATCACCTTGACATTTTGTCCTTCGATCACCTTTGCTTTCCCTTTAAAGTTTGCGGGCTGCGTTGGCAGGCCAGGGGGTGCAAACATGCGACCACTGCGGGTTATGTCGTTCAGCCCGGTGATGTTGGTTACTTTGGCCGATAATGAGCCGATATGGGTAGCTTCTTCCTTCCTACCGCCCAGAGGGGCGTACCTCCATGGAACTGCGCGACTGTTCTTGTAAGGAAACGGAATCGATCTAACGCCTGACATTGTCGAGGGGTGTGGGGGCCTTTGGGGAGTCGTATCCCTGGTGAAGTGTATTACCAAGGGTTTAGGCTTTTTAGGACCTTCCTTGTCTGCCGACTGCATGCATATATGTTGTTCCTCCCCCCCCCCTCATTGCTGACCTCAAGCCAGCCTTGGTCTATCATTTGATGTAATAGATCCCTCACCGCTGAACACGTTTCCATATCATGCAGTACACCCGAATGCATTAAACATGAATCCTCTTTGTGCTTGCCACGGGGAATCATGCCTGCCTTTTGTAAGACTTCGTAGAACATGTCGTCCTTTTGTACCTATCGAAGTTAGGTACCTTGAACTTCGAAGGGATGACGACGTCTGACACCAGGCACAGGTCGGTCATGTCTACGAACGGATAATCGCCGAATCCTTCAACGACCCTCAATCTCTCTTCGATGAGATCAAGTTTTTCCTTTCCTTCCGCTGCCGAGGGCGGCCCTCCCACGAACAGAAACATTGGTTGTGTTGGGTGGTTTCGAGACTCTCCTGTGATGTTGGGTTGAGGTAGTGCGTTGGGTGCTCTCAAGGATTCTCGTGGACCCCGTCAGGATGCCAAGGAGGCTCCCCTTCAAGGATGAGGGGAGTAATGTGACCCATGTCTTCATGCATGGCTGGTGGTGTGTACTTAGGTGGTAAATCGTAGGGGTAAGCACCTCGGTTGTACCCTGGATGGGGGTTGCTGACATGCCCCAGTGTACTTCTCTCTCGTCCCACAATGTTTGGAATGGGATGGTGCGTAGCAGTCAGGAGAGCCGGGTCTGCCTCGACAACCGTGCTAGTGGCGACGGCGGTGGCCGCGTTACTCTGCTTTAGTCGTTTCATTCCCAGCATGGCCTCCATCATAGAAGCCATTTGTTCTTTCAAAGCCGACATGTCGGCTTTCATCGGTTGCTGCACTTCCTCTAGGTCACCCATCGTCCTAGACTTGGATCTGGTGCGATAGGGATGCCTTAGGGCGCGTTTAGTTATGGCGTTGATCCTAAAGAGACCAAAATGTGAGCAGTACGTAACGAGGAATGAATGCATGCTAGAGATAAAGTGTGGGAGTCATTTGATTCGCACTGATTTTTGGAGTAAAATCATGGGATAAACTTATTTTATTCAGAAAGTTATAACTAGTCAAGATCTGAGTGACAATACAAACTCCCTAACGGCTCCTAATTATATGGGCCATCAAGTCTATCATATGCTGACAATAGCTGAGGAGCCCGTGGATTTCCTCGGGAGCAGAGTATGTGTCCGCCATTGCTTTGGCCTTTGCCAGTAATCGGGGAAGTTCTTGACTCCCGTTCAAAGTAAGAGCAAACCGGTCCATCCACATCGTCGCTTCTTGATGTAATGAGTCAATCACCCTTCCTCTCGCCTCCTTTTCCGTGTACACTCGGGCGTATTCGTCCGCCACTTTGTGCTCGTGGGCGGTGGCCAAATTTTATTCTTCTTTGTACTTGCTGATGATGGCCAACATGTTTGTTTCGATCTCGCATAACCGCTGAGACAAACTCCTCTTTGACCTTAGGCAAGTCTTCAATTCGTCCTTCAGAATCTGCAATCCACTCGCGATTGGTCCCTTTCCTCTCTTCGGAGCTTAAGTTCGGGAGCCAATCCAGACCTTGTGCGTAGGCTTTCAACCACCTATGGTAACCGCTGATGGGCCCGTTGTTACTTCCCCTAAGTTCCTCCTCCTTTTTTTGCACCATTTCCCATGCCTTGCGAACCTTCTGAAGCACCCTCATGTTGGTGCTACTGAAACCTCGCGCAATAAAAGGTGTGAGCCCTTCCTCTAATGGTGCCCCTCTCATAGGGTAGCCAAGTTGTCTTATGGCGAGGACAGGATTGTAATTAATGCAACCCCTCGTCCCCATCAAGGGAACATTTGGAAATCCTTCGCACGAAATAAGAATCCCGGTTCTTCCTTCTTTCCATCGGGGGAACCAATTGACAAACGCTTCTTCTTTGCTTGCTAAGAGTCGGTTCCAGTTTGCCTCCTTTTTCTCGGTGCATGAGCGGTGGCCTTCTAGCGGGCAAACGTGTCTCACCTCTTGGCGGAAAAGGTGTGAAACTAACCATACGTAGAGGGCTGGTGTACAAAAAATGATCCTTGCACTGTTCTTCTCACATCTTCGGTCAAATGTGTCATATAGATCGGCTAAGATAGCGACAACCGGGCTTTCCTTGCGGTCATGAAAGGCGAGAAAAGCATCAATCGTTGCCAAGTCCACCAACTCATCTATATTTGGAAAGATGACCACTCTGAAGATCGTGAGCGCCAGGACGTCCATGAACAGGGCCCATTCATCTTACCAAGGTTCTCGCCTTTGCTTCCAAACATTTCCTTGGTACTCCAACCACCCCATTTTCTACTTGCTTTCCCCGGTCCAATTCCTGTGTCGAGATTTTGACTATTTTGGAAATTCTAGCCAAGGAGGGATAGAAGCCTGAGAAAAGATATGGTTTCCTTCCTCCCAGAGGGCATCCCAGGATCTCTTCAAACTCTTCCACCGTGGGTGTTAACTGGAAGTCCCCAAAGGTGAAGCACCTCAAAGGCTGATCATAATATTGGGCAAGGGAGGCAATGGCCTCCGTGGAGACCTCCGCCATAGTTAGGTCCCAGATCTTACCATAGGTTTTGCGAAAGGTTTGTCGCTGGAGTTGATCCATCAATTGTCCTAACTCTTTCAGACTGGCGACTCCTAGGCTCTTGATCGTGACCCGATAGAACCTATTTTTAAGCCAAGGCACCTGACTCGATCCCATGTTTTAGTAAAGTGGAATAAAAAAATCTTTGCGAATCAAGACTTCGACATCTATCACGGGTAAAATGGATGAATGCATGAAGAAATGCTTATGGCACAGATGCATTTTATGGACACGAGAGCCTAGGAGATTATCTCTTTTTTAAATACAGCATTTGGGCAGCACAGTGCTCGATGCATGCATTTAAGAAGGTGACACGGACCTTCCGACTTCTCATGACAAATGAGGGGATCAAAATGCAATGCGTGCGTGATGACATGATGCAGATGCGAAAAAACGGTAACAAGGAGATGTACACAGCATGGCAATATCCACAAATAATCATAAGCAAAGGTGTACATGACATTTAAGTTACATGCATGGTAATGTTTAAAAGGCACATAGCGTGTTTGCTTCATGCCCCTATTTTAGGGGCCTAAACGGGAGGAACTAAAAGGCTTTTAGTGATAATTCCCAAGGTGGTCATATCTCTCTTGATGGTTTCTTGAGGTATCATCCTCTTCGACAAACATATTGCGGCAGTAGGGACTACCAGCAATAATATGTTATCAAAGAGAAAAACTCTAGATGAGGGTTCACTATTATCAAGCAAGTCAGAGACCTAGCATGACCACAGATTCACCTCCACTCCTTATGTTCCCATGGACCCGGGTATAGGGCCCCTTTTCAACTCACCGTGTGTGCAAAAAAGGTGTTGGTGTTGTGTGCATCAAATGAATAAATATCTATCTCATGCATACATTTCAAAAACACACTAAAAGCATCAAAGAGTTATATATAAGAACATAAGAGAAATAAAAGGAAACCGATAAAAAGGAAGTCATGATATTGCACGAGATTAGAAGACCTAACTCTCTAAAAACAGTCCCCAGTGGAGTCGCCAACTGTCGCAACCTACCCTTCGGCGGGAGGGCGACGCGAGGGCTCACGGGTGCGTCTTCCAAGGGAGGAAGGCACGCAGAGTTGCCACCAACGTTTATTTGAGGAAAACGTCAAAAAAACTGGAAAGGTGTGGTTTATGAACTTTAAGTGTGAAAGGTTCGAGAGTTGTTTTTACGCTCGGGGAAGGTATTGGCACCCCACGCGTATGTCACAAGGGACGACAGCCTTTAATCAAATGTGCAATATCATGTCTTCAATTTGTTTTATTTTCCCTTTTTATGTTTTTATGTTTTTTATGGGCTTTTTGCATTTTTTATCTTTTTGTGGTCGACAAGGGTGATTCCCTCATTCCTACGTATCCTCAATTGCGATGAGGAAATCAGACCTACGTAGTTCTTTTAGAACTAAACGTTGGTTAAGTTGTTTTGATCTTTTTTCGCAAGATCAATTTTAACCGAATAAAGGTCATTTAAGGCGTTTGGACCATTAAACGATCTTTTGATTTTGAAAGGAGAGAAATGTTAAGGCGTTGGACCATTAACAATCTTAAGGCTTTTGCTCCTACATATCCTCAATTGCGATGAGGAAATCAAACCTACGTAGTTCTTGCAAAAGCGGTAAAGTTACATGTTGGTTTTTATGCTTTTGAAAGGTCCATGTTAACCGAGAAAAGCAAAGAGGACCATTTAAGGCGTTGGACCTTAAAATGATTTTTAGTGATTTTTGCGGACAAAGCTTGATTTGTGAGTTCATTTTAGCCTTAGTTTCACTTTGGTTATTAGTCAATTCATTCAAGGAAACTTCCAAAGAAAAACGTCCGATTGATTTTTTTGATTATTTTATTCAACGATATTTTGATTATTTTATTATTATTTTTACTTTTTCTGGTTTAACCGTGGTTACAGTGTGAATGATCGGTTAGATTTTTGCTTTAATGGTGATTAAACGACGTTGCAACACAAATGATCGGTTAAAATGCATTTTTATCACTTATTAGGTAAGAAGCGGCTTAAATAAACAGTTAAAAGCTCGTTAAAAGGGGGTACGGAAAATAAACGTAATGAAAACAAAAGTACACAAAACAAGTAGGGACCACTAAGAGTGCATAGAATGAATTGAAAGATTCGATTTCGGGAACTTACCGGTTGAAGACCGAAGAACGACGAAGAACGAATGAAGAACGATGAAGAATGGTGAAGAATCTCCACGAAATCACTTATGGAAACGTCTCGAAAGCGTCACGGAAGCACCTCGACTTGGATATTTTTCACGGCAAAAATTTTTCTCACTAATTTCGAGAGATTTCTCAATACCAGAAGGGCTAAACTCATTTGCTCTATCCTCCTTCCCCTATTTATAGGAGAAAAGAGGGAGGTGGTTGCCGCCCAGCTCGCCCAGGCAAGCTGGGTTGCTTCCACCAAAAGGCACCGCCTTCTTTTGGAACACTCAAGAAGGCCCAAGTGGGTTTGGTTGCTATTTGAACCCCCCTTTTTCACTAAGTACACCCCCTCTTGGTGTTTTTTTTATTTATTTATTTCCGAAACGTTGCAGAACTTTACAGATTACGCAACGATGCTTGTTTTTCCTTTTGGAATGTTGTGAAACTTTATGGATTATGCAACAATGCTTGTTTCGAGGGTTCCGAAGGGAGAAAACAAGGTTCAAGGACCAAACGCAAGTACTCCCGGACGAAATTAGGGTATGACATGTGCAACGTCAACATTCTACATAGTTTGTGGCCTTGGGAAAAATATATGAGCGAGGGTCTACCATACATAGCGTGGCGTATACAGATGATGTCATAAGGGTTAGCGTTGAAAAAGTTATTGACAGTGATGCTGAAGTCTCGTTGCCAACGTCAAAAATTCAGTATGTCAGCCAGGTCCTTCACACATTCATTACATGGCCGACACCCATTGTAACTCTGGTATCAGATGATTGAGGTAATTTTGTTTTTATGTAAAACACATTAATACATTGATACATATTTATAAATTAGTTACTAATATTAGTTTAATTATTGTTTTCGTTAACCATATAGGATTCAGTTATTACTCCAAATAAAGTGACTAAAGTTGTTAAACAGTTGAATGATGCTGTTGTAGGTGACCCCTTGCGTGAGTTGATTAAGAGCCTGTACGACATTTATGAGAAGCCTATTCAGTTTGTGTGGGATGTTACTAAATTTGGGATTCCAACTGTAGATGCATCCTTGTTCTTAACACATGCTGATGTCAATGAATTAATATCAGGCGACAAATGTTTGAACATAGCAATACTACATCTGTGGATCATGTAAGTAAATTTCATATCATTGACTATTAAATCCATATTCATGTGCTATATACATCATGTTAAATTTTATTTTCAAATGTTCAAAATAAGTATATGGGTGAGTGGAGTTCTAGCTTGGGTCATGGTTTA
Source organism: Glycine soja (assembly GCF_004193775.1). NCBI lineage: Eukaryota > Viridiplantae > Streptophyta > Magnoliopsida > Fabales > Fabaceae > Glycine > Glycine soja. The sequence continues at coordinate 16,490,169 of NC_041018.1, read as the reverse complement.
GTGTATGGATTCCTTAATCCTTAGTGGATACACAATGCAAAAGATATACATGGGCAATGTCAAGATTACATCAAAAGATGGGTTAAGGAATCCCAACAGGAGGTGTACCTAGGAGCTTATTTGAATCAGTAAGTAATATTTATGGTATCACTGTAAAGAGTGTTCGTTGCATAAGAAGCCCGATGTTCATATAAAAGCTACAATTAACAAGTTCAGTTTCATATTTTAATTCATTTAATGTTTTCTAAATGTGGATACGTAAATAGTTTGCTCCTCATTTATACGTCTAAATCTTTCAATGCAGTGCATTTAAGACATTAAAGACTACTTTTGACGGAAAAATTGATCAAACTACACCCCGGTGGATTGAAGTAAAGGTTAGTCATACAATTACTGGTTATTTGGGACTGATAATGTTGTTTAACATCTGAATTGTAAGATTGAATTATTTTTCCCATTGAATGTAAAGTCACGTTCAAAGTGGAGGCTATGAGTATGGCTATTATGTCATGCATTGAATCTGAAACATAATTAGCGAGGAGTTGAAGAATGATTAGACTATGGTATATTTACTATCCCCAAAGGATTGACTTGAGTAATTCTTTTTATTCCTTTTTTAAATGAAAACGACTAATTACTTATTTTTTATAATTTGTAGTGGTTTGGTGATGGCACACCACAAGACATCAAGACCATGACAACATTATGGAAAAAATGGGTAGTATATTTTTTAAGAGTTAAAAGCATCCAATGTAGAAAGCTTTGGATGAGATCCGAACAACCACTTTGGTGTTTTACATGTATTTCTTTAAGTGTTATAAACAATTTTGTAGCTGTAATGACCATTATTTGTGAATAAAAATACATATTTGTTTATTTCATTTTGGTATGCACAAAAAGATTTGGAGAATGCATTGTATTTGCAATGGGTATTTGCATCGATAGGATATGTGTTTTTTATGCAACCAAGCTGCCCATTTTTGCAGGTGCTTGGCAAGGTACGGATTTTGATACTCCTAATGATACCAAAATATATTCAGTCTAATATGAGGTGTGGTAGGGGGTATATAAGATGACTCTCCAGCAGTAAGAGCACCTAAAAATCATTATTGGTTGTGGATTCATGATGGGCAAGTGGATTCTTGTGAAGTGAAAGTGACACTTTTACCTGAAAATCATTATTGCTTGTGTTTCGACTTTGTCATTATCGGTGTCTGATCTGAAAATCATTATTGCTTGTTGTCGCAACCTACCCTTCGGCGGGAGGGCGATGCGTGACTCGCGGGATGCGTGTTCCACGAAAGGAATACGCGCGGAGTCGCCACCAACGTTTATTTGAGGAAAACGTCGGAAAAACCGGAAAAGACGCGATCTACGAATTTTTAAGTGAAAGGTTCGGGAGTTGTATTTATGCACGGGGAAGGTGTTAGCACCCCACACGTCCGTCACAAGGGACGGCAGCCTTTAATCGAATGTGCAAACATGACTTTGATTTTTACATTCCCTTTACGTTCTTATATCTTTTATGCCCTTTTTATATTTTTCCCTTTGCTCCTACGCATTCCTCAATTGCAATGAGGAAATTAGACCTACGTAGTTCTTTCTTATGCGTGAATCAAGTGATTCTTTTTTACTTGAAAGGTGATCATTTTAAGGCGTTGGACCTTAAAAATGATCCATTTTACTTAGTAAGAAATTGAAATGATAAACTTCAAAAACCTATTTTTGTGGACGAGCTTGACTAGGCGAGTTGATTTTAGCCTTAGTTTCACTTTAGTTATTAGTCAATTCGATTAAGAATGAGAAATCCCAAAGAGAAAACGTCCAATTGATTTTTCGCTTTATTTTACTAAAGGGGTATTTTTATTTTTTTATTATTATATTATTATTTACCTCTTTTTTTGGTTTCCAATGTGGTTGCGGCACGACCGATCGGTCGGAATTCATTTCAACCAAAGTTAACGGATAATACAATTCAAACGATCGGTGGAAATTTATTTTATTTTTAGGTTAAGCGAGAAATGACTTAAATAAAATGGCTTAAGCACGTCAAAAGGGGGTATAAAAAGTGAATGAAACGAGAATAAAAATGCATGAAACCAAATGTGGACCACCACGGGTACATAGAATGAATTGAAAAGCTTGGTTTGAGGTACTTACCCGTTGAAGACTGAAGATCGATGTACAACGTCGAAGAACGGTCAAAAACCTTCGCGAAATCACTCACGAAAACGTTACGGAAGCGCTTCGGCTTAGATTTTCTTCACGGAAACAATTTTCCTAAGCAAATTCGAAAGAGAGAAAAGTGCCTAAGGGGCTGAACCCTTTTCTACTTCACTTCTCCCCCTATTTATAGAAAATTGGGGGAGAAGCTTGCCACCCAGATCGCCCAGGCGAGCAGGGTTGCTTCCTCCAGAAGCAACAGCCTTCTGGAGGAATCTTCTGGAGGGCCCAAGTGGGCCTGGTTGCTATTTGCACCCCCATTTTTACTAAATACACCCCCTGCCTTTTTTGGTGATTCTTTTTTCATAAAGTTACGGAAACTTACGAATTTCGTAACGATACTTGTTTTCTTTCCGTAATGTTACGGAACCTTGCGGATCACATAATCATCCCCTTTTTGACTTACGGAATGTTACGGAACCTCACTAATTGTGCAACAACGCTTCCATTTGATCTCCGGTGTGTCACGGAACCTTACGGATTGGGCATCAATATTTTCTTTTGATTTCCGGCATGACCCGGAACTTCACAAATTGCCTAATGATGGGTGCCAAGCACCTCACAAGGACCAAACAAAAGTTGCATGTCATCAAGCAAAGGTCCTCGGACGAAATTAGGGTATGACACTTGTGTTTCGACTTTGTCATTATTGGTGTCTGATGTGCCATCATTTTCTCCTATTTCTTAACCCTTTTTGCACCATTTTACGTACTAATTAATCTTAATTGTCAAATTAATTAGGCAGTTTTATTATTTGGGCACATTCAGCTAATTTGATGTTTTTAATCTAATTTCAAGAATTAATGAAGCATTGGGCTTGAATCCAGAATTGGGCTTGAACTTGAAGAGGACAGACTATTTTATTCTACAAAATTTTATCTTATCTAGACTTTATCTTATCTAGATATTATTTAGATTTGATCTCATCTAGATATTATTTAATCTAGATCTTATCTTATCTTATCTTATCTAGATTTGATTTCATTTTATTTATGGGCTTGAATTTAAAACAGATTTGTAAGCTTTGGGGCTGGAAAAAAAAACTATATAACAGCACCAAGGTTCTAGTTTAGGCTCTCTCTTCTCTCTCTCCTGTTTCCGTTTTTAGTTTTAGCCCTCTCATCTCTTTCTCCTTTTTTTTCGTTTTTGCAATTCCAGTTTTGGCTTTTCGTTTTAGCAATAAAATTTCGTTCTCTATTGATTAATGGAAGGCTAAGTCCCCAGCGTTGTTTTCTCTTGGGGATCAAGCATAGTTCTCTTTGAGGTTCTATTATTGCTGTTAAATTCTGTTCAGTTTTTCCTCTTCACTAATTACTTTGAATTTGTTGCTATTAATTCATGCATGCTTAGTACTTGATTAATTGTCTCTGCGCTTAAATTACGTTCATGCTTAATGATCGTTTATAAGTAATTGGTGTATGTGTAGCTTAATCACATAATGAATGCCTTATGTTAAATTTCGCTTAGTAATTTAATTTAGGGTTGGATTAAGTGGTTGAACTGATAAATGATAAATTCTCGCAACCTAGGATAAGAGACTTGCTTGTGAATCAAGGAGAAGCAACGTATTTTAATTCTGATATTTTCTAATTCAATTTTACTCGCAGTTTAATTTACAAAAGCAAACAACCCCCCTAATTTGTTACTATTTCCTACTATCTGTTATGAACATTTGGTTTATCATTGCTCGTTGGGAAACGGCCTAGGATCAGTTCCTAGTTACTGTATTTTAATGTTTATTTGATTTGGGTACGACCACGATCAAATTTGGCGCTGTTGTCGGGGAGCAGTGTCCAAAGGTTCATAATAGCTAGTGATTCGTGTTTTATGTTTAGTTGTTTTATGCTTTCATGTGTTGTGTTCGTGTTGTGTTAAGTGTGTTTAGAGTCTTTTTATTTTGTTTAGTGTGGTGTTTTGTTTTAGTTTTTCTGTTCAGCGCTTCCCCTGTTTCAGTTTTTGTGTTTTGCTGTTAATAGTGCTTTGCGACGGATTTAGCAACCACTTTTGTGAACTGGAAAACAGGGTAGTAGTGGAAATCCCTTAGCGACGGATTTTAGAGACCACACTTGCTGAATTAATTGGGATTTTTTGTTTTGGTAGCTATAGTTGTTATTTTTGGTTGAATTTTTTTGTGGTCACTTCTCTTGATCCATATTTCCTGGGAAAAATAGCTGGAGCCCTTAGTTTGGTCAGATTTGAATGTTCCAAAAAAGTAACAAATTTGATTTTTGTCAAAACTTCAAACGGTCATAACTTTTGCTCCAGTTATCAGAATCACAATTATTATATATGTATTTGGGGTAGAAAAAAATTTCCCATGTTGTGGCAGCCTACCATAGGCCGGCTGAGGTCTCCTTCTTCCAAAAATTGCAATTCTGTCAAAAGTTTTTTTGTTTTCCAAGTATTATTCTCTTATTTCTCTTAACTTATCATTTTTAGCTTCTATAGTTAGACTTTGAATTTTCTTTTGAACTTTTTTGTGCTATCTTCTCATCATTTTATAAGGTTGCTCACAAAATTTCAAGTCATTTGGATATCATTTAATGGTAGTTGTAGTTCAAACCTACACTGTTACTTGCATAAGAAGGCAACTAGTTGTGCATGCTGAATACAGTGTATGACTAGAGGCAATCCATCTGACTTACAACCCTTTGATCCTGAGATAGTTAGGACATTTCATAGATTAGTTAGACATCATTTAGTACCTTTTGAGCATCCTGAGCATTCTGTTATTGGTGATTTTGAGCATTATAGTTTTGAACATTCTAATTTTGAACATTTTGAGAACATGACACAACCTCCACCCCGTGAGAGGACTCTAAGGGAAATGGCTGCACCTGATTTCACCTACAAAAGCTTGTGCATCCAATACCTTGATGAGGATGTCCCATATGTTCTTAAAACTGGACTGATCCATTTGCTTCCAAAGTTTCATGGCCTTGCAGGTGAAGACCCGCACAAACATCTGAAAGAATTCCATATTGTCTGCTCCACCATGAAACCTCCAGATGTCCAGGAGGATCACATATTTCTGAAGGCCTTTCCTCATTCTTTAGAGGGAGCGGCAAAGGAATGGCTTTATTACCTTGCTCCGCGATCCATCACGAGTTGGGATGACCTCAAGAGAGTATTCTTAGAAAATATTTTCCCTGCTTCCAGGACCACAACCATCAGAAAAGATATTTTAGGCATTAGACAACTCAGTGGAGAGAGCTTATATGAATATTGGGAGAGATTTAAGAAACTATGTGTCAGTTGCCCTCACCACCAGATTTTTTAGCAGCTTCTCCTCCAATATTTTTATGAAGGACTCAGAAACATGAAGAGAAGTATGATAGATGCTGCCAGTGGTGGAGCCCTTGGAGACATGACTCTTGCTGAAGCCAGAAGTGTAATTGAGAAGATGGCTTCCAACTCCCAGCAATTTAGTGCCAGAAATAATGTTATTGTCTTTATAGGAGTGCATGAAGTAGCCACGAATTCATCTTCATCAGTTGAGACTAAGAAGGTTGAAGGTAAACTAGATGCCTTGGTTAACCTAGTAACCCAACTGGCCATGAATAAAAAATCTGCACCTGTCGCCAGACTCTGTGGTTTATGCTCCTCTGCCGACCACCACACAGACCTTTGCCCTTATGTGCAACAATCTGAAACAATTGAACAACCTGAAGCTTATGCTGCAAACATCTACAATAGACCTCCTCAACCTCAGCAGCAAAATCAGCCACAACAGAACAATTATGACCTCTCCAGCAACAGGTACAATCCCGGGTGGAGGAATCATCCCAACCTTAGATGGTCGAATCCTTCACAACAGTAGCAACAACAACCTTATTTTCAAAATGTTGCTGGCCCAAGCAGACCATGCGTTCCTCCACCAATCCAACAGCAACAACAGCAACATCCCCAAAAACAACAAACAGTTGAGGTCCCTCTGCAACCTTCCCTTGAAGAACTTGTGAGGCAAATGACTATGCAAAACATGCAGTTTCAACAAGAGACCAAAGCCTCTATTCAGAGCTTAACTAATCAGATAGGACAATTGGCTACACAGTTAAATCAACAATAGTCCTAGAATTCTGACAGATTGCCTTCTCAATCTTTCTAGAATCCCAAAAATGTGAGTGCCATTTCATTGAGGTCGGGAAAGCAGTGTTAAGAACCTCAACCAGCAACATCTTCCTCATCCGCAAATGAACCTGCCCAACTTCACTCTACTCCAGAAAACGATGATGACAAAAATTTAAAGAGTAAGTTACCTAACAATTTCTATGCAGGTGAATCTAAAGAGAAGCAGCATATCCTTCTTCCATTCCCTCCAAGAGAAATTTCCAACAAAAAAATGGAAGAGACAGAGAAGGAGATATTGGAAACATTTAGAAAAGTAGAGGTAAACATACCTCTGCTGGATGCAATAAAGAAAATTCCAAGATATGCTAAATTCTTGAAGGAGCTATGCACTAATAAGCGAAAGCTTAATGGAAGTGAAAGAATTAGTATGGGCAGAAATGTCTCTGCATTGATTGGTAAATCTTTTCCCCAAATCCCTAAAAAATGTAAAGATCCAGGTACATTCAGCATACCTTGTATTATAGGGAACATTAAGTTTGACAATGCCATGCTAGATTTAGGAGCTTCTGTTAGTGTTATGCCTATGTCTATTTTTAATTCTCTATCTCTTGGCCCCTTGCAGTCAACTGATGTGGTAATTCATTTAGCTAATAGAAGTGTTGCCTATCCTGCTAGTTTCATAGAGGATGTCTTAGTTAGAGTTGGTGAACTGATTTTCCCGGTTGATTTTTATATTTTGAATACGGAGGAGGGATTTTCTAAAGGATCAGTTCCCATCATTCTAGGCAGACCTTTTATGAAAACTGCTAGAACTAAGATAGATGTATATGCAGACACACTATCTATGGAGTTTGGTGATATAACTGTTCATTTTAATATTCTTGATGCTATGAAACACCCATTTGAATATCTTTCTGTATTTCGTGTTGAAATAATTGACCATATTGTTGACGAATACATGACTGATCTTCATTCTAATCTGCATTCCTGTCACTCTTCATGCATTGAATCTGAATTTGTACTTGATCATATGTCTGAATTTGATGCTGAGAGTGAATCTGAATTTGATATTGATTACATGTCTGATGTTTCACCTCTTGAGATTGATTTTATAAAGTCAGATAGAACTAACCATGTTTCGGGAAGTACACATACTTCTGACTTTCTTTATGAGGTACAGGCTGAGAAACCATCTCTTTCTACCACTATCCAGCCAGCCACACCAGAATTGAAGCCTCTACCGTCAAATTTAAAATATGCTTACTTGGATGATAGCAAAAGTTTTCCAGTAATTATATATGCCTCCCTTGCTGATAAGCAAGAGGAGAAGCTGTTATCAGTTCTCAAGAAGCATAAAAAGGCTATAGGCTGGACCCTAACGGACATTCCTGGTATTAGCCCATCCACATGTATGCATCGAATAAATTTAGAGGATGGGGCTAAACCAGTAAGACAACCACAAAGAAGACTCAACCCGATGATTCTTGATGTAGTGAAGAAGGAGGTAACCAAGCTTTTGCAAGCTAGAATCATTTATCCTATCTCCGACAGCCAATGGGTGAGTCCCGTCCAGGTAGTCCCGAAGAAAATCGGCCTCACCGTGATAAAAAATGAGAAGGAGGAGCTTATTCCTACTCGGGTGCAGAACAGTTGGAGAGTCTGCATCGACTATAGGAGGTTGAACCAAGTTACCAAAAAGGACCATTTTCCACTGTCATTCATTGACCAGATGCTTGAACGCCTGGCAGGTAAATCTCACTATTGTTTCCTTGATGGTTTTTCTGGGTATATGCAAATCACTATTGCTCTTGAGGATCAGGAAAAGACCATATTCACCTGCCCCTTCGGCACTTTTGCCTATAGGAGGATGCCTTTCGGCCTGTGCAATGCCCCTGGTACCTTCTAGCGGTGCATGATTAGTATTTTTTAGTGATTTTTTAGAAAATTGCATAGAGGTGTTTATGGATGATTTCAGTGTATATGGATCCTCTTTTGATGTTTGTTTGGATAATTTGGAAAAAGTTTTGAATAGATGTACTGAAACTAACCTTGTTCTAAATTTTGAAAAATGTCATTTTATGGTTGAGCAAGGTATAGTTTTAGGCCACATTATTTCCAATAAGGGCATTGAAGTAGATCCTGCAAAATTTTTTGATATTTCACAATTGCCTTACCCTTTTTGCGTGCGAGAGGTGTGATCTTTTCTTGGTCATGCAGGATTCTACAGGCGCTTTAAAAGAGATTTTAGCAAGGTAGCCCTTCCATTATGCAACTTGTTGCAAAAGGAGGCACCTGATTGGATAGCCCCATTTGAGCTAATGTGCGATGCATCCTGAAATTCTGATACTGGGGACAGATGTTGTACAGGATGTCACGACATCACGCTTCAGAACATGCAGATTATATTTGACAGTGTGTACAGTTTAAACAAGTAAATAACACAAGAGAATTGTTAACCCAGTTCGGTGCAACCTCACCTACATCTGGGGGCTACCAAGCCAGGGAGGAAATCCACTAAAATAGTGTTAGTTCAAGGTCTAACAGCCACTGTTTACAACCTTCTCACCTAACCACTACCCGTGCAATCTCTACCTAAGAGCCACTCTTAGATATGAGAACCCCGCTCACTCCCTCTCAATCACACTCCCGTGTTTACAAATAAATCAAAGACACACCAGAGATCAACTCTGAACAAAAGGGATCAACCCTACACACTAGAGATCAACTCTACACACAAGAGATCAACTCTACACACTCAGGTCCAACACTTGATGTTAGGGTACCATCAAGGTGGCTCACAAAATACTCAAGTCCCAAAACTCACAAAATCACTCTTCAATCCCGGACTTGGTACTCAAACCCGTGCAGCCTCCATGTTTATATAGCAGTGTGCGTATCTGGGCTGCAACTTCTTGTGCTGGATGAGATCTATCATTCTTCCTGAAAATCTGCACTTAAAGATCTAAAAGATAACGTTTGATCTTTTAGTTTGAATCTTTAATCTTTAATCTTTAATCCCTGAACGAACTCTTCTAGTTTGTAATTCGAACTTTAATGATCTTTTAATTCGTTCCTAAAGATAGATCATCTAATCTTTTGCTAACTGCACAATAATCTGTTAAAGATATAACAGATTTATGTGTCCAGTATTTTCGGGCCGGATGTCAGGACATCGTGTCCGACATCGTGGATCCTGCAGCTTCACTTCTTCACTTGACTTTTATCTTGCCTTGTGCATTGTGCAGCAACTCCAGTATTTTCGGGCAAGATGTCCAGGACATTGTATCCGACATCGTGGATCCTGCAGCTTCAATTCTTCATTTGACATTTTATCTTGCCTTGTGCATTGTGCAGCCCGATCTTATTCCTTGACATAACGTTGGACATCATGTGCAGCAACTCCAGTTTTCCTTCATTGTCTAAGTGCTTATGTTTTAACAAAATCTTAGCCAGTCTTTTAAAACTCAGTAGAGCTAAGCACTAACAATCTCCCCCTTTGGCAAATTTTGTCTAAAACATACTTAGACACTTCCTGAGCAGGTACGAGCAGTTATGCAAGTGGGATCAGCAACTTCCATTATCAGAGTAATCAAGCACAGCGGAAATTCTTCAAGTTGCAAATCTACAAGTCTTCTCCATGATCTCAAGACATCTCACGTGACATCAGCTTTCTGCTCCTGCTCCCCCTGTCTCCATGCTTACTGCAGCATCTTCTATCAGCTACTAGTCTTCTCCATCTGCTCCCCCTGCCTCCATGCTCTTACTGCAGCATCTTCTAGTAGCTTCCATCAGTCATCATCAGCAGCAGCAGTAGTCTCCCCCTCAAAATCATATACATGCAACTCCCCCTCAAAATCATGAATCATGCATACATAGTATCCTACTACTCAAAATCATGCATAATAGCAAGCATAATACTATTACTCCCCCTTTTTAGACAGAATTTGACAAAAGTAGAATGCATGAACTTAAGGTGCAAATATTACAGACCGATAGTAATCAATTGTTCAAAGGGACATGCCCCTATAACTAGTAAAAGCAAAAATAAAGGTCTGATGGTCATGGGGTGGCTTCAGAATCATCATCATCTGATTCTGTCTCTTCTGCTGCATCTTCCTCTTCCTCAGCTGCCTCTTCTTGCTCAGCTGGATCTTCTTCTTCCTCAGCTGCTTCACCATCATCAATGCCACTGTCTGTGAGTCTTTCGATCAGCCGTTCCAGCTCCATTTTCTTCTCTGTGGTGGCTTTGATGGTTGCTTCCAGCACCTTGCATGTGTCCTTGAGTTTAGCAATCAGAGCATCCTTGGACACAGCACCTGAAGCAGCAGCTTTCCCTGATGTCGAGACAATGTCTGGGACATGTGTCCCCTCAAACAGTTTGTAATGCAGGGATAGAGGAGATTCTCTCTTCATCACAGAGTCAGTGTAGTTTAAAATGTTTGGATGTTGACTCAACATAATGCCACACAATACAGTAGGGAAGGCAATGGGTAATTTGACAGCAAAAGATTCTGAATGCTTAACAGTTTGATCAAATATATAGTTTCCAAAATTAAATTTGGACTTGGTTCCAACAGCATACAGAAATTTACCCAAACCTGTGGCAACAGTGGAAGTATGATTGGTGGGTACCCAGTTTGCAGCGCCAATCCTATGCAGAATTGCATACTTCACACTTAGCTTCCCTGCAGAAAGCTTCCCTTTCTTTGGCCAGTGCTGGACTTGTTTGGCAGTGATTTCCTTGGCAATTTGATGCTCAGAGACAGCAATATCCACCACTCCATCTGTTGGTCTGTCCAGGTATTTGTTGATCACAGCAGGGGAGAATCTAACACATTTTCCTCTGACAAACACTCTTTGATACTCATCACTCTTTCTGTTTGTTAAGTCAGAGGGAATGTTGACAATGAATTCCCTGACTAGACTCTCATAGCAGTCTCCCAACTTGGTGACAGTTTTCAGTAGTCCAGCAGCCTTGATGAGGTCCATAATCTCCTTGCAATCCAAGGCAGCTCTTCCCAGTTCTCTTTCCAAGGCAAGTCTGCGTTGATACACGAATTTCCACCTTTCAGCATTGCCAATGGAGTGGAATGAGATGTTGTCCAATGGTGCATCAGGGACATTACCAGGCACCTTCTTCCCTGATGTCTTGGTCCTCTTGATGTCGGGAACATCTAGTTCGACATCATCATCAGAATCAGATGAGGAAATTTCTTTCCTCTTCTTGGAAGGAATTGCGACTTTGCTTCGTCTGGATGTGGTAGGAGTGATTGGAGTGCTTTTCTTCTGGGCCATAGTCTTGATTCGTCCAGACCTCTTAATGGGAGTTTTTCCCTTTCTGCTTTGTAACCTTTCTGCAATGCCAGGTGCCAACCTGTTGGCAATGGGTTCCTCATCAGATCCTACTTCTTCCAGGTCAATGAGGTCACCTGGAGTAGGTTCTGGTGCCCTTGGTGCAGGGGTCTCCTTTGTGGCTTGATCCTCTTCCTCTGTTGATTCCTCTTTGCTGGGTGAAGAGAGGACTTCAGTATTTGGGGTGGAAGATGTCGGAACATCTTTCTCAGCATCAGGAACAGCAACATCTGGGGTGGAAGATGTTGGAACATCTTCATCAGCATCAGGAACAGAGGCATTTTTCAGAATGTTACTTACAATACTGCGGATCTTCTTATCCATCTCTGTGTCTACTTCCCTAGGACTTGTTGCAAGGCTAGGGTTTTCAGAAATCTTCACACCCTGTTGTCGTTTGGGAACCAGTTTTTCAGGAACAGGGGCTTGACCAGGAATCACCTGTATGGGTTGGATATGGAATTCAGGTTGTTCCTGGATTGATGGTGCTTTGGTGGATGATGGAGATGATGGTACAGCGGGTGAACCAGGAGCTGAGGTTTCTTTTGGTGAGGTAGCCATGGAAAAGCAGAACGTTTGGAATGGTTTCGCAAATTTCTGAGAGCTGTTGGGGAATGCTGAAAACGAGATTATCACGAAAATATAAGTTTGAGTGAGGAATGTAGAGGGACGTGTGAAGCAACGGTCGAATTCGTTTTGGCTTAGTAGTGAACGTGCTATTAATGTTAAGTGAGACGTTTGAGCATGTTCAGATAGCAGTAGCTGCTATAATTCCTCTAGCAGACAAATGCCCAGCTTGCCCCTCAGTTTTTCAAACTGATTTGCATCCAATGCCTTTGTGAAAATATCTGCTATTTGTTCCTCAGTGTCAACATGCTCGAGTGTGATAACTTTATCATCAACAAGCTCTCTGATATAGTGATGTCTAATGTCAATGTGCTTGGTTCTGCTGTGTTGCACAGGATTTTTAGAAATATTAATAGCACTCAAGTTGTCACAGTATAATGTCATGACATCTTGTTCGACATTGTACTCCTTGAGCATCTGCTTCATCCAAACTAGTTGTGAACAGCTGCTTCCTGCTGCAATATACTCGGCTTCTGCAGTAGATAGGGACACACAGTTCTGCTTCTTGCTGAACCATGAAATAAGATTGTTGCCCAGATAGAAGCATCCACCAGAAGTGCTTTTTCTGTCATCTGCACTTCCAGCCCAATCAGCATCACAATACCCAACCAGCATTGAACCTGAACAATGACAGTACATAATCCCATAGTCACTGGTGCCATTTACATATTTCAGAATTCTCTTTACTTGATTCAAGTGACTTATCTTGGGATTGGCTTGATATCTTGCACAAACACCTACTGCATAGGTGATGTCAGGTCTGCTAGCTGTTAAATATAGTAGGCTCCCAATCATGCTTCTGTACAGACTTTGATCAACACTGGTGCCAGCTTCATCCTTTGACAGCTTCAAGTGAGTAGGTGCAGGTGTTCTTTTATGGCTGGCATTCTCCATCCCAAACTTCTTGACAATGTTCTTTGCATACTTGCTTTGTGAGAGGAATATGGAGTCTTCCATCTGCTTCACTTGGAGTCCCAGAAAATAAGTCAGCTCTCCAACAAGACTCATCTCAAATTCAGATTGCATCTGTTGGACAAAATGTCGAAGCATCTCATTCGACATCCCTCCAAACACAATGTCATCAACATATATCTGTGCTATCATCAAGTTATCAGCATCTTGTTTGACAAAGAGAGTCTTGTCAATTCCTCCCTTCCTATACCCTTGCTGAGTAAGGAACTCTGTTAGCCTTTCATACCAAGCTCTTGGAGCTTGCTTCAATCTATAGAGAGCCTTCTTGAGCCTGTATACATGATCTGGATGAGTTGGATCTACAAATCCCTTTGGCTGCTCCACATAGGCTTCTTCATTCAGGTATCCATTCAGAAACGCGCTCTTCACATCCATTTGGTACAGCTTGAAGTTGAGGATGCAAGCTACACCAAGTAACAATCTGATGGACTCAAGTCTAGCAACTGGGGCGAACGTTTCATCAAAGTCCACACCTTCAATCTGAGTGTAGCCTTGAGCAACAAGTCTGGCCTTGTTTCTGGTTATAACACCTTCTTCATTGGTTTTGTTCTTGAAGATCCACTTGGTGCCAATCACATTAGTTCCCTCGGGTCTCGGAACTAGCTCCCAGACTTCATTCCTTTTGAATTGCTCCAATTCTTCTTGCATAGCATTGATCCAGAACTCATCAGTCAGTGCCTCTTTCACATTCTTGGGCTCAATTTTGGAGACAAAACATGAGTTGGAGACAATCTCAATCTCCCTTGATCTTGTAGTGACTCCTCTGTTTGGATCTCCTATAATCAGCTCCTTGGGGTGCATCTTCTGGATTCTAATGGAGGGTCTCTTGTCAGGTTGGTTGATGTTTGATTCATCTGTAGCAGAATCAGAGTTTTCTGCATTTTCTACACTTTTAGCTGTATCTGCTACATTGTCTCCCGATGTTCTGACATCTTCTTCGACATCCTTCTTTCTTGCTGGAGTTAGATCATCAACAACCACATTGATGGATTCCATCACAGTTCTGGTTCTGGAATTGAATACTCTGTATGCTCTGCTGTTTGTAGAGTATCCCAGGAATATTCCTGCATCACTCTTGGGATCCATCTTTCTCCTTTGCTCTCTATCTGCCAAAATGTAACATGGACTTCCAAAGATGTGGAAGTGCTTGACAGTTGGCTTCCTCCCTTTCCAGATTTCATACAGTGTGGTTGGAGTCCCTCTTCTCAGTGTGACTCTGTTGTGGATGTAGCATGCTGTGTTCATGGCTTCAGCCCAGAGATTATAGGGAAGTTCTTTGGCATGAAGCATGACCCTAGCAGCCTCTTGCAAAGTCCTGTTTTTCCTCTCAACTATGCCATTTTGCTGTGGTGTAATGGCTGCAGAGAACTCATGAGTGATGCCTTCAGATGTGCAGAATTCAGTAAACCTGCTGTTTTCAAACTCTCTGCCATGGTCACTCCTGATTCTCTTGATAACACAGTCTTTTTCTCTTTGAAGTCTTAGACTCAACTCCTTGAATACTTCAAAGGTGTCTGATTTTTCTCTGATAAAGTTGACCCAGGTAAATCTAGAGAAATCATCCACAACAACATAGGCATACCTCTTTCCTCCAAGGCTTTCAACTTGCATAGGCCCCATCAAGTCCATGTGAAGTAGTTCCAGCACCCTGGAAGTGGTCTGATGTTGAAGCTTCTGGTGGGACATCTTGACTTGCTTTCCAATCTGACATTCACCACAGATTCTGCCTTCTTCTATTTTCAGATTGGGAATGCCTCTAACAGCACCTTTGTCAATGATTTTCTTCATGCCTCTTAAGTGCAGATGCCCAAATCTTTGATGCCATATTCTGACTTCATCTTCTTTGGAGAATAGACATGTGGAGGAGTAACTGGTTTCTTGAGGTGTCCATAGGTAACAGTTGTCCTTTGATCTGCTGCCCTTCATTAGAACTTCACTCTTTTCATTTGTCACCAAGCATTCTGACTTTGTGAAGTTTACATTGAATCCTTCATCACACAGCTGACTGATGCTGATCAAGTTTGCAGTCAGTCCTTCACCAGCAGTACTTTGTCCAGACTAGGAAGTCCATCATGGACTAGCTTTCCCATTCCAGTGATCTTTCCTATAGAACCATCTCCAAATGTCACATAGCTAGTGGAGCAAGGTTCAATGTTCACCAGGAATTCTTTGACTCCTGTCATGTGTCTGGAACAACCGCTATCTAGGTACCAATCTTCCTTAGCTGATGCTCTAAGTGAAGTATGAACAACAAGACTAACAGTCTTGTGTTTTGGAACCCACATCATCTTCCTTCCGCTGTTGCTGCTTTGAGTTCCATGATGTGGATGGCCATGTAGATGATAGCAAAAGGGCTTTATGTGACCATACTTGCCACAGTAGTGACGCCTCCACTTCTTTCTTTTGCTCTTTTTCTGCTGCGTTCCATGATGTCGAGACCGATGTTGTGACATCGTGGCTCCAGTGCTGTTTTTGGCAGGAACAAATCCTGTCATGGTTATTCTGCCAGCAGATTTATGATTAAACCCAAGTCCTCTCTGGTTTCCAACATTCTTCCCAAGCTGTAGCACCTCATCAAGCATATCTGAGCCTTTATTCAGCATCTTTATTGATTTGGTCATGTTTTCCAGTTTAGAGTTCAGAAAACCGACTTCTCCTTTAAGCTCAGAGATCTCCTCTTCATGTGCCTCCTTTTCAGCCTCCAGATTTGCAATGACCTTTTTCAGTTGTGCTTCTTGCTGAAGAATCTTCTCACTTCTGATGCATAGTTCTCTATAGGATGTAGCAAGCTCATCAAAAGTGATTTCACTGTCTGTATCACTTGAATCTTCAGCAGATTCAAATCTCCCAGTGAGTGCATTCACATCTCTGTCAGAATCACTTTCTTGTTCGCTCTCTGTATCATCAGATCGACATACAGAAAGTCCTTTCCTCTGCTTCTTGAGATGAGTGGGACATTCAGCTATGATGTGTCCATAGCCTTCACACCCATGGCATTGAATTCCTTTGCTGTGACTGGGCTTTTCATCTGACCTTTTCTGGTATTTACTACCTTTCCTGATGTCGAAAGGGATGTTCTGGACATGTGGTTTCTGCCTCCTGTCCATTCTGTTCATCACTTTGTTGAACTGTTTTCCAAGGAGCACAACTGCGTTAGTCAGACCTTCATCAGTGTCCAGGTCATACTCATCTTCTTCTCCTTCATCATTGGACACGAACGCCAGATTCTTGCTCTTCTTTTCAGCCCTATCCGAGAGTCCTAGCTCAAAGGTTTGAAGGGAACCAATGAGTTCTTCTACTCTCATGTTGCAGATGTCTTGGGCCTCCTCTATTGCAGTGACTTTCATGTCAAACCTCTTAGGCAAGGATCTGAGGATCTTTCTCACCAGCTTTTCATCTGTCATCCTCTCTCCCAAGGCAGTGCAAGCATTGGCAATTTCAAGAATGTTCATGTGGAAGTCATGAATACACTCTTCCTCCTTCATCTTCAGATTTTCGAATTTTGTAGCCAATAGTTGCAATCTGGACATCTTCACTTTGGAGGTTCCTTCATGAGTGGTTTTCAGGATCTCCCATGCATCCTTGGCCACTGTGCAAGTGTTGATCAGTCTGAAGATATTCTTGTCAACTCCATTGAATAGAGCATTCAAAGCTTTGGAGTTTCCAAGTGCCAATTCGTCTTCTTCTTTAGTCCAGTCTTCTTCTGGCTTCAATTCATTAGTGGGCTTTCCTTCTGTGTCCAGCATCTTGGGATGTTCCCAGCCTTTGATGACAGCTTTCCAGGTTCTGCTATCCAGTGATTTGAGGAAGGCCACCATCCTTGCTTTCCAGTATTCATAGTTGGTTCCATCCAGAATTGGTGGTCTGTTCACTGGTCCTCCTTCTTTCTCCATGTTCATCAGAATTTATCTCCCTAGATCTCACTCAGTGATTTCGAGTGCCTGCTCTGATACCAATTGAAATTCTGATACTGGGGACAGATGTCGTACAGGATGTCACGACATCACGCTTCAGAACATGCAGATTATATTTGACAGTGTGTACAGTTTAAACAAGTAAATAACACAAGAGAATTGTTAACCCAGTTCGGTGCAACCTCACCTACATCTGGGGGCTACCAAGCCAGGGAGGAAATCCACTAAAATAGTGTTAGTTCAAGGTCTAACAGCCACTGTTTACAACCTTCTCACCTAACCACTACCCGTGCAATCTCTACCTAAGAGCCACTCTTAGATATGAGAACCCCGCTCACTCCCTCTCAATCACACTCCCGTGTTTACAAATAAATCAAAGACACACCAGAGATCAACTCTGAACAAAAGGGATCAACCCTACACACTAGAGATCAACTCTACACACAAGAGATCAACTCTACACACTCAGGTCCAACACTTGATGTTAGGGTACCATCAAGGTGGCTCACAAAACACTCAAGTCCCAAAACTCACAAAATCACTCTTCAATCCCGGACTTGGTACTCAAACCCGTGCAGCCTCCATGTTTATATAGCAGTGTGCGTATCTGGGCTGCAACTTCTTGTGCTGGATGAGATCTATCATTCTTCCTGAAAATCTGCACTTAAAGATCTAAAAGATAACGTTTGATCTTTTAGTTTGAATCTTTAATCTTTAATCTTTAATCCCTGAACGAACTCTTCTAGTTTGTAATTCGAACTTTAATGATCTTTTAATTCGTTCCTAAAGATAGATCATCTAATCTTTTGCTAACTGCACAATAATCTGTTAAAGATATAATAGATTTATGTGTCCAGTATTTTCGGGCCGGATGTCAGGACATCGTGTCCGACATCGTGGATCCTGCAGCTTCACTTCTTCACTTGACTTTTATCTTGCCTTGTGCATTGTGCAGCAACTCCAGTATTTTCGGGCAAGATGTCCAGGACATTGTATCCGACATCGTGGATCCTGCAGCTTCAATTCTTCATTTGACATTTTATCTTGCCTTGTGCATTGTGCAGCCCGATCTTATTCCTTGACATAACGTTGGACATCATGTGCAGCAACTCCAGTTTTCCTTCATTGTCTAAGTGCTTATGTTTTAACAAAATCTTAGCCAATCTTTTAAAACTCAGTAGAGCTAAGCACTAACACATCCAATTACACATTGGGGGTTGTCCTTGCTCAAAAGATCTCCTTACTTCAGCTTACTTCTTTTCCACCATGACTTAGGGAGTTTTTCTTTTCCTATCTCCTTCTTTACTTTTATTACATTTGTCCGACTCTATTTGATGGTTTAATTGCTTTTAATCTTTTAATTGTGCTACATTGAGGACAATGTGTTGTTTAAGTATGGGGGGAGTGTTCTTTGGTTTTGGTTTAGTAATTTTTTTAGTTAGT
Source organism: Glycine soja (assembly GCF_004193775.1). Taxonomy (NCBI): domain Eukaryota; kingdom Viridiplantae; phylum Streptophyta; class Magnoliopsida; order Fabales; family Fabaceae; genus Glycine; species Glycine soja. The sequence goes on along the minus strand of NC_041018.1, from coordinate 16,471,570 downwards.
TTGTGTTAAATTTGTCAGTTTTGTTAGTTTTGTTGGGTTTCTAGTTTAATGTTTTAGGTCAATTCTGTTTGCATGTACAACTTTGCATATTTTTCTTTGAATTATAGGATATGTTCAAGAAATGGGTAATTGTTCTGAAAATAAAAGTCTCTTGACATTTTGTGATTTGAAATCCTTGTTTTTCCTCTGCATGTCATGATAGTTTTGAAAGCTCAATTTAAAAGTGATAAGTTTACCTTTGTGAGAATTTGAATCATCCATCAACATAATCTTTTGGTGTGTTTTGCCCCATTGATTGCTTGCACAATAGCCTTGGCTTGATTCTTGTTGATACTTCCTAATTCACATGCATATTTGGAAATGATTTAGGCAATTTTGTTCTTATAAGCTTCTAGCCAAATGGACTTACCTTGAATTAATTCCTTTGATAGCCCCTTTGAGCCTATGTTCCCCTTTCTTTGTTTTGAAGCTCATTACAAGCCTTAAGTGAAAAACCATGATAAGCTTACCCTTAAGGAATTTTGGAGCTTTGGAATTTTTTTGGGAATAAGTGTGGGGGGATATGTTTCATTGGAAGATATGATTTTTGGCCATGCTTAATGTTTTATTTTGGCCATGCTTGATGTATATATATATTGCCTAGTTCTTGCTTTAATCTTCAAATTCGTACTGTTTTAAAAAAATTAATTAAAAAAAAGAGAAGAAGAAAATAAGTGAAGTTGAATAAATGAGGTCTTGTTATGCGAACTTGATTTAGGAGCCTTGGTTGATTTTGTTGATATTAGAGGGTTTGGGTTTACTACTTGTGCTTAATTTCCATTTATTCCCCATTGCTCCTCTATTCCTTTGGGATTTAGCTACTTATTCCATATTTTTTCCCCTACCTAGTCCTTGGCCCCATTATAACCTTTAAAGACATTTTGATCCTCATGTGCATGTGTTTGTCAAGTTGTTGTCAATTTTAGAATTTTGCCAAGTCTACGTGGTGTTTGTTTTCATGGGTGCTTCGAGAGTAAACAGTAGCCTAGACACTTGAGAGATAAAGTGTATATCTTGTGAGGCTTTATCACTTTTCATTCTTGAGCTGATTAACTATTTTGCCATAATTGGGTTGCTTGGATGATTTTCACGAATGTCTTGACTCTTTGGATCTCTTCATGTTAGATGTTACCCATTCCTTTCATTCCTTGATGTTCATTGAGAAATATGTAAATGTTTTTGTTTGTCTCTCTTTGATATCCTTGGATTTTGTTCTTTGTTTCATTTTGCCCAGGAGTGCAAAAGGCAAAGTATGGGGGGTTTTGATGTGCCATCATTTTCTCCTATTTCTTAACCCTTTTTGCACCATTTTAAGTACTGATTAATCTTAATTGTCAAATTAATTAAACAGTTTTATTATTTGGGCCCATTCAACTAATTTGATGTTTATAGTCTAATTTCAGGAATTAATGAAGCATTGGGCTTGAATCCAGAATTGGGTTTGGACTTGAAGAGGGCAAACTATTTTATTCTACAAAATTTTATCTTATCTGGACTTTATCTTATCTAGATATTATTTAGATTTGATCTCATCTAGATATTATTTAATCAAGATCTTATCTTATCTAGATTTGATTTTATTTTATTTATGGGCTTGAATTTAAAACAGATTTGTAAGCTTTGGGGCTGTGTCATACCCTAATTTCGTCCGGGGATTATTATTTGATGATATACAACCTTTGATTGGCCGCTTCGAGATACTTGGCACCCTTTGTTGCATAATATGTGAAGTCCCGGGACGTGCCGAAAATCAAAAGGAAGCAGGCTTACGCGATCCGTGAAATTCCGTAATGTAGCGGAAACCAAAAGGAGGTGTTGTTACGCAATCCGTGAGTTTCCGTAACTTCTTCGAAAGCTAAAAAAGAGTAAATACATAATTCGTAAGGATTCATAACCTTGCGGAAGGAAAATAAGTATCGTTACGAAATTCGTAAAGTTTCGTAAAATGAAGCGAAAAAATCAATCGGACGTTTTCTCTTTGGGATTTTTCATTCTTAATCGAATTGACTAATAACTAAAGTGAAACTAAGGCTAAAATCAACTCGCCTAGTCAAGCTCGTCCACAAAAAAGTCACTAAAAAAGGGTTTGAAAGTTTATCATCTCAGTTTTCCTTATCAAGTAAATGGATCATTTTTTAAGGTCCAACACCTTTAAATGATCACCTTTCAAGTAAAAATAATTTGTGTGATTCACCCTTAAAAAAGAACTACGTAGGTCTGATTTCCTCTTTGATGGAGGGTACGTAGGAGCAAGAGCCCCGCTTTTGTCGACCTCAAAAAATAAAAAGAAATAAAAGTTAAGGTAACACAATTTCCACAATTCTAAAAAATAGGTTGTTGTCCTTTGGGACAAACGTGAGAGGTGCTAATACCTTCCTCAAATATAAATACAACTCCCGAACTTAGAATTTTCATTTTGACCGGTTTCCTTCGGTTTTCCCGACGTTTTCCACAAATAAACGTTGGTGGCGACTCCGCGCATCTTTCCTCCTTTGGGAAGACACCCGTGAGCCTCGCCTTCGCTTGCCCGCGAAGGGCACGTTGCGACAGTTGGCGACTCCACTGGGGACGTTTTTGTGAGTTAGGCCTATTTTAAGGAATTGTGGATTTGTGAAACTTCGTGTGTGCATTTGTTGAACTGTGTAAAATGTAAATAACTGTTGTCTATTTCGCATTCTTTACATTGCATTCTAAGCACCCACGGGTGTGAGTAAAAAAGGGGCCCTATACCCGGGTTCATGGGAATTTAAGGAGTGGAGGTGAATCTATCATCATGCTAGGTCTCCGACTTGCTTGATAATAGTGAAACCTCGTCTAGAGCTTTCTCTCTTTATAATGTGTTGTCACTGGTATTCCATACCGCCACAATATTATTATCTTGAGTGATGATACCTCTAGAGAACAGCCGTGCGAGTTATGAATTGTTGGGGAGTAGTTATTAGAGACCCCTAGATATTGTCCTATAGGTTCCCAAATAGGGGCAAAGAGCAAACACGCTCTGTGCCATTCGTTCTCATGCATTTTTTGGTAAATAGCACCAGTTTATAGTTTTGCTAGTGATGTTTGGTTTCTTTAGGGTAATACGTGACCTTTTTAATACTACGTTGAGGCGCCATCATACCCAAAACGTAGCATTAAAATTGGATCCATGCGGTCTCGTATGTGTGAATTACCCCTTTGTGTTGTTTTCTTTCCATTTCATGCATACGCATTGCCTCATTCATGTCGGAGTCTTGATCCACCCCTTTTTTAGGTAAATGATGGAGAAAAATCAAAACGGCAAAAGGTTTTATCAAGTCAAGGTTAAAAGTCTAGATGTCACCAGCCTCAAGGAATTGGGACAATTGATGGGACCTCTCCAAAGGCAAGCCTTTCGCAAAGTGTACGGAAAGATTCTAGATTTGACCGTGGCAGAGGTATTTACGGAAGCTGTCGTATCCCTCGCCCAGTACTATGACCAGCCGTTGAGGTGCTTCATGTTTGGGGACTTCCAAATGGTACCGACTATTGAAGAGTTTGAAGAGATACTAGGATGCCCTCTTGAGGGGAGAAGACCGTATCTTTTCTCTGGGTTTCTTCCCTCCTTGAGCAAAATTGCAGTTGTGGTCGGGGATTCGGCAATAGAGTTGGATCGCATGAAGCAAACTCGCAACGGCGTAGTGGGCCTGCCACGGAAATACTTGGAAGGCAAGGCAAGGGATATGGCGAGCCAAGAGAAGTGGGGCCCGTTTGCGGATATACTAGCTTTGTTGATTTTTGGGGTTGTCCTCTTTCCGAACGTCGACGGTTTGGTGGACTTAGCCGCCATTGATGCTTTCCTCGCATATCACCATAGCAAGGAGAGTCCAGTGGTGGCTATCTTGGCAGATTTGTTTGATACCTTTGACCGGAGATGTGAGAAAAACAGTGCACGGATTGTCTGTTGTTTACCCGCTCTCTGTGTGTGGTTAGTTTCACACCTATTCCAACAAGACACAAGACACCCGTGTCCGCTTCAAAGCTATCACTCATGCACCGAAAAAGGAAGAGTCGATTGGGACCAACATTTGGCTGGAATAGGAGGCAACGCAATCAATTGGTTTCCTCGTTGGAAGGAAGACAAGGAAGGAGTTCTCTTCTTGTGTGGGGACTACCCTAATGTTCCATTGATAGGGACTAGGGGTTGTATTAATTATAATCTCGCACTCGCCATAAAACAACTAGGGTACCCCATGAGGGGAGCGCCAACCGAAGAAAGTCTCTCGCCTTTCCTTGTGAGGCATCTAGGCGCGCAAAGTCTCAAGGTGATACAAAGAGTCCACAAGGCGTGGAGAAGTCCGTTGAAGAAAGACAAGGAGCTTAGAGGCATCCGAAATGGCGTCATCGGTGGTTATCATGGATGGCTAAGAGTTCACACGCGAGGGTTAGATTGGCTCTCCAAATTGAAAGTTATCAATGAGGAGAACTTCGAAGCTCCGGAGGAAGATGAAGAAGTCCAAGCTCTAAAATTAGAGCTAGGGAATGCGAGACTCGCCAAGGAGAAGTTCAAATCAGCCACTACACACATCCGGAAAGAGTGCACCGAGTTACAAGAGGAAAACGCGGCCACTGCAAGAGCCCTTGAACAAGAAACTAAAAGGGCCCGCAAGGAGGAATATGGCCGAGAAAAATTTCGAGGAGCACTGTGGGGTAGCAACAATGAGCTCAAGCTCCGAAGAGAGGAAAGAGACTGGTCACGGGTGCATGGCATGATCTTAAAAGAAGAGTTAGCTGCGTGTGCAAGATCCAAGAGGAGTTTGGCTCAACACTTGGAAGCCACGGAGCAAAGCATGATAGCTATCATAGGGCAATACAAGGAAGAGTTGAACCAGTCTGTGGCCCATGAACAAAAGCTAGTGGAGGATTTTGCACAAGTGTACGCCGAAAAAGAAGCAAGAGGGAGGGTGATTGATGCATTGCATCAAGAAGCGACTATGTGGATGGATAGGTTCGCCTTGACCTTGAATGGAAGTCAAGACCTCCCGCGTCTATTATCCAAAGCAAAAGCCATGGCCGAAGTGTGTACGGCCCCCGAGGAGATTCGTGGGCTAATCAATTACTGTCAACACATGATAGATTTGATGGCCCACATTATTAGAAACCGTTAGGTTCTCTTGTAACACCTTTGTATAATCTTAGCTAGATGAAAGCTTTGTTCTTTTCATAAAATGAGAAGTTCTGAACTCATCATGTTATCTAAAAAACCCTTGGGGTGGATCCAAGTGCTACGATCATTCATTTGCATATTCATGTTTTGGTGGCATACTCCCCGTTGTTTATTTCTTTAGGAATTTCATCATAACTAAGAAAACACCAAGGCACCTCTATAACACTCGATCCTGAAAAATGGATAATGAAGAGGGCGTGCAGGAACAGATGAAGGCCGATCTATCGGCTTTAAAAGATCAAATGGCTTCCATCTTGGAGGTCATGTTAAAACTCCAGAAAACTATAGAGGATAAAGCCACGGCAACCGCCTCCAGTACAGTTAGGGAAGCGGAGCCGGTGCTGCAACCCGCCTTAAATCCAGGCCGAGACAGAAACACGGCAGTGTTTGGTCGAAGGTATAGCCCGCAAGCTTATCCTTATGGCTTGCCTCCGGACGATTTAAGCCAAGCCCCTACTTTCGAAGGGCAGCTCCCACCTTATGACGACTATCCCGGGCAAGGCGATGAGGAAGGAGATACCCATCTCGGTCCCCTACTCCACCTCAAAGATCCGTCCCCCCATGAACTACCCCAACCAAACATAGTCCGCCATATCCCGATTTCACCCACACCCGTAAAAGAATCTATTCCCTTTGTGGAAGATAAGGAAAAGATTGAGGCGCTTGAAGAGAGGTTGAGAGCAGTCGAGGGCCTCGGCAATTACCCATTCTCGGATCTAGCGGACTTATGTCTCGTACCCAATATCGTCATTCCTCCCAAGTTCAAAGTACCGGACTTTGATAAATACAAAGAGACGACATGTCCGAAAGGGCATCTTCGGATGTATTGCCGAAAAATGGGGGCGTATTCTGCGGACGAAAAGTTGTTGGTCCATTTCTTTCAAGACAGCTTGGCCGGAGCAGCTGTAGCATGGTATACCAATCTGGAAGCTTCCCAGATCCGATCATGGAAGGACTTGGCAACTGCCTTCATTAGGCAGTACCAGTACAATACGGATATGGCTCCCGATCGGAACCAGCTTTAGAGTATGACTAAGCGAGAGCATGAGTCCATTAAGGAATATGCCCAAAGATGGAGAGATCTCGCAGCCCAAGTCGTACCGCCCATGACGGAAAGGGAGATGATCACAATTATGGTAGATACATTACCCACGTTCTACTATGAAAAGCTGATAGGCTACATGCCAGCTAACTTTGCGGATCTCGTCTTCGCCGGAGAAAGGATTGAATTCGGACTACGAAAAGGCAAGTTCGAATATGCTTCCAATGTGGCCCCCAACAACAACAGAAGAGCCCCAGTAGTGGGCGCGTGGAAAAAGGAAGGAGACGCCCACGCAGTCACCACCGCCCCGACGTGGATGAAAGCACCCCAAAATATCCAAAGCTCATACCAGCCCAATCCCCCAAATTTTTTAATCCGAGCTGGGAATTCCCTCCCGACTCAAGTAAAAGGACCACCCGCAGCAGAAAGAGCGCCGGCCCAACGCACAGCTCCAGCCGCTCCCCGGCCAGTGAATAATACAGCCCCCTGCGCGAGCTATAAATATGCACAGCACCTGCCCCCGAAAGATAACTTCTCTCCTATTCCCATGGCATATTCCGAGTTATGGCCTTCATTATTGGAGAATCATTTGGTGGTGGCCATACCCGGGAAGGTCCTCCAGCCACCCTACCCCAAGTGGTATGACCCGGGTGCCAAGTGTGCGTACCATAGTGGAGTTCCCGGACACAACATTGACTCCTGCCACCTGTTCAAATATAAGGTACAACACCTAATCAGTGCCGGTTGGCTATCGTTTCAAGAGGAAGGCCCAAATGTTAAAACTAATCCGCTAGCTAGTCATGGAGGGGCTAGCGTGAACGCCACCGAAGAGGATGGGCCATCGCGGGCAAAGAGTTTAGGAGAGGTAGCTACTTCCAGACGCTTTATCTACCAATCGCTGCAAGCGGCGTGTATGGTCTCCCGTGGCGGAGGCGAAAGGGACGAGTGTTTGTTTCACCTCGGGGAGTCGCACGACATGGAAACCTGTCCTGTGGTAGAAGAATTGGTTCAGCGGTTCATGGATTGCGGGCAGCTTGAAGTGTCCATAGGAGGGAGGGAAGAACCACAAATTTGCATGCAGTCGGAAGAGAAGAAGGTTCCTCTAACCCCCAAGGCCCTAGTGATATGTTTTACTAGGAAAGGGACCGGCTCCACACCCATGTATCCCCAGACAGCGCCCAAGCCAACACCATTTGCATTTCAAAGTAATAAGGTCGTTCCGTGGAAGTATACCCCTCCCGCGTTCAGTGAAAGAGTTGTGACCGAAGTTGACTCCTTGTCAGCTAAGGTGACCAACATCACCGGCCTCAGTGGCATAACCCACAGTGGTCGGGTGTTCGCTTCCCCTCACCCGGCGGAGTTGCCCTCCAAGGGAAAAGCGCCCATGATCCAAGAGCCCACAGACGTAGCCACCCCCTCGAAAGAAGTAGATCCTCCAGTAGTAAGAGGGGCTGAAAAGAAAGATGGTCTTCAAGGAAAAACAGTGACTTTGGAAGAGGCCCATGAGTTCCTCCGCCTCATCCAACAAAGCGAGTTTAAGGTAGTCGAGCAACTGAATAAAACTCCAGCAAGGATCTCTTTGCTTGAACTGCTCATAAATTGCGTTTGTGGAAGAACATAATCTCGTTGAGGGGAGAGGACACAACAAGGCTCTACATGTGTCGGTGAGATGTATGGACCATGTTGTCACAAAGGTACTTATCGACAATGGATCAAGTTTGAATGTGATGCCGAAGACCACTTTGGAAAAGCTTCCTTTTAGTGCGTCACGTTTAAAACCGAGCTCCATGGTGGTGCGAGCCTTTGATGGTACTCGGCGGGAAGTGATGGGGGAAATCAACATTCCCATTCAGATAGGCCCCCACACTTGCAATGTGGTGTTTCAAGTAATGGACATAAATCCCGCCTGTAGCTGTCTCTTGGGGAGACCTTGGATTCATGCGCTAGGAGTGGTCCCTTCAACGCTTCACCAGAAATTGAAGTTCGCAGTGGGTGGAATTTTAGTGATAGTGTCGGGTGAAGAGGATATGTTAGTGAGCTGCCCCTCCTCCGCCCCATATGTAGAAGCGGCAGAAGAATCATTGGAAATGGCTTTCCAATCATTCGAGGTGGTAAGTTGTGCCTTTGTGGAACCAAGTCCGTTGCTACCTTCTCTCTCCAATGCGGCCATAATGGTGGCGCGTGTTATGCTCAGGAACGGATTTGAGCCCGAAATGGGTCTAGGCAAGGACGGCCTCGGGAATTCCGACGTGGTCGATATCAAGGGAAATCCATACAAATATGGATTAGGGTATGAACCCGGGAAGCCGGGGAGGAGGAATGTGCCGTCAAGACTTCGGGCGGATAGGGTATGGCCCGGCCGTATTAGCAAGTGTTTCACCAGCGCTGGAATGGTGTCTGAGGAGGAGGTGGCCGCAATAGAAGAGGAGTTCCCTCAAGACCCACCAAATTTCGTGCAACCGTGCCACCCCGATTCCCAAGTGGGGAACTGGCGCGTGATAAGCCAGTCAGAAGTCTATACTGCTGATTCAATGTAATTAGAGCCTATAGATTTCCTTTCTCTTTTGTTTTGTGAAACCTACCTTATTAAATAAACAAAGAGATCTTGTTTCATCTGTTCTTGCAGTTCCACCTTTTCTCATATCATTTTGCATGTTTTTGTTTCTTTTGTCTTGTTTGGTATAGATCTGAGGGTCGATTCTTTAAGGATCCTAACATCGAGGGTTTGACAATCGATTTCGATCGAGATATAAGCCAAACGATAAACGAGGAAGAGGAAGAGGACGTCTTATCACCAGAGTTGGAGAGGTTGGTTGCTCAGGAAGAACGTGAAATGAAGCCTCACCAAGAAGAAACCGAATTGGTAAACTTGGGGACCACGGAGGAAAAGAAAGAAGTAAAGGTAGGAACCGGTATGACCGCGCCTATCCGCCAAGGCTTGATAACCCTTCTTGAAGAGTATCAAGATGTCTTTGCGTGGTCATATCAAGACATGCCCGGTCTGGATTCCGACATTGTGCAGCATAAGTTGCCTTTGAATCCTGGGTCTTCCCCGGTTAAGCAAAAGTTACGAAGAATGAGACCCGAGATGTCTTTAAAAATTAAAGAAGAAGTAAGGAAGCAGTTTGATGCAGGTTTCTTAGCTGTGGCGCGGTACCCGGAGTGGGTGGCCAACATTGTCCCAGTCCCAAAAAAGGACGACAAGGTTCGAATGTGTGTAGACTACCGGAACTTGAACCGAGCCAGTCCTAAAGACAATTTTCCCCTGCCACACATTGATATATTGGTAGATAATACAGCCAAATTCGCCCTTTTCTCATTTATGGATGGTTTCTCGGGGTATAATCAAATAAAGATGGCACCCGAAGATGTAGAGAAAACCACTTTCGCCACCCTATGGGGGACATTCTGCTATAAAGTGATGGCCTTCGGGCTGAAAAATGTTGGGGCAACCTATCAGCGTGCCATGGTGGCGTTGTTCCATGATATGATGCATAAGGAAATAGAGGTCTATGTAGATGACATGATTGCCAAGTCTCGGACTGAGGACAAACACCTTGTCAATCTGCGTAAGCTGTTTGGAAGGTTGCGGAAATACCAACTAAAACTAAACCCAACCAAATGCACCTTCGGGGTAAAGTCGGGGAAGTTGCTAGGATTTATCGTAAGTTAGAAAGGGATAGAGATAGATCTCGAGAAAGTGAAGGCCATCCTTGAAATGCCAGAACCATGCACGGAGAAGCAGGTTCGGGGGTTCTTGGGCAGGTTAAATTATATCGCGAGATTTATCTCGCAACTCACCCCTACCTGTGAGCCCATTTTCAAGCTATTACGTAAGAACCAGGCGGTCCTGTGGAACAGTGACTACCAAGAGGCCTTCGAGAAGATCAAACAGAGTCTCGCAAACCCCTCGGTGCTCATGCCACCTGTAATAGGAAGACCTCTTTTCCTGTACATGACTGTGTTGGACGAATCTATGGGGTGCGTGTTGGGTCAGCACGATGATTCTGGGAAAAAGGAGCAAGCCATCTAATATCTAAGCAAGAAGTTTACTGAATGTGAGATGAATTACTCAATGCTGGAAAGGACGTGTTGTGCTCTGGTATGGGCATCACATCGGCTTAGGCAGTACATGCTCAGCCATACCACGTGGCTTATTTCCAAGATGGATCCCGTGAAATACATCTTTGAGAAACCGGCCCTCACGGGACGAATCGCTAGGTGGCAGGTACTATTATCTGAATTCGATATCGTTTACGTCACCCAAAAGGCGGTAAAGGGAAGTGCCTTAGCGGATTATTTGGCCCAGCAACCCCTTCAGGATTATCGGCCGAATCACCCTGAGTTCCCAAATGAAGATATCATGGCCCTGTTTGAAGAGAAGCGGACGCACGAGGACATAGACAAATGGATTATTTGCTTCGATGGGGCATTTAACGCTTTGGGCCACGGAGTAAGGGCAGTCCTTGTATCCCCGGATGATCAGTGTATTCCTTTCACGACTAGGCTAGGTTTTGATTGTACCAACAATATGGCCAAGTACGAAGCATGCGCCCTCGGGGTTCAGGCGGCCATTGATTTTGATGTAAAACTACTCAAGGTGTATGGAGACTCAGCTTTGGTGATACGCCAGTTGAAAGGAGAATGGGAAACTAGGGACCCGAAGTTGATACCCTATCAAACTCATATCTTGAGGTTAGCCAAGTACTTTGACGACATTTCTTTCCACCACATACCTCGGGAAGAGAATCAAATGGCTGATGCATTAGCCACCCTAGCATCCATGTTTCAACTTGCCCCACACGGGGATCTGCCGTACATCGAATTCAAATCTCAAGGCAGGCCGGCATATTGTTATGCAATAGAGGAAGAGCGGGATGAGAAACCGTGGTATTTCAACATCAAACAATATGTCGAGAACAAAGAATACTCACCAGGGATTTCTGACAATGACAAAAGGACGTTGAGGAGATTGGCTACTGGTTTCTTTATAAGTGGTACCATCCTGTACAAACGGAACCACGACATGACCCTCCTACGATGCGTAGATGCCAAAGAGGCGAACTTCATGATTGAGGAGATCCACGAGGGTTCCTTTGGGACACATGCCAATGGGCATGCTATGGCCAGAAAAATCCTTAGGGCCGGTTATTACTGGCTCACTATGGAAAGCGATTGCTGCGCTCATGTAAGGAAGTGTCATAAATGTCAGGCATACGCGGACAATGTCAATGTTCCGCCACATCCTCTGAATGTTATGTCCGCTCCTTGGCCTTTTTCCATGTGGGGAATAGATGTCATTGGGGCCATCGAACCCAAAGCGTCGAATGGTCACCGCTTCATTCTTGTGGCGATAGATTACTTCACCAAATGGGTAGAAGCAGCTTCTTATACTAATGTCACGAGGAGTGTAGTAGTCAGATTCATCAAGAGGGAGCTGATTTGTCGATACGGACTCCCTAGGAAGATCATTACTGACAATGGCACCAATCTGAACAACAAGATGATGCAGGAAATGTGCGAGGATTTCAAGATCCAGCATCATAACTCCACCCCTTATCGGCCAAAGATGAATGGGGCTATAGAGGCTGCGAATAAAAATATTAAGAAGATTGTTCAGAAGATGACAATGTCATACAAAGATTGGCATGAGATGTTGCCTTTCGCCCTGCACGGATATAGAACCTCGGTACGAACTTCTACTGGGGCAACGCCATATTCCTTGGTTTATGGGATGGAAGCAGTGCTCCCCTTTGAGGTAGAGGTTCCTTATCAGAGGATAATAGCAGAGTTAGGCCTAGAAGAGTCAGAATGGGCTCAAGCACACTACGACCAACTTAACCTTATTGAAGGTAAGCGTTTGGCAGCCATGAGCCATGGGCGTCTATATCAACGAAGGATAAAAAACGCATTCGATAAGAAGGTACGCCCGCGCAAGTTCAACGAGGGGGACCTCGTGCTGAAGAAAATGTCCCATGCTGTTAAAGATAATCGAGGCAAGTGGGCCCCGAATTATGAAGGACCTTTCGTGGTGAAAAGAGCTTTTTCTGGGGGTGCTCTGATACTCACCCACATGGATGGCGAGGAGCTGCCCTCGCCCGTGAACTCCGATGTAATTAAACGATATTACGCTTGAAGTCTGGGGCAATCGAGAGGACCATTGCATGTTTTTATTTCTGAGTTTTTCTCGTTCTTCTTGGTTTCCTCTAGGGATTCCCATTCACTGTATTTGTCTCGTTTCTTTGAAAAGAAAAGATGGGCAAGGTTTCAGTCCTCCCTTTGGTTTCAAACCTTGTGTTTTAGTTTGTTATAACCTGAGCCCTCTTCGCTTGGTTCATGGGGTGCCCCAAACGCTTATTTAAAATTGAGTTTAACCAGCCTCCACTAAGAAAATCATCGCATTAGAAACATTCATACAAGCACATGCACATGCATATCTTGTGATAGCAAGGAGCAGAATCGTCTCGGGCCACGGTCAGAAGTCTAGACAAGTCGATGGCTGAAATCAACCAAGGTAAGACGATGATCGGTCACGATTGGCCGCATATTGTTTGTCTCCTGCTTGCAGGTACTTAGGGATGGGGGCAAATGGGGGATAGGGTCGCGACCGACCAATCGTCACCCCTTCCCGGCGTTGGGCCAGCGGAGGATGTCGTTGCAAGGCAGCCCAGTATCCTTTGAATTCGCAGTATTTCACTACTATTGTTTGTTTTTAAATAAGTAATCGACGCCTAATTCTAACTTAAGTAGGTTCAAGTAGGCAAAACGCTAACCCATAAGGGGGGGGAGGCATGGTTAATGCCACCACCAAAAAAAAAAAAAAGGTACAGGTTAGCTCGCCTGGGCGAGCTGAGCTCACCTAGGCGAGCAACCCCTGCATTCAAAATATAAAAACGAGGGAGGGGAACGTTTTTTGCATCCAAAAACGCCCCCCCCCCCCCCTCATTCAAAAGAGAGGACTCACGAAGGCTTGCGGTTTTTGCTCCCCTAAGCCACTTTTGGTTGCATTTTGCTTTCATTTTTGGTGTTTCTACTCACTCCAACAAGTAAGAATTCAATCCTTGAGTTTTTAGCTTCCCATTGATGTGTTTTCTTCATCTTTTGGTGCTCTAAATTGTGAGAACGTGCTTATATTTGTGAGGCAGTTTTGGGTTGCTTTGATGCTTGATTTGTTGAGTTGAGGATTTGTGTGAGAAGGCCTTAGGCCTGTGTTGTTTTCTGAAGCAATGGGGCATGCCACATTGTCCCCATCCTCTTGCAATTTATGTCCAAACATGTGCCCACCAAGTGCTCGGTGAAATGCCCCAATGATATATGAATATGATTTTGTAAAATTGGGAGAGTGGGACTGTTTCGTATATGTAGGTACAGCATAGGAGATTCAAAATAGGTGCCCAAATGCAATTCCAAGCTTAGGAACCCAAACTTGTAGCTTCAATGCAAGGAAACATGCTTATGGCTAGGAATCCAAAATTTGGTTTTAGAATTAGAAAAGCATGAAAATTAGGACTTGCTTGTGAGAGTTTTTGCTCGAATTTGGGCTGCCCCATGTTTGATACTTTGCATAGAGGTAGCGTGGAAAACACCTTGCAATAGTGTGTATACATAGGTAAATATAAGGGGCATGAAATTCTTTGCAAAGGGTGAATGAATATTGAGGTCGCTTCCTAAATGAATGTATGATAGCACGGGATTCCCTTTTGAATGCAAGTATGTGCATAATGTAAATAGCTTGCCAATATGCATAAGTGTGAGTGAAACAATGAAAGTTTGTATGGTAGTTTGTGATAGCAAATGTTTAGGACATAGTTAAGTGTAAATTATGACGCAATGCCTTGAGCATGAGAATGTGTGTTCTTTTCAAATGCATATATATGTATGATAATTAGAATGTGTTGGATGGCCTCTATGTTGATGTAAATAGTAGGATATTCTACACATACGCATGTGCATAAATGTGTTACTTTAAACGTGCGCATGAGTTCGTTCTAAACCGAAGGGATTAGCATGACATTTTTGCGTTGAGATAAGCATTATCTTGTAAAACTAACTTCTAAATGTTTGTTCTCGCAGGAAATGGCCCCGAGGAAGCTTGCCTTAAAGAGATCTAGGAAGGATAAAGCGGCTGAAGGAACCAATTCCGCTCCCGAATATGACAGCCACCGTTTTAGGAGTGCTGAGAACTAGCAGCGCTTCGAGGCCATCAAGGGATGATCATTTCTCTGGGAGCGACGCGTCCAGCTCAGGGACGACGAGTATACCGACTTACAGGAGGAGATAGTTCTCCGGCGGTGGGCATCACTGGTTACCCCCATGGCCAAGTTCGACCCAGACATAGTCCTCGAATTTTATGCTAATGCTTGGCCTACAGAGGAGGGCGTGTGAGATATGCGATCCTGGGTGAGGGGTCAGTGGATCCCGTTCGATGCGGATGCTCTCAGCCAGTTCCTGGGATACCCTTTAGTGCTGGAAGAGGGCCAGGAATGCGAGTATGGCCAGAGGAGGAACCGGTCCGATGGGTTCGATGAGGAGGCCATCGCCCAGTTGCTATGTATACCGGGGCAGGATTTTGCTCGGACTGCTGCTGAAAGACGGGTGCGGATCATGCACACCAATATGACCACCCTGACTCAGATCTGGATGACTTTGCTGCTCAGCAACATCCAGCCCAGCGATCATAATTCCGACATCCCCCTGCCGAAGTGTCAGCTGGTGTACGCCATCCTGACACGGATGAGCATTCACGTGGCTCAGTTAATCGCTGATGCCATCTATCTATTTGCAGGTATGGCCCCTACCAGGCACCCTCTGGACCCGGATAAGTCCAACAGGGCCCTGAGATTTCCCGCTTTGATCACAGGACTCTGCTAGTCGTTCGGAGTCCCCGTCGCACCTAGCAAGGTGATTCGGCCGCCCATCACCCGAGCTTTCATTGAGAAGTATTGCACACAGAGACAGGCCCAGGGGGATGCTCCGCAGGCCGCAGACGCGTCGCCACCTCATCAGGCTAGCCTAGCTGGATCGTTTGATACGGAGCAGTATTTGCGGCATTTGGTTCGCCAGCAGGCGGCCAACCACCGGGCGTATGTACAGACCCATGATTGTCTTTACCAGTTGACCCTCATCCTGCAGAGCCAGGGTTTTACTTCTTTTTCGTGCCCTACTCCGGACCAGTTCAGGGCAGAGGTCGCATGGCCTGGAGATTGGCCTGAGGCCCAGGTAGGAGAGGCGCCAGCAGAGGCTCCCGACGAGGCAGATGAGGCCCGCAAGGACGAGGAGATGACCGATTTACTTGATTTCTTAGGAGGGAGCGGGGCCACATGATTGGGAGATCCCTTGATCCATATTTCTTTTTGTTTCCATTTTTCCTGTTATATATCATCTTATTTTTTGTTTGACAAAGGGACTAACGTTTGTTTCATGTTGATTGACTTTTGTTTTGTACATACATATCGTTTGAGTTGTTACGTCGGTACTTGTTTCGTTGTTGTCAATAATGTTTGTTGAAATTCCGGAACCGTGTAGAGTTTTTCATTTAGGAACGTCGTCCTAAAAAATAAAATGAACCAAAAATCCTAATAAAAAGAAAGAAGCGTTGTGAATAAAAGTCATGTTCGTAAAGAAAAGAAAAAGGTTTTTATTTATATATATGTGTAAAAGGAAAGTGTGTATAAAAGGATTTTTGTGTGTAAATGATGCGTGGAAAGGAATTCTTGTGTGTGTGAGCAACGAGTGTATATGAAGAAACTTTTGTATGAACCATAAGTGTGTGTGGGGAAAAATGAAAAAATCTTTGAACGTAAATAGGGTTTGTATATAGACCATGTGACGTAAAGAGAAAGGGTTCCAATGCGTGTACAGAAAAAGTTTGTCATGTATAAGAATGTAGATGTACAAAGAAAAGTTTTCCTCATAAAGGACCACAGGTGTATAATTTTGTGAATATATAAAAATGAAACAAAAAGGAAAAAGAAAGAAAGACCGTGAAGGTCGACATGTTATAGTTAAGAAGTATAAATCATTCGTAAAGAGCAAACGTATCTTCTGGAAACAAGGGACTGATGCTAAGAGTTTATTTTCCGGAATAACCGAGATAAGAATGGATGAATTCATTGAACTGATAAAAGAACATAATTGGGAAACGTTGGGTCTGTTTGTGTAAATTCCCAACCGTAGTATCACAATGCCATAAACAGGATGCTTGAGTGCCCACCTGGCTGTAGCCATGACTAATTTTGCACGTTGTTTTCAAATCATCATTGTCATGCGTGCCTTATGGAGTGATAGGGGAGTTCGGCCTGAGACCGACACCTTGACACCCAAATTTGTTTCACCCCAGATATTAAGATTGGGTTCCCACGATAAAAGACCCCATTGAAACACAACCTTAGACCTTTTTGAACCTTGGCCTGTAAAAAAGGAATCCTTATTCTTTCCCCCGAAGTAAAGGACAGCGGAATCTCCTTAAGGGAGAGCGAATAGAATGCTAAAACCCGATTTCCCAAAGAAAGGGATGGGGAAATGGGAAGAAAAAAAAAAGAACGAAGAAATGGAAAGAAAGAAAAAGAAAAAGACGAAAATAAAGAAAAGAACAAAAGAAAGAAAAGAAGGATTCCCGATCAAAGATCGAAAGGAAGTAAAAAGGGAAAAGAGGCAATTCTCGATCAATGAAAGAAAGAGAACGGAAGATCTTCAGACCAGATAAATTTTCAGCAAGGTAAGGGACTACCGGCAAAGGAAAACCCATTTTTGGTGTCTCTTCCCTTCAAATTTCCATTCAAGGTCGTTCTCGACTGGCGATATCCCACCCCACCTGAACAAAGAGGAAAAGACCGAAACACCCAGCTTCCTCTCCAAAAACACTACCCTCGAGAAAATCCTATTGGTCCGTGATCGTACGTTTGATCTTTGATTCGATAGGAAGTCCTGTGCAAAATAAAGTCATGGTGCAGTTATGGTTTGGGAATAGGATAAAACACTTGCCTGTGTGAGTTTTATACACTATGAGTGATTTATTTTCAGCTTAGCCTGATGTTTCCCCTGCATGTTCATTTAAAAGCTAAAAGTTGACATCCTGCCCTTCATTCTCGGTAACAAGGAAGATTACCCTTAGCACAAGTATATTGTTTCTCTAAGATATGGTGCTCTCGCGAATGATTTATTTTTCTTTTCAAAAAGCATGTTTTCCTTTAGGTGGAAAAACCCGGTGGACCGTTCAGTCCTGCCAACAAACCACTTTTATTCGGAGCCCCATGAATGTCATTGCCTAGCGCTGTTCATGTGCTCTCCACCTTCGAGTTTGGAGCAATGCTTCATGATTGCCTAAGTGTGGACCCTCAAGTGCAATCCTCCATTCTCCACTTTTATTCGGAGCCCCATGAATGTCATTGCCTAGCGCTGTTCATGTTTCCTCCACCTTCGAGTTTGGAGCTATGCTTCATGATTGCCTAAGTGTGGACCCTCAAGTGCAATCCTCCATTCTCCACTTTTTTCGGAGCCCCATGAATGTCATTGCCTAGTGCTGTTCATGTGTCCTCCACCTTCGAGTCTGGAGCCCCGCGAATGTCATTGCCTAGCGCTGTTCGCCAATTCTCCATTCTCCACTTTTTTCGGAGCCCCATGAATGTCATTGCCTAGCGCTGTTCATGTGTCCATCACCTTCGAGTTTGGAGCTATGCTTCATGATTGCCTAAGTGTGGACCCTCAAGTGCAATCCTCCATTCACCTCTTTTTTTCGAAGCCCCATGAATGTCATTGCCTAGCGCTGTTCATGTGTCCTCCACCTTTGAGTTTGGAGCTATGCTTCATGATTTCCTAAGTGTGGACCCTCTAGTGCAATCCTCCATTCTCCATTTTTTTCGGAGCCCCATGAATGTCATTGCCTAGCGCTGTTCATGTGTCCTCCACCTTTGAGTTTGGAGCTATGCTTCATGATTGCCTAAGTGTGGACCCTCTAGTGCAATCCTCCATTCTCCATTTTTTTCGGAGCCCCATGAATGTCATTGCCTAGCGCTGTTCATGTGTCCTCCACCTTCGAGTCTGGAGCCCCGTGAATGTCATTGCCTAGCATTCATATGTCCTTCACCTTCGAGTTTGGAGCAATGCTTCATGATTGCCTAAGTGTGGACCCTCAACTGCAATCCTCCATTCTCCACTTTTTTCGGACCCCCATGAATGTCATTGCCTAGCGCTGTTCATGTGCTCTCCACCTTCGAGTTTGGAGCAATGCTTCATGATTGCCTAAGTGTGGACCCTCAAGTGCAATCCTCCATTCTCCACTTTTATTCGGAGCCCCATGAATGTCATTGCCTAGCGCTGTTCATGTGTCCTCCACCTTCGAGTTTGGAGCTATGCTTCATGATTGCCTAAGTGTGGACCCTCAAGTGCAATCCTCCATTCTCCACTTTTTTCGGAGCCCCATGAATGTCATTGCCTATCGCTGTTCATGTGTCCATCACCTTCGAGTTTGGAGCTATGCTTCATGATTGCCTAAGTGTGGACCCTCAAGTGCAATCCTCCATTCACTTTTTTTTTTCGGAGCCCCATGAATGTCATTGCCTAGCGCTGTTCATGTGTCCTCCACCTTTGAGTTTGGAGCTATGCTTCATGATTGCCTAAGTGTGGACCCTCTAGTGCAATTCTCCATTCTCCATTTTTTTCGGAGCCCCATGAATGTCATTGCCTAGCGCTGTTCATGTGTCCTCCACCTTCGAGTCTGGAGCCCTGTGAATGTCACTGCCTAGCGCTGTTCGCCAATTCTCCATTCTCCACATTTTTCGGAGCCCCGTGAATGTCATTACCTAGCGCTGTTCATGTGTCCTCCACCTTTGAGTTTGGAGCAATGCTTCATGATTGCCTAAGTGTGGACCCTCAAGTGCAATCCTCCATTCTCCACTTTTTTCGGACCCCCATGAATGTCATTGCCTAGCGCTGTTCCTGTGCTCTCCACCTTCGAGTTTGGAGCAATGCTTCATGATTGCCTAAGTGTGGACCCTCAAGTGCAATCCTTCATTCTCCACTTTTATTCGGAGCCCCATGAATGTCATTGCCTAGCGTTGTTCATGTGTCCTCCACCTTCGAGTTTGGAGCTATGCTTCATGATTGCCTAAGTGTGGACCCTCAAGTGCAATCCTCCATTCTCCACTTTTTTCGGAGCCCCATGAATGTCATTGCCTAGCGCTGTTCATGTGTCCTCCACCCTCGAGTCTGGAGCCCCGCGAATGTCATTGCCTACCGCTGTTCGCCAATTCTCCATTCTCCACTTTTTTCGGAGCCCCATGAATGTCATTGCCTAGCGCTGTTCATGTGTCCATCACCTTCGAGTTTGGAGCCATGCTTCATCATTGCCAAAGTGTGGACCCTCAAGTGCAATCCTCCATTCACCTTTTTTTTCCGGAGCCCCATGAATGTCATTGCCTAGCGCTGTTCATGTGTCGTCCACCTTCGAGTTTGGAGCTATGCTTCATGATTGCCTAAGTGTGGACCCTCAAGTGCAATCCTCCATTCTCCACTTTTTTCGGAGCCCCATGAAAGTCATTGCCTAGCGCTGTTCATGTGTCCTCCACCTTCGAGTCTGGAGCCCCGCGAATGTCATTGCCTAGCGCTGTTCGCCAATTCACCATTCTCCACTTTTTTCGGAGCCCCATGAATGTCATTGCCTAGCGCTGTTCATGTGTCCATCACCTTCGAGTTTGGAGCTATGCTTCATGATTGCCTAAGTGTGGACCCTCAAGTGCAATCCTTCATTCACCTTTTTTTTTCGGAGCCCCATGAATGTCATTGCCTAGCGCTGTTCATGTGTCCTCCACCTTTTAGTTTGGAGCTATGCTTCATGATTGCCTAAGTGTGGACCCTCTAGTGCAATCCTCCATTCTCCACTTTTTTCGGAGCCCCATGAATGTCATTGCCTAGCGCTATTCATGTGTCCTCCACCTTCGAGTCTGGAGCCCTGTGAATGTCATTGCCTAGCGCTGTTTGCCAATTCTCCATTCTCCACTTTTTTCGGAGCCCCGTGAATGTCATTGCCTAGCATTCATATGTCCTTCACCTTCGAGTTTGGAGCTATGCTTCATGATTGCCTAAGTGTGGACCCTCAAGTGGAATCCTCCATTCTCCACTTTTTTCGGAGCCCCATGAATGTCATTGCCTAGCGCTGTTCATGTGTCCTCCACCTTCGAGTTTGGAGCTATGCTTCATGATTGCCTAAGTGTGGACCCTCTAATGCAATCCTCCATTCTCCCTTTTTTTTTCGGAGCCCCATGAATGTCATTGCCTAGCGCTGTTCATGCACCCTCCACCCGAAGAGTTTGGAACTATGCTTCATGATTGCCTAAGTGTGGACCCCCTAGTGCAATCCTCCATTCTCCCCTTTTGTTTTTCGGAGCCCCATGAAGGTCATTGCCTAGCGCTGTTCATGCACCCTCCACCCAAAGAGTTTGGAGCTATGCTTCATGATTGCCTATGTGTGGACCCTCTAGTGCAATCCTCCATTCTCCTTTTTTTTTTCGGAGCCCCATGAATGTCATTGCCTAGTGCTTTTCATGTGTCCTCCACCTTCGAGTTTGGAGCTATGCTTCATGATTGCCTAAGTGTGGACCCTCAAGTGCAATCCTCCATTCTCCACTTTTTTCGGAGCCGCATGAATGTCATTGCCTAGCATTGTTCATGTTTCCTCCATCTTCGAGTTTGGAGCTATGCTTCATGATTGCCTAAGTGTGGACCCTCAAGTGCAATCCTCCATTCTCCACTTTTTTCGGAGCCCCATGAATGTCATTGCCTAGCGCTGTTCATGTGTCCTCCACCTTCGAATTTGGAGCTATGCTTCATGATTGCCTATGTGTGGACCCTCAAGTGCAATCCTCCATTCTCCACTTTTTTCGGAGCCCCATGAATGTCATTGCCTAGCGCTGTTCATGTGTCCTCCACCTTCGAGTCTGGAGCCCCACGAATGTCATTGCCTAGCGCTGTTCGCCAATTCTCCATTCTCCACTTTTACTCAGAGCCCCATGAATGTCATTGCCTAGCGCTGTTCATGTGTCCTCCGTCATCAAGCGCGGAACCTCTGGTGACTGGGAAATATGTTTTTCTGTTATTTTCCGGATCGGTTCCTTCGCCAAATATGTGTATATGTGTATATGTATATTATATTCGTTGTTCTTGTTGTTGTTTCTATTTTGTTTTGTGTTGTACACCAAAAAGAAGGAGTAGAGACGAGAATCGTCATCACGGAGAGGGTAGGACGGACGAAATCAGTGTCTTATCTTTGCTTTCCTCTTTATCTCCGATGAGAGGTAAGTAAAGAGGGGCAACTGTCATACCCTAATTTCGTCCGAGGATTATTATTTGATGATATACAACCTTTGATTGGCCGCTTCGAGATACTTGGCACCCTTTGTTGCATAATATGTGAAGTCCCGGGACGTGCCGAAAATCAAAAGGAAGCAGGCTTACGCGATCCGTGAAATTTCGTAATGTGGCGGAAACCAAAAGGAGGTGTTGTTACGCAATCCGTGAGTTTCCGTAACTTCTTCGAAAGCTAAAAAAGAGTAAATACATAATCCGTAAGGATTCGTAACCTTGCGGAAGGAAAATAAGTATCGTTACGAAATTCGTAAAGTTTCGTAACGTTACGGAAAAAGAATCACCAAAAAAAGATAAAGGGGGGGTGTAGTTATCAAGATAGGGGTGTAAATAGAAATTCAAATCTAGGCCCTTCCGGAACATTTTGGAAGTTGGGTTGCTTAAGGAGGAAGCAACTGGGTGGCAAGCTCCTCCATGTTTTTGAAAAATGGTTTCCGGGGCTTCCGCGGCTTCCGCGGCTTCCGTAATACTTCCGTAAAATTTCCGAAAACCTTGGGTAAGCATATTCCACTTAACATTGGTGAAAGGGAAGAGAAAAAAGATGAAAATCAAATTCGAAAACACTTCCGTAAGGCTTCTGTAACTTTTCCGTTAAATACGAAAAGGGGGGTGAACTTAGTAATTCGGGTGGGCTTAGAAATCTTCTTCATTAAGTCTCTGGGCGGCAAGCACCTCCTTTTTTTTCTATAAATAGGGGAGGGGGGAGCTGTTTCAAAATGTTCAAGAGCCCTTTGGCTATGCATTTCGGCTATTTTGGGCAAAAAACACGTTTTCGTGAAGAAAAATCGAGTCGAAGTGCTTCTGTAACGCTTCCGTAAGCGATTCTGTGAAAATTCTTCATCGTTCTTCGTCGTTCTTCACCGTTCTTCATCCGTTCTTCGTTCGTTCTTCGTTCTTCAACGGGTAAGTTTTAGAATCCGAGACTCTCAATTCATTTCTTGTTTTGTGTACTTTCGCTTTAATTTCGTTTACTTTCAGATTTCTTTTCTTCCGTTTTTAACGTGCTTTAACCGTTTATTTAAGTCGTTTTCTCGCCTAATCTAAAAATAAAATAAATTTCCACCGATCATTTGAATTGTATCATCCGTTAATTTCGGTTAAAATGAATTCCGACCGTTCGGTCGTGCCGTAACCACGTTGGAAATCAAAAAAGAGGTAAAATAATAATATAATAATCCAAAAAATACCTTTTAGTAAAATGAAGCGAAAAAATCAATCGGACGTTTTCTCTTTGGGATTTTTCATTCTTAATCGAATTGACTAATAACTAAAGTGAAACTAAGGCTAAAATCAACTCGCCTAGTCAAGCTCGTCCACAAAAAAGTCACTAAAAAAGGGTTTGAAAGTTTATCATCTCAGTTTTCCTTATCAAGTAAATGGATCATTTTTTAAGGTCCAACACCTTTAAATGATCACCTTTTTTCAAGTAAAAATAATTCGTGTGATTCACCCTTAAAAAAGAACTACGTAGGTCTGATTTCCTCTTTGATGGAGGGTACGTAGGAGCAAGAGCCCCGCTTTTGTCGACCTCAAAAAATAAAAAGAAATAAAAGTTAAGGTAACACAATTTCCACAATTCTAAAAAATAGGTTGTTGTCCTTTGGGACAAACGTGAGAGGTGCTAATACCTTCCTCAAATGTAAATATAACTTTCGAACTTAGAATTTTCATTTTGACCGGTTTCCTTCGGTTTTCCCAACGTTTTCCACAAATAAACGTTGGTGGCGACTCCACGCATCTTTCCTCCTTTGGAAAGACACCCGTGAGCCTCGCCTTTGCTCGCCCGTGAAGGGCACGTTGCGACAGGCTGGAAAAAAACTATATAGCAGCACCAAGGTTCTAGTTTAGGCTCTCTATTCTCTCTCTCCTATTTTCGTTTTTAGTTTTAGCTCTCTCTTCTCTTTCTCCTCTTTTTTTTCGTTTTTGCAATTCCAGTTCTGACTTTTCGTTTTAGCAATATAATTTTGTTCTTCAATCTATAATTTCGCTCTCTATTAATTAATGGAAGGCTAAGTCCCCAGTGTTGTTTTCTGTTGAGGATGAAGCACAGTTCTCTTTGAGGTTCTATTATTACTGTTAAATTCTGTTTAGTTTTTCCTCTTCACTAATTACTCTGAATTTGTTGCTATTAATTCATGCATGCTTAGTGCTTGATTAATTGTCTCTGCGCTTAAATTACGTTCATGCTTAATGATCATTTATGAGTAATTGGTGTATGTGTTGCTTAATCACATAATGAATGCCTTATGTTAAATTTTGCTTAGTAATTTAATTTAGGGTTGGATTAAGTGGTTGAACTGATAAAGGATAAATTCTCGCAACCTAGGATAAGAGACTTGCTTGTGAATCAAGGGGAAGCAACGTATTTTAATTCTGATATTTTCTAATTCAATTTTACTCGCTGTTTAATTTACAAAAGCAAACAACCCCCCTAATTTGTTATTATTTCCTACTATCTGTTATGAACATTTGGTTTATCATTGCTCGTTGGGAAACGACCTAGGATCACTTCTTAGTTACTGCATTTTAATGTTTATTTGATTCGGGTACAACCTCGATCAGTGTCTAAATGTGTTTCTTAATTGTCGCAACGAGTCTGCAACTTATACACAACCACTAGTTACATCAGGTGATGTGGAGCACCTTGGAAATACTTTTGGGAGCCTTCTTTGACAACTACAGATGACGTAGATACTGGTTTATGTTGGGACTCTTGACCCAATCACTACTAGTTTATTGATTGTTTGTGTTGGTAAAGCAACAAAACTGGTTGACAGGTGATTAAAATACACAATTTGTTTATGT
The DNA here is from genome assembly GCF_004193775.1 of Glycine soja. Taxonomy (NCBI): domain Eukaryota; kingdom Viridiplantae; phylum Streptophyta; class Magnoliopsida; order Fabales; family Fabaceae; genus Glycine; species Glycine soja. The sequence continues at coordinate 16,447,139 of NC_041018.1, read as the reverse complement.
TTCAGTATCAATTAATGATGCCTATTTCACTATCCTGTGGTTTTGTTTTGGTTGAAATATTTAGATCTGAGCATCTTTTCTATTTCAGATATCAAGGGATGATTAAGGGTTATAGTGGAGTTTTCCGCTTGGAGTAGGCTACTTCAACATTGGATGCTAATTCACTAGTGAGTTTCTATACTTTTCTCATGTGTAAGTTTCTGAGCTAGAAAAAAAAATGTACTTTTGTCCATTAACTAGAACTACATAAGTTCTTGTATAGGATCAACTTGATGAGGTAATACTTATAATGGAAAAGTTTAGATGTTCTTACTTATACACGTCTTTAGTAAAAAAATCTTCTGACTAATTGTTTTAGTTGCTACATAGGCTGAAGTATAACTTAAAACAACAAAATGTATTGGTCAGTCTAAAGAGGTAAGGTTAGCTCGGGTAAGGGTGTTTCTTAAACCAATAAAATGCTCCTAATTTCTTATTATAGATGCCTGATTAATATTTCTGAATGATGCTCATCTTTGTGCTGAATTGTAATCCCGTCTTCAAGAATAAAAATCTGAAAATGCACAGTTGGAGGAACTTCTCACTTCAGAGGTGAAACACCATCACTATTTCCTGTTAAAGGAGTAAAAGGTCTCATTATATGCTTGAAATGAAAACATATTGATTATCGTATAAATTAAATTAATTTTAAATCTACAGAGAGAGCTGAGTAAATCATATGAAGCTAGCATAAAATGGCTACTGAAGGATTTGTATGAGAGTAAAAGGGAAGTGACCAGAGTTGAATCAAATATGGTTGGGGCACTTGTAAATTCTATGGATGTTATTAAGAGGCAAGCTGCATTGTCCAAATGAAATCTAGCTTCCCTGTAGGTTCCTCTTTGTTAATTTATTGATGCGTGTCTTGCATTTTATTTCCTTCAGTGCACCTGTTGTTTCCACCTAAACTATATTTTGTTCAAATTGCTTTGATTTTGTGGAAGCCTTTTGTTTAATGAATAATGAACTTGTTAGATTTTCTTCAGTGTTGGCATCATACATCTTTATACACAATCTTGGCTAATTGTGACATATTGATTGAAGTTTAAATAATCCCTTCTCCAAGTTGGTCTATGAATCTTAACATCCAATTTGTATACTTTTATTGTTCTACCAACAATTTTTGCCACTATCATCAAGAAATGTACCACTACTTTCTTTCAGTACATACTATGTTTTTCTTGCTGCCTGTGTTATAGCTATATGATTGTCATTGATTTGTGGTTTGTGTGTTATTCTGTATGTGATGTCTATTAAAATTTACTTGCTTAGTCGAATCAGGGAATCTATTTATTTTATGAATCAGTAAAATATCTAGCTATTGTAGACTTGTTGGATTGGGCAATATAGTGATCTACCTACTTCATTTTCCTTCATTAATTTCTTCCATTAGTGTTGGATTAATTGTTTAACTATAGTTTGTACTTTAAATATATTCTAATGTTGGAGTGTTATTTATAATTATGGCCTATGTAACACTATTCATATCTTATCAGGCAAGCATGGAATCAATGATGAGAAATAGAGAACTAAGCGAAACAATGATGATGCAGGTAAGTAGATTTTGTAGTGACATGTAAGATTACTATAATTATACAATGATGAAGTTGTTTGCATATTAAAACTGTTGTTCTTGCAAGCTCTAAGAGAGGAGCTAGCATCTGCTAAGCGAAGAGCAGAAGAGGAGCGTGCTGGACATAATGCTACCAAAATGGTCTCTAACTTGAATTATTTATTTCTCAAGTTCCTATGTTTGGCATTATATTTTAGTGATTTTGTGATTGGTAGAACAGGCTGCTATGGAAAGAGAAGTGGAATTGGAGCACAGAGCAATTGAGTCATCCATTGCGCTTGCATGGATACAACTAACGTTAGCACTTTGTGTGGTTTAACTTTTAAATGGAGTGTAAAACATATTAAATCACTATTTTTTGTTTGGTTTTTGCCATATGTCATTAAGCTTATATCATGATTGAATTGACAACATAATTGTAGACATATTACCTGCTTGTCAAGTTGTCTATGAGGCCAAAAATTTTGTATATGAAGTTTGTAATCTACAGCTTGTACAGAAAACATGTAATCATATTCTAAGCATAGGTGGAAATTTATTGTGGAGAATATTTTTTAAAATAACACATGTATTTAGAATACTAGTATCCAAGCCTTGTGATATTTTCAGCCAACTATTGCTGTCAGTTACTTTTACTTTTGGGATTGCATTTTTACCATATTTACTTAGAGATTATTAGGTTGGCTGGAGCATTTTTGAGCTGTTATGGGCCGGTCATATTACTTTTGGCATCCTTGTAGGGACAATGAAATATTTTTAGAAGGAAGAGGGGAAGTATAAAATAAAGAAGTTTAAGGCATCCTCTTTAGCAGAAAAAAGGAAGTACTAGAAAGTAAAAAAATGCAGCAAAGCTGCCCAACCTCCATTTAAGTCTGACAAGTTTACTACATTAACACAACTATTAGAAGAATGCCACAAAGTCCATATATATAATTCTATATCCTAATAATTGTCTTGGTATGCGTAAAAGTATGTGTGAATATTCAATTATTAGGGGTGTCTGGGAATATGAAAGAGTCTTGTATTAGTCAATCTTGTGATGATTATAAAATAATTTTCATCATTAGAAATGTTGAAAGATTTTAGTGTCATTTAAATTTGAAGCGGGGTCATCCCAACTTGTTTGATGCTGCTACGCAAGTCTGACTACATTCACTTAGGATTTTGGTAAAGTTTGGCATCATATTGTCATGAATGATGTCTTTCAGTCTTGCTATTTAAATTTTTAATAGAGATTTACTTTACCAGTCACAGAAATGAACAATTGTAACAAGTCCACAATGATAAACCATGTGTTAATAAGGCTGCTTTGGTCCACTCCGTCCAGCTATTTTGCTTGGTGAATTGTTATTGACATTAGGTTAAATATATAGATTGATTTGTTAGTTGCTTCTCTTTTCAAAGAGTAGCGGACGAGAGGACAGCTAAAGCCACAAAACTTGAGCAGAAGGTGGCACTTCTTGAGGTACTAAGAAGGTTAACTTATTCCATTTTGAATGTGAAGGGTGATTAGTGATAACTATTCTGAAAGAAAGATCCACTAAATAGTTTTTGGTAACATTTGCTATTAGGTTCAATGCGCATGTTTAAATCAAGAACTACAAGATATAGAAGCCCGTGTGCACGGGGAACAAAAAAAGGCACTAGAAGAGGCAAATCAAGTAATTCAATTATAGACTCAGATTATTGATAAGAGAGTAGGTTGATTTGCAACTTTATTGGGTTTCCTTATATTTCATATCTTCTACAAAGTTTATCAATAAGTGTATAGCATATTTAAAGAACCAGTGTCCTTTTTGGTTGATTGTGTAAACCATTTCAAAGTAGATTTGATTTTTTGTGTAAATATAAATACAACACATTTGTTATTTTATGTTTATGTTTGTTCTGTTCAATATTTAGACCTTTCCCCCTATTTGCTTCTTTTAGACAACCAAAACTCCTGCTAATTTTATGTTTGTCCTGCTAATTCTATTAAAATACAAATTAGACCTAAGTGTCATTTTTTAGCAAAAGAAAATTCAAGAGGGAAAGGAGTGGGGTCTGTGGAAAAATTTTCCATGCTCATAGTTGAACCTGGGCACGGATGGGCCCATGTCAACAGTTGCCACAACCATTTCTAGATGACAATTATGATCATATTAGTGATAATTTTTCATCCTTATGGAATTATAACCATGGCAGTTTCATATATTTAAATGCAGGCATGGCAGGAAGAATTGGAGTGTGCACGTCAAGGTCAGAGGGAAGCTGAAAACAAGCTATCATCCTTGGAGGCAAGATTGATTTATAGTTTTTTTTTCTTGTGAAGTGATATTTGAGATAATCACCTCATGTTTTGCATGTGAATTTGCACATCCCATTATTGATATGTTTGGTTTCACTATTTCAAGCTGAAATGCAAAAAATATGAGTTGAAATGTTGAGCCTTACTCACATCAAGTAATAATCATGGTGTTTTTGTAAAAAAAAATTATGTTGAAACAATTTAAATTCACAAGTTGGATATTAAAAAGAAATAAAACCTCCTTGTTTCTTAAGTAGGAAGAGCTTAAGGCTTAATGGTCATACTGATATTGCTGCCTTACTAGTGAAATTTTCAAGTTATGCCCTCATGATTATACAACATCATTTCAAGTTAAGGAATGATTAGTTAATTGATACTACTTATTAACCACTTATATTAAAAATAAATTACATTCTAAGACGGTGCTTAGGTAACTGTCATCTTAGAAAGGTACCTTTCTAAGACGGTCGTTAGCTAACCACCATCTTAGAAAGTTACCTAAGCACCGTCTTAGAAAGGTACCTTTCAAGGACGGTCGTTAGCTAACGACTGTCTTAGAAGGCAACATTTTTCTAAGACAATGTTTATTGAATTGTCATCGCAAGTGTTAACTTTCAACAATGTTAGCTTTAAAGACGGTTCAAAATCGTCTTTGTATGTTGTTTTCCATTGTCGTCATTTGTCTTCTTTGTGGTAGTGATGTTGTCAGCTTACTCATCATGGGATAAAGGAATCACTTGCTAAGGCTTTTCCTCTTCCTCTTTCAACAAGTCTGATATGATGTTTGGCTTGTGTACCATAGCATCCCTCCTCTGTGTAGAGAAAACGTCACACCGAAGACAATGGAAGTGAACAAGTCCAAGAAGGGTTGAGGGCAAAGACAAAAATGATGACTGCAAGAAGAACCTCCAACTCAAAGATCGCAAGCTAAACTCAATTCATACAATCTCATATGTTCAGGTATATAATTTTGCTTTGTTATATGTGAGTTGTTACACAAAGCACTTATTTCTTCTAATTATAAATTCGTTTCCTTCAAATATTAGAGATTGGAATGGAGACTCAAGATACTTCAATGTTGGGGAGGTAAGTCTTCTCTCTTTGAGTTGTAATTGCATTTGGATATTCTCATCATATTATTCTCTGCTTTCTTATCTCTCAATAGAGGCTTAAAATTTATATAACGAATACCCCTCATCTTTAATTCATAATCATAAGATTACGTACTAACTTTGACAACTTTCATATGTAGGTGACCACAACATTGACATTGTGTAAAATGGTCGCCACATGGATAAACTTCTTATTGTGAAGTATTTGACATAAGGTTCATGAAGATGAAGACCTACTTTCTCGTGATGATGATATTTGTAACATCACATTTTTTTGTAAAATGGATTAAAAAGGGTTTTATTTAAAAATAAATAGGGTTTTAGGAAAATAATGATGTTGCTGTAATTAAATAAATAAGAAGAAATATTTTTATTAATTAAAATAATGATTTTAAGGTAAATAAAATAAATACATGTTCTTAGAAAATAAAAAGAATGTTTTATTTATTCATTTGATAGGGGTAAAATTAACTTTCTTTTTATAAAATAAAAAAATAGAGTAAATAATAGGCTGTGAGTATTTTAACTATAAATAGTGACATATTAGGTCAGTTTCTATATTAACGATATGTCTTTGCACTCTCTTTTTCTCTCAAATCCGTTTTCCTTTCCCTCTTTCCCAAAACCTTCTCTTTTTCCCGCATACACCCAAATTCGTCCCAATAAAACTGATCTAGGACTCTTTAACCGTTGGATCATCATTAAATTTGAACACCTGGTTTGGAACTCAATTTCCCATATTTCCACCATTTGGATTTACAAAATACTATCTGAGGTGAGAGAAATATCCCTCACATGTAGCTTTCTTTTTTCCACATACACCCTAACTTATTCAAGTAAAACTATGATCTTTAACTAATTAACCGTTGGATCATCGTGGAATTCACACACCAAGTTTGGGACTCATTTTTCCACATGCACCATTTGGATTTGTAAAATAATGTCTTTGGTGAAAGAAATGCACCTCACACGGAAACAGTAAAATGAAGGCTTCAATCCCTTATCCTTCTCTCTAACGCTTGGAAACTCTAGCAGAGCAAATAGATGAAAAACTTGAGGAATCTTAGGGAACCTCTAGAGACACCTTTATCACTACTAGGCTACACATGTGAGCTCGCTTAGAGGTAAGGGATGAGTTTATCGCAATTAGTGTTAGAATGAATGTGTGTAGGGATCCTTAGAGGATCAAATTGGGATTTATTTTAGGATGTTTACTTATTGTGATTCTTCCTTTATGATTATAATAACGAGATTTTTGTGTTTGACAGGACAATTCATGCCCTGATGCGAATTGGTTAATAAAATTGAGTGCTCTTAGTGTTTTCATGTTTTGACCTATGATTTTGATTCCTTTGATTTTGATATGATTATGTGAAATTATTTGAGGGGTTTAATCCTATGAACATAACATATTAATATTACTATTGTGTGACATGTATATGATGCATGAGGCATGATAACGTGTTGTCTTGGGATTATGAAAGTGTGATGAACTATGTGTAAGTGACAAGTTGAGTATGTGTGTTAAATTGTGAGATCACACATGTGTATTGAGATGTTGTGAGCTATGAACTGTACAATCACATGACTATAAGACCCTTTAAGGGCGACAAGTTAATGTGTGACGAGTATTGTGATGGGATCCATTGTGGGAACTCAATGAGTTTAACCACTTGATGTGCTAAATTATTTTGAAAACAATTGAGGAGTCGTGTGTTTGGTACAGTTCATAGATAGAGTCTGCATGCTCAAATGTTTTCTAGGTTGGACCTGAATCAGGAGGGAGAAGCCCTGACGAACTCTTCAGAGTGTAGGCCTTGGGGGTAAATACACTCGTTTTTAATATGCCTTGAAGCCTATGTTGATCTCATATGGTTGGAGTGTTCTTGCAAAATAGAGTGATCATGACTATTCTCCCTATGATTTTACCTAATGAGAGTGACATAACTTACAAGTGTGTGGTGTGTCTTGTCATGTACTCATAGGTGCCTGACGAGGTTTTTCACTGATATGCTACCACATTGCATATAGGATTGAGTCTTAGTGTATAGTTTGCATAACGCTTGTGTATTGATCGATATTGATTGATTGAGTGATATTGTGTTTTGATCCTTGAGTACGTGAGTGATGTGAAAATGTGTGAGATGTGTGTTAAGATGTGACATTACATGATAAGTGGTGGAATGATGTGATATGTGTTAAAGTAAGTTGTATTTCATTTATATGATATGTATATCTACATGTTGTCCCATTTCCCTCTGTCGCAACCTACCTCACGAAGGGAGGGCGAAGGAAAATAAAAGAAAGCACGTTCGTCTCCTAGGGAGAAAATAAGTGGAGTCGTCACCAACGTTTAATCGAGGAAAACGTTAGGAAAAGCCAAAAAGAGGTCTGCGAATTTTGAAAATAAGGGTTCGGGACTTGTTTACTCGTAGGAAAGGTATTAGCACCCCCCGTGCCCGTCATAAGGGACGACAACCTTTAATCGAGTGTGCAAAAATGTGACTTCAATATTATTTATTTTCCCTCTTTTATTTTTTGTTATTATTTATTTATTATTATTATTAACATATATATATATATATATATATATATATTGAATTGACAAGGGTGTTGCCTTTGCTCTTACATATCCTCAGGTGCAATGAAGAAATCAGACTTATGTAGTTCTTTAAGTCTGAATGTTTGTGTCTTAAATTGATTTTATGTTTTTGAAAGATTTATTTTAATCATGAACAAAGAGTCGTTAAGGTGTTGGACCTTGAAACGATCTCAAGTGATATTTGATAAAAAAAATAGTTTGGTTGTGAATTGATTTCCTTTATTTTTTTTTTTTGTGTTTATTAGTTTCTAGTCCCACAAAAGAAATAAACAACTTCACGACACTGATGATCGGCTAGAACTAAACCTTACATGTAAAAATGAAATTGCCAACGATAAAGGGGAGAAGATGAGTACATACTTAATATCAGAGAGGACCCATAAGGGTACATAGATTATATTCAACTCTTAAGAAAAGAAAAGAAAATGAAGAAGAACTAACCGACTGTTACACAGGGTACAAGGCTAGTAAGAGAAGCGATGTAGGCAATGGTCCTTGGTTGCGATTCGGTAGCACCTCAACTTCGCTTTTTTTCTTCCTCTCTTCCTCTTCCTATGTTTTTTCTTCTATCCCAAACTTGCTGAACCTTTTAACCCCTCCCCCAGCATGGCTATTTATAGGAAAAGGCCATTTGGGGGCATGGGAAGCTCGCCCAGGTGAGTTGGTTACTTAGCCCTGAAGGTAATAGTTCGCCCAGGTGAGCTGGAGCTTGCCCAGGCGAGCTAGTTGCTTAGGCATGAAGCCATTTCATGGCCCAGGCAAGCCAAATGCTAGCCTGGGCGAGCTAGGGTCTGGAAAAAACCACAAAATGACCTTTTTGCCCCCTTCCTTTGTAACCTTTTGTTTTCTTGACCAAAACACTGAGTGATTCCTAGCTTCATGTTGTAACTGGTGCCAAACAACGTAAGTCAACTAGCAAGGGTCAAAATATCATTTCAAATGATATTCCTCGAACAAAATTAGGGTTTGACCCTCTTTATTAGTTAGGAATGTGATAACTCACTCATGTGTGTTGTTTGTGTTTGGATTCCGTGATTATCTTGAACCTTGTATTCGTGGGAGTAGATGGTTAGGTGGATGACTATGGAGAACCTTATGCTAGAGGACGTTGGAACACAATGCTTTGATAGAATGTGACAGTAGGACGTGAATTTTTGTATTAATTGCATGAAGTTCTAGACATGTAGTTTTTATCATTTTGTTTCACATGCTGAGTCTTTAGTTCATTCTTTGGAGTTTTGGACAACCTTGTTTTGAGTCGAGATAATTTTATTATTTATTTGGATAAGTTCTATTATGATGTTAGAAGAGTGAATGTGAGCCTTTTACCCTTTTGAAATGCTTTTATTTAAATGTGTTTTAAAACTTTTAGTTAATTCCTCATTCCTATTACTTTTTTTATTAGTACATATATGTGTGGGGTAGAGGGTGTCACAATATTAATGATAGAATTGATAATCTCGATTAGAATTTTATTTTGAGGATACAAATAACAAGCATCCTTTATTTTAGAACAAATTTTTCAACTATATGTTATATTAAACATTTGTGATTAATTGAATGTTATTTTGAGGATAATAATGTTCATAGAATGGTTAAATTAGAGTAATATCAAAATAAACCTTTGTGATGTCATCCAACGAAAAAATTATACTTATACCAAGAAAATCACACAAGCAACATTTACTGGTTAGCTATGCACAAAGTTAGGTTACATTACTAACTTATGCGGTTACATTTGCATGAATTTTATTTTAAAGCCAAACTTTTATTATAAACTACAAAAAATGATGATCCAAAATGATTTGATAAGTGTATAATGTAGATGTTAACTTTTACATTGTTATTATCCTTTGCAAAGCAAAGTGGTTTGTATTTGTGCCTAATTGTATATTCACTCTTTGAGTGTTAAGAATACTTGTATTTAATCAAACATTCATTTGTGAAAGCCAGAAGTGGATTAGTGTTAAAAAATACTTGGGTTCTTAGATTCAAGGGGAGTCTAAGAAGATATTGGATAGAAGACTCCAAGAGGATTGAGCTAGAGTTGCTAAAGAAAGCCCTAGGATTCTCAGGAACTTGGATAGATTTTTGAGCCCATGGTGCAAGGTTGGGTCCACTCTTCTTTAAAACTATTAGAATATGTTTTCCTTCTTTTGGGCCTTGTATTTTGGCCATTCTATTAGTATAGGATTTTAGCCTTATATTTCAGGGCATTTTGACTAGTCTTTGTAGTAGGAAACAACCACCTCTGACTTTGTCATAAATCACCTTGACGCTAGTGCCAATGAGATGTTGGTGAAACGAAAGAAGTACGGAAAGCACGGGCCTCCTCATAAATCACCTTGACTTCGGTGCCAAGGAGATGTCGCAGAAATGGGAGAAGTGTGGCTAGCCCGGGTCTTATCGTAAATCACCTCGATGTCATTGTGAAGGGGATGTCAGAGAACGATAAAAGCAGAGCAAGTGCAAGAAGAGACTTTGGTTTTTTTTTATTTTTCCCCCTTTTCCTCTTTTATTTTTTATTCCAAGTCAAGGGTCTGAAAACTACTTAGTGGTTTGTCTAACATTTTCCTTTTCTTTATTACATATTTCATTATCTCACTATTAGAAAATACACTTTCAACAACGGTTATTTAGAACATTCTACATCGGCTCTAAAACCGATGTTGAAAGTGACGATGTTGAATGTATGAATGTTAACATCGGTTTTGGAGAACCGATGTTAACATACATATGACAACATCGGTTCTCTAAATAACCGATGTTAAAAACAATGAACAACAACAAAAAAAGTGTACGCATGATGAATGTTGACATCGGTTTTCCAGTAAAACCGATGTTAATATGTTAGTTTAACATCGGTTTTTTAGAATAACCGATGTTAATGTATGCCCTTAACATCCGTTTTTCTAGAAAACCGATGTCAACGTTGATGATGCTTACACTTATTTGGTGTAGTTCTTTGTGTATAACATCGGTTAATTATAAATAACCGATGTTACTATTCAAATATTCACATCGATTATTTATAATTAACCGATGTTAATGTACAATAGTTGACATCGATTATCTACAGATAACCGATGTTAAAATACAAACGCTGACATCGGTTATACACAAAAAACCCAATGTTAATATACAAACGTTAACATCGGTTTTCTATTATAACCGATGTTGGTTATGATATTAACATCGGTTTTTGTTAATAACCGATGTTGTTTTCAAGTATTTTTTTATATACTTTTTGTTTTTACAGTAAACCCAAAATTGTACCTGTCAAATGCAATTTCTGGAGGCCCAATTCACAGCAAATAAACATTTTATTCTGCTTTCAAACAGTTTTAATGATAATAAACATCAAATAATTGATTTATATATTATAAAGAACAATCAACAAATGAATTCAATGTTCATGTTACATAGAAAATGTAAAAAATGTTAAAAAATGTCCCTAAATCCTAGGCCTGATCTCTAACTCGGAGATAAAACTGTGCCCACTGGATCCGCAATGCTTTTAATCTCTCAGGCTCCAATGGTCTAGGATCGTTAAAATACTGCATGATTAAATAAATCATATTAAGTTAATAATGTAATACAAATTACAAATAAAATCGATTTTCTTTGAAATAAACTTACCGCTTCCCAATTATTTCTAAAAGTTCCTAAAATGATGGTGGACATCCAATGCATCACATAGTAGCCGCACTCAGTAGTTCCTTTTTGTCTATTACACTAAATACATAATGAAATTTGGATATTAATTAAACAACTAGTATACAGACACATAAAGAAATATATATAAGTGGAAATTTTATGTAAATGACGTACCTTGACGACAATCCACCTAGCAGGAGCCTTTGATTTAGGCTGTGGAGCATCATCATGACCCTTGATAGCACTGTTCCATATGAGTAACAATTAAAAACTGGTGTTGTACGTTGAGGTATTACAATGCAAATGTATTGAAAAGAACACTAACCTATTAATAATCCCCTTAAGGTAGTTGCCTGGCCTGTTATGCAATGAACAAAACCAGACAACTAAGTGTTCCTTGGGCAGGATGACAACCATCTGCCACTGTCCGCTGCAGTGGAACCTAAAATGGGTTAGTACATTAGTAAACATTAATTAAATTTTGTTATTTTGTGACTTACCCATTTAGGTAGGCTCCAAGATACACATCGCGCTGTGAACTCTGCATCCAACTCTTTATGTAACTTTCAGATTCAAACTGCGATTGCCCAGACCTCTGAATGGACTGAGGCTCGAGGAATCCATAGATATCAGAATTCCCCGCTCGCATACATGTTTCAGTGAGATGCCTGTTTATGTTAAGTCAATGTTAAATATTTATGAATTGAAAGCCATAACTTAGGTAAATAAAAGCCTTTTATATAAAGACTTACAGAATCCACAATTGTAACACTGATATGCTGAGACATTGACAACCGTGTGCGATTTTGGAGAGGTCTTCGTGCTTTATGTACAGGGGGAAATCTGAATTAACGACCCCAAACACGGTGGCATCCCATCTAACCTGATAAGGCCTCAAGAAAAGCTCTGGGATGGTCAATGTCATCAGATAAAGCGGATCATCGACCTCCAGATCGGGCTTCGGAGGTGGTTTTGGCGGAGACACAGCTACCTGTTCATGAAACAAAGTTAAATAGACAAATTTAAGGCACGCTTAATGAATTAATTTAAAAAGAAGAAACATATAGTAAGGACAATAAGTACCTGGTGTGATAAAGACTTGATCAGATGTGTCGGCCAAGCAAGGAAGGTGTGAAGTGCCTGCCCCACTAAGGAAACATCAGCAGTGGGTACAGGAACTGGAGCATCTGCATCTTTAACCTCGTCCACACTCACCTTTACTTAGCAGGCAACAAACGAGTGTTATGAACAAGAGTCGATCCCTCATAAACTCTCCCCACGACAACCAAGCGGGCAGGATCTACTTCTATGTACAAGCCGCACCTGTCAGAGTCACCCGTCTCAGGATCGTTTCCTGAGGGATCAACACAACTCCCCTTTGTGCTCACCCGAGGACCGGAGGGACCAGGACCAACCAGAGGCTCAGGAGGTGCCTGAGATTGCATCTGTGACTGAAGCTGGCTGAAGGATGCCATGACCTACCTCGTCACTTTCTCTGTGATGGACTCCTCTAGCTGCTCCCTGATTTGCTGGGTCAGGTGCTGTAATTCGTCAGAAGGCAGGGAGGAAGCGCTGCGGGACGTCCGTGGAGCCGATCCAAAGTATTGCTTGATGGTTACACCGGCTTCAGCAGCACGGACACGTTTAGGGTGCTCTGGACGTCCAATAGCAGCGGCCAGAACATCCTAACGTCCATGGGGGACGAACGATCCCTGTGTGGCCTGCTCCTCAAACGAATCCTGCACAGAAAACACACAGTGGTACATGGCATTCTCAAAATATTTAAACATAATTGTAATGGTTAGTTGAAAATGACTTACAATCTTCTCAGCAATTTCCTTTGCGGCCTCAGTCGTCATCTCCCCTATCTTCTTCGTGCGGGCCATCTTCCACTTCACGTGGCGTCTGATCGGGGATGGAGGGTCGATGACGCCATCAACGCTTCCTGACTGTGCAGCTTCCTGCAGCTTCTTCTTGGTCTTCTCAGCCAGGAGCTTCTGCTCCAAATAATCATAACCACCACGAGACAAAACGTGGGGGGCAGTATTCTGCTTCTGGATGGCCTGTGCCTTCATGCGCACATCCTGAAAAAATTAAACAATAATGTTTGAAATGGGTAGAATGAAGTATAACAACATCATGTTTAATATGAAAAACAACTTAAATGGTAAAGGAACATACCTCCCAAGAAGGGTCTCTGCGAGTCTGGAAAAACTGGGCTCACTTTTCCTTGCTGATGCCGTATTTGTCACAGACAGTGTCCTCGACACCGTCCTGATCGGCTGCAAGGGCCCATTTCCTCGTGAGGTCTGATTGAAACTGCCTCCATCTCTCCCCTATGGTCTGTAGTAACTTCCTTTTCGTCCTACTGTCATAAGCCTCTGGGATATCAAATTCTGCCTGACAACGTGAAACAAAGTTTATTTGTTACAATAATGAAATTTTTTGGCTATTAATTACACACAATCAAATAAGAAAAGAGAAATACCTAAATATCCTCCCAAATCAGGTCCTTCTGAGCAGTAGGGACCTCCTTCCAGTTCTCGTAGGTGATGTCCACCTTATCACGTGCCACAATCCCCAAATATGTTCTTAATTTCTTCTTGTGGGGACCGTCAGCCTTCCCTGTAGCAGGATCAACATGCACCACTGGTCTCTCAACACCAGGTGGTCTAGTGGACAACGATCGTAGACGTGAGGCTTTGCGTGTCCGCTTCACGGCATACGTCGAAGCCGATGCGTCCGAAGTAGGAGGAGGACGAGGAGGAGAAGGAGAAGAAGGAGGAGGAGGAGTGGAGGAAGGTGGAGAACCCATGATCTTTTATACAATAACATACAAAATAGGATTAATGAAAAGAGGATCAGTCATAAGTTTTTTTTGGAAGGCAAAAGTATAATATTATTAAACAAAACCCCACCACATAAGGAGACAAGACAAATTAACCAAAGGACTCTGAAAGATTGGTAGTTGTGCTTTTTAATTGTGATTTCATCCATGTTTTCTTTGATATTGATTTTCTTAGGATTTCATCCATGTTTTCTTTGATATTGATTTTCTTTTTTGCAGAAAAGAAAGAGGAGAACGAGCAACAATTTGAAGGTTGTACATTCAGGAACTAAAGAATTCAAAATAGCTAGTAATAAGAGGGATTTGTTTTTGGGATTTTCTGAGCACCAAGAGCGGCTACGCAAGAAGCTTGCACTTGAGGAGGGAAGGATATTTGCAGCTAATGAACAACTTTCTTAACTATTTGTCCTTCAGATTTTACTATTTTTTTCTTATATGTAAATATAAATAATATAAGGCTATGCCATAGGGACATGGTCATTTTTACCCCTAACAATCTTAGAAGTAAATATAGGCCATGTTTTTACGGAATACCCTTATACCATTTATATTTACATATTAGCAAAAAGAAACAGTAAAATATTAAGGACAAATAGTTAAGAAACTTGTTCATTAGCTGAAAATATCCTTCCCTCCTCAAGTGCAAACTTCTTGCGTAGCCGCTCTTAGTGCTCAGAAAATCCCAAAAACAAATCCCTCTTATTACTAGCTATTTTGAATTCTTTAGTTCCTGAATATGCAACCTTCAAATTGTTGCTCGTTCCCCTCTTTGAGAATGAGGAGGATCTTCATAGGACTTCATCCAACTGATGTTTGTCGGTAGTTTCATCATCCACCACCCTTTTCTTCTGTGCCTTCTCACGTTCATTGTTGTTAAACCCATATTTATGCCTTCTTCCCTTCATGTCTTGTTTTATCACAACTTTAGCTGAATCTCCCATCTTCAGTGGCCTGTATCTCTTTTGTTCGTATGTTCTACTGCTTCAGCTTCACAATGCATAGAGCAATCAGAATTTTCCAGTCATCACCAAAGGCTTCTGCATCAGCGTTGACACTCTCCACCCTCTTTGGTTTATGCTTCTGTGTTTTCTTCCATGCTTCCTCCTTATAATTCTCAGATTTATTGGAGGTCCTACTAGAAGGTGTAGATGCGATTTCCTTTGGTGTTTTGATGATGATCATGATGATATGATGCAATTGATGCAAATGGGCTTTTCAAGATTAAATTCAAGACAATACTTCAAGATTACAAGTCACAACATCAAGATGATCACTAGTATATTAGGAAGGGAATTCCTAATTGAATTAGCAAAAGGTTTGGCCAAGTAATTTAAATTAAAAAGTGTTTTTCAAAGGATTTACTCTCTGGTAATCGATAACCAGAGGATGTAATCGATTACCAGTGGCCAAATATGTTTTACAACAGCTACTAAAATTTGAATT
The DNA here is from genome assembly GCF_004193775.1 of Glycine soja. Lineage (NCBI taxonomy): Eukaryota > Viridiplantae > Streptophyta > Magnoliopsida > Fabales > Fabaceae > Glycine > Glycine soja. The sequence goes on along the minus strand of NC_041018.1, from coordinate 16,431,578 downwards.
TAAATTTTAGACTGTGTAATCGATTACACAATTTTGGTAATCGATTACCAGCAGTGAATAAACGTTTTAATTCAAATTTTAAAAGTTGTAATCGATTACACAATTCCTGTAATCGATTACCAGACAAGATTTTCAGAAAAATCTTTATAAGAGTCACAACTTTTCAAAGGTTTTTTTCATGACCACCAATGGTCTATATATATGTGACTTATAACACGAATTTGCTCAGAGTTTTTTTTTAGAAAAAAAGTTTTTATCCTCTCAAAGAGCAAAATCATTTTATCCTCTTAAGAATTCCTTGGCCAATTCAATTGCAATTCATTAAGGAATTATTTGAGTGGTCAACCTGTAAAATCTATCTCTTTCTAGAGAGATTCATTCTTCTTCTCCTTTTAATTCTCTAAGGGATTAAGAGATCGAGGGTCTCTTGTTGTAAAGATATTCTAGACACAAAGGAAGGATTGTCCTTGTGTGTTTAGAAATTGTAAAAGGAATTTACAAGATAGTGGAACTCTCAAGCGGGTTGCTTGGGGACTGGACGTAGGCACAAGGGTGTGGCCGAACCAGTATAAATCTGAGTTTGCACTTTCTCTTCCCTTAAACTCCTTTGTTTATTATTGCCTTATATTCATATTCAAATTGTTTTTATTTGAATTAATATTTAAGAAGTTCATTGTTAAGGGAATTTATAACTTAAATAGAAAGTGAAATAGATTTTTAATTGGGGAAGTAATTTGGAATATCTTAATTCAACCCCCCCTTCTTAAGATATCTGAGGCCACTTGTCTAACAGAAGGATCAGCACCAATCCGTGCCTGTTCCTCCTCTACCAGCTCAATATCTTTCGTTTCACCTTTGCTTTTGAAAACTACACTGTAATTTACAAAACAAAAGTTGAAAGGAAAGATATTGACCTGATAGACGAGGAAGAAGCACAGATTGGTGGTGATCGTTCTAGTGCAACCTCGAATAAAGCTGAGATTTATAATGAGGAGGCACGGAAGAAAACACAGAAGCATAAACCAAAGAGGGTGGAGAGTGTCAATGCTGATGCAGAAGCCTTTGGTGATCACTGGAAAATTCTGATTGCTTTATGCATTCTGAAGCTGAAGCACTAGAACATACGAAGAAAAGAGATACAGGCCATCAAAGTGTGTCATTGGACAATGAGAAAGGAGATTCAACTATGCTGAAGATGGGAGATTTAGCTAAAGTTGTGATAAAAAAAGACATGAAGGGAAGAGAGCATAAATATGGGTTTAACAACAATGAACGTGAGAAGCCAGAGAAGAAAAGGGTGGTGGATGATGAAACCGGCAACAAACATGAGCTAGATGAAGTCCTAAGGAGGAAAATTGAAACAAAAAACCGATGCCTCAATCAGAAAAAAATGTAGTTGTCACTTACTAGGTTTGGTGACCTCTGTCTCTGCAGAAAATTACATTAGCCGATGTTAATCAATTCTCCTTCATCATGATCATTTCGATTTGCATGAACGTCGTCAGCTTCTTCTTCTCCGACAACGTTACCAGTGATTTGAGTGGTCAAAGGACTAACATAGGTGTCCATGTATGAATCATCATCTTCTACATTAACACCAACTGTTTTGCCCTACAGAACCACGCACCACCTTTCATCACAAGGGTCTTGCATGTAAAATACTTGTCTAGCTTGTTCTGCCATGATGAAAGGGTCATTGTGGTAACCAAGTTTCTTTAGATCTACCAGGGTAAATCCTATATCATCGGTGCGCACACCGGTGTTGCTATCAACCCATTTACATTTGAAAACACATACTGTAAATTTCACATAATTAAGCTCCAAAATTTCATCAATGAACCCAAAGTAAGGGATGGAAGCTACACAGGGATTGGCATCATTGACACTTGCAAAGTGTTGAGATTCAGCCCTTAGGGTGACCCCGCTGTTCTGCATTGTACTTTTGTCATCTTGTGCTTTTGTGTAAAATGAATACCTGTTTAAGTCGTATCCTTGCCAGGTTATAACATTTCTTTTAGGCCCATCTTCTAGTTTTCTTAATGTTTCTGAAGCATTCTCATCTGCAAAGATTGTATCTTTAAACCAATCACAGAAAGTTTTGTTATGCTTTTTCAACGCCCAATTCTTTGACATTTTCGGATTATTCTGTTTGACTAAAGCTTCATGCTAAACTATGTATGGAAAAACTTCATTATTGTTGTTCAAGACATACAAGTGAGCTTGTAACAAATCTTTTACACTTGGAGTGATCACCTGCAGTCCTCTTGAACCCTTACCACCCACTCTGTCATCATGCCGACACTCAGGAAGCCCAACAGCTTTAGCCTTCTCTAAGTATTCTGAACAAAATTCAATGGCTTCTTCTGCAATGTACCTCTCAACAGTAGATGCTTCTGGACGATATAGATTCTTTGTATACCCTTTTAAGATCTTTATGTATTGCTCAACCGGGTACATCCACCATAGATAAACAGGACCACAACATTTGATTTCTCTGACCAGATGCACAATCAAGTGAATCATGATGTCAAAGAAAGCAGGGGGAAAATACATCTCCAACTGGCACAGTATAATTGCGGCCTCATTTTCCAACTCATCAAACATTACTGGATCAATCACTTTGCTACATATAGCATGGAAGAAAAAGCACTGGCGAGTTATCGTGAACCTGACTTTGTTTGGCAAGATGTCTAGTATAGCCACGGCTAACAATTGTTGCATGAGCACGTGACAATCGTGAGACTTTAACCCTACAAGCTTAAGCTCCTTCAACTGCACAAGGCTCTTAATATTTGAAGAGTATCCTTGTGGAACCTTCACCCGATGAAGACACTGACAAAAACTTATCTTCTCCTTCTTGGACAAAGTATGGCAGGCTGGGGGCAAGTAAATTTTCTTCCCATCAGACCTTGGATGCAACTGTGATCTTATACCCATATCAACTAGATCTTGACGGGTATTCAAGCCATCCTTTGTCTTGCCTTGAATGTTAAGGAGCGTCCCAATCACACTGTCACAAACATTTTTCTCCACATGCATAACATCAATACAATGTCTAACGTCAAGATCACACCAGTACGGAAGATCAAAGAAAATGGACCTCTTCTTCCATATGCAACTCTGACTTTTATCGTTCTTTTGGGTTTTCCCAAATACAGTGTTCAAGTGTTGAACCCGCTGATATACCTGCTCACCAGTGAACGGTATTGGCGCAATATCATGCTCTTGACTTCCATTAAAAGCTTTTCTCAGTCGTCTGTAAGGATGATTGGGTGTTAGAAAACGGCGATGCCTACTGTAGACTGTTTTTCTCCCATGTTTTAGTTGTGTGTAACTTGTATTTTCTTCACAGATGGGGCAAGCATGATGACCCTTAACACTGTAACCGCTGAGATTCCCATATGCTGGGAAGTCATTAATTGTACAAAAAAGCATTTCACGCATTTCAAACGTCTCCTTGCGAAATGCATCAAACACTACAACCCCCTCGTCCCATAACTTTCCCAGATCTTCAACCAACGGACTTAGATAAACATCAATGTCATTTCCTGGCTGTCTTGGGCCCGATATCATCATAGACAACATCATGTATTTTCGCTTCATGCACAACCAAGGAGGCAAATTGTAAATTACTAGCAGAACTGGCCATGAACTGTGTTGAGTGCTTAAGGTGCCATATGGATTCATTCCATCACTGGCTAGTCCAAGTCTAAGATTTCTTGGCTCATTCCCGAAATTCGGATACAAACCATCAATCTTCTTCCACTGGGAGCAATCAGCCGGATGATGGACCATTCCATCAGAAATCCTTCCATTTGCATGCCATGTAAGGTCTTTTGCGTCGTCCTCGTTAACAAACAGACGCTTAAACCTTGGAATGATTGGAAGATACCACAAAACCTTCGCTGGGGGGCCCTTGTTGGAGTTTTCATCAGAATTGCTTTCCTCTTCATCCTTCACTTTGTACCGTGAAGTCCCACAGACAGGGCATTTGGACATTTCTTGGAATTCATGTCTGTAGAGTATGCAATCATTGGGGCAAGCATGAATCTTCTGATACTCCATACCCATGGGACACAATATCTTCTTCGCCTTATAGTAACTTTTAGGCAGCGTGTTGTCCTCTGGAAGCAGATTGTGCACTACCTCAACCAGTGAGGTGAAACTTTTGTCACTTCACCCATACCTGGCCTTCACATTAACCAGACTTAACACCGCAGACAACAGGGTTAAGGAATTCTTGCACCCCGTATACAAAGGCTTCTTTGAATCACTCTGCAATCCTTCATACACAAGGGCGTGTGCTTCTTGAAAACACTCTTGTCCAAGGTCACGAATCATGTCTTCCAAGTGATCTCCCATTTCTACATCAAACGGTTCAGATTGGGACCCAATATGCATGTCAGTCACTTCACCATGCCATATCCACGTCGTGTAATTCTTCTTCATCCCATCACACAATAGATGGTCCCGTATGTCGTCAAGTAGTTGTCGTCTTCCATTCAAACAGTTGATGCAAGGACAATAATATTTTCCTTCTTCATTCGGTCGACCTCTTTCTAAAGCAAATTGCAAAAACTGCTCGACGCCATCCTCATATTCTGGGCTCATGCGACTTTGATTGATCCAACTTTGATCCATCTAAGCAAATCCATGCATGCAAATCTCACTTTTTTATTTATAGGTGTGGCCCTATCCCATTTAGGAAGACTGTCTTTTATGTTAGCCTCAAACGTCATGGTTAGCATTATTTTGAACAATTTGAGTAAATTTCGGCAGCATTTCGCATTGGTCTCCAAGTACACGACATGACATCGGTGAAACGAATTTCACGATAATCAAGTATGCACTCAGAGAACAACTTGAAATGCATTCAACCGAAATTTCATCAAATTAATCAAAATAATAATAACCTGACCGAATGAGTCTAACATAAAAATACAAGTCTCCCCAAAATGTCCAAATGGACAATTCAAGACTAAATACAATGACTAATGCAAACTATCCGCAAGAATCATTGCATTCAGTCTCAAACGGGAATCTACGGTTCACTCAGCATGAACAACAGTTATTTATATAGCAAATTACATTCATCACGTATAACAACATTCATGACATACAAGAACATTCATGACGTACAAGAACATACAAGGACATCAACAGTTGTGTGTGTATGTGTGTGTATTGTGTTTGTCTCTTTATGTGTGTGTGTGTGTGTCTGTCTATGTGTGTGAATGTGTTTGTGTATGTGTGTGTCTGTGACTCAGTGTGTGTGTCTTTGTGTGTGTGTCTATGGCTCAGTGTGTTTGTGTGTTTTTCTGTCTCTTTGTGTGTGTGTGACTGTGTGTGTTTGTGTGTGTTTGTCTCTTTATCTGTGTGTGTGTGGGTGTGTGTGTTTGTGGTTGTCTCTTTATCTCTGTGTGTGTGTGTGTGTTTGTCTCTTTATGTGTGTGTGTGTGTGTCTGTCCATGTGTGTGAGTGTGTTTGTGTATGTGTGTGTTTGTGACTCAGTGTGTGTGTCTTTGTGTGTGGGTCTCTGTGTGTGTCTGTGGCTCAGTGTGTTTGTGTCTTTGTCTGTGTCTTAATATGTGTGTGACTCTGTGTGTGTGTGTGTGTGTGTGTGTGTGTGTGTATCTTTATGTGTGTGTGTGTGTGTGTTTGTGTCTGCGTGTGTTTGTCTCTATGTGTGTGTGTTTGTGTATCTGTGTGTGTCTCATTGCAGGGTAGCAAAGGATCATTAAATTGTAAACATCATGAACCACATGATGAGGGAAGCAGTATCAAATCAATGCTTTACAAGCTTTTGGTCAATCTAAGGAGTGGTGTCTTCATGCTGCAAATTGATGGTTTCTGAGTGGAAAATCCTAATTTGGTTAAGCCTGAAATTCTGCAGCATTTGCAAAGCAGATTCAAATTAATTGAAGTTATGTACGAGCACTGCAGCCTTTACAAAAATAAGCACTGCAGCTTATTTAAGACACAAATTCTGCAGCATCTGCAGTATGTGGGTGGAAAAAGGGTGGGAGTGGAAATTTAAATGGAGAAGACACTTGTTTGACAAAGAGCTTGAGATGGCAGATTGTTTCCGTAATGATGTTGCTGGCAGCTGTATTCAGATTCACAAAAAAGATGAGTGGATCTGGAAAATAGACCCTACTGGACAATATTCGGTAATTAAAGGAGAGACTACAAACAAAGACAAATTTGAGGAGGAGAAGGGTGGCAATTAATGACACATTATGCCCATTCTGTGGGAATTCTGAGGAGAATGAAGCACATGTATTTTTGACATGTGATAGAATACTTCCATTATGGTGGGAATCTATGACATGGGTCAACATTCATGGAGCGAGTCTGGCAGAAACCGTGGCAGCACTTTTCCCAGCACGCGTTCTGTTTGCCTAGTAGAATTCATCTTAACCGATGAAGAAGTTGGTGGCTGGCCCTCACATGGATAGTGTGGCAGCACCGGAATAAAATCATCTTCTCTAATCAAACTTTTGATGGTAACAAGTTAATGGAGGATGCTATTTTTACACTATGGACATGGCTGAAGAACTTTGACAAGGACTTTGCCTTCACCTACAGCTATTGGTCGTCTAACATAGCATCGGGATTTGTCTTTTCAGGGGGGTAGAAACCATAGATAGTGGGTGTTGTAGGTCTTTGTAATACATAGCTTCGGTTCCTTGCGAGACTGATCTCAGTCTGAACTTGAAACCATGTTGCTGGCAACTCAATCTAATTCATGTACTGTTTTGTACCTCTGGTACTCACAATATATATAAATATAATTTATCTTGGCTGATAAAAAAAATGTGGGTGGAAAAATAAGCACTGCAGAAGTTTTTCTGTTTTTTTACATCAATTCATTTCCTAAGGGACTCAATTCCTCATTCATTGAAACCAGTATGCAACATTTTACATCCAACACCAGTATATAACATTTTAAAGCAAACACCACTATATAATATTTTAAATGAAACAGCAGTATATACATGCTAGTTCCTACGTACGTACCTGGAGTTGCTATAACCCGAACGACCTTCAACAACAATGTCAATTAAAAGTAGTCTATGATAACCTGAAAAAAAAAACCAATGGTCATGGACATGGCTGACACATTTGGAGAAGGATTTTGGTATTCATTTCAACCAATGGTCATCCAATATCAGAGCAACATTTAATCATATAGTAAGAAATGGAAGCCATTAAACCAAAGTCAATACTCATGAATGCTAGAACATCCATCAAGAATGATAACAAAGCAGTAATTTAAATTAAATTCATCTTAGTTTTTCTATTTTATGATCACTCCCGATTGCTGGAATGGTGAAGGAGTTGCATTAATGCAGAAATTTCCACAGAATCATCAATCATAGAAGGAGGGTTAATGCTCTTCAAGGTCTGTGTATTGATGGAGGATGGATCCATGACCCTAACAGTGTCAAGATTGCAGTTCTTCAGCACTTTAAAGAAAGATTCTCAGAGCAGAATCCTTGCAGACCAACCTTGGAAGGGATCCAGTTCTCTTCCCTTGATCAAAGGCAGAAGGAAAGCCTTGTTGATAGATTCACTGAGCTGGAAATCAAGTCTGCAGTTTGGGCTTGCGGGGGAGATAAAAGTCCTGGCCTGGATGGTTTGATTTCCAATTTCATCAAACAGTTTTGGGAAGTAATCCCAAGGCCCAGCAGAGTGACAAATCAAAGGAGATGATGAGAAGTAATACCAAGGCCCAGCAGACTGAGGAACCTTTCGTGGACTCCAACCCAGCTTCTAAAGGTCACCCTCTGTCTTCTTTATACGAGGACCCTATACAGCTGCAATGTGACATCTTGAAGGAAATGGGCTTGTCTTATGAGGAAGAAGATAGCAAGGTTAAGGGGCTGCTGCTGGATATGGAGAATAAAGATGATTTGGTGGCAGCAGAGAAGGGAATTAAATCTCAGCAATTATGATAATTCTCTCCTATAATTCTAGAGGTTTGGGGAGGGGAGTCAAGTGGGCTGCTGTTAGAAGGCTCATTGTAAAGCACAAAGTGGATCTTGTCTGCCTCCAAGAAACCAAGAAGGAGAACTTTAATAAAAGTATTTGCCAGGCCATTTGGGGAGACTCCACTGGTCATTGGGATTTTTTTCCATCTATGCAAGCTGCTGGTGGCCTTTTATGTATGTGGAATAACTCCACCTTTGTGGTAGAAATGAAGGAAAAAGGTAGATGCTTCTTAATGCTTGAAGGCACATGTTGTAGTAATAATCAGAAGTTGATATTTGTCAATGTTTATGCTCCTTGTGATCTGGTTGGGAAGAAAGCTTTATGGGATGAGTTGAGGCAGCTGAAGGCTTCTAATCCTAGTGGAATGTGGTGTTTCCTTGGGGACTTCAATAGCATTAGAAGTTCTCAGGAAAGAATCAGCTTATCTCAAAGAAGGGCAGATCCTTATGACATTGTAGCCTTTAATCAGTGGATTGATGATATGGAGCTTCAGGAAATTAAATGTTATGGGAATAGCTTTACTTGGATTAGGCCTAATGGCTGTGTGAAAAGCAGGCTTGATAGATTCTTGGTCTCACAGAATTGGCTATCTCTTTGGCCTGAGAGCTGCCAAATTGTCCTTCAAAGGAACCTCTCAAATCATTGCCCGTCTATATTGCAAACTAATATGGTGGACTGGGGCCCAAAGCCCTTTAGGGTGTTTGACTGGTGGCTGCAGCAAAAGGGGTACCAAAAAATGGTGAGGGAGGCCTGGAAAAAGGACCAGCAGGGGGGCTGGGGTGGTATTGCCCTTAAAAATAAGTTGAAGAACTTAAAATCTGTTATAAAACAGTGGAGCAAAGCAGAGGGGAATATTAATCCTAAGAAGGTCCTTAATATTCAGCAGAAGCTAAATGAAGTGGAGGATCTAGCTGCTCATCGAAATCTGACTGATCAAGAGATTAAGGACAAAACTTTACTTCAGCAGGAGTTATGGAATGCCTCTAATGCTTTTGAATCTTTATGGAGACAAAAATCTAGGGCCAGATGGCTGAAGGAGGGGGACTACAACACTGCTTACTTTCACAAATACATGAATTTCAGGAGAGCTTATAATAATATTCCAGGTATATTTATATATGGGGAGTGGATCCAGCAACCTGATGCAGTGAAAAATGAAGCTGCCAACTTCTTCCATAATAGATTCACTGAGCAGATGCATTCTAGACCTACCTTGGATGGAGTTCACTTCAAATCTATTTCTCAGAGGCAAAGAGAATAGTTGATTGTCCCATTCTCTGACAAAGAGATCAAACAAGCAGTGTGGAGTTGTGAAGGGGATAAGTGTCCTGGGCCTGATGGCCTTAACTTCAATTTTATTAAGGAATTCTGGGATGTGTTGAATCCTGAGTTTAGAAGATTTGTGGATGAGTTCTATGCTCATGAAAGCTTTCCTAGAGGCTCCAATGCTTCCTTTGTGGCTTTAATTCCCAAAAAGTCTCACCCACAGTCCCTAAATGATTACAGACCCATATCCTTGATAGGCTGCATGTATAAAGTCATAGCTAAGCTTTTATCTAATAGATTAAGGTCTGTTATGGATGAACTCATTGATGAAAGACAGTCAGCTTTCATTAAAGAAAGACATATACTTCATGGGATCCTGATTCTTAATGAGGTGGTGGAGGAAGCAATGAGAAGCAAGAAGCCAACAATGATTTTCAAGGTGGATTTTGAAAAGTTCTATGACTCAGTGTCTTGGTCCTTCTTGGATTATATGTTGCTTAGATTGGGTTTCTGCCAAAAATGGAGAAGATGGATCTCAGCTTGCCTACATTCAGCAACCATATCAGTTTTGATTAATGGTAGCCCATCTAAGGAGTTAAACCCCTCAAGAGGCTTGAGGCAAGGAGATCCTTTAGCCCCCTTGCTCTTCAATATAATTGGGGAAGGTCTCACTGGTATGATGAGGGAAGCAGTTCACAAAAATCTTTATAGAAGCTATCTAGTTGGAAAGAAGAAAGAACCTGTTAATATTCTGCAGTATGCTAATGATACTGTTTTTGTGGGTGAGGTTGATTAGCAGAATGTTCATGCTATAAAGGCCCTACTTAGAGGCTTTGAATTGGCTTCTGGCTTGAAGATTAACTTTGCTAAAAGTCAATTCGGGATCATAGGAGGTGGAGTTAATTGGGGTTTGGCAGCAGCTAATATCCTGAACTGCAGTCAAATGAATTACCCCTTTCACTATTTAGGCATTCCCATTGGTGCCAATCCTTCCAATCTGATGGTTTGGGAGCCTCTCATTACTAAATTCAAAGCAAAACTATCCAAATGGTCCCAGAAAGATATATCCATGGGGGGGAAGGTCACACTTATCAATTCTGTTCTCAATGCTCTTCCGATCTATCTTCTTTCCTTTTTCAGGATTCCCCAAAGGATAGTCCAAAAATTAATTTCCTTACAAAGGAAATTTTTGTGGGGAGGAGACAATACTCATAATAAAATTCCTTGGGTGAAATGGGCTGATATTTGTCTGCCCAAGAATGAGGGCGGATTGGGCATAAAGGATATTTCGAAGTTCAATGTAGCCTTGATGGGTAGATGGATATGGGCTTTTGCATCTGGTCAGCAGCAGCTTTGGGTATGAGTTCTAATCTCTAAATATGGTGGATGGCCTGAGTTCCAGCATGATACAGATAAGAGGGGATTTTCACATTGGTGGAGGGACCTTAGAAAGATATTTCACCAATCAGATCACAATATCTTCAAGCACCAATTGACTTGGAAGGTGGGATGTGGGGAAACAATCAAATTCTGGACAGACAAGTGGCTAGGGGAAAATTATACCCTTGAACAGAAATATAATCAGCCTTTTCTTATTAGTAGGCAGCAAAATTCTCTCATCTCAAATATGGGAGAATTTAATCATGATAGCTGGGAATGGAACCTTAGATGGAGAAGGAACTTATTTGATCATGAAAGTGATTTAGCAGCCCTTCCTATCTACCTACTGTCATTCTTCAAAATTCCTAAAAAAGTGGTGCATAAGGTAGTATCTATTCCACACTTGGTCTTGGTTAAATGGAATGGAGACAGACTTCCATCTTTAGATTTTTGCAGTGCAAAAAAAAAAAAAAAACAATCATGCAAGCATATTTGAAAACTTAAAATACGAATAACTCAAGTTAAAATCAATTCATTTTTTACAACTGTGAACAAATTAACTAAGGTACAGTAGGCAAATTTGTTTTCACTAATATTAGTAGGTCATCACCACTACAGTAGAATTTAAGTTAAACTTAGATAAGTACCTTATGAAGAGGCCAACTACCTTGTCACAGCTAACAAGTCAAAACTAAACAAATTTCTGCATGTATAATTGAACAAATTTGTTATCAAACTTGTGTGTGTGTCTTTGTATGATGAGTGTGTGTGTGTGTGTGTGTGTGTCATCAGTGTGTGTGTGTGTGTGTTTCTATCATACGTGTGCGTGTGTGTGTGTGTCATTAGGGTTTGTGTGTGTGTGTGTGTTTCATGACCAATTTTTCATCCTGGCAATTCAGTGGCAGTGTATTGCTTAGGCTTTCGTCGAAATGAAAGGAAAATCAACGAGTCTGACAGAACAACTTCAGTCTTCACTCTTCACTAGTTGAACACAAATAAAAAAAAATTAAACTACTTCAAGGATAAATAAAAGGTTCAGAAGCAGCAAACCTAGATTGTCTAAGCTATTTTATAATGGGCAGCTATAGTTACAATGATGATGAAATGAACTATAGAAAAAAAAGTATAAAATACAGAAGAATAAAAAAACAATTAAGGGCAGAACTCAAAAGCTTTTAGCCATGTTGCTTGGAATTTAATCAATTAAGGGCTGAGCACTTGTTCTTCAATTGTAGCAAAACCCTCCCTTTATGGTGGGAATCAATGTCCTGGGTTAATCTTATCACTGTAATGCCACAAAATCATAGGGACCATTTTCTGCAACATGGAATGGAGGTAGCAGATGGAGTCAGGTCCAAAACCTGGAAATGCTGGTGGATTGCTTTAACTTGGACAATATGGCACCATAGAAATAAGGTGGTGTTCCAAGATACAACTTTTCATGGAACCAAACTGTTAGAAGATGCCCTATTCCTACTATGGTCGTGGATCAAAGCAATGGACAAGGATTTTACTCTTCATTTTAACCAATGGTCCTCTAATCTTAAGGAAGGTTTTAGGAACTAGGAGGCGTTAACTCTTAAACTCTTAAACTGTTACAATAACACAATAAGGGTAAGGGAAACTGTTAAACTCCAATAATAGGCGTTAACTCTTAAACTCTTAAATTGTTACAAGAACACAATAAGGGTAAGGGAAACTGTTAAACTCCAATAATAGGCGTTAACTCTTAAACTGTTACAAGAGCACAATAAGGGTAAGGGAAACTTCACTAAGGAGAAGAAGCACAAAGTTGTCACGATGCTCGAGTTAAATATGAGATACCCTAGCCATGTTTAGTTCACTAAGTGTGCGATACATGAATGCAATCAAATATTCATACAGGATTAGACCAAACATACCTACGTGAGGTGGCGAAGGAGAAGAAGCACAGACTTCTGACGATGCTCGAGTGCGACGAACACGATGCTCGACCTTAGACAAAATGATGGTTAGATGGAGAACATACAACTTCAAGGTAGATGGAGAACAAAGAGAGCAAGAAAGCTTAGATGGAGAAGAAGACAGAGAGAAGGAAAAGACAATGCGAAGGAGACGAAACATACCTAGGTATGGTGGCGAAGGAGAAGAAGCAGAGACTTGTGACGATGCTCGAGTGCGACGAACACGATGCTCAGATGCAGACAGGGACGGTTTCGCTAGACGAAGATTAGAAGAAGAAGAGAGCGTGATTTTGTTAGTAGCTTCCCCTGGTGCATTATGAACCCATGAATGAGAAGAACTAACTTGATCCTTCCTAATAGGTACAGTTCCAGTTGGACAATGGTGCTTCTGAAGCCCAACCTAGTTGGTGATTTCTTCACAGTTGTTTTTCCAATTGGTTTTCTTAAAGCAAGAAAAAATAACTATTGAAATTAAGAGCAAATATAATCAAAGAAAGACGAAAGGTTAACCACATTTGAGGCCACTCAAAGGAATGCATACCTGCAGCTTGTGGTTATTCAATAAAGGATGGTCAAATGCGGGTTTCTTGTTAATATCAATGCAATCAACAATGTACCCAAAATTTGTCTATAAAATCCAAAAATACAACATGCATAAATAAAATTTTTAAACAATGCAGTGAGATTATGTTCAACATAAGGAAGTATACGATGGTATATAAAAAGGATAAAAAATACACGAATACTCTTGATAGGAGGTTTTTCTTGGTGATTAACTTTGAGGTTTTTTTTCCTCGTTGCATTCCATTTTTACATTTTTTTTTCAAATTTTCCAACATATTTTTCTCAAAAATTAATTTTCAAATATTTTTCAGATAGATAGATGTTTTGAAATTTAATTATGAAAATATTAAGTTTATGAGTGAAAAAGTTTTCAAAAAAAAAAAAGAGTCAATGAGTAAATGTTGTGTCCGAGTTTGCTCTGCTCCAAACAAAAAGTTAGTCTGCATTTAAATAAGTGTTAGCAAAGTTAGAATAATTAATTTTGAATGGAATCCATTTTATAAAATTAATTTTTATGTAATATGATTTATGTTTATATATTTTTATTATAAAAGAAATAATGTAGTAAAATTTTATATAAAATTTTAAATCCAACACAAAAGTACCTAAATTTACATCACTTTAGAATTAATTATAAATTCTTAATCAATGTCTCCGTTTAGCATGCAATCAAATGCATGAAAATTTATTAAGGAGATCTAGCTTAATTGGATGAGCAATGCCTTTATCATAAATTTGCAAATATCATCTTTGATTGCTAGAAATAATTTTTTAATGTTATTTTTAAAAATTTAACGTAAAATCAAATGCACACTTAATCAATTAAATCATATAAACTAACTTATTTAGAAGACATTAAACTTTTAAAGATAAAACTGATATAATCAACTTTATTTGTAAGATAAATATAATATTTATTTAGATAGAGGTATAAATATTGAGTTTGAGTCTGAGCCTATAATTGTACTATTAAATAGTTAAAGACAAATTTTATTTCCTGTACTCACCCTGCTTCTAATTGTTAAGTGAATTTTAAGAATCTTACTAAATAGTTTGAGCCACCTTTTTATTTAATTTGCAATGCTTAAATTCACTCAAATCTAGAGTAACCAATATTTTTATATATTTTTATTTATTTTTATTTTTCTTGGCAAGAAACATTTGAGACTAAATTAATAATGGTTTTACATTTATCCGTAATTAACAACAAAAGGGAAAAGGACTCTTCAAGTTAGCAGGGTATTCTTGCATCTTGGCGGCAAATTTCCCAGATTAGGGTTCATTTAGAAAATATTTCCCAGACTAGGGCTCTTTTTAAACAAATACCAGAGGGGTGCTGTTTTTTACGTAGGAACAGTGGGATTATTCATGCAAATCGCTAGCATGAACAGCGCCACACTCAGGCACGCGACACGTGGCTGTGTCGCCTCTGCCACTGGCGACAGCAGTGATGTCGCCACCTGCAATGGCGCTTTGGCCATGCAGGGTAGAGTCGCTGGTCAAACCAGCGCTTCCCTATGCGTAGCAGGTGCAGCTTTTGCAGGTCTAGTGAAGGTGCAGTGCAGCAGGGAAAACGCCAGGGCCTTTGGCGATTTAGGGTGAAAACGCCAGCTGCCTTGGCGATTTAGGGTCTTCAAATATTTCGTTTTGTGCTTATTCCTGCAACTGGTTCATTTCATTTTTCTTGCAAACTACTTCATTTTCCTTTTCTTGCAACTGCCAGAGGTTTCATTTTAAAGCTATTATCCGTGTTTTGTGCTTATTCTTGCAACTGCTTCATTTCATTTTTCTTGCAAACTGCTTCATTTTCCTTTTCTTGCAACTGCCAAGGTTTCATTTTAAAGCTATTAGCCGTGCCTTTGAGATTGTTTCTGTTTTGTTTTGGTGGATTTAGCTGTTCAAAAAACTGTGGTATGAAATTTTTTTTAAGTTATTTTGTTAGGTTGTAACTTAATTTTTGTATATAGTATTTATTTATTTTAAAATTAAATTAACGTTTATATTTGATATGCTTGTTTCAATGTGTGTTTAAATGTCAAAAATAAAAGAAAAATTGTGTAACAATATTAATTTGAAGATAATTTTTTGAGTGAAAATAAAAATATTTTGAATATGAAATTTGTAATAATTTTTTAATTAGATTAGGTTGGTGTTGATAATTTGTACAGAAATCGCGTTTAATTGCTTCTATTTTTTCCTTCCGTGAACAATTTTCGTGAAATAAATTTATTTACATCTTTGTTAATAAATTTATTTGGTTATAACTTTTTTTTCCAAAATAATCATAGATGTTGATTAAACGTGTACATGAATTATTTGATCCATAACTAAATTCTTGCATCGTCCCATCGGATATGTCATATAAATGTGTTCTAGATTCAAAATTTGTTAGTATGTTAAAAATTGATGAATGTTTGAACTTTGAATAAAAAAAATTTGTAGATTATATTTATTTAAAGTAAATATTTTGAGTATGATTTTTTTTTAAGATGAAGTTGTAGTATTTTTTAATTAGATTAAGTTGGTTTTTGGTGTGTTAAAAATTTATAAGCGTTCAACTTGAAAGTGTTAAATATTTTATTATATTTTTAGCAATTTTGTAATTAGTTTTTTCCATGTTAAAGCTATTAATGTTAAGATTAATTATTTATAATACTAACTTCGTTCATGAATTATTTAATTTTGTGTTAAAAATGAGTATCTTGAAATTGTTCATTTTTTTAAGTGTGTCTCATGAAAGTAATTTGAAGTTAATTAAAAAATTTTAAAAGAGAAATTGAATGTAAAGTTCCAATAAAGAGATATTTTGGGATTACACTTTAAAAGAGAAATCTAGTGTTTTCGTGTTAAAAATGACTATCTTGTAATTTATTTGACGTGTTAAAATATTTTTTTTGTAGGTACAGGATGAATTCGGTTATAACAGTGTTGTATTTCAATGGAAGGGTATATGAAGATAATGATGGTGTAATATTTGAAGGAAGTAAAAAAGCGATTCAGATTAAACGTGGAATTAGTTTCAATGCCTTGAAGAAAAAAATTGGAGATAAGGTAAAGTTACAAAATAATGAAATTATTTCAGCTATCAGCTGTAGATTTTTAGTGTCAGGAAAATATATTGCCTTGCAAATTTGTGATGACGAAGACGTTGAAACGATGTTAGAAAGTTTTAAACAACAAGACCAAATGTCAGTTTTGGAATTGTACATAGAAAAGGATGTTGCTGGTGGTTCAATGTTTCATTCTGCAAATTCGCTTACATCATGTGGAAATTATTTATCTAATGATGAGACACAACCGGCAACAAATATGAGCAATTTACATATTGACGAAGACGATGATGATGATGATGATGATGATTATCTTGTGTCTAACTCATACGTTGAAGAGTCTGTAGACGAAGATGACAGTGTTGACGGTATATCTGAAACAGACGATGAAGTCACCGACATTCCTCAACCAGTAAGAATTGTTCACCCAGCAGAAGGTATAATTTGCTATATAAAAAAATTTGACAATACATTTATTATTTGATGACAATTGTATTTAATGGTAAATAAGTATGATTTGATTTTTTATTTTGAACTGTTAGGTGCACAACGAATTGAAAATCCATTTTGGAATGATGCTTTTCATTATAACAATATCAACTGGAGTTATCCTGATGAGGAGGACATTTGCGGTTTGGAGATGCCGTCGACCTTTAATGTTGGCCAAGAATTATATGTTGGCATGGAATTTGATAGTAAAGATGCGGTCAAAAATGCAGTCAAACAATATGTTATGAAGGTGCATCAAAGTTTCAAAGTTGTTGAAAGCAAATCGAACAAGTATGTGGTTTGTTGCTTGAATAAGAATGCAGAGTGTCCTTGCCCTTTCTATATGAGGGCAATTTTATCTAAAAAAACAGATACGTGGAAAGTCACACAATGGGGTGGACCACACACATGTCTGAATATGAGCATGACACAAGATCACGAGAAACTTGATTCAGATTTAATTGCCACTTGTGTAGTAGGTACGTATTTTATGTTCATATTATGTTCATTTATTGTTAATTGTCATTTAAATTTTGTAATGTTATTCACAGGCATGATCAGAGAAGACCCATCAATAAAAATTTCTTTGATTCAAGAGAGGATTAACAGTGAATTTGCGTACAAGGTGTCGTACAAAAAAGCGTGGTTGGCGAAACAGAAAGCCATTGCAATTGAATATGGCGATTGGGATGAGTCATATGCGAAACTTTCGTCGTGGCTAAGACACATGCAAAATCATTCTCCTGGATCATATTTTCAAGTACTACATGATGATTTTATCGTTGGGAATACGGTTAGTCGCGAACACCGTCAGTTTCATAGAGTTTTTTGGACTTTTGGGCAATGTAAAGAAGCTTTCAAGTACTGTAAGCCAATCATACAAGTTGACGGCACACATTTGTACGGCAAATACCGTGGGACCCTCTTAATGGCCACATCACAAGATGGAAATGGTGGTGTCCTTCCTCTAGCATTCGCGGTGGTTGAAGGTGAGACGTTGACAGCGTGGTCATGGTTTTTGGCACACTTGCGTGAACACGTCACAGATCAAAATGGTATTTGTCTGATATCTGATCGACACGCGAGTATAAAGTCCGCTGTCGCTAACGAAGCCCTTGGTTGGCAACCTCCCCACGGTTATCATGTCTACTGCGTGCGACACATAGCAAGCAACTTCAATCGGAAATTCAATAATGCCAAACAAAAAGAAATGTTGAAAAAATTGGGTAAGATTTCCTATTTGATGGTGACGTTTATTTAAGTTTCCTATATACTTAAAATTGTTATTCATAACTATTTTTATGCAGCCTACACTCCTTGCAAGCACATTTTTGATCAGAATTTACAAAAATTTCGTGAACTGAGTCCAGCCATAGCCACATGGGTTGATCGAATTTCAAAGGAAAAATGGACGATGGCTTATGATAGAGAAGGACGTCGATATGGCCACATGACAACCAACCTTTCAGAATGTATCAATAAGGTTTTGAAGGATTGTCGAAACATTCCCATAACAGCATTGGTCAAATCAACGTACAGTAGGTGTCGAAAATACTTTGTTGAGCGTGGCCGCCAAGCGCAAAGACAGTTAAATGAAGGCCAAGTATATTGTTCAAAGCTTGTTAAAGAACTAAGGAAAAATCAAGAACAAGCTTGTACGCACATCGTTCGCGTGTATGATATCCACTCCACACGATTTGAAGTAGAGGAGAGCTTCAACCCTATAACGCAACGTGGCGGACAAAAGTGGGCAGTAAACTTGAATGGTCGTCATTGTCAATGCGGAAGGTATTCTGCGCTTCACTATCCATGTTCACACATTATTGCAGCTTGTGGTTACGTGAGCATGAACTACTACCAATATATAGATGTTGTTTATACAAACGAGCACATCTTAAAAGCTTACTCCGCACAATGGTGGCCTCTTGGAATGAAGCGGCTATTCCTCCTTCTGATGACGCATGGACACTTATCCCTGACCCAACTACAGTTCGTGCGAAAGGTCGGCCAAAATCAACAAGGATAAGAAATGAGATGGATTGGGTCGAACCATCTGAGCACCGAACAAAATGCAGTAGATGTGGAGCCGAAGGCCATAACAGGCGTCGCTGTCCAATGCAATCTGAGCATGGGAGTTGTTCAAATCATTGATTTATGTATGTTAGTCGAGTGACTTGTATTTGTTTACGTTATGTTCAATGTATTGAATTTTTGGGGTTCAATGAATTCGGTACTTTAAGCCACTAACCCATAACACTAACCCTAACTCATAACACTAACCCCTAACCCCTAACCCTAACTAATAAACCCTAAATTTAACCCATAACACTCACCCTAACTCATAACACTAACCCTAACTCATAACACTCACCGTAACTCATAACACTAACCCCTAACCCCTAACCCTAACTAATAAACCCTAAATTTAACCCATAACCCAAACCCTAACTCATAACACTCACCGTAACTCATAACACTAACCCTAACTCATAACACTCACCGTAACTCATAACACTCACCCTAACCCTTAACACTAACCCTAACTCATAACACTAACCCTTAAACCCCTAAGCCCTAACCCAAAACCCTAACCCACCCCAAATCAATAACCCCTACTCCAAAACAGTAACCCTTCAACCCCTAAGGCTTAGCCCCAACCCTAACCCCTAATCCAAACAATAGACCAAAAACCCTAACTCCATCCCTAACCCATAATCCAATCCTAAGTCTTAACCCTACCCCAAAACCCAAAACACTAACCCTAAACCCTAACAACTAACCCTAACACTAACACTAACCCATAATCAAAAATTGATGTTTCTTATCCCTAAAAAAAAATGATTCTAAAATCATTCGAGGTTAAAATGAAAGTGTACTTCAATATTATTTGTTTTGTATCATGTAATCAAAATCTTAACACTCTTGTTAAAAATTAGTTTACCCTCAACCCCAAATCCAAACATTTCATAACACACCCTTTTTAGTTGAGTATATTTAAGAATAAAATGATATACAAAAATAATCTGATTGCATTTACATTTTTTTGTTTTAATTATTTACAAATCTAAGTCAATTCATATATAGTTAAATTTGAGTGCATTCAATTCTACTTTAGTTTAAGGATTGATATTTTTGTCCTAACTGATTAATTGTCAAAATGAAATGTCTTACAAACAACAAAAAATTTACACAGAATTTAAATAAGTGTTAGCAAAGTTAGAATAATTAATTTTGAATGGAATCCATTTTATAAAATTATTTTTATGTAATATGATTTATGTTTATATATTTTTATTTATAAAGAAATAATGTAGTAAAATTTTATATAAAATTTTAAATCCAACACAAAAGTACCTAAATTTACATCACTTTAGAATTAATTATAAATTCTTAATCAATGTCTCCGTTTAGCATGCAATCAAATGCATGAAAATTTATTAAGGAGATCTAGCTTAATTGGATGAGCAATGCCTTTATCAATAAATTTGCAAATATCATCTTTGATTGCTAGAAATATTTTTTAATGTTATTTTTAAAAATTTAACGTAAAATCAAATGCACACTTAATCAATTAAATCATATAAACTAACTTATTTAGAAGAACATTAAACTTTTAAAGATAAAACTGATATAATCAACTTTATTTGTAAGATAAATATAATATTTATTTAGATAGAGGTATAAATATTGAGTTTGAGTCTGAGCCTATAATTGTACTATTAAATAGTTAAAGACAAATTTTATTTCCTGTACTCACCCTGCTTCTAATTGTTAAGTGAATTTTAAGAATCTTACTAAATAGTTTGAGCCACTTTTTATTTAATTTGCAATGCTTAAATTCACTCAAATCTAGAGTAACAATATTTTTTATATATTTTATTTATTTTTATTTTTCTTGGCAAGAAACATTTGAGACTAAATTAATAATGGTTTTACATTTATCCGTAATTAACAACAAAAGGGAAAAGGACTCTTCAAGTTAGCAGGGTATTCTTGCATCTTGGCGGCAAATTTTCCCAGATTAGGGTTCATTTAGAAAATATTTCCCAGACTAGGGCTCTTTTTAAACAAATACCAGAGGGGTGCTGTTTTTTACGTAGGAACAGTGGGATTATTCATGCAAATCGCTAGCATGACAGCGCCACACTCAGGCACGCGACACGTGGCTGTGTCGCCTCTGCCACTGGCGACAGCAGTGAGTTCGCCACCTGCAATGGCGCTTTGGCCATGCAGGGTAGAGTCGCTGGTCAAACCACAGCGCTTCCCTATGCGTAGCAGGTGCAGCTTTTGCAGGTCTAGTGAAGGTGCAGTGCAGCAGGGAAAACGCCAGGGCTTTGGCGATTTAGGGTGAAAACGCCAGCTGCCTTGGCGATTTAGGGTCTTCAAATATTTCGTTTTGGTGCTTATTCCTGCAACTGGTTCATTTCATTTTTCTTGCAAACTACTTCATTTTTCCTTTCTTGCAACTGCCAGAGGTTTCATTTTAAAGCTATTATCCGTGTTTTGTGCTTATTTTGCAACTGCTTCATTTCATTTTTCTTGCAAACTGCTTCATTTCTTTTCTTGCAACTGCCAAGGTTTCATTTTAAAGCTATTAGCCGTGCCTTTGAGATTGTTTCTGTTTTGTTTTGGTGGATTTAGCTGTTCAAAAACTGTGGTATGAAATTTTTTTTAAGTTATTTTGTTAGGTTGTAACTTAATTTTTGTATATAGTATTTATTTATTTTAAAATTAAATTAACGTTTATATTTGATATGCTTGTTTCAATGTGTGTTTAAATGTCAAAATAAAAGAAAATTGTGTAACAATATTAATTTGAAGATAATTTTTTGAGTGAAAATAAAAATATTTTGAATATGAAATTTGTAATAATTTTTTAATTAGATTAGGTTGTGTTGATAATTTGTACAGAAATCGCGTTTAATTGCTTCTATTTTTTCCTTCCGTGAACAATTTTCGTGAAATAAATTTATTTACATCTTTGTTAATAAATTTATTTGGTTATAACTTTTTTTTCCAAAATAATCATAGATGTTGATTAAACGTGTACATGAATTATTTGATCCATAACTAAATTCTTGCATCGTCCCATCGGATATGTCATATAAATGTGTTCTAGATTCAAAATTTGTTAGTATGTTAAAAATTGATGAATGTTTGAACTTTGAATAAAAAAAATTTGTAGATTATATTTATTTAAAGTAAATATTTTGAGTATGATTTTTTTTTAAGATGAAGTTGTAGTATTTTTTAATTAGATTAAGTTGTTTTTGGTGTGTTAAAAATTTATAAGCGTTCAACTTGAAAGTGTTAAATATTTTATTATATTTTAGCAATTTTGTAATTAGTTTTTCCATGTTAAAGCTATTAATGTTAAGATTAATTATTTATAATACTAACTTCGTTCATGAATTATTTAATTTTGTGTTAAAAATGAGTAATCTTGAAATTGTTCATTTTTTTAAGTGTGTCTCATGAAGTAATTTGAAGTTAATTAAAAAATTTTAAAAGAGAAATTGAATGTAAAGTTCCAATAAAGAGATATTTTGGGATTACACTTTAAAAGAGAAATCTAGTGTTTCGTGTTAAAAATGACTATCTGGTAATTATTTGACGTGTTAAAATATTTTTTTTGTAGGTACAGGATGAATTCGGTTATAACAGGTTGTATTTCAATGGAAGGGTATATGAAGATAATGATGGTGTAATATTTGAAGGAAGTAAAAAAGCGATTCAGATTAAACGTGGAATTAGTTTCAATGCCTTGAAGAAAAAAATTGGAGATAAGGTAAAGTTACAAAATAATGAAATTATTTCAGCTATCAGCTGTAGATTTTTAGTGTCAGGAAAATATATTGCCTTGCAAATTTGTGATGACGAAGACGTTGAAACGATGTTAGAAAAGTTTTAAACAACAAGACCAAATGTCAGTTTGGAATTGTACATAGAAAAGGATGTTGCTGGTGGTTCAATGTTTCATTCTGCAAATTCGCTTACATCATGTGGAAATTATTTATCTAATGATGAGAACACACCGGCAACAAATATGAGCAATTTACATATTGACGAAGAGATGATGATGATGATGATGATGATTATCTTGTGTCTAACTCATACGTTGAAGAGTCTGTAGACGAAGATGACAGTGTTGACGGTATATCTGAAACAGAACGATGAAGTCACCGACATTCCTCAACCAGTAAGAATTGTTCACCCAGCAAAAGGTATAATTTGCTATATAAAAAAATTTGACAATACATTTATTATTTGATGACAATTGTATTTAATGGTAATAAGTAGATTTGATTTTTTATTTGAACTGTTAGGTGCACAACGAATTGAAAATCCATTTTGGAATGATGCTTTTCATTATAACAATATCAACTGGAGTTATCCTGATGAGGAGGACATTTGCGGTTTGGAGATGCCGTCGACCTTTAATGTTGGCCAAGAATTATATGTTGGCATGGAATTTGATAGTAAAGAGCGGTCAAAAATGCAGTCAAACAATTGTTATGAAGGTGCATCAAAGTTTCAAAGTTGTTGAAAGCAAATCGAACAAGTATGTGGTTTGTTGCTTGAAATAGAATGCAGAGTGTCCTTGCCTTTCTATATGAGGGCAATTTTATCTAAAAAAACAGATACGTGGAAAGTCACACAATGGGTGGACCACACACATGTCTGAATATGAGCATGACACAAGATCACGAGAAACTTGATTCAGATTTAATTGCCACTTGTGTGTAGGTACGTATTTTATGTTCATATATGTTCATTTATTGTTAATTGTCATTTAAATTTTGTAATGTTATTCACAGGCATGATCAGAGAAGACCCATCAATAAAAATTCTTTGATTCAAGAGAGGATTAACAGTGAATTTGCGTACAAGGTCGTACAAAAAAGCGTGGTTGGCGAAACAGAAAAGCCATTGCAATTGAATATGGCGATTGGGATGAGATCTTTAGATTTTTGCAGTGCAAAAAAAAAAAAAAACAATCATGCAAGCATATTTGAAAACTTAAAATACGAATAACTCAAGTTAAAATCAATTCATTTTTTACAACTGTGAACAAATTAACTAAGGTACAGTAGGCAAATTTGTTTTCACTAATATTAGTAGGTCATCACCACTACAGTAGAATTTAAGTTAAACTTAGATAAGTACCTTATGAAGAGGCCAACTACCTTGTCACAGCTACAATCAAAACTAAACAAATTTCTGCATGTATAATTGAACAAATTTGTTATCAAACTTGTGTGTGTGTCTTTGTATGATGAGTGGTGTGTGTGTGTGTGTGTGTCATCAGTGTGTTGTGTGTGTGTTTCTATCATACGTGTGCGTGTGTGTGTGGTCATTAGGGTTTGTGGTGTGTGTGTGTTTCATGACCAATTTTTCATCCTGGCAATTCAGTGGCAGTTGTATTGCTTAGGCTTTCGTCGAAATGAAAGGAAAATCAACGAGTCTGACAGAACAACTTCAGTCTTCACTCTTCACTAGTTGAACACAAATAAAAAAAATTAAACTACTTCAAGGATAAATAAAAGGTTCAGAAGCAGCAAACCTAGATTGTCTAAGCTATTTTATAATGGGCAGCTATAGTTACAATGATGATGAAATGAACTATAGAAAAAAAAGTATAAATACAGAAGAATAAAAAAACAATTAAGGGCAGAACTCAAAAGCTTTTAGCCATGTTGCTTGGAATTTAATCATTAAGGGCTGAGCACTTGTTCTTCAATTGTAGCAAAACCCTCCCTTTATGGTGGGAATCAATGTCCTGGTTAATCTTATCACTGTAATGCCACAAAATCATAGGGACCATTTTCTGCAACATGGAATGAGGTAGCAGATGGAGTCAGGTCCAAAACCTGGAAATGCTGGTGGATTGCTTTAACTTGGACAATATGGCACCATAGAAATAAGGTGGTGTTCCAAGATACAACTTTTCATGGAACCAAACTGTTAGAAGATGCCCTATTCCTACTATGGTCGTGGATCAAAGCAATGGACAAGGATTTTACTCTTCATTTAACCAATGGTCCTCTAATCTTAAGGAAGGTTTTAGGAACTAGGAGGCGTTAACTCTTAAACTCTTAAACTGTTACAATAACACAATAAGGGTAAGGGAACTGTTAAACTCCAATAATAGGCGTTAACTCTTAAACTCTTAAATTGTTACAAGAACACAATAAGGGTAAGGGAAACTGGTTAAACTCCAATAATAGGCGTTAACTCTTAAACTGTTACAAGAGCACAATAAGGGTAAGGGAAACTTCACTAAGGAGAAGAAGCACAAAGTTGTCACGATGCTCGAGTTAAAATATGAGATACCCTAGCCATGTTTAGTTCACTAAGTGTGCGATACATGAATGCAATCAAATATTCATACAGGATAGACCAACATACCTACGTGAGGTGGCGAAGGAGAAGAAGCACAGACTTCTGACGATGCTCGAGTGCGACGAACACGATGCTCGACCTTAGACAAAATGATGGTTAGATGGAGAACATACAACTTCAAGGTAGATGGAGAACAAAGAGAGCAAGAAAGCTTAGATGGAGAAGAAGACAGAGAGAAGGAAAAGACAATGCGAAGGAGACGAAACATACCTAGGTATGGTGGCGAAGGAGAAGAAGCAGAGACTTGTGACGATGCTCGAGTGCGACGAACACGATGCTCAGATGCAGACAGGGACGGTTTCGCTAGACGAAGATTAGAAGAAGAAGAGAGCGTGATTTTGTTAGTAGCTTCCCCTGGTGCATTATGAACCCATGAATGAGAAGAACTAACTTGATCCTTCCTAATAGGTACAGTTCCAGTTGGACAATGGTGCTTCTGAAGCCCAACCTAGTTGGTGATTTCTTCACAGTTGTTTTTCCAATTGGTTTCTTAAAGCAAGAAAAAATAACTATTGAAATTAAGAGCAAATATAATCAAAGAAAGACGAAAGGTTAACCACATTTGAGGCCACTCAAAGGAATGCATACCTGCAGCTTGTGGTTATTCAATAAAGGATGGTCAAATGCGGGTTTCTTGTTAATATCAATGCAATCAACAATGTACCCAAAATTTGTCTATAAAATCCAAAAATACAACATGCATAAATAAAATTTTAAACAATGCAGTGAGATTATGTTCAACATAAGGAAGTATACGATGGTATATAAAAAGGATAAAAAATACACGAATACTCTTGATAGGAGGTTTTTCTTGGTGATTAACTTTGAGGTTTTTTTTCCTCGTTGCATTCCATTTTTACATTTTTTTTTCAAATTTTCCAACATATTTTTCTCAAAAATTAATTTTCAAATATTTTTCAGATAGATAGATGTTTTGAAATTTAATTATGAAAATATTAAGTTTATGAGTGAAAAAGTTTTCAAAAAAAAAAAAGAGTCAATGAGTAAATGTTGTGTCCGAGTTTGCTCTGCTCCAAACAAAAAGTTAGTCTGCATTTAAATAAGTGTTAGCAAAGTTAGAATAATTAATTTGAATGGAATCCATTTTATAAAATTAATTTTTATGTAATATGATTTATGTTTATATATTTTTATTATAAAAGAAATAATGTAGTAAAATTTTATATAAAATTTTAAATCCAACACAAAAGTACCTAAATTTACATCACTTTAGAATTAATTATAAATTCTTAATCAATGTCTCCGTTTAGCATGCAATCAAATGCATGAAAATTTATTAAGGAGATCTAGCTTAATTGGATGAGCAATGCCTTTATCATAAATTTGCAAATATCATCTTTGATTGCTAGAAATAATTTTTTAATGTTATTTTTAAAAATTTAACGTAAAATCAAATGCACACTTAATCAATTAAATCATATAAACTAACTTATTTAGAAGACATTAAACTTTTAAAGATAAAACTGATATAATCAACTTTATTTGTAAGATAAATATAATATTTATTTAGATAGAGGTATAAATATTGAGTTTGAGTCTGAGCCTATAATTGTACTATTAAATAGTTAAAGACAAATTTTATTTCCTGTACTCACCCTGCTTCTAATTGTTAAGTGAATTTTAAGAATCTTACTAAATAGTTTGAGCCACCTTTTTATTTAATTTGCAATGCTTAAATTCACTCAAATCTAGAGTAACCAATATTTTTATATATTTTTATTTATTTTTATTTTTCTTGGCAAGAAACATTTGAGACTAAATTAATAATGGTTTTACATTTATCCGTAATTAACAACAAAAGGGAAAAGGACTCTTCAAGTTAGCAGGGTATTCTTGCATCTTGGCGGCAAATTTCCCAGATTAGGGTTCATTTAGAAAATATTTCCCAGACTAGGGCTCTTTTAAACAAATACCAGAGGGGTGCTGTTTTTTACGTAGGAACAGTGGGATTATTCATGCAAATCGCTAGCATGAACAGCGCCACACTCAGGCACGCGACACGTGGCTGTGTCGCCTCTGCCACTGGCGACAGCAGTGATGTCGCCACCTGCAATGGCGCTTTGGCCATGCAGGGTAGAGTCGCTGGTCAAACCAGCGCTTCCCTATGCGTAGCAGGTGCAGCTTTTGCAGGTCTAGTGAAGGTGCAGTGCAGCAGGGAAAACGCCAGGGCCTTTGGCGATTTAGGGTGAAAACGCCAGCTGCCTTGGCGATTTAGGGTCTTCAAATATTTCGTTTTGTGCTTATTCCTGCAACTGGTTCATTTCATTTTTCTTGCAAACTACTTCATTTTCCTTTTCTTGCAACTGCCAGAGGTTTCATTTTAAAGCTATTATCCGTGTTTTGTGCTTATTCTTGCAACTGCTTCATTCATTTTTCTTGCAAACTGCTTCATTTTCCTTTTCTTGCAACTGCCAAGGTTTCATTTTAAAGCTATTAGCCGTGCCTTTGAGATTGTTTCTGTTTTGTTTTGGTGGATTTAGCTGTTCAAAAAACTGTGGTATGAAATTTTTTTTAAGTTATTTTGTTAGGTTGTAACTTAATTTTTGTATATAGTATTTATTTATTTTAAAATTAAATTAACGTTTATATTTGATATGCTTGTTTCAATGTGTGTTTAAATGTCAAAAATAAAAGAAAAATTGTGTAACAATATTAATTTGAAGATAATTTTTTGAGTGAAAATAAAAATATTTTGAATATGAAATTTGTAATAATTTTTTAATTAGATTAGGTTGGTGTTGATAATTTGTACAGAAATCGCGTTTAATTGCTTCTATTTTTTCCTTCCGTGAACAATTTTCGTGAAATAAATTTATTTACATCTTTGTTAATAAATTTATTTGGTTATAACTTTTTTTTCCAAAATAATCATAGATGTTGATTAAACGTGTACATGAATTATTTGATCCATAACTAAATTCTTGCATCGTCCCATCGGATATGTCATATAAATGTGTTCTAGATTCAAAATTTGTTAGTATGTTAAAAATTGATGAATGTTTGAACTTTGAATAAAAAAAATTTGTAGATTATATTTATTTAAAGTAAATATTTTGAGTATGATTTTTTTTTAAGATGAAGTTGTAGTATTTTTTAATTAGATTAAGTTGGTTTTTGGTGTGTTAAAAATTTATAAGCGTTCAACTTGAAAGTGTTAAATATTTTATTATATTTTTAGCAATTTTGTAATTAGTTTTTTCCATGTTAAAGCTATTAATGTTAAGATTAATTATTTATAATACTAACTTCGTTCATGAATTATTTAATTTTGTGTTAAAAATGAGTATCTTGAAATTGTTCATTTTTTTAAGTGTGTCTCATGAAAGTAATTTGAAGTTAATTAAAAAATTTTAAAAGAGAAATTGAATGTAAAGTTCCAATAAAGAGATATTTTGGGATTACACTTTAAAAGAGAAATCTAGTGTTTTCGTGTTAAAAATGACTATCTTGTAATTTATTTGACGTGTTAAAATATTTTTTTTGTAGGTACAGGATGAATTCGGTTATAACAGTGTTGTATTTCAATGGAAGGGTATATGAAGATAATGATGGTGTAATATTTGAAGGAAGTAAAAAAGCGATTCAGATTAAACGTGGAATTAGTTTCAATGCCTTGAAGAAAAAAATTGGAGATAAGGTAAAGTTACAAAATAATGAAATTATTTCAGCTATCAGCTGTAGATTTTTAGTGTCAGGAAAATATATTGCCTTGCAAATTTGTGATGACGAAGACGTTGAAACGATGTTAGAAAGTTTTAAACAACAAGACCAAATGTCAGTTTTGGAATTGTACATAGAAAAGGATGTTGCTGGTGGTTCAATGTTTCATTCTGCAAATTCGCTTACATCATGTGGAAATTATTTATCTAATGATGAGACACAACCGGCAACAAATATGAGCAATTTACATATTGACGAAGACGATGATGATGATGATGATGATGATTATCTTGTGTCTAACTCATACGTTGAAGAGTCTGTAGACGAAGATGACAGTGTTGACGGTATATCTGAAACAGACGATGAAGTCACCGACATTCCTCAACCAGTAAGAATTGTTCACCCAGCAGAAGGTATAATTTGCTATATAAAAAAATTTGACAATACATTTATTATTTGATGACAATTGTATTTAATGGTAAATAAGTATGATTTGATTTTTTATTTTGAACTGTTAGGTGCACAACGAATTGAAAATCCATTTTGGAATGATGCTTTTCATTATAACAATATCAACTGGAGTTATCCTGATGAGGAGGACATTTGCGGTTTGGAGATGCCGTCGACCTTTAATGTTGGCCAAGAATTATATGTTGGCATGGAATTTGATAGTAAAGATGCGGTCAAAAATGCAGTCAAACAATATGTTATGAAGGTGCATCAAAGTTTCAAAGTTGTTGAAAGCAAATCGAACAAGTATGTGGTTTGTTGCTTGAATAAGAATGCAGAGTGTCCTTGCCCTTTCTATATGAGGGCAATTTTATCTAAAAAAACAGATACGTGGAAAGTCACACAATGGGGTGGACCACACACATGTCTGAATATGAGCATGACACAAGATCACGAGAAACTTGATTCAGATTTAATTGCCACTTGTGTAGTAGGTACGTATTTTATGTTCATATTATGTTCATTTATTGTTAATTGTCATTTAAATTTTGTAATGTTATTCACAGGCATGATCAGAGAAGACCCATCAATAAAAATTTCTTTGATTCAAGAGAGGATTAACAGTGAATTTGCGTACAAGGTGTCGTACAAAAAAGCGTGGTTGGCGAAACAGAAAGCCATTGCAATTGAATATGGCGATTGGGATGAGTCATATGCGAAACTTTCGTCGTGGCTAAGACACATGCAAAATCATTCTCCTGGATCATATTTTCAAGTACTACATGATGATTTTATCGTTGGGAATACGGTTAGTCGCGAACACCGTCAGTTTCATAGAGTTTTTTGGACTTTTGGGCAATGTAAAGAAGCTTTCAAGTACTGTAAGCCAATCATACAAGTTGACGGCACACATTTGTACGGCAAATACCGTGGGACCCTCTTAATGGCCACATCACAAGATGGAAATGGTGGTGTCCTTCCTCTAGCATTCGCGGTGGTTGAAGGTGAGACGTTGACAGCGTGGTCATGGTTTTTGGCACACTTGCGTGAACACGTCACAGATCAAAATGGTATTTGTCTGATATCTGATCGACACGCGAGTATAAAGTCCGCTGTCGCTAACGAAGCCCTTGGTTGGCAACCTCCCCACGGTTATCATGTCTACTGCGTGCGACACATAGCAAGCAACTTCAATCGGAAATTCAATAATGCCAAACAAAAAGAAATGTTGAAAAAATTGGGTAAGATTTCCTATTTGATGGTGACGTTTATTTAAGTTTCCTATATACTTAAAATTGTTATTCATAACTATTTTTATGCAGCCTACACTCCTTGCAAGCACATTTTTGATCAGAATTTACAAAAATTTCGTGAACTGAGTCCAGCCATAGCCACATGGGTTGATCGAATTTCAAAGGAAAAATGGACGATGGCTTATGATAGAGAAGGACGTCGATATGGCCACATGACAACCAACCTTTCAGAATGTATCAATAAGGTTTTGAAGGATTGTCGAAACATTCCCATAACAGCATTGGTCAAATCAACGTACAGTAGGTGTCGAAAATACTTTGTTGAGCGTGGCCGCCAAGCGCAAAGACAGTTAAATGAAGGCCAAGTATATTGTTCAAAGCTTGTTAAAGAACTAAGGAAAAATCAAGAACAAGCTTGTACGCACATCGTTCGCGTGTATGATATCCACTCCACACGATTTGAAGTAGAGGAGAGCTTCAACCCTATAACGCAACGTGGCGGACAAAAGTGGGCAGTAAACTTGAATGGTCGTCATTGTCAATGCGGAAGGTATTCTGCGCTTCACTATCCATGTTCACACATTATTGCAGCTTGTGGTTACGTGAGCATGAACTACTACCAATATATAGATGTTGTTTATACAAACGAGCACATCTTAAAAGCTTACTCCGCACAATGGTGGCCTCTTGGGAATGAAGCGGCTATTCCTCCTTCTGATGACGCATGGACACTTATCCCTGACCCAACTACAGTTCGTGCGAAAGGTCGGCCAAAATCAACAAGGATAAGAAATGAGATGGATTGGGTCGAACCATCTGAGCACCGAACAAAATGCAGTAGATGTGGAGCCGAAGGCCATAACAGGCGTCGCTGTCCAATGCAATCTGAGCATGGGAGTTGTTCAAATCATTGATTTATGTATGTTAGTCGAGTGACTTGTATTTGTTTACGTTATGTTCAATGTATTGAATTTTTGGGGTTCAATGAATTCGGTACTTTAAGCCACTAACCCATAACACTAACCCTAACTCATAACACTAACCCCTAACCCCTAACCCTAACTAATAAACCCTAAATTTAACCCATAACACTCACCCTAACTCATAACACTAACCCTAACTCATAACACTCACCGTAACTCATAACACTAACCCCTAACCCCTAACCCTAACTAATAAACCCTAAATTTAACCCATAACCCAAACCCTAACTCATAACACTCACCGTAACTCATAACACTAACCCTAACTCATAACACTCACCGTAACTCATAACACTCACCCTAACCCTTAACACTAACCCTAACTCATAACACTAACCCTTAAACCCCTAAGCCCTAACCCAAAACCCTAACCCACCCCAAATCAATAACCCCTACTCCAAAACAGTAACCCTTCAACCCCTAAGGCTTAGCCCCAACCCTAACCCCTAATCCAAACAATAGACCAAAAACCCTAACTCCATCCCTAACCCATAATCCAATCCTAAGTCTTAACCCTACCCCAAAACCCAAAACACTAACCCTAAACCCTAACAACTAACCCTAACACTAACACTAACCCATAATCAAAAATTGATGTTTCTTATCCCTAAAAAAAAAATGATTCTAAAATCATTCGAGGTTAAAATGAAAGTGTACTTCAATATTATTTGTTTTGTATCATGTAATCAAAATCTTAACACTCTTGTTAAAAATTAGTTTACCCTCAACCCCAAATCCAAACATTTCATAACACACCCTTTTTAGTTGAGTATATTTAAGAATAAAATGATATACAAAAATAATCTGATTGCATTTACATTTTTTTGTTTTAATTATTTACAAATCTAAGTCAATTCATATATAGTTAAATTTGAGTGCATTCAATTCTACTTTAGTTTAAGGATTGATATTTTTGTCCTAACTGATTAATTGTCAAAATGAAATGTCTTACAAACAACAAAAAATTTACACAGAGACATAAAAATCAGTCATTATGGTGTCCGCGATGTCGTGAGGATGTGCCACACGGTCGATCCCATCTTCGTGCTTGACGATCAGGATTTCTTCTGCCGCGTTGTCTCCCCGCTTCTGCTTGCTCAGCCTCAGCAGAAAACTCCTGACGCAAATCAACACCTAATAAGTCGCCCATATCAGGTATTGCTCCGGGTACATTCCATTGCGGAGCAAATGGGGCGTTAGGTGTTGCCATGGGGGCATCGTGCTGCTGCGAAGGAGTCATAGTGGGCCATGAAAAATGAGCTTGTGTTTCCGCAACACCACCGAACGAATGTTCGCTCGCAGAAGTATCAGTGTGATGACCTTCAAAGGGATACTGATACATCTGTGAAGGATATTCGGAAAATGTTGCTGGCGTGTAATACATTCCATGACCACGCTCCATCATTTGTTGCGAATATTGCTCCGCTTCAACAGGCTCCCTTCGTCTGCCTAACCCCCGAGTTTCAACACTTGATTGAAGAATGTGAAACTCTGGTGCTGGGAATTCACGCTCTGATGCTGGACCATGTGACACTGGCTCAGTGACTCTCTCTTGCTCTTCTGATATAATCGCCAACTTATCCACGTAAGGCACGAGATCATCAACTGTCCATGTGTTCCTCCCTTGTGGTGACACCATATACTGTAAAGTCTCCACAACTTCACCCTACAATTATTAGCGTCAACAAATTAATGCTCACGCTTAAGAAAATTATTAGAAGTTAAACATTGAAAAACAAATAAATACCAATGCAGCTGTGTTTGCATTGTTTGGGTCGACAAACATCTTTGTTTTACGCCTATACCACACCATATAGTCCGAGTTAAAACCTAGTAGGCCCTGCTGTCGAGGATAAA
Source organism: Glycine soja (assembly GCF_004193775.1). Taxonomy (NCBI): domain Eukaryota; kingdom Viridiplantae; phylum Streptophyta; class Magnoliopsida; order Fabales; family Fabaceae; genus Glycine; species Glycine soja. The sequence continues at coordinate 16,398,264 of NC_041018.1, read as the reverse complement.
CGTCGACCCTAAACTGCGCTGCATTGTTCCACTGACTAATGATTGGGGCCAACAGGTGGAACCAATTCTCATCTTGTTTGCCTTTGAGCGTTATGCCATGGAGATTCTGCGGTTGCGAAGGACACCCGGGAATAGGTTGTTGCAATCCATATTGTCGTAAAACCCTATCGGGTTGGTGCCACTCAACAACATGAAAACAAATCAGTGGCACCACCGCGAACCAGACTACACTTCCAACCACACAAATTTGAGGCAGCGCTGCCATCACAGTTGGTGTGTATGGCTCCCAGACAAACTGCATATAACAACAAACTTGTCAATTTTCAGTCAAACATAACATATTAAAATATAATTTAACCATTACATTACAATCTTCTTACCTCATGTCGTTTCATCAGATCCAATTTGCGACGGAAAACTCTAAGATCATCATTGCCGATATGCTGATTTCCACGTCGTAGCCACCTACAATAAAAATGAAATCATCATTATCAACATGTTCCATCATTAAATATTTTCAATTCAAATATAATTTTTTTAACGACAAACCTGTGTCCAAGTGGTTTGTTTTCTATGACGGGAGGTGTCCTCTTTGGAGCTAAAGTGGTGCATCGTTCCCATGCCCACATTTGGATTAAGATGCACATACCTCCGATTGATTTAACTTTGTAATCGGTGGCGCTGCACATCTCTCTATATAAATACGCAAGCACGGCAGGTCCCCACGCATACGTGCTGCACTGTTCAAAGTCACGTAAAAATTGTAGGTACCTTAAGGAAACTCTGCTACTACTTTTGTTAACAAAGAGGACACCTCCTATGAATCGCAGAATCCACGCACGGGTAAACCTTTGTAATTGTTCAACGTTACCCTCATCAATATTTATGTGAGAAAAATGGTGAGCCAGCCAACTTAATTTGACCACACTGCCTTCAATTTCGCCTTCCTGTGGTCTGACTCCTAATAATTCTTCACACAAATTGGCCCAATCAAGATTTGTCGAACCAATTAATGGTGCCCCGTCAGTACGCAGACCTAATAAAATTGACACATCTTGGAGAGTAATGGTAGCCTCTCCGCATCTCAGGTGAAACGTGTGGGTTTCGGGCCTCCATCTTTCAATGAACGCACTAATTAAGGCCGCATTTATCTTTAGGTATCCCATCTTCATGATCCAATAAAACCCACATTGCCGAAGTAGAGGAACAATTTCCTCTGGTATTTGTTCTTCACCTTGATATGTCGGCACTGCTCGTCTAATGTGTAATTTTCTATCTGGTTCCCCATTCCAAACATGTTCTGAAACATGCTTGGGTTGCATCCACAAGACGTCACCATCAACTGGACCAGACCTAGTTTGTATGCTCGATGAGCATGACGACGAAGATGCCATTGATCCTACAAAATAAAATATAAAACAATTCATTAACGATAAAATTTATACATTAATTATACATACACAAATTAAGTATATTTACAAAAAAACTTAATTAAAATAAGGAAAATTTAAATGTATTATACAATCACGGAAATTTAAATGTATTATACAATCACGAAAATTTAAATGTATTATACAAAATAAATTAAATTACATCCAAAGACAATTTTACATAATTAATAAATTATATTTTTTTAATTTCAATAACAAAATATATTATACAAATAACCTAATTCATATATATTCTATAAATAAATTAAATTACATACAAATATAAATTTCAATATATAATATAATATTTATATTTTCGACTAAAAATTAAAATAATATATATACAAAATTAATAATTAAATTTTCGACTATTAACTAACGTAATATAAAAAACTAAAAATTAATAACTAAAACTAACGTAATATAAAAAATTAAATTCTAACCTAATTTAAAATTAATAATTTATACTACATAAAATTATTCTTAATCTATGAATAATTTACCATATACAAAATTAATGACTTTAAATAATTACGAGTAATATAATTTAATATACAAAATCAATAATTTTAAATACGTAAAACTATTATAATTTAAACATAACATATTTTGTCTAATAATTACTAAAACTAACGTAATATAAAATATTTCATTCTAACCTAATTTAAAATTAATAATTTCCCGTACATACAATTTTTCTTAATCTATGATATTAAATATTTAAATTAAATGTAATCTACCATATACAACATTTAAACTAAAGTTAATCTATAATTATTTCTAATCTATTTTAAGGAAAATTTCAACTAAACTTAATCTATCATATCAAAATTAAAAATATTCCTAATCTACCATATAAAATTAATAACTTAGAGTATGTAAAAGTATTCCTAATTTATCATATAAACCTAAATCTAATCTACCATATAACATTAACAATTCAAACTATAATCTTATACTACCTAAAACTATTTATTTATCAAAATATAATCTAGCATATATAACATTAACAATACAAAGAGCCCTATACAAAATTATTATCTTATACTACCTAAAATTATTCATTTATCAAAATATAAACATGTACATAAATAAAACATATAAAATATATTGACTTATACTACCTAAAATTATTCATTTATCAAAATATAAACATGTACATAAATAAAACATATAAAATATATTGAATATATAACTTACAAGCTTTTATAAAATGGAAGAAGACAACAAACTGATCAGCACCACTCTCAACACACAAGCAACCACCAGCTACCTCTCTCTCAACAGCAACCACCTTCTTTTTCACCTTCAACACACAAATTTTACAAGCAACCGTGAACTGGAGCCTCCCTTTCAACCACCTTCTTTTAAATCCCACTGAAGCTGAAAACGCCAACATCACTGGCGCCTCCCTCTCACCCAAATCGCCACCTCGAGTGGCGCCTTCCAGCTACGACCGCAGAGCTGCAGCTGCTGCAGCCTACGTTTGCAGAAGTGCAGGTGCTGAAGTCGCTGGTCAAACCAGCGCTTCCATGCACCTCTGGATGCGCCAATAGGACCTGCGATATGCAGTCCTTTGTCGCCAGTCACAGTGGCGACATGCCACGTGGCTCTTCCCTGTTGAAGGCGCCATCTCCACTGGCGCCATGCACTGCTCCTACGTAAAAAACAGCACCCCTCTGGTATTTGTTTAAAAAGAGCCCTAGTCTGGGAAATATTTTCTAAATGAACCCTAGTCTGGGAAATTTGCCCATCTTGGCATTGCCCCTAATAAAGCTTAATTTTTTTAACACTATGAATAACATTTCAGTAAATTCATCTCATGAAAATCCATTGGTCATTTGTCAACATTAAAAGAAAGTACACGGAAGACAAAAAAATGAACACAAAAGATATGAACAATAAAATTACGTACTTAGACAAAACGGATAATTTTATTTATAAACATCAGACAAAGTTTGATTGTAAAAGTTAATTAATTTCCACAACTACCACCGGGTCCTCCAAATTGGAGAGAATATCCAACCTCCTCTGCATAATATCCAAAGTATTGAACTCTAAAACAATTAGATCTATCGGAGAATGTTTGTGCTTCATATGGTCCAATTCCATAATTTCCTATTGATTCATTTTGAAACGAGACCAACCTAAAATAACATGCATGATGAAAAGTAGGATCAGGAAAGTGACCAGATCCCATTGGCGGACTAGGAGTATTAGGAGGAGTTCTTGTTCGCCCACCCCACCCCACTTGATCAGCTGAGGTCATGTTGGAGAACAAGGCTGCTGGAAAATATCCAATATTTGTATTTCCCATATTTAACCACCAGTTTTTGGTCACTCGGTCCTGAACACATATATAAAATTTTATGAATATACCATACCCAAGATTACATGTCTCATACAATATTATAAAATTTATAATTATATATATTTACCTAATAATGTATGACTGAGAAATCAATATAAAGTATAATCTCATAGGAGTAGGATATAATTCTATATATATATATATATATATATATATATATATATATATATATATATTACAGTGAAAAATTTATAGCATGAGCATGACCTGAGTAATAGAAATGACAAATTCAAGCATCGTTCCACCATAGGTAGAATAATTGTTCACATGTGCACCAAGGTAATTTCCTTTGCTTATCTGAACAAAGCCTGAACATCGAATATTATAGCACCCTGTCCGCTTGAAATTATCTGACTGTCATTTTTAAACATCATATTAAAATTTGAAGAAATTAAACACGCTTCTCTAGTTAACCTAAAATAAAAATATTTGATATTGTAGAGACAAATTTGTTTCATTTTAATAAGCTAAAGTCAAGATAAAAAAATGTAACAATATCTTTCCTTACCGTCCATGCCGAGTAAATATAAGTTTTATCATCACCATATAATTGTGGAGCCACCTGATACCCGTGCATGAGATTAATTCAGTATTTTTCTTTTATATAATCAGATTGACACAGATTAAATAACTTGTATGTATAATATTGGGAAACAATAATTGCATCAATTAAAACTCACATGCCATCCCGCAGCGATTTTGTTAGTAGCTTCCACTGGTCCATTCTGAACCCATAAGTGAGAAGAACTGACTTGATCCTTCCTACTAACTCTTGGATTAAATATGTTATTTGTTCCATTAACTCCATAATAAGGACCATATAATGATGAAAGAGATACTTCTGCAATCTACAAAATTCAATATATTTAAATAACTAGTCAAATTGAAACATTAAATGTGATGGGATTTATTGAAGTTGTCTATAGACATTAGAAAGTTAGTTGTGTGAGGAAAAACTTACATGAACACCAGGGATGTCTTGAGTCATTATGTGATAATTTAAGAATGATTTTCCACGAATGAGATCATTTTTTGTTGTTCTCCGAATAGGTACAGTCCCGGTTGGACATTGGTCCTTTTGAAGCACAAGTAATGGCCTAGTTGGTGATTTCTTCACAATTGTTTTTCCAATTGATTTTTGAAAGCTGGGTTTTCTCTATTCTCAAAGCAAGAAAAAATAAAAATTGAAATTAAGAGGGAATATAATCAAAGAAAGATGGAAAGTTAACCACATTTGAGGCCACTCAAAGGAATGCATACCTGCAGCTTGTGGTTCTTCAATAAAGGATGGTCAAATGCTGGTTGCTTGTTAATATCAATGCAATCAACAATGTACCCAACATTTGTCTATAAAATCCAAAAATACAACATGCATAAATAAAATTTTAAACAATGCAGTGAGATTATGTTCAACATAAGGAATTATATGATGGTATATAAAGGATATAGAATACATGAATAGTCTTGATAGGAGGTTTGTTAAGAAGCTCTAGTTGTCTTTCCAGCTCCAAATCTTCTTGTTGTGCATTTTGAGTACCATGAACTTTATGTCTAGCACCACTAGTTACTAGAAACAAGATCAAGAGCAATGTATTGATCATTTTTTAAAGATTCTATTGTCAAATAAAATGATTGAATGACCGATTGATCACCTTTTCATATTACCTATATTTATACCATTACTACAAGAGAGTTAAAATAGTACTAAATTTGAATTAGGTAAAACATTTACGCTTTGATAGGTAATGAAATAAGTGATGGGGGGACTAGAAAAAGAAAGAAATAAAAAGGATATAAATGACAATGAGTTTTAAGTGGAAAATTTGTTAAGATCGATAGAATTATAAAAAGAATAAAATAAAATGTTTTATTTACACTTTTTCTAGTTATATTGAAAATTAAGGAAATAAATAAAAAGAGATACAAGAAAGACTACTACACTATCCTTTATTGCTATTCAATGTTGTTGCTAATTTATGCCATGTATGATGGAGCCCCTGATTCAAAGGATATTAGTATACAAGAAAGCTCACTCTATTATCTTTTATTGTTATTTAAAGCCCCTGATTTATGCCATTTATGACACAAGTTTTGATATGCATTGTTCAAATCAAGGAAGATTTGCATATTGGTCCATCATTTGAAAGAAGGGAGAGTTGAGACTCATTAAGGATGATTTTTTTGATGCATTGAAAATGCAAAGTGCAAGAAGCATGTGGTGAAGTGCAGAAAGTAAGTGTCTCGTGCAAGAGTAGATTTGAAGACACATTGGAGTGGGCCCAATATTAATACATGTTCATGAGTTTGAAGATTTATGCATTGCTCTTGATCCAAAAAATGAGATTTATTTATATCATTGTTTTTTTTTAAAAAAAAAAGAAAAATTCTTTGCTCTTGCCATTGACCAAAAGCAAGAGGCAAATCTATTTGTTTGGCCTTTCAATACTATTGAGAAAAACACATTCTATGTTGGTTAATTTACACATACAACGATAGTTATTAACCATCTTCATAAGCAAAAGTACCCTTCTATGACGATTCCACAAAAACTATCTTAGAAAAAGTACCCTTCTAAGATAGTTACCTTTCTAAGATGGTTTTTTAAAATTGTCTTTGAAGGATAGGCTTTCTAAGATGGTTTTTTAGATAACCATCTTAGAATATCTCCTTTCAAAACAAAAAAAAAAGTTAAAAATGTGAAATTTCTAAGATGGTTTTTGGGGTTTTTCTAAGAAACGTTTTAGAATGTATTTTTTTAAACAAAATTAATATTTAAAATAATGGTTTTCACTTTCCTTTACTCTAATTAAAGAGAATAACGACCCCAAAATTTTAGATGATAAAAATAACATATCATCTCTTAATTAGAAGAAAATATATATAAATATACAATGTAATAAAAAATTGTTCACTATTTTGGTTGTTTTGTCTCTGTCCTCCTATAGTTCATGAATGATCACAAGCACACAATCTAGAAAGAAGATTGTAAACAACGAATAATCCTAAATCCTACCTTTTAATTAAAGTTAAAGAAGTTCACCAAGTCCAAGAAAATTGCAGTCTTCACGATCAATAATAAAAAAGAATCAGGAGGCACATGATAAGCTACAAAGTTTGACAAAACCAAAACTAGCCAAATTGTATCACTCTACCCTACGTCCCTACCACAGAAAAATTCCTCTTGGTTCAGTTTTTAATTCCTAACTTTTAACTAGTTCAAACGTATTTCAATTAAATCATATAATATTGATTTCTTGACTGGGAAAGTTTCCTTCACACACGATAGTTGACTAACTTAAAAAAAAAACTCAACACAAATATGTTGGTAATATATTTATGAGTTGTTGAATAAAATTACAATCATATGACTGACAAACTAATAAGTGTACACTATTTCCAAAAAAAAGAGAACAAAGTTTCCACAGACCACAAGTGTATCCATTTCTCAAATTTAAGCTAAAAAATAAAATGTTTGTTAACCAATCTCAGGTACAAATGCTGGATTTGAACTGAAGTTACATCAAACAAATAATGAGGAAAAACAAAGGAAGAAAGTTCACTAATTATTTTTCCATCAAATTATTCAAACATTACATACTGATGGGTAAATAAAAGTGATTTTTTTCATTTAACAAAAAAAATCAAAAGGAAAAATAACCTTAACGATGTTCAAGTCTGTTATGTCAAATTTTGCTTTCTTCAGGATTGTTTTATGCATGTATTGAATTGTAAACTTCACCTGTAACAGGAAGAACCAAATATAAATGGAAAAATTGTAGGGCAATGACAACCTATTCTCATAAGAGAGAAACAAGGGCCATAAAATCAGATGCTAGCCATGTGTATAAAGTATATAAATATTCATTGAGAGGACTAAAGATACTCATATGTTGCAAAATGCAAACTACAAATATTCACAGACCCCTGTCAAAAATAGCAATCATTCATCATAGGTGTTATATTACTCAATGATAAACTATATCCTAGGTCAATTACTTTTCAAGAAATAGCTTATAAAAAACCATCTTTACAACATCCTTGTCACTCATCACAAAACATGTTTATGAACCTAATATATGTCTAGAAAAACTATATACTCCACCCTGGATGGATAGGGACCTTCGTTGGTATTAAAATAAACCTCCTCCAATAAATTTTGATCATAATATATGGTTGGTAAAAAACCATAGACTAAGTGATGGAAGCTTGCTTTAGAAGCTTCTATGGACTTTGACATGATAAAACCTTTTTTTAAAAGAGGGCGCTTGGTTCGATTCCATGTTTGCTAGAATGAAAATTCTGATGATCAATACTTCAACACTCTATCATAGAGGATGTATGATGAATGCAGCAGGGAATGTATATACTATGCATGACAAAAATGCATTTATCTACGGACACGAGAGTCTAGAAGATCATCCCTTCTTACCCACAATGCATTGGATATCATGGTTCATTTGCAGTCATTACCATGATGCCCAATGCATGCAATCAAAAAGGTGATGTGGACCTTTTGGCTTCATGTGACAAAGATGACGAGACAAATGTGGTGCATGAGTGATGACAAGGTATGAGTACGCATGCATGAGAGCATGTGGTTGGTAGCACAAAGAGAAACATACTGGACGAATGAGCATGATAACACAATCAATTAATGTCGAAATGACAAAACAACATGGCAAACACAGGAATGACGCACACAATCACGACGCCATAAAAGTATTCATGGACATATCAAGGAAACAACAGTGTGTGTTTTCCATGTCCCTAAAATAGGAACCTAATGGAAAGAGCTAGAGGTTTGCTACTTAGTGACAACTCCCAAAGGTGGTCACACATAACTTTCATAGGTTTCTAGAGATATCATCCTCTTTGATATCAAACATTATGGAGGTAGGGACTACCAGCGACAACGTATCATAAAAGAGAAAAACTCTAGATGAGGCTTCACTGTCATCAATCAAGTCGGAGACCCAGCATGATCACAGATCAACCTCCACTTCCTATGTCTCCACCGACCCGGGTGTAGGGCCCAATAACTCATTATGTGTGCAAAGGTGTAGGCGTCATGTGTGCAGAGAATAAACAAATATTTCTAAATATGCATGTGATAAATAAACAGCCACACCAAATACCAAGCACAGAAAAAGAGTTATATAAACATAAGAACACAAAAGAAAGAAAGGAAAAAAAAAAAGAAAAGGTCACGATAAATATTACACACAGATTAAATGACTTAATTCTCTAATAAATGTCCCTAGTGGAGTCGCCAACTGTCGCAACCTACCCTTTGGCGGGAGGGTGAGGCGTGACTCAAGGCTATGTCTTCCAAAAAAGAAAACGCGCATGAGTTGCCACCAACATTTATTCGAGGAAAACGTTAGAAAAACTGAAAAGGGGTCTGCAAATTTTAAAAATAAGGGTTTGGGAGTTGTTTACATGCAGGGAAGGTATTAGGACCACACGTGTTCGTCAGAAGAGACAACAGCCTTTAATCAAGTGTGCAAAATCATGACTTCAATATTTATTTATTTTCCTTTTTGATGTTTTTTTACTTTTTGGGGCTGACAAGAGCGTTGCCCTTGCTCCTACGTATCCTCAAGTACAATGAGAAACTCAGACCTATGTAGTTCTTTAAAATCAAGAAAGTTATTTGTCGAGTTGATTTTAAACTTTTGAAAGGTTCATTTTAACCAACAAAAATAAAAGAGACCATTAAGGCGTTGGACCTTGAACGGATTCAAGCGACTTTTGTGGATGAAAAATCAATTACATGTTGATTTTATCTTGGTTTTGTTCATTAGCTCTCGATCTCTTTAAAAGGATGATTTATGGCATTAATGACCGGTTGAAATTTTATTTTACAAGGATACAATGAGATTACAGCACAAAGGATCTGTTGAAATCTTATTTTACAAAGATAAAATGAGATTACGACACAAATGATCTGTTGAAATTCGCTTTTCAAGAAGAAAATAGATTACTGATGGTAGAAGAAAGAGATGAAGATGTGCAAAGCAACAAAGAGGACCCCTAACGGTGCATAGATCGAATTCAAAACCTTAAAATAAATACTAACTGGATGACGAATGAAGAACACCGAACGAAGAGCGATGTAGAAATCAATCACGGTAGCGATTCGGAAGCGCCTCAACCTCATTTTTTCTTCTTCTCCTCCTCAATTTCACTGAATTCTTTCAATGTTTGAAAGCTGAGCCCCTTCTTTAGCCCCTCCTCACGCTTATTTATAGGAAATGAGGGGACTTGGTTGATCTGCAGCTCGCACAGGCGAGCTGTTGCTTTAACCTGAAGTAACCTTGCTCGTCCAGGAGAGCTCAACTCGCCTAGGTGAGCTGGTTACTTCACCCCTAAGCTATTTGGGGGCCCAAGTGAGCCAGAAGCTAGCCTGGGCAAGCCAGGGGTCAGAAAAAGCTCTAAAATGACCCTTTGGCCGTCCCATTTGGGTATTTTCCGCATTATTATCGAAACATCAAATAATGTTCCGTCTTGCATAGCAACTGGTGTCAAGCAGCTCAATTCAGCTAGCGAGAATCAAAATGTTGGTGAATGATAGTCCCCGGACAAGATTAGGGTCTGACACTCCACTTTCATGACTTGCACTTCTTCGCTTTCCTCAAGGACTTCAGGTTCTTTCCCACTTAGGCCTTTTAGCTTTGGGAGCCAAGCTGTCCCTTGCATCCTAGACCTCAGCCACTTATGATAGCCGTCGATGACACCATTACTGCTTTCCATAAGCTCCTTATCTTTCCTTTCCACTATATTCCATGCTTTATGGATTCTCTGAAGTATTTTCGCATTGCCTTCATTGAACCCTCATGCGACGAAAGGCACAATGATCTCTTCTGATGGTGCACCCCTTATAGGGTAGCCTAGTTGTCTTGTGGCCAGCGTAAGATTATAATTAATACAACCCCTTGTTCCCATCAAGGGGACGTTTGGGAATCCTTCACACGAGCACAACACTTTGGTCCCTCCTTCTTTCCATCGGGGGAACCAACTAACAGACGCTCCTACCATACCTGCCAAGAGTTCCTCCCAATTTGTTTTTCTCTTTTAGGCGCACATGCAATGACCTTGTAGAGGACAAATAGGTCTACCTTCATGATGAAAAACGTGGGAGACCAACCACACATAAAGAGTGGGCGTGCAATAGACAATCCTCGTGCTGCTCTTCTAACATCTCAGGTTGAATGTATCATATGTGTTGGCCAACACATCAATTGTCGGGCTTTCCTTACTGTGATGATAAGCAAGAAAAGCGTCGATCGCTGCTGGATCTACTAGCTCATCTACATTTGGAAAGAGTACGGTACCAAACACCAATAGTGCTAATATGTCAATGAACGAGGTCCACTCCCCTTGATTTGACAAAGCTTTTGCCTTCTCCTCCAAGCGCTTCATGGGTATCTCTACCACCCCATTTCTATTTTGCTTCACTTGGTCCAACTCTTGTGCCCAGATCTTGACCACTTTTGCTACTCTCGCCATGGAAGGGTAGAATCCGAAAAAAAGATATGCCTTCCTTCCTCCTAGTGGGCATCCTATGATCTCTTCAAACTCTTCTTCAGTTGGTACCAACTGAAAGTCCCCAAATGTGAAGCATCTGAGCGACTAGTCGTAGTACTGAGCGAGGGATGCGATGGCTTCAATGGACACTTCTATCATGGCCAAATCCCAGATTTTCCCATATGCCTTGTTGAAGGCTTGACGTCAAACTTGATCCATCTGTTGCCTTAGCTCTCGCAAGCTGGCTAGTTCTAGGCTCTTGATTTTGACATGGTAGAACCTCTATTTAAATGAGGGTGCTTGGTTCGAGCCCATATTTGCGAGAATGAAAATTCTAATGACCAATACTTCAACACCCTATCATAGAGGAGGTATGATGAATGCATCAGGGCATGTTTTTGCTATGCATGAAAAAATGTGTTTATCTACGAATACAAGAGACCAGAAGACCATCCCTTCTTACCCATAATGCATTGGGTATCATGGTTCATTTGCAGTCATTACCATGGTGCCCAACCCATGCAATTAAGAAAGCGATGCAGACCTTCCAACTTTCCGTGATGAAGATGACGAAAACAAATGCAAGGCATGAGTAATGACACGACATAAGTATGCATGCATGAAAGTAATGACTAATGACAACAAAGAGTATGCGGTTAGTAGCACAACATGCTAGATGAATGAGCATGATAACACAATAAATTAATGCCAAAAATTTCATAATAACATGGTAAACACAGGAATGACGCACACAATCACGGCGTCACAAAGATATGCATAGCTAGATCAAGGAAACAAAACATAGTGTGTTTGTTTCATGCCCCTAATTTAGGAACCTATTGGAAGGGATTAAAGGTTTGCTATTTAGTGACAACTCCCAAAGGTGGTTGCACATAACTTTCAAAGGTTTCTAGAGATATCATCCTCTTTGACATCAAACATTGTGGTGGTAGGGACTACCAGCGACAACGTATCATCAAAGAGAAAAACTCTAGATGAGGCTTCACTGTTATCAAGCAAGTCAGAGACCCAGCATGACCATAGATCAACCTCCACTTCCTATGTCTCCACGGACCCGGGTATAGGGCCCAATAACTCACTGTGTGTGTTAAGGTGTAGGTGCCATGTGTGCATAGAGCAAACAAATATTTCTAAATATGCATGTAATAGTAGACAGTCACACACCAAACACAAAAGCATAGAAAAAGAGTTATATGAATATAAGAACATAAAAGAAAAAGGGAAACAAAAATAAAGAAAAGGTCATGATAAACATTGCACACAGATTAAATGGTTTAACTCTCTAACAAAAGTGCCTAGTGGAGTCGCCAATAGTCGCAACCTACCCTTCGGCGGGAGGGCGAGGTGAGATAAAAAGGTGCATCTTCCAAAAAGGAGAATGCATGAGAGTCGCCACCAATGTTTATTTGAACAAAATGTTAGCAAAAACCAAAAAGAAAGGTCTGTGAATTTTGAAAACAAGGGTTCAGGAGTTGTTTACACGCAGGAAAGGTATTATCAGCTCACATGCCCATCAAAAGGGACGGTAGCCTTTAATCGAGTGTGCTTAACGTGACTTCAAAATTATTTATTTTCCCTTTTTTATGTTTTTTTACTTTTTGGGGTCGATAAGGGTGTTGCCCTTGCTCCTACGTATCCTCAAGTGCGATGAGAAATCTAGACCTACGTAGTTCTTTAAAGCAAGAAAGTTATGTGTTGAGTTGATTTTAAATTTTTAAAAGGTTCATTTTAATCGACAAAAACAAAAGAGACCATTAAGGCGTTGGACCTTGAACAGATTCAAGCAATTTTTATGGATAAAAACTCAATTACATGCTGATTTCGTCTTGTTTTACTTATTAACTTTCAATCTCTTTAAAAGATGATCTGTGGCGCAAATGATCGGTCAAAATTCGCTTTACATGAAGAAAAGAGATTACTAATGGTAGAAGAATGATATGAATATGTACAAAGCAACGAAAAGGACCCCTAAGGGCGCATAGATCGTATCCAAATTCTTAAAACAAATACTAATTGGATGACAAACGAAGAACGATGTAGAAATCGATCATTGTCGCGATTTGGTAGTACCTCGACCTCATTTTTTCTTCTTCTCCTCAATTTTCAATGAATCCACTCAATATTGAATGTTGACCCCTTCCTTCAGCCCCCCTCACACCTATTTATAGGAAATGAGGGGGTTTAGTGGTCCTGCAGCTTGCCCTGGCGAGCTGATGCTTCACTCTGAAGTAACCTTGCTCGCCCAAGCAAGCTAGTTACTTCACCCCTAAGCTATTTGGGGGCCCAGGCAAGCCAGTGGCTGGCTTGGGCAAGCCAAGGTCTAGAAGAAAAGCCTAAAATGATCCTTTTTCCCTCCCCTTGGGTATTTTTTGCATTCCTCACCAAAACATTGAATGATCTTTCGTCTTGCGTGGTAACTAGTGTCGAACAACTCAATTCGGCTAGCGGGACTCAAAACGTTAGCGAATGATAGTCCCCGGACAAAATTAGGGTCTGACAGATATCAAATGATACATTAAGGACAAGGAATACCCACCTGAGGCCTCTGACAACGACAAGAGGACATTATGGAGGTTGGCAGCCGGTTTCCTCCTGAGAGGGAATTGTCTTGTACAAAAGAAACCATGACACGGTGTTGCTTCGATGTGAGAATGCAAAAGAGGCCAAACAAATGCTAGTGGAGGTGCATGAGTGATGCTTTGGTACACATGCCAATGGACATGCCATGGCCCAAAAGATTATGAAGGCGGGGTATTACTGGCTCACTATGAAGAATGATTGTTGCGTTCATGTGAGGAAATGCCATAAATGCCAGACCTTTGTTGATAATGTTAATGCTCCACCTGTACCATTGAACGTGTTGGCAGCACCGTGGCCATTATCAATGTGGGGCATAGACGTGATTGGGGCCATCAAACCCAAGGCTTCAAACGGGCTTCGCTTCATTTTAGTTGTCATCGATTACTTCACCAAATGGGTGGAAGCAACTTCCTGTGCTAGCGTGACTAGGAATGTGGTGATTAGATTCATTAAGAAGAAGATAATTTGTAGATATGGGTGATGTGTCATCATTTTCTCATATTTCTTAACCCTTTTTGTCACCATTTTGATTACTGATTAGCCTTAATTGTCAAATTAATTATGCAGTTTTATCATTTGGGCCTACTGGATTAATTTTGTGTTTTAAATTTAATTTCCAGAGAATTATAAGTAATTGGGCTTGAATCTGGAATTGGGCTTGGACTTGAAGAGAGCAGACAATTTTATTCTATCAAATCTTATCTTATCTAGATTTTATCTCATCTAGATATTATTTCATCTAGATTTTATCTCATCTAGATATTATTTTATCTAGATCTTATCTTATCTTATCTTATCTAGATTTTATTTCATCTAGATTTTGTCTTATCTTATCTTATCTAGATTTTATTTTATTTATGGGCTTGGACTTAAAATAGATTTGTAAGCTTTGGGGCTGAGAACTATATAACAACACCAAGGTTCTAGTTTTAGGCTCTCTCTCTCTTTCGTTTTAGCCTTTTTCGTTTTGGAGAATAATTCTAGTTTTCTTCGTTTTCTACTACAATTTTGTTTTCTATTGATTAATGGAAGGCTAAGTCCCCAGCGTTGTTTTCTCTTGAGGATCAAGCACAGCTCTCTTTGAGGTTTTATTATTACTATTGAATTCTGATCAGTTTTTCCTCTTCACCAATTACTCTGTATTTGTTGCTATTAATCCATGCATGCTTAGTGCTTGATTAATTGTCTCTGTGCTTAATTTGCGTTCATGCTTAATGATCAGTTTCGTTCATGATTAATTGGTGTATGTGTTGCTTAATCACATAATGAATGCCTTATGTTAAATTTCGCTTAGTAATTTAATTTAGGGTTGGATTAAGTGGTTGAACTGATAAAGGATAAATCCTCGTAACCTAGGATAAGAGACTTACTTGTGAATTAAAGGGAAACAACGTGTTTTAATTCTGATATTTTATAATTAAAATTTACTTGTTGTTTAATTTACAAAAACAAACAACCCCCCCCCCCCCCCAATTCGTTACTGTTTTATTACAATCTGTTTTGAACATTTGGCTGACCATTGCTCGTTGGGAGAAGACCTAGGATCACTTCCTAGATACTGCATTTTTAATGTTTATTTGATTCGGGTACGGCCTTGATCAAATTTGGCGCCGTTGCCGGGGAGCAGTGGGCCAAAGGTTCATAATAGTGTTTAGTTATCTTATTTTGTGTAGCGTTTTGTTTTGCATTTCAGTTGCATTCCCTATTTAGCGACTGTTTTAGCGACTGATTCAGCCTTTTGTTTTGCTGTGAACAGTGATTAGCGACTGAGAATTAGTGACGGATTTTGCAATTTAATTAGTGATTTTTGTTTTGATAGTTAGAGTTGTTATTTTTGGCTGAATTTTTGTGTGGTAGCTTCTTTTGATCCATATTTCGTGTGAAAAATACCAAGAGCACTTAGTGTGGCAGTATTTGAGAGAGACAAAAATTTTGGGAACTTGTTTTTAGCAAAACTTAAAACGGCCATAACTTTTGCTCCGGGTATCAGAATAACTATTATTATATATGCATTTGGGGTAGAAAACAAATTCTCATAATGTGGCAACCCGCTGAAGTCGGTTAGGGTCTCCCAAACTCCAAAAATCAGCTGTTTACTAAGTTTTTTTTTATTTTTCAAGTATTATTTTCCTATTTTTCTAAACTTTGCTTAGGTAGTTTTCATAGTTAGACTTTGAATTTTTGTTTGAAATTTTTTGTGCTATCTTTTCATGATTTTAGGGTGTTCCTCACAAAATTTTAGCTTATTTTGATATCGTTTGAGTATAGTTGTAGTTTTACCCCCTTGTTAGGTGTTGTTGAGAAACACATTATTTGCTGCATATAGTGCATGACTAGGGGCAATCCAGGTGATTTATAACCCTTTGATCATGAAATAGATAGACCTTTCATACATTAGTTAGGGATAGTGTGCATCCTGGTCATTCTGTGCATTTTGAGCATTCTGTTGAGGTTGATTCTGAATATTCTGATTTTGAGCATTCTACTACTAATTTTTATATTGAGAACATGGCTCAACCTCCACCTCGTGAGTGGAATCTTAGGGAAATGGCTACCCTAATTTCACTTATGAAAGCTTGTGCATTCAATATCCTTATGAGGGTGTTCCATATGTTCTCAAGACTGGACTAATACATTTGCTGCCCAAGTTTCATGGTCTTGCAGGTGAAGATCCTCATAAACATCTTAAGGATTTCCATATTGTTTGTTCCACCATGAAGCCCTCTAATGTCCAAGAAGATCATATATTTCTAAAGGTTTTTCCTCATTCTCTAGAGGGAGTGGCAAAATATTGGTTGTACTACCTTGCTCCCAAGTCTATTTTCAGCTGGGATGACCTTAAGAGGGTGTTCTTGGAGAAATTCTTCCTTGCATCTAGGACCACTGCCATCAGAAAAGATATTTCAGGCATCAGGTAACTTAGTGGAGAAAGCTTGTGTGAGTACTGGGAAAGATTCAAGAAATTGTGTGCAAGCTGTCCTCACCACCAGATTTCTGAGCAACTCCTTCTTCGATATTTCTATGAGGGACTTAGCAACAAGGATAGGAGTACGATTGATGCTGCCAGTGGTGGAGCTCTTGGTGATATGACCCCTGTTGAGGCTAGGAATTTGATTGAGAAGATGGCTCCAACTCCCAACAATTCAGTGCAAGAAATGATGCTATTGTCCTTAGAGGAGTCCATGAGGTGGCCACGAATTCATCTTTATCTACTGAAAATAAAAAACTTGAAGGAGAACTTGATGCCTTGGTCAACCTAGTAACTTAGCTTGCCATGAATCAGAAATCTACACCTGTTGCAAGAGTCTGTGGTCTATGTTCTTCTGCAGATCACCATACAGATCTCTGTCCTTCTTTGCAGCAATCTGGAGTCAATGAGCAACCTGAAGCTTATGCTGTAAACATTTATAATAGACCACCTCAGTAGCAAAACCAACAAAAGCAGAATAATTATGACCTTTCAAGCAATAGATACAATCCAGGTTGGAGGAATCATCCAAATCTGAAATGGACAAGTCCTCCACAACAACAACAGTCTGTCCCTCCTTTTCAGAATGGTCCTGGTCCAAGCAAGCCATATGTTCCTCCTCCAATACAACAGCAGCAATAGCAGCAGTCACAACAAAGACAACAAGTAACTGAGGCTCCTCCTCAACCTTCCTTAGAAGAGTTAGTGAGGAAAATGACCATCCAGAATATGCAATTTCAGCAAGAGACAAGAGCCTCCATTCAGAGTCTGACAAATCAGATGGGGCAGATGGCTACTCAGTTGAACCAAGCTCAGTCCCAAAATTCTAACAAATTGTCTTCATAAACTGTGCAGAATCCGAAAAATGTGAGTGCCATCACCTTGAGGTCTGGCAACCAAATTCAAGTGCCTCCACCAGTAGCAGCACCTGCACCTGAACCTGTCAAGCTTCCTTCTACACTTGAGAAAAAGGATGAGATAGTCGCACAAAAGAGAAGGCTTTCTAACAAAAATTTTCATAGAGGATGTGTTGCTTACCCCGCAGGTTTCATAGAGGATGTGCTAGTTTGAGTTGGTGAACTTATTTTTCATGTTAATTTTTATGTTCTTAATATGGAAGAGGGATTTTCCCATGGTTCAGTTCCAATTATTTTAGGCAGGCCATTTATGAAAACAGCCCGAACCAAGATAGATGTTTATGCTGGCACATTGTCTATGGAATTTGGTGATATTGTTGTTCATTTTAACATTCTTGTAGGCCTAGGATCTTCTTCACCAATGGATTCCTTTGCTTCTTGGAAGATGAATGGCAGCGGAATGGAGAAGGAAGAGAGAGAGGAGACGCCACTTCAAGGAGAAGATGAGTCTAGAAGAAACTCACCACCATAGGAGGCCATGGATAAGAGCTTGGAGGAAGAAGGAGATGAATGAAGGGAGAGGGAGAGAAGAGCAAGAAATTTTGTGCTATAAAAGAGCTCTGAAATCTGAAGTTAATATTCAAATGATCAAAGTTGAAAAAATGCACACACATGGCCTCTATTTATAGCCTAAGTGTCACACAAAATTGGAGGGAAGTTGTGCAGTGACCAGGTTATTAGGAGATGCATTGCAGACCATGGGATTGACTCGATCCTGCAATTCTGTCATTCTTTCGCACCAAGTGGCCATCTTGGCATACAGAGGACAACTCGTAAGGTGCTTGACTGTGGTTTCTATTGGTCCACCATCTTCAAGGATGCGTGGAGAATCTGTAGCACTTGTGAGCCTTGTCAAAGAGCAGGTGGCTCACTTTCATGGAGACAGCAAATGCCTCAACAAACCATGTTATTCTATGAGGTGTTTGATGTCTGGGGTATAGATTTTATGGGGCCTTTCCCTGTCTCTTTTGGTTTTGTTTATATTCTCCATGTTGTTGATTATGTTTCACAATGGGTGGAAGCCAAACCCACCAGAACTAACGATGCTAAACTTGTTATGGATTTTGTTAGATCTAATCTGTTTTGCAGCTTTGGAGTCCCTAGAGCCATCGTTAGTGATCAAGGCACCCATTTTTGTAATAGCTCCATGTATGCCTTGGAGAAGATTGTGCAGTCGAACAAAAAAGATTGGAGCACCAGGCTGGATGATGCTCTTTGGGTGCATAGGACTGCCTACAAAGCACCCATAGGAATGTCTCCTTATCGGGTTGTCTTTGGCAAGGCATGTCATCTTCCTGTAGAGATAGAGCACAAAGCCTACAATGGACACCCCATCTTCCCCCCAAAAAAATCACAAAGGCTTCACAAGGACCCATGGGACCTCCATTTTTGCAGTAACTTCAAGCTTTTTTCTGCACATTTTCCTCAATTATTTTTGCATTCCTTTCACCCCACTCAAATGATGGCTTTGAAGAAGCTTTCTACTAAAAGGGCTAGGAAGGCCACCGCAGGGGAGGGATCTAGTGCAACCCCCACAAGTGGAAATTGAGTTTGATGGACACCATTTCCGAAGCGAGGAGCATCAGCGCTGTTTCGAAGCGATTAAGGATTGGTCTTTCCTCAAAGAAAGATGGATCTAGCTAGCAGAAGGAGAGTACATAGAATTCCAAGCGGAAGTTGCCAGGAGGCATTGGACCTAGCTGGTAGAGCCCATGGCTAAGTATGACCCTGAGATAGTCATGGAGTTCTATGGAAACGCCTGGCCCACTGAAGAAGAAATCATGGATAAGTGTTCCTGGGGGCGGGGCCAATGGATCCCATATAATGAAGATGCTATCAACCAATTCCTGGGGCATCTGTTGATCTTAGAAGAGGGACAACGTTGTGAATACGCTAAAAAAAGAAGCCAAGTCTCAGGTTTTGATGAAGAGGCCATAGGCCCAGCTACTGTGCTCCCCAGGACATGATTTTGCACGGGGCATGGTAGGGAGGCGGTGCGGATCATACACACTAGCATGACCTTTGACCTAGATCTGGATGATGCTTCTGCTTAGCAACATCATTCCCAATGACCATAATTTTGATCTCCCACTGCCTAAATGCCAGTTGGTCTACATTATTCTCACCCAGGGTCAGTGTTCATGTAGCACAGCTTACCTCGGATGCCATCTACCAGTTTGTAGGTATTGCACCTCTGAGACACCAATGGACTCAAAGAAGTCCAACAGGGCACTGGGATTTCTAGCATTGATCACAGGTGATGAGGACAAGGCAAGGAATAAGGGCAAGAAACCTTTAGAAGGACTTGGAGGACCTATGGCAAGGGCTAGAACAAAGAAGGCTAAGGAAGCTCTTCAACAAGTGTTAACCATGCTATTTGAATTTAGGCCCAAGTTACAAGTTGAGAAGCTTTAGATTGTTAATTGCACCATGTTCCAAGAAGAGTAGAGGGTGCCACTTTTGTTGAGTGGTTTTATTAAAATTTTGTTAGTTGAAATAAAGGCCCAAACTTGTGTTAAAGTGGTTGTCAATTCTCTTGGGATTTGCACCACCTATGGGCTTGTTTTAATTTAAAGAAAATAAGGTTTAATAAGGTGAAAACTCTAGGATTGTGGCTGCCTCTTGGCTGACCAAGGAGTTGCACAATTTCCATATGTTTATGTGTCTTAATTCTAATTTTAATTAGGTATAATGACACCATCAATTGTTGTTATCAATTCTAGTTGTAATTAGGTTTAATGACACCATCAATTGTTGTTATTGGTGATCATTTAACTTGTGTAACCAACTTGCTATCATTCCTATTTATAGGCTGCACATTTTCTAATAAAATAATAGACCTTGAATTTGAGATTTTAATCACCTTCTAAAGTGTGGGAGTGAATCTCCTTAGTTACTTGAGTGATTCAAGAAATTGGTTTATCAAGGAACACAACCTTGTGTGTGACACCAATTCTGGAGGAGTGATTCTTCCAACCCCCTTCTTCATTCTCCTTCTTCATCTCTCTAAACTTTCATTCTTTAATCCCACTTGAACACCATTGTTATCATCTTCATTTTCCATCCAAACACATTCAAACTTTGAACTAAATACCTTACATTCAACCCTCCATAAACTCGTCACTTTCTCTCTCATTCAATAAATTTCATAAAAAAAGAAAGAAAAACCTTTGAAGATCCATCTTCAACTCTTGTGCAAATGGGTTTACATCATTTTGGTTATTAGAGCTCCGGTTCAAGGGTTTTTCAAGAGTGCTTGGGTTGAAATTTCTTGGAAACATCCTTCTAATTTCTTCCTTGCCATTTTATATTACCTTGTTCATGCTATTTTTTTTTTATTGAGGTTGAACCATTGCAAAAATTAGGCCTTTAATTTCTTATAAAAAAAATTAGAAACTTATTTAAAAAAAAATTATTTGGGCTGGATGGTTCATGCTATAATAGCTTTCAAATTTTTTTGAAGGTAATATAATTGGTTGATAGAAGGTTTGAATTACCAAATTATTAAGTTTAATTCCTTCAAAAAAAATCCCATTGTGCAGTTGCTGGAATTTTTGGTACTTGTTCTAAGCTTTTGTTAGCCTAACCCTAAGCCTTTTCCTTGTGACAAATTGGTGGTTGAACTTTTTTTAAACTTTATCTTGAATTGCTTTAGAACTCAAGGAGAATTCTAGAGTGGAAAAAGGAAAGAGTGTACAATTTTTTTTTAAAAAAATGCCATATTTGAGAGATACACTTGAGTGTGGTGAGGTTCTATTTTCTTTATAACTATTATTATTTTTATTTTGAATATCTCAAGTAGTGGTGAACATCAATTGGATGGGGCACAAAGATTCTTGTTGGATGCTCTCAATGCTCAAATGCAAAGACTATTGAGGGAGAACAACGAGGAGTTGTATGAAAGAATTGAGAGATTAGAGAATCGTGAACGTCATGAGGAAGAAAGGAGTGGAGGAAATGGTGGTGGTCCAAGTCCAAACCGAATTGAAGGAGTCAAGCTCAACATTCCTCCCTATAAAGGCAAAAGTGATCCGGAGGCATATTTGGAGTGGGAACTGAAGATAGAGCATATCTTCTCATGTAACACCTGTGAGGAGGCCCAAAAATTGAAGCTAGCAGTTGCGGAATTCTCAGATTATGCTCTTGTGTGGTGCAACAAATTGCAAAGGGAGAGAGCTAGAAATGAGGAGCCTTTGGTGGAAACATGGGTTGAGATGAAATGGATCACGAGGAAGTGGTATGTGCCGGCAAGCTATACTAGGGACTTAAAATTCAAACTTCAAAAGTTGTCCCAAGGTAGCAAAGGCGTTGAGGAATACTACAAAGAAATGGAGGTGTTCATGATTCAAGCCAAGATAAAAGAGGATGAAGAGGTAACTATGGCTAGATTTCTTAGTGGTTTAAATAGTGATATTCGTGATATTGTTGAGCTACGGGAATTTGTTGAAATGGAAGATTTGTTTCACAAAACAATCTGAGTAGAGCAACAATTGAAAAGAAAAGGTGTGGCCAAAAGGAGTTCCACTAATTATGGTTCTTCTACTTGGAAGGACAAGGGTAAAGGGGTTGCCACCTCTAATGCAACACCTATACCATCAAAAACTCCTCCAAAATTCCAAGAACAATCCTAAAAAAAAAGTTGGGATTTGAAGTGCTTTCGGTGCCAAGCCTTGGGACATTATGCATATGAGTGCCCTAACAAGAAAGCCATGATTCTTAAAGATGGAGAGTACATTAGTGAGTCCGAAGTTGAAAAGGGAGAAGAGAGTGAGGATGATGAGGAGGAAGTGGAGAAAACACCGGAGGGAGAATTGTTGATGATTAGGCGGTTACTTGGCCATCAATTAAAGTCTATGGAGGAAATTTAAAGAGAAAACATTTTTCAAACTAGATGTTTGATCAATGGCAAAGTTTGCATGATGATCATTGATGGAGGGAGTTGTACCAATGTGGCAAGTGCAAGACTTGTGTCTAAATTGAATTTAGTCACAAAACCACATCCTAGGCCGTATAAGCTTCAATGGCTTAGTGAGGATGGAGAGGTGCAAGTAAGGAAGCAGGTGGAGTTGGATATTTCCATTGGAAAATACAATGATAAGGTGCTTTGTGATGTTGTTCCTATGGAGGCCAGCCACTTTACTCTTGGGGAGACCATGGAAATTTGATAAGAGGGCTAATCATGATGGTTTCACCAACAAGATCTCTTTCACGTATCAAGGCAAAAAGATAGTGCTCAAACCATTGAGTCCACAAGAAGTGTGTGAGGATCAAACAAAAATGAGAGAGAAAATTCTTCAAGAAAAGAGAGAAAAAGAAAAAGAGAGCCAAACACTTGAGAGTTCAGAAAGTGAGGACAAAAAAAGGGAAACATAAGAGAGTAAAAAGATGAGTGAAACACATGAAGTGAGGGAGAATTTTCTAGCTACAAAAGGAGAGGTCAAAGGGTTGTTTCATTCAAAACAACCTGTATACTTGTTGATTTGCAAAAATTATGTTTTGACCACTAACACTTTTGACAACTTTGAATTGCCTTCTAGTGTGAAAACTCTTTTGCAGGAATTTGAGGAGGTGTTTCCATCAAGTGTTCCAAGTAGGTTGCAACCATTGAGGGGAATTGAGCATCAAATGGATCTCGTGCCGAGAGCTTCTTTGCCTAATAGGCTAGCTTATAGGAGTAACCCTCAAGAGACCAAGGAGATCCAAAGACAAGTGGTGGAACTCATTGGTAAGGGATGGGTAAGAGATAGCATGAGTCCATGTGCTGTCCCGGTAATTTTGGTTCCAAAAAAAGATGGTTCTTGGAGGATGTGCTCCGATTGTAGAGCTTTAAACAATATTACCGTTAAATATAGGTATCCAATACCTATACTTAATGATTTGCTTGATGAATTGCATGGTGCTTGTTTCTTTTCCAAAATTGATTTGAAAAGTGGTTACAATCAAATAAGGATTAAAGAAGGAGATGAATGGAAAACTGCTTTCAAAACTAAAAATGGATTATATGAATGGTTGGTTATGCCTTTCGGTTTGACTAATGCACCAAGCACTTTCATGAGATTAATGAACCATGTTTTGAGATAATTCATTGGTAAATTTGTGGTGGTGTACTTCGATGATATCCTTGTTTATAGCATAACCCTTGATTTGCATGTTGCACACTTAAAATCGGTGTTGTGTGTGCTTAGGAAGGAACAATTGTATGCTAACCTTGAAAAATGTATTTTTTTGCAAAGACCATGTTGTGTTTCTTGGTTTTGTAGTGAGTTCCAAAGGGGTTCAAGTTGATGAAGAAAAGGTCAAGGCTATCCAAGAATGCCCTACACCTAAAAGTGTGACCGAGGTGAGAAGTTTTCATGGCCTAACAAGTTTTTATAGACAATTTGTGAAGGATTTTAGTACCTTGGCAGCACCTTAGAATGAGGTAATTAAGAAAAATGTTGTTTTCAAATGGGGGGAAAAACAAGAAGAAGCTTTCAATGCTCTTAAGCAAAAGTTAGCCAATGCCCCCATACTTGCTTTGCCAAATTTTTCAAAATCTTTTGAAATTGAATGTGATGCTTCAAATGTTGGGATTGGGGTTGTATTGTTACAAGAAGGTCATCCAATTGCTTATTTTAGTGAAAAATTAAGTGGTCCTACCCTTAACTATTCTACTTATGATAAGGAGTTGTATGCCTTAGTGAGAGCATTGAAAACATGGCAACACTATCTTTATCCCAAGGAGTTTGTGATCCATAGTGACCATGAGTCCCTAAAATACTTAAAAGGACAATGTAAGCTATACAAAAGGCATGCCAAATGGGTGGAATTTCTTGAGCAATTTCCTTATGTTATTAAACATAAAAGGGGAAAAGGAAATATTGTTACGGATGCCTTGTCAAGGAGACACTTTTTGCTTTATATGCTTGAAACAAAAATGATTGGATTTGATTGCTTGAAAGAAATGTATGAAGGAGATGACACCTTTGGTGAAATCTTCAAAAATTGTGAAAAGTTTTCTAAAGATGGTTTTTATAAATATGAGGGCTATCTTTTCAAAGAAAATAAATTATGTTTGCCCAAGTGTTCTACTAGAAACTTGCTTGTGTGTGAAGCTCATGAAAGAAGGTTGATGGGGCATTTTGGGGTCCAAAAGATCTTAGATACATTGAAAGAGAAATTTTATTGGCCTAACATGAAGAAAGATGTGCAGAAATTTTGTGAGCATTGTATTGTTTGCAAAAGGCAAAGTCAAAGGTAATGCCTCATGGTTTGTATACCCCTTTACCAATTCCGGATTGTCCATGGATTGATTTATCCATGGACTTTGTTTTAGGGCTAACTAGAACAAGTAATGGTAAGGATTCCATATTTGTTGTTTTTGATAGGTTTTCTAAAATGGCTCACTTTATTCCTTGTAGGAAATTTGATGATGCTAATCATGTAGCGGATTTGTTCTTCAAAGAAGTGGTGAAACTCCATGGATTATCAAGAAGCATTGTTAGAGATAGGGACTCCAAGTTCCTAAGCCATTTTTGGAGGACCTTATGGGGGAAGTTGGGTACTAAGCTACTATTTTCTACTACTTGTCACCCTCAAACGGATGGACAAATGGAGGTCGTGAATTGGACTTTGGATACCTTGCTAAGGACCGTTTTGAAAAAGAATCTTAAAAATTAGGAAGTTTGCTTACCTCACATTGAATTTGCTTATAATAGGATTGTGCATAGCACCACTAGTTGTTCTCCTTTTGAGGTTGCTTATGGTTTCAATCCACTAACTACTCTTGATTTGTTGTCAATGCCTAATATTTCAGTTTTTAAGCATAAGGAAGGACAAGCCAAAGCGGACTATGTGAAAAAGCTCCATGAAAGAGTCAAGGCCCAAATTGAAAAGAGGAATGAGAGCTATGCTAAACAAGCAAACAAGGGGCGCAAAAAGGTTGTTTTCCAACCCGGAGATTGGGTTTGGGTTCACATGAGAAAGGAGAGGTTTTCAGAGCAAAGGAAATTCAAGCTTCAACCAAGAGGGGATGGTCCATTTCAAGTACTTGAAAGGATAAGTGACAATGCGTACAAGATTGAATTTCCCGGTGAGTATAATGTGACTACTACATTTAATGTGTCTGACTTAACTCTTTTTTATGTAGATGGAAAAGCCAATTTGAGGACAAATTCTTTTGAAGAGGGAGAGAGTGATGAGGACAAGGCAAGGAATAAGGGCAAGGAACCTTTAGAAGGACTTGGACGACCTATGGCAAGGGCTAGAACAAAGAAGGCCAAGGAAGCTCTTCAACAAGTGTTAACCATGCTACTTGAATTTAGGCCCAAGATATAAGTGGAGAAGCTTCGGATTGTTAATTGCACCATTGTTATCATCTTCATTTTCCATCCAAACACATTCAAACTTTGAACCAAATACCTTACATTCAACCCTCCATAAACTCGTCACTTTCTCTCTCATTCAATAAATTTCATAAAAAGAAAAAAGAAAAGCCTTTGAAGATCCATCTTCAACCCTTGTGCAAATGGGTTTACATCAACAAGCCTCTGCCAGTTCTACGGGGTACTGGTCACGCCCACAAAGCTCATCTGGTCCCCCATTAACAAGTCCTTCATTGAGAAGTATTGGATGCCAAGGTAAACACAACAGTTGGGGCAAGACCAGTAGCAACAGCCGACAACAGACACCCCACCATCGGCTCCACATCAGCCACCGTCCCTAGAGCCCATCTCAGCTCATATGCAGAGGATGGAGCTCCAAATGTACGCATACATGCAGCATTTGGCTGACCAGCAGGCGGTAAACCACAGGGGCTAGGTATAGTTGAATGATAGCTTCTATCAGTATACACTGCACCAGCAGTGCCTAATGCTGCATGTTCAAAGCCACTGTTGCATGGTCTGGGGACAGGCCGAATTTTTAGGGGGGTGCAAGTCCCATAGAGGCCCAAGGAGATGAAGACGGAGCTGAGGAGGATGGAGATATGGAAAATGTGATGGATTTTTTTCCTTTGAGGAGACTGAGCCTCCCTACCAGGACCTTCTAAATTTGTGAACTTGTCTCTATCTTATTTATCGCTTTCAGTACTTTGTTATGTTATTTTGTTGTGATGTTTGTTTGAAAGGAAAAAAACCGAAGGAACTTACGCGTGGTTTTGTTTCTATTTTTGTGCACCCTTTGATTTTTGATAGTGTAGTCTCGGATTACAACTTTGTCTAGGTTTCAAACTGTTTCTAAAACTAACATGCTTTTAAAAGGGAAAAAACACCAGTACTTGTCAAAAAGTTTGTAGATCAGAACACAACAAAAGGGTTTTGAAAAAGAAAAATGTGCATCTTGAGGATAAAAATAATGAAGGACTTTCTCGAATACCAAAAGGGACTCAGATGTTTTGCATGGACCTGATAAAAGTACAATTATTGAAACACTGATTTGATCTGAATGGGGAAACAAACCCTAAGCCTTAGTGATTGTGTGACAACAAATTTTATATTGAGTGTCCGCATGGATATGTTCTACAATTGATTTTGCATGAATTTTTATGTCATAACATATGATTCATGGAAGTGATCTGCACATGCTTTCTTTCTAAGCTATTGGCCAAACAGTTGTCCCAATATACATTATTTTCTATCATTTGCAAGCCTTTTGAGCCAGACATTTGATTTTTACTAGAACCCTGACCTAGGATGAAAGTTTCCTACCTTACCCTAGGATAAGAGAGCAGGGGTATCTTCCAAGGAAGATTTCTATCATCTTTTGGCTAGTCATGTATTTTTGGAGGAAGTTAAATATTCATCAAAAAGAAAAGAAAAAGAAAAGAAAAGAAAACAAGAAAGGAAAAGAACATCAATCAAAATGGAAAAGAGAAAAAAGCAAAATAGAAAGGAAGAACAAATTCTTTAGAATAACCAAACATCAGAACCATGTGTGGAGTTGTTGTAAAGAGCAAAGTGGAAGAAAAATAATGACAACTTGGTCAAGGCATGAAAGGATAGGAAGTAGTCGCCTTTTAAGCCACTAGCCAAATCTTTATGCCTGTCCTCCTATGCATAACAAACAAACAAACGAAAAAGCAACCAAAGTCGCCAAAGCCAAAATTTCCTACGAGTCCAGCCTTAAAAGACCTATTGATCCATGATGATTATGCACATTATCCTTGATTTGATGGTAAATGACTTGTAAAATCAATTTATGATGTATCTGTGATCTGGAATAGAGATAAAACACTTGCTTGTGTGAGGTTTTATACACACTTGAGCGATTTTCCTCTATTCAGTTGAACCCAGTATTTCTTCTGATGCTCCTTTAGAAACAAAATGCAAATTATCTTAATCTCATTATTGGTTATGAGAAACTCTATCTTTGTGCTTTCATTCCTCATTCCACGCATTATTTTTGAAAAAAAATAAGTGTTGTTTTGATTGGTTTGGGGGTTTGTTTCTTTACCAAGCGTGTTCGCTTGTTTTTTTAGCGAAAGCTTCAAAGACTTCAATGTCTTTTGTCTTTAACATTTCAAAGACTTCAATGTCTTTTGTCTTTTACATTTTAAAGGCTTCAATGTCTTTTGTCTTTACATTTCAAGACTTCAACGCCTTTTGTCTTTACATTTCAAAGACTTCAATATCTTTTGTCTTTTACATTTCAAGACTTCAATGTCTTTTGTCTTTACATTTCAAAGACTTCAATATATTTTGTCTTTTACATTTCAAGACTTCAATGTCTTTTGTCTTTACATTTCAAAGACTTCAATGTCTTTTGTCTTTTACCTTTCAAAGACTTCAATGTCTTTTGTCTTTACATTTCAAAGACTTCAATGCCTTTTGTCTTTTACATTTCAAAAACTTCAATGTCTTTTGTCTTTTACATTTACAAGACATCAATGTCTTCAGTCTTTTACATTTCAAGACTTCGATGTCTTCAGTCTTTTACATTTCAAGTCTTTGATGTCTTCAGTCTTTACATTTACAAGACTTCAATGTCTTTTGTCTTTCATGTTTTTCAAGACTTCAATGTCTTCAGTCTTTTACATTTTAAGACTTCAATGTCTCCTATTTTGTTGTGCAATACTACAACATCTTTTGCTTACTACTTTTGATACTTTCATGTCGATATCCATTTGTCACTACTACAAAATGTAGATTTAACATCGCTAAGTTAACATTGGTTTTTGATAAAACCGATGTTAACAAAAACACAGTGGCATAATGGTAAATAACATGACTTTCTTAACATCGGTTATCCAAATAACCGATGTTATCATAGTAGGTTAACATCGGTTTTTTAAAAATCAATGTTAACATCACTTCCTTAACATTGGTTTCCCCAAAAAAATTGATGTTGGTAAATGTAAGTTAACATCGGTTTTTAAAAAAACCAATGTTAATGTTAACATCACTTCCTTATCATCGGTTTGCCCAAAAAACTGATGTTGGTGAATGATAAGTTAACATCGGTTTTTTTAAAAGAACCGATGTTATCTTTAACAACACTTTGTTAACATTAGTTTTTGGAGAAAACCAATGTTAATGAACTCGATTTTTTAAAGCTTATTGGCTCCACACCCTAAGTCAGTCACGACTCTTCGTCTCTGTCACAACTTTCATTTTGCCCATGTAGGTGTTCCTCTCTACGCCACGACTCTTCTTTTTCACTCCCACTCGCTGCCAGGTCGTTGCCATTATCGTTGTTGGTGTCGAGGTAAGCTTCATGTGTTCATTCTCACTTTTTGTTGTTGGGCTTTTGAAGTTAGTGACATGTAGGGTAGGGTAAGGAAGAGACAAGACTGTATATAGTGACCAAACAAACAACCCCTTGCAAGGCCTTCGGCTAGGGCACCCTGCGTGCTACTATACTGTCTAGTGTCAGTGTTAAAGGGTGTTGTTTGTTTGATAGCATTGTAGGGCACAGTACCTTTATTGATATATTTTGGGTGTTGTTGATGAGAGATTGAACAATGAGTCTGATGTGGATGAAATAACAAGCGTGAAGCTTGAAGCGCCATTGTATGTGCTTGAACTTCCACTTGATATGCATAATGCTTCTCATTCTTTACTAGTTGGGCTGGAAAACTTTTCAGAACTAGTACCTAATTTAAGTTGAATATTGGCACGAAGAAACTAGAAACGCGTGTTGTTTTACTAATATTTAACTACTTGTGTAGGAGTTGATATTCTGTATAATTGAAACTCCTTTTACTTTACCATAAGTTGTATACTTGTTAAGGACTTATTGCATCTTTGAAGCTGTTCCTTTGAAGCCCTTCTCACCATTTGGAAAGTTGCAAACTAGGTTTCAATTAATGTCTAAAATTTGAACTATTAAATTCTTAATTGTGGTTCTATTGTGACACAGTAGTTGATAATTGATTATGGTTATCTAGTATCTGTGTTCTATAATTAAACTATTAAATTCTTAATTGTTCTATATGCAGAAACTAACTTGTAGTTGCAATATATATAATTGTTGTTGTGGGCTCAACTTGGATTGCTTGTGAGCTGATTCACTTATTGTACAATCTGACTGTGGGTGTAGCTTTCATCTATTTTTGAAGTTGTAACTAATAGGAAACCAGTTAAGGACAAGGCAACTATGGATAGTGGAAGCAAGTCTAGGGGAAGTGGCAAGGTTAGTGTAATTCTTTTCTAGTGATAATTGTTTGTAATTTGAATTAAATTTAAACCAATAGTGAAGAGTGTGTTGCCAGAACTACTATTATTTTTTGGGCTAGTGCAGTATGGATGAGTTTGCGGGTTTGGTTTGATAGTGCTTATGCATAATGAAAATATCATAAGGAAATCATGAAAGTCAACATATCAATGTTATATGCTATTTGAAATTCTGATACTGGGGACAGATGTCGTACAGGATGTCACGACATCACGCTTCAGAACATGCAGATTGTCTTTGACTGTATGAACAGATTAAACAAGTAAATAACACAAGAGAATTGTTAACCCAGTTCGGTGCAACCTCACCTACATCTGGGGGCTACCAAGCCAGGGAGGAAATCCACTAAAATAGTGTTAGTTCAAGGTCTAACAGCCACTGTTTACAACCTTCTCACCTAACCACTACCCGTGCGACCTCTACCTAAGAGCCACTCTTAGATATGAGAACCCCGCTCACTCCCTCTCAATCACACACTCCCGTGTTTACAAATAAATCAAAGACACACCAGAGATCAACTCTGAACAAAAGGGATCAACCCTACACACTAGAGATCAACTCCACACACAAGAGATCAACTCTACACACTCAGGTCCAACACTTGATGTTAGGGTACCATCAAGGTGGCTCACAAAACACTCAAGTCCCAAAACTCACAAAATAACTCTTCAATCCCGGACTTGGTACTCAAACCCGTGCAGCCTCCATGTTTATATAGCAGTGTGCGTATCTGGGCTGCAACTTCTTGTGCTGGATGAGATCTATCATTCTTCCTGAAAATCTGCACTTAAAGATCTAAAAGATAACGTTTGATCTTTTAGTTTGAATCTTTAATCTTTAATCTTTAATCCCTGAACGAACTCTTCTAGTTTGTAATTCGAACTTTAATGATCTTTTAATTCGTTCCTAAAGATAGATCATCTAATCTTTTGCTAACTGCACAATAATCTGTTAAAGATATAACAGATTTATGTGTCCAGTATTTTCGGGCCGGATGTCAGGACATCGTGTCCGACATCGTGGATCCTGCAGCTTCACTTCTTCACTTGACTTTTATCTTGCCTTGTGCATTGTGCAGCAACTCCAGTATTTTCGGGCAAGATGTCCAGGACATTGTATCCGACATCGTGGATCCTGCAGCTTCAATTCTTCATTTGACATTTTATCTTGCCTTGTGCATTGTGCAGCCCGATCTTATTCCTTGACATAACGTTGGACATCATGTGCAGCAACTCCAGTTTTCCTTCATTGTCTAAGTGCTTATGTTTTAACAAAATCTTAGCCAATCTTTTAAAACTCAGTAGAGCTAAGCACTAACAATCTCCCCCTTTGGCAAATTTTGTCTAAAACATACTTAGACACTTCCTGAGCAGGTACGAGCAGTTATGCAAGTGGGATCAGCAACTTCCATTATCAGAGTAATCAAGCACAGCGGAAATTCTTCAAGTTGCAAATCTACAAGTCTTCTCCATGATGTCAAGACATCTCACGTGACATCAGCTTTCTGCTCCTGCTCCCCCTGTCTCCATGCTTACTGCAGCATCTTCTATCAGCTACTAGTCTTCTCCATCTGCTCCCCCTGCCTCCATGCTCTTACTGCAGCATCTTCTAGTAGCTTCCATCAGTCATCATCAGCAGCAGCAGTAGTCTCCCCCTCAAAATCATATACATGCAACTCCCCCTCAAAATCATGAATCATGCATACATCGTATCCTACTGCCCTACATCGTATCAAACTACTATTGCATACATAGTATCCTACTACTCAAAATCATGCATAATAGCAAGCATAATACTATTACTCCCCCTTTTTAGACAGAATTTGACAAAAGTAGAATGCATGAACTTAAGGTGCAAATATTACAGACCGATAGTAATCAATTGTTCAAAGGGACATGCCCCTATAACTAGTAAAAGCAAAAATAAAGGTCTGATGGTCATGGGGTGGCTTCAGAATCATCATCATCTGATTCTGTCTCTTCTGCTGCATCTTCCTCTTCCTCAGCTGCCTCTTCTTGCTCAGTTGGATCTTCTTCTTCCTCAGCTGCTTCACCATCATCAATGCCACTGTCTGTGAGTCTTTCGATCAGCCGTTCCAGCTCCATTTTCTTCTCTGTGGTGGCTTTGATGGTTGCTTCCAGCACCTTGCATGTGTCCTTGAGTTCAGCAATCAGAGCATCCTTGGACACAGCACCTGAAGCAGCAGCTTTCCCTGATGTCGAGACAATGTCTGGGACATGTGTCCCCTCAAACAGTTTGTAATGCAGGGATAGAGGAGATTCTCTCTTCATCACAGAGTCAGTGTAGTTTAAAATGTTTGGATGTTGACTCAACATAATGCCACACAATACAGTAGGGAAGGCAATTGGTAATTTGACAGCAAAAGATTCTGAATGCTTAACAGTTTGATCAAATATATAGTTTCCAAAATTAAATTTGGACTTGGTTCCAACAACATACAGAAATTTACCCAAACCTGTGGCAACAGTGGAAGTATGATTGGTGGGTACCCAGTTTGCAGCGCCAATCCTATGCAGAATTGCATACTTCACACTCAGCTTCCCTGCAGAAAGCTTCCCTTTCTTTGGCCAATGCTGGACTTGTTTGGAAGTGATTTCCTTGGCAATTTGATGCTCAGAAACAGCAATATCTATCACTCCATCAGTAGGTCTGCCCAGATATTTGTTGATCACAGCAGGGGAGAATCTAACACACTTTCCTCTGACAAATACTTTTTGATACTCATCACTCTTTCTGTTTGTTATGTCAGAGGGAATGTTGACAATGAATTCCCTGACTAGGCCTTCATAACAGTCTCCCAATTTGGTGACTGTCTTCAGTAGTCCAGCAGCCTTAATGAGGTCCATGGTCTCCTTGCAATCCAAGGCATCTCTTCCCAGTTCTCTTTCAACCGCAAGTCTGCGTTGATACACATATTTCCACTTTTCAACATTGCCAATGGAGTGGAAAGAGATGTTGTCCAATGGTGCATCAGGAACATTTCCAGGTACCTTTCTCCCAGATTTCTTGGCCCTCTTTGATGTCGAGACATCTAGTTCGACATCATCATCAGAATCAGATGAGGAAATTTCTTTCCTCTTTTTGGAGGGGATTGCAACTTTGCTCCGTCTGGATGTGGTATGAGTGATTGGAGTGCTCTTCTTCTGTGCCATAGTTTTGATTCGTTCAGACCTCTTAATGGGGGTTTTTCCCTTTCGGCTTTGTAACCTTTCTGCAATGCCAGGTGCCAACCTGTTGGCAATGGGTTCCTCATCAGATTCGACTTCTTCTAGGTCAATGAGGTCACCTGGAGCAGGTTCTGGTGCCCTTGGTGCAGGGGTCTCCTCTGAGGCTTGATCCTCTTCTTCTGTTGACTCCTCTTCACTGGGTGAAGGGAGGGCTTCAGCATTTGGAGCGGAAGATGTTGGAACATCTTTATCAACATCAGGCACAGAACCATTCGGGGTGGAGGATGTTGGAACATCTTCATCAGCATCAGGCACAGACGCATCTTTCAGAATGCTACTCACAATACTGCGGATTTTCTTGTCCATCTCCGTGTCTACTTCCCTAGGACTTGTTGCAAGGCTAGGGTTTTCAGCAATCTTCACTCCCTGTTGTCTTCTGGGAGCCAGTTTCTCAGGAGCAGAGGCTTGACCAGGAATTATTTGTATGGGTTGGATGTTGAATTCAGGTTGTTCCTGGTGCGGAGATGATGGTACAGCGGGTGAACCAGGAGCTGAAGTTTCTTTTGGTGAGGTAGCCATGGAGAAGCAGAGCTTTTGAAATGGTTTCGTGAAATTCTGAGAACTATTGGGAAATGCTGGTGAAAACACGAATGCCACGCAAATATAAATTTGAATGAAGAATGTAGAGGGGCGTGTGAAGCAACGGTCAAATCTTTTTTGGCCCAGTAATGAATGTGCTATTAACGTTTGAGCACATTCAAATAGAAGTAATTGCTATAAGTCTTCTAGCAGACAAATGCCCAGCTTGCCCCTCAGTTTTTCAAACTGATTTGCATCCAAAGCCTTTGTGAAAATATCTGTTATTTGTTCCTCAGTGTCAACATGCTTCAGTGTGATCACTTTATCATCAACAAGATCTCTGATATAGTGATGTCTAATGTCAATGTGCTTGGTTATGCTGTGTTGAACAGGATTTTTAGAAATATTAATAGCACTCATGTTGTCACAGTATAATGTCATGACATCTTGTTCGACATTGTACTCCTTCAGCATCTGCTTCATCCAAACTAGTTGTGAACAGCTGCTTCCTGCTGCAATATACTCTGCTTCTGCAGTAGATAGGGACACACAGTTCTGCTTCTTGCTGAACCATGAAATAAGATTGTTGCCCAGATAGAAGCATCCACCAGAAGTGCTTTTTCTGTCATCTGCACTTCCAGCCCAATCAGCATCACAATACCCAACCAGCATTGAATCTGAACAATGACAGTACATAATCCCATAGTCACTGGTGCCATTTACATATTTCAGAATTCTCTTTACTTGATTCAAGTGACTTATCTTGGGATTGGCTTGATATCTTGCACAAACACCTACTGCATAGGTGATGTCAGGTCTGCTAGCTGTTAAATATAGTAAGCTCCCAATCATGCTTCTGTACATACTTTGATCAACACTGGTGCCAGCTTCATCTTTTGTCAGCTTCAAGTGAGTAGGTGCAGGTGTTCTTTTATGGCTGGCATTTTCCATCCCAAACTTCTTGACAATGTTCTTTGCATACTTGCTTTGTGAGAGGAATATGGAGTCTTCCATCTGCTTTACTTGGAGTCCCAGAAAATAAGTCAGCTCTCCAACAAGACTCATCTCAAATTCAGATTGCATCTGTTGGACAAAATGTCGAAGCATCTCATTCGACATCCCTCCAAACACAATGTCATCAACATATATCTGTGCTATCATCAAGTTTTCAGCATCTTGTTTGACAAAGAGAGTCTTGTCAATTCCTCCCTTCCTATACCCTTGCTGAGTAAGGAACTCTGTTAGCCTTTCATACCAAGCTCTTGGAGCTTGCTTCAATCCATAGAGAGCCTTCTTGAGCCTGTATACATGATCTGGATGAGTTGGATCTACAAATCCCTTTGGCTGCTCCACATAGGCTTCTTCATTCAGGTATCCATTCAGAAACGCGTTCTTCACATCCATCTGGAACAGCTTGAATTTGAGGATGCAAGCTACACCAAGTAACAATCTGATGGACTCAAGTCTAGCAACTGGAGCGAAAGTTTCATCAAAGTCTACACCTTCAATCTGAGTGTAGCCTTGAGCAACAAGTCTGGCCTTGTTTCTGGTTATAACACCTTCTTCATTGGTTTTGTTCTTGAAGATCCACTTGGTGCCAATCACATTAGTTCCCTCGGGTCTCGGAACTAGCTCCCAGACTTCATTCCTTTTGAATTGCTCCAATTCTTCTTGCATAGCATTGATCCAGAACTCATCAGTCAGTGCCTCTTTCACATTCTTGGGCTCAATTTTGGAGACAAAACATGAGTTGGAGACAATCTCAATCTCCCTTGATCTTGTAGTGACTCCTCTGTTTGGATCTCCTATAATCAGCTCCTTGGGGTGCATCTTCTGGATTCTAATGGAGGGTCTCTTGTCGGGTTGGTTGATGTTTGATTCATCTGTAGCAGAATCAGAGTTTTCTGCATTCTCTGCACTTTTAGCTGTATCTGCTACATTGTCTCCCGATGTTCTGACATCTTCTTCGACATCCTTCTTTCTTGCTGGAGTTAGATCATCAACAACCACATTGATGGATTCCATCACAGTTCTGGTTCTGGAGTTGAATACTCTATATGCTCTGCTGTTTGTAGAGTATCCCAGGAATATTCCTGCATCACTCTTGGGATCCATCTTTCTCCTTTGCTCTCTATCTGCCAAAATGTAACATGGACTTCCAAAGATGTGGAAGTGCTTGACAGTTGGCTTCCTCCCTTTCCAGATTTCATACAGTGTGGTTGGAGTCCCTCTTCTCAGTGTGACTCTGTTGTGGATGTAGCATGCTGTGTTCATGGCTTCAGCCCAGAGATTATAGGGAAGTTCTTTGGCATGAAGCATGACCCTAGCAGCCTCTTGCAAAGTCCTATTTTTCCTCTCAACTATGCCATTCTGTTGTGGTGTAATGGCTGCAGAGAACTCATGAGTGATGCCTTCAGATGTGCAGAATTCAGTAAACCTGCTGTTTTCAAACTCTCTGCCATGGTCACTCCTGATTCTCTTGATGACACAGTCTTTTTCTCTTTGAAGTCTTAGACTCAACTCTTTGAATACTTCAAAGGTGTCTGATTTCTCTCTGATAAAGTTGACCCAGGTAAATCTGGAGAAATCATCCACAACAACATAGGCATACCTCTTTCCTCCAAGGCTTTCAACTTGCATAGGCCCCATCAAGTCCATGTGAAGTAGTTCCAGCACCCTGGAAGTGGTCTGATGTTGAAGCTTCTGGTGGGACATCTTGACTTGCTTTCCAATCTGACATTCACCACAGATTCTGCCTTCTTCTATTTTCAGATTGGGAATGCCTCTAACAGCACCTTTGTCAATGATTTTCTTCATGCCTCTTAAGTGCAGATGTCCAAATCTTTGATGCCATATTCTGACTTCATCTTCTTTGGAGGATAGACATGTGGAGGAGTAACTGGTTTCTTGAGGTGTCCATAGGTAACAGTTGTCCTTTGATCTGCTGCCCTTCATTAGAACTTCACTCTTCTCATTTGTCACCAAGCATTCTGACTTTGTGAAGTTTACATTGAATCCTTCATCACACAACTGACTGATGCTGATCAAGTTTGCAGTCAGTCCCTTCACCAGCAGTACTTTGTTCAGACTAGGAAGTCCATCATGGACTAGCTTTCCCATTCCAGTGATCTTTCCTTTAGAGCCATCTCCAAATGTCACATAGCTAGTGGAGCAAGGTTCAATGTTCACCAGGAATTCTTTGACTCCTGTCATGTGTCTGGAACAGCCGCTATCTAGGTACCAATCTTCCTTAGCTGATGCTCTAAGTGAAGTATGAACAACAAGACTAACAGTCTTGTGTTTTGGAACCCACATCATCTTTCTTCCACTGCTGCTACTTTGAGTTCCATGATGTGGATGGCCATGTAGATGATAGCAAAAGGGCTTTATGTGACCATACTTGCCACAGTAGTGACACCTCCACTTCTTTCTTTTGCTCCTTTTCTGCTGCGTTCCATGATGTCGAGACCGATGTTGTGACATCGTGGCTCCAGTGCTGTTTTTGGCAGGAACAAATTCTGTCATGGTTGTTCTGCCAGCAGACTTAGGATTAAATCCAAGTCCTCTCTGGTTTCCAACATTCTTTCCAAGCTGTAGCACCTCATCAAGCGTATCTGAGCCTTTATTCAGCATCTTTATTGATTTTGTCATGTTTTCCAGTTTAGAGTTCAGAAAACCAACTTCTCCTTTAAGCTCAGAGATCTCCTCTTTATGTGCCTCCTTCTCAGCTTCCAGATTTGCAATGACCTTCTTCAGTTGTGCTTCCTGCTGAAGAATCTTCTCACTTTTGAAGCATAGTTTTCTATAGGATATAGCAAGCTCATCAAAAGTGATTTCACTATCTGTATCACTTGAATCTTCAGCAGATTCAAATCTCCCAGTGAGTGCATTCACATCTCTGTCAGAATCACTTTCTTGTTCACTCTCTGTATCATCAGACCGACATACAGAAAGTCCTTTCCTCTGCTTTTTGAGATGAGTGGGACATTCAGCTTGGATGTGTCCATAGCCTTCACACCCATGGCATTGAATTCCTTTGCTGTGACTGGGCTTTTCATCTGACCTTTTCTGGTATTCACTACCTTTCCTGATGTCGAAAGGGATGTTCCGGACATGTGGTTTCTGCCTCCTGTCCATTCTGTTCAGCACTTTGTTGAACTGTTTTCCAAGGAACACAACTGCATTAGTCAGACCTTCATCAGTGTCCAGGTCATACTCATCTTTTTCTCCTTCATCATTGGACACGAACGCCAGATTCTTGCCCTTCTTTTCAGCCCTATCCGAGAGTCCTAGCTCAAAGGTTTGAAGGGAACCAATGAGTTCATCCACTCTCATGTTGCAAATGTCTTGGGCCTCCTCTATTGCAGTGACTTTCATGTCAAATCTCTTAGGCAAGGATCTGAGGATCTTTCTCACCAGCTTTTCATCTGTCATCCTTTCTCCCAAGGCAGTGCAAGCATTGGCAATTTCAAGAATGTTCATGTGGAAGTCATGAATACACTCTTCCTCCTTCATCTTCAGATTTTCGAATTTTGTAGCCAATAGTTGCAATCTGGACATCTTCACTTTGGAGGTTCCTTCATGAGTGGTTTTCAGGATCTCCCATGCATCCTTGGCCACTGTGCATGTGTTGATCAGTCTGAAGATATTCTTGTCAACTCCATTGAATAGAGCATTCAAAGCTTTGGAGTTTCCAAGTGCCAATTCGTCTTCTTCTTTTGTCCAGTCTTCTTCTGGCTTCAATTCATTAGAGGGCTTTCCTTCTGTGTCCAGCATCTTGGGATGTTCCCAGCCTTTGATGACAGCTTTCCAGGTTCTGCTATCCAGTGATTTGAGGAAGGCCACCATTCTTGCTTTCCAGTATTCATAGTTGGTTCCATCAAGAATTGGTGGTCTGTTCACTGGTCCTCCTTCTTTCTCCATGTTCATCAGAATTTATCTCCCTAGATCTCACTCAGTGATTTCGAGTGCCTGCTCTGATACCAATTGAAATTCTGATACTGGGGACAGATGTCGTACAGGATGTCACGACATCACGCTTCAGAACATGCAGATTGTCTTTGACTGTATGAACAGATTAAACAAGTAAATAACACAAGAGAATTGTTAACCCAGTTCGGTGCAACCTCACCTACATCTGGGGGCTACCAAGCCAGGGAGGAAATCCACTAAAATAGTGTTAGTTCAAGGTCTAACAGCCACTGTTTACAACCTTCTCACCTAACCACTACCCGTGCGACCTCTACCTAAGAGCCACTCTTAGATATGAGAACCCCGCTCACTCCCTCTCAATCACACACTCCCGTGTTTACAAATAAATCAAAGACACACCAGAGATCAACTCTGAACAAAAGGGATCAACCCTACACACTAGAGATCAACTCCACACACAAGAGATCAACTCTACACACTCAGGTCCAACACTTGATGTTAGGGTACCATCAAGGTGGCTCACAAAACACTCAAGTCCCAAAACTCACAAAATAACTCTTCAATCCCGGACTTGGTACTCAAACCCGTGCAGCCTCCATGTTTATATAGCAGTGTGCGTATCTGGGCTGCAACTTCTTGTGCTGGATGAGATCTATCATTCTTCCTGAAAATCTGCACTTAAAGATCTAAAAGATAACGTTTGATCTTTTAGTTTGAATCTTTAATCTTTAATCTTTAATCCCTGAACGAACTCTTCTAGTTTGTAATTCGAACTTTAATGATCTTTTAATTCGTTCCTAAAGATAGATCATCTAATCTTTTGCTAACTGCACAATAATCTGTTAAAGATATAACAGATTTATGTGTCCAGTATTTTCGGGCCGGATGTCAGGACATCGTGTCCGACATCGTGGATCCTGCAGCTTCACTTCTTCACTTGACTTTTATCTTGCCTTGTGCATTGTGCAGCAACTCCAGTATTTTCGGGCAAGATGTCCAGGACATTGTATCCGACATCGTGGATCCTGCAGCTTCAATTCTTCATTTGACATTTTATCTTGCCTTGTGCATTGTGCAGCCCGATCTTATTCCTTGACATAACGTTGGACATCATGTGCAGCAACTCCAGTTTTCCTTCATTGTCTAAGTGCTTATGTTTTAACAAAATCTTAGCCAATCTTTTAAAACTCAGTAGAGCTAAGCACTAACACTATTTTTTTTGTTTAACAAACAAAAGCACAGGCAACTTTTAGAAGTATGTCCTAGCTAGCTTATTGTGTAAGGTGAGAATAGTGAATGCTGACCACTGACTAGAATACCAAAAAGTCCATCTAGAAACCAACCCTGGTCAGTAAACATGAGTGTTCATCCTGGACCTTTTACTCAGGCTCAATCAGTAGCACCTAGCAACTATCCAGTCGCTAGAGAAAGTTGATCTAACAGTGGTGTCATTGGAGTACAAAGTGGACTCTGTGGTACCGATTCCCTTTCTTTTCCTTTATCTTTACATTGTGCTATGTTGGTTTCCTTTCAACTAACCCAAGGTTCTGTTATTGGATTCCTTGATTTTTTCTTTTTCTCCCTAAACTTAAGGTTATTGAAGATTAAGTTAGAGTTTACACTTTAGAGAAGCACATTGATTACTGAATAACATTAGTCCCATTTAAGACCCTCTAGTTTAAGAGTTTAAAATCACTGATGTGATAAAACCCTCCAACTTAAGATTAGCCACATTGATTAAGATGAGATCAGCAATTTCAACTCTGTTTTTCAATATTTGAATATTTAGGACCTATAAAATGCTCTAACTACATCAATCTATTGTTCTGTTGACATGATTTTGGTTTCCTTTGATATTATTCAAAGAAAGAAAGCATATAAACTAATTTACTACTTTCCCGTACGAGTAAAGAACAAGCCTACCTCATCCCCTATATATGAACAATATATTCCTTGTTTAATTCCACTTTAAGTTGGCACCAAGTAAACTGTGATCGTTTGCAACTATTAATATAAAAGACTTGAGTTTTATGAAAATTGCATTGATATTAGTTATTTTGATGCTTTAAACCATTAGTTTTAATTTTAACTCTCCTATCCATGAATGTGATGATATATTCAAACTTTGTATTGATACTCACTATGCTTCCTCTATAACCAAATACCCTTTGTTGTTCACATTCATCAGAGTAGAAGAGTACTTGTTTTCATCTTTTGTTACTTGTGTGTGTGTGCTGTGGAGATTGGAGACCTATAAAATGTGCTGGCACATATCATATGGAAGTAGAAACATGGAGAAAAACTAGAAAATTAGGAAAAAAAGAGCTTATTTATCAAGTTGAAATTGCATAAGAGCTTGTAGGAACTAGCTAGGAACAACCATAACAGACTACAAATAGCAGATGCACACACATGCATGCACTTTAAAGATGGAAAATTTTATTTGCTTGAATAAGTTGAGGAACATGCTGGTGCTTTCACAAGGTTAGATGGGAAATCCAGCACCACAATCTTCTCAATAGCAGGTGAAAATACTCCAGTAAACTCAAGGTCATTCGGGTGAGTCTGAAATGCGTTGAACTCGTCCCTCCTATTGAATGCCATCAAGAAAACATGAGTGAAACCTTGTCTTAGCATATCATGACTTTCAATGTCCTTTCCCCTGCCTTTCCTAGCTGCATTAAAACCCCATATTGGAGCTGAAGCAATAGAATCAACTTTGCCTGAAGGGTTTAATGAGAGAACAAAGGGAAGATGGGTGGTACATGGGGATTGGGTTCAGCAGCTATTGATCTTGAGTCACCCATCTGTGGGTTGCTTTGTGACTCATTGTGGGTCTGGGTCATTAACAAAGGCTATGGTAAATGAGTGTCAATTGATAAAGGTTCAGAAGACAACATTCTTAGCCTTTTGTGTGCCTCCCAAGTGCTTTGCAGCAATCTGGTGTGGCCTAGAAATTGATGGCTAGTGTAAAACAAATTCAAACTTAATCCCATCCTTGCTAGTATAAAAAAACACAACTCCAACACCCAGTAAAGCTTATTCCATGTTTGCCCATATCATAAACAAGCACCATATCTGCTGAAACTTGATTGATTCCATGGGCCTGGTAAGAAGATGTGTGTAACCATAAGCCAGACCCATCAAGCCAGAAGCATAATATGCATTAACAACTTCACTAGTACTCTGCTGATTTCTTCCATCTCCAAACTCAGTTAACCCTCTAGTCCTTTATTATTATTACAGATTAATAAAACTCCAGTTCTGAATTTAAAAACAATACTAAAACTGCATGTAAGTTTTGTAAACTATAATTCAAGACAAAAAACTAGCAACAATATAGTTTTGACTAAATGAAATTATCAATTTAAGCACACTTTATACACTACTGAAAACACACTTAATATTAATTTGTCCCAACTAAGAACTATTTAGATAGGCTTTGTCATTGTTCAATTTAAGTTCCTATGGTATGACATGTTCAATTTTTATTTCCAAGTCATTGTTGTCTTCTTTGTTCTTGGTAAAATTGTAATACATATGCTTTGCCTTATTCATATTCAGGTGAAAATCCTTTGCTTGTAGTAGTTGTTATCTACATTGCCAATACAGGAGAGGTAACTGTTATCTATAAAGTTAATTGTTTAACTGATTTGCGGTCCCAGTTTATCATGTTTGGATTGATAACTGATTTGGTTGCAATCTATGATGTTCAAATAACTAATTTGGTCAGCTTCTACTAAGTTATGATGTTTGGATTGATAATACTAGGCTACATTCTTTCCCTTGCTTATACTATTTCAATTAATAGTGATGTTCATGTGTCTGAAATAGATAAATGTTCTAATAATAATGGAGCAACCTATAAAGGTGCAAGAATGGTCTTTTTGTGTATCTAGTAAACTAGTGGTTAATCTGTTTGAGTTTAATTTCTAATAACCCCGAACATGACAACACCCAAGTCCATCATAGAAATCATCAGAACCATTCCCTACAATAGCAGCAGCTTGTTGTTTTTTCTTGTCTAGTCTATGATCCCAAATCAGGAACTGATTTAAATTATATTAGAGCATATTTTTTTCAAAATTTTGTGGTGAAGTGTTGACATCTTGTATATATATGTATGCTTTGGTGAAGAGGGAAACTTGCAGTTACAAAAAATGAGTTCAATTGTTGGTGCCTGTGGCTACAATGAGTTCAATTGTTGTCATCTACCTAAAATTCACATGGGGTCTCATACTTGTTTTGTACTTGCTGTCTGTATTCATTGAATAAAATTAGAGAGAGCAGCAGACAATTTCCATTCAATGCATTGTTAGAAAATCTGGTGTAGTTGCCAACTAGTGGTGTAGCTGTCTAGGAACATGTCTTTGTTGGAAGAATTGGACATCAAGTTGGTGTCGTTTTTGGTGTTGTTAATCTTGGAGCTACAAGAGCCTTCCATCTCATAGGCTTTGGGGGCAAATGATGATGGTCTCTACTTATAGGACCCTTTTTCAGTAGCACTGTCTCTAGGGTTGCAACCTCCCTACCACCCAAATCACTCAATTGATGCCCCCGGCAATGAAACAACAGCACTGCCCATGGGGCTGCAACTTAAGAGGTTGTTTGATAGGTCTGTAAGTTAGTTAGTTAGGGGACAATGAATCAAATAGTGGGTTACTTACTGAGTCAACTGGCCGATGAACAAAAAGTTGATTAAGAAGGAATAAACTAACAAATATTATGTTTAGTAAATAGTAGGACAATTGGCAAGGAGAGTAAATTACCAAAGAATAGAAATAGAAGCTGCTAGATGTAATGTACTTGGTAAATAACTAACTACTTGGCAATTTGTGAGATCAATCA
The DNA here is from genome assembly GCF_004193775.1 of Glycine soja. Taxonomy (NCBI): domain Eukaryota; kingdom Viridiplantae; phylum Streptophyta; class Magnoliopsida; order Fabales; family Fabaceae; genus Glycine; species Glycine soja. Next base: position 16,354,252 of record NC_041018.1, on the reverse strand, counting down.
TTAAATTTTGTTTACTTCACATTTTTCCAGGTTATCATTTACTACTGGTAATTCGCGTTGCTCAGGCGAGGTCTTTGATTATAGTAATTCCAGGCACGTATGTACGGACTTGTGTGTGTGTGTGTGTGTATATATATATATATATATATATATATATATATATATATATATATATATATATTATCAACTGCTGGTTTCGATTAGTTAGTTAGTTTCTCTTTTGAGATATAAGACAACACAATAGATCGGTAAGAACCCTAACCAAACAAGAAAGCAATGGCTGTCGAGTTAGGGCAATAGATGGTGGAGCTATCCACCCTCGTCACACACGCTGCTAATGATAAGTCCGTTGATATGTTAGCGGCACTAACAAATTGGAAGACTTATCATTAGCGGCACGTGTGACGAGGGTGGATAGCTCCACCGTTTGTTGCCCTAATTCTGCAGCCATTACTTTCTTGTTTGGTTAGGGTTCTTCCCGATGTGTCTTCCTGATTACTATCACTTACATTCAACACAGTTCATGGCCAATTCTGCTATTAATTTACAATTTGCCTCATTGGTTGTGCATGAAGCGAAAATACATGATGTTGTCTATGATGATATCAGGCCCAAGACAGCCAGGAAATGACATTGACGTTTATCTAAGTCCATTGATTGAAGACCTGAGAAAGCTGTGGGACAAGGGGGTTTTAGTGTTTTGTGGGTTTCAGAATGAGACTTTTCTAATGCATGCAATGCTTTTTTGTACCATTAATGACTTTCCAGCATATGAGAATTTGAGCAATTACAGTGTTAAGGGTCATTATGCATGCCCCGTCTATGAAGAAAACACAAGCTACATACAACTAAAACATGGTAGAAAAATAGTCTACACTAGGCATTGACGTTTTCTAAAACCTCATCACCCTTACAAGCGATTGAAGAAAGCATGTAATGGAAGTCAAGAGCACAAAACTATGCCGATACCGTTGACTGACGAGCAGGTCTTACAGTTGGTTGAACACTTGAATACTATATTTGGAAAGACCCAAACGAAGGAAAAAAGTAAGACTTGCATATGGAAGAAGAGGTTGATTTTCTTTGATCTTCCATATTGGTCTGACCCTGACATTAGGCATTGTATTGATGTTATGCATGTGGAGAAAAATGTATGTGATAGTGTCATTGGGACGCTGTTAGTCGATGAATACGACTAACTTTTATGTATAAAACTTGTGTAAATTGTATCAAACTCTTCCAATTTATGGTTATTTGTAGAGTTATAAGTATTTTTTTGTTAAGTATAGGTAATAAATACTTAGTACTTCCATTGTGTGTGTTTAATAATCATTTTCTCTTAATTTTAGGTTAATTAGGCAAGCTTTGAAAAATGTTGTTTTTCACCTTCTCGCTAAGCCAATCTGCTGGCTTAGCGAGCTTCCGCTAAGCGTAACACTCATGGGCTAAGCGCGAGGAAGACTCTAGAAGAAGATGAGTTGTACAGGTTCGCTAAGCACACCACTTCATCTTACTAAGCGCACCACTTCAGTTCATCCACTAAGCAAGAAAGGCACGCGCTAAGCCAAAATTCACTAATGTGCGCTAAGCGGTCCATAAGTGCGCTAAGTGCATGAGCACGAACAAGGCCACCTATTTAAGCCTGAAATCAGATTTTAGAGAGGGAGTTTGGACTGGGAATTAGAGCTTTTCATGTCTAGAGATTCTAGAGAGAGAAAGGTCCAAGTTCCAGAGAGTTTTGAGAGATTTTGTTGTGTGAAGATCTGCAGAGACTAAAGCTTGAAGCAGGAGCTGATTTGAGAGCTTGAGATGAGTTTGTGAGTGATTGTGAGATCCTTGAGGTGAAGGAGACATCCTCACCACTTGTATTTTTGCAATCTTTTATCTCGTTCTTCTCTTTGTTGTAAAGGAGACTTCCTGGTATGGAAAGCTGAATTCTCTGTTGGATCTTCCCTATAGGTACTTGATGTAAGGTTGAATTGGAAAGGCATAATTTCCATAAACGCCTCACCAATTTAGTCGATGGGAGCATAGACCTAGCTTTGGTGAAAGAATTCTATGCAAATTTATACGGTTCTAAGGATCATCCACCAAAGCAGTCCAGAGTCAAAGGTCATTTCGTGAAGATTGATGCTGACAGTCTCAACACATTCTTGGAGACACCTATGGTATTAGCTGAGGGGGAGACCTTACCCGCTTACTCCAGATACTATGGGTTGCTTACAGACTATAGAGAGATAGAGGCTGCCTTATGCATATCTGGCCGAGGGTTCATCTTGAACTCAGAGGGCCATCCTGGGAAGATTCTCAGGAAGATTCTAACTACACTAGCTCAGGTGTGGAGTGTCCTCTCATACTTCAACTTGGCCCCCACATCACAACCTTATGACTTGACAGTGGATAGAGTTAGGCTGATATTTGGCCTAGTCTCTCGCTTGGATATAAACATAAGAGCACTGATCTCTGGCCAGATGACCTCTATAGCCCAGTCTAACACTTCTAGACTTGGGTTCCCTGCTCTAATCACCACATTATGTAGAGGCAGAGGAGTTGCTTCTGATAGCCTCACTTTTGAGTGCCTGAGCCCAGTCATTAATTTGGCCTACATCAGGAAGAACTTTTGGAACCCCGAGGATCTAATAGTTTCTATTCGAGGGGCTAGGAGGGTGAGGGCAAGGCCAGCTGAGCTTCCTTTTACTTCTGTAGCTCCTACTCCAGCATCCACTTCAGTAGCCCCTTCGGACCCAATTCAGACAGATTCTCAGCGCTTTGAAGTTATGCTTCAGAGCATTCATCGGGGACAAATCATTTTACTACAAAGTTTATAGGTGGTGGCGTCTCCAGGATCTATTCCTTCAGTGGAGCAGTTCACTGAGATGGTAGCCTGGCCCGAGACCCAACCTTCTCTTCACAGGAAAGACAAAGGTCCCACAGCCCAGGTACCTCAGCATGTGGAGGATGAGTCATCTGAGGCCACCATCCCAAAGCCATTTGTTATAGGAGAAGAGGCAGAGGAGACACAGGTGAGACAGGTAGCTGCTGCCATACCTGAGCGATCCCTTGAGGCAACTTCAGAGCCTTCTGTAGAAGGGGAGGACATACCCTCACCTCATCCTGCAGTAGATCCCTCCACTCTTCTTCTAGATATGCCAGAGGACCTGACTACATCAATCTTGGCTATGGACACTTCTCCTCCAGCTACTCCAGTATTGCATCTGACAGATGAGGAGGATGTTTAGACACAGGACACCTAGGACCAGTCACAGGAATTTTGATTCCTAATGACACTTTTTGCTTTTTGGTTTATTATTATTTTAATTATGGTTTTAGTACAATATTTCTTTTATGATTACATACACTGCTAGTCTTATTTATGGATAGTTGGTTTGCTTATTCTAAAGCATTTTGAACAGTTTAACTCAGTTTTTGATGACATGGCAGTAAAACACGTTTATCTTTTTGTGAAAAAATGGGTGTATGTCTTTATTTTGAATTGAATGCATGATTGTGATGGAGTTTGTGTTCCTTTTCATGAGTTTGAGCAAGTGGGTATGTTAGACAAAGAAAGAACAAGAATGTGAACTTGCAATTAGAATTGTTTGTCAGTAGACAGATTGATTGAGAAAGAAAAGCTTGAACTAAAATTGGTGAGAGTGTGAACTTAAACTGTGAGTAAACGACTAGCTGTGAGTAATAATCTTTGCATGAATCTCATAATTTTGGAATGAAATGTATAAATGAGAACATGATGAAGGCCATGATTTGTGTATACACAAGCCTTTTGACCAAACAGCTTACCTTGCAAAATAACTGTATCCTTTGCTCCTTTTATAAGTTGAATGTTTTTGTCATAAATTGAACCCGGAACTTAAATAATTATCTCCTGATACCTTACTTAGTTTCTAGGAGAGCATATGGTTCAAGACAAAATTTACACCAAATTTGGGGGAGTAAAGTCAGTTAGAATGCAAAGAAAAAGGTAAAGCATCAACACACACAACAAATAAGTTGTATGTTGAAAAAAAAAAGAGAAGAGAAAAAAAAATTGTTGTGTTGTTACAATAAGGTCAAAAGCAAATTAAGAGGAAAAGATAATGAGAAAGCTACTTGTATGACACAAGATTATTTGGATAAGTCTAGGATTTATGCTCTCTTAGAATCTAAACCTTTGAATCCTAGAAAAAAACCAATGAATTTTTGTAGCCAAGCCTCACTACAAGCCTGAGAAAGTCCTTCTGATTCTGTTTATACATTTCTGACTTTATGGCATGAGATGAAATTCAAAGATTGGACCTCTTGCTAGTTGTTATTAATGAATAGCTTAAACACTTGTGCTTGAGTGAAACAATAGCCGTGAGACTGTGGTTTAAGTTACTTTCCTTGATATCTGTCTTATGTCTAACTACATCTAATTGTTCAGGCTACATTTTATTCTTCTCTCTGGATAATTGCATAACTTGTGAAAGACAAGTGATGAGTACATAAAGCTTCATTCTCTTATCATGCAATCGGTAACTTTTGTTGCATACACCTTTGTACATAGTCACTGCATGTTATTGTCACTTGAGGACAAGTGAGCTGTTCTTTTTTAGCTTGAGGACAAGCAAAATTGTAAATTTGGGGGACTTGGAATACGACTAACTTTTGTGTATAAAACTTGTGTAAATTGTATCAAACTCTTCCAATTTATGGTTATTTTGTAGTGTTATAAGTATTTTCTATTAAGTATAGGTAATAAATACTTAGTACTTCCATTTTGTGTGTTTAATAATCATTTTCTCTCAATTTTACGTTAATTAGGCAAGCTTTGAAAAATGTTGTTTTTCGCCTTCTCGCTAAGCCAATCTGCTGGCTTAGCGAGTGTCCGCTAAGCGCAACACTTATGGGTAAGTAAAACTGAACAATTGAATTTAAATAATGTATAATACTACAATAACCCATATTGGTCTCGACTGTAGCGCACACTGGAAAATGGTGGTCATTTTGCCTAAGGAAAATCTTGTTGTCTGGTTTTGTTCCTTGCATAACAGGCCAAACAACTACCTTAAAGGAATAATTATCAGGTCAATGTTGTTTTTCAATACATTTGCATTAGCATTACCCAACAACATCAATATTCTAATGTTCCTTATATTCAACAGTGCTTTGAAAGGACTTGATGATACTCCACAACCTAAATCCAAGGCTGGTGCTAGGTGGATTGTTGTTAAGGTACGTGATTTAAATAAAATCTCTACTTATATATATTTTATGTGTGTGTACACTAATTGTAGTTAACATTTAATATCCAAATTTCATTATGTATTTAGTGTAATAGACAAAAAGGAAGCACTGAGTGTGGCTATTACATCATGCACTGGATGTCCACTATAATCTTAGGAAGTTTCAAGAATAATTAGGAAACGGTAATTGTTTATTTCAAACAAAGTTGATTTTCTTATCATTGGTATTACATTATTAACTTATGTTTTATTTGACCATGCAGTATTTTAATGATGTTAGACCATTGGAAGCAGAGAGGTTGAAGTTGCTTCGCATCCAGTGGGCACAGTATTATCTCAAAGTTAGAAATCAAATGTTAGGGAACTATGTAATTTTAGGTTACTTAATTAGTTTACTAGCTTGCTTTACATTTTTTACAATTGTTGTTTCATTTTAACATTGAATATTCTTTATTGATAGTTATTAATAAATTATTTATTCATAGTTATCAATTGATTTTTTACAATTGATAGTTTACTAGCTAGCTTTCTGCTAAAAACTGTCTGAAAGCAAAATGCAAATGATATATGTTGTGTTATGTGGTCTGATTTGAAAGTTATATGTTAAATTTTGGGTTTTTTGTAAAAACAGAATCTATTATAAGGCCTTGAGCAGTAATTTCTACAAGTGGATGAAGATTTAATTACTTGGAAAAAAGGTTTTTGGAATGATGAGCTGATAAAATGTTTTAAAATTAATGTAATCATCATTGCCAAGTTCTATTTTCCCCTCAAAACCTTAATGTTCTAAATTTTTCTTGTAATTTGTTTGGCCTGAGAAAAATATGACGTACTATTAAGGTTAAGGATAAGAGATGATCTCCATTATAATAGATTCTTGTAATTTGTTTGGCCTTGAACAATAATTTCTACAAGTGGATGAAGATTTAATTACTTGGAAAAAAGGTTTTTGGAATGATGAGCTGAAAAAATGTTTTAAAATTAATGTAACCATCATTACCAAGTTCTATTTTCCCCCCAAAACCTTAATGTTCTAAATTTTTCTTCTTTCCTTTTCAATTATATCCTATTATTTTGTGACTATTTGTTTATTCTTTAAGATAGGATTGAACATAAATCCACCGCATATGCTTTAGTCGAACTGATCCTCACATTACAAAGGCATCAACCGCAAAGAGATTTGTAACAAGTTAAACGCAAAAGTCATAATTGGGGATGCTACAAGGTTTTTTTCTTGTAATCTATTATAGGTTTTTCTTACCATGTGAAATCAATTAAATATATTTACTAAAATATATTATATTTTTCTATTTAAATTGTAAGTTCTTAAATAGAAATCTTATTTTCTTTCTACCTTCATGCTTGTTCTCAAATAGTATGTCATTGTTCTTGTAATTTTTCTCAAAAAAACAAATTAACTTGTAAAAACAGAATCTATTATAATGGAGACCATCTCTTGTCCTTAACCTTAATAGTATGTCATATTTTTCTCAAGCCAAACATATTACAAGAATCTATTTATGATAATTGTTGTTCCTTTGTTGTCCTACAACAATATTTTCACAAGAAAATTTCTAAATATTCTCATATCACTTTACAATAATTTGGGAAAATTTCTAGACAATATTCTATCAGTATAGTTCTGCATCATATATTTTTTCAAAAGTTATTTCTCAGAAAATTAATTTTTTTCCTATTTAAAACCTGCTCCTGCAAAAAATCATTTGGATGAAAATAAAGTTGTTACAAACAAGAAGCAATTCAAGTTTGTCTTGTTATCAACATTGTGTCAAGCTTGTGTAGAGTTGTCACAGACAAAGGGATCTAAAAATTATAAACTAAAAAATTAATAATCAAATAGTATGGATAAAAAAAGTGCATAAATCAAGTGCAAACCCTTCAAAACAAAGTAAGATCAAATAGTAATTTTAGCTGAAAAGAGAAAAAGAAGCAAAAAGAAAAAAAGGATAAGCAACTAAAGTTGGAAGCTAAATGTAAGAACAAAACCAAAACCCTTGAAATTTAAGGCACTATTAGAAATTACACTTTCAACATCGGTTATTTAGAGCATTCTACATCGGCTCTAAAACCGATGTTGAAAGTGACGATGTTGAATGTATCATCGTTAACATCGATTTTCAAAAACTGATGTTAACATAAATATGATAACATCGGTTTTCTAAATAACCGATCTTAAACACAAAGAACTACAACAAAAAAAGTGTATGCATGATGAAAGTTGACATCGGTTTTGTAGTAAAACTGATGTTAATGTTATATATTGACATCGGTTTCAGTAGAAAACCGATGTCAATGTTGATGATGCATATACTTATTTGTTGTACATCTTTGTATATAACATCGACTATTCATAGAAAACCAATGTTAATGTACAACTTTAACATCGATTATTTATAGATAACCGATGTTAACTTTTGTACATTAACATAGGTTATGTATAGATAGCCGATGTTAACTTATGTACATTAACATCAGTTATGTATAAATAACCGATGTTAATATAGAAACAGTAACATCGGTTATGTATGAATGACCAATGTTAATTACAAAAGTTAACATCAATTTTCTGTATGATCGATGTTAAGGTTCATGTCGACATCGGTTTTTGTAAATAACCGATGTTGTTTACCATATTAACATCGGTTTTTGTTAATAATCGATGTTGTTTTCCAGTATTTTTTTATATATACTTTCTGTTTTTTACAGTAAACCCAAAATTGTACCTGTAAAATGTAATTTCAAGCCCAATTCACAGCAAATACACATTTTATTATGCTCTCAAGCAGTTTTAATGATAATAAACATCAAATAATTGATTTATCATAAAGAACAATCATCAAATGAATTCAATGTTCATATTACATAGAAAATGTCAAAAATGTTAAACCAAAGTAAACTAAGCTAAAGATAATGTCCCTAAATCCTAGGTCTGATCTCTAACTCGGAGATAAAATTGTGCCCACTGGATCTGCAATGCCTTTAATCTCTCTAGCTCCAATGGTCTAGGATCGTTAAAATACTGCATGATGAAATAGATCATAATAAGTTAATAATGTAATACAAATTATAAATAAATCGATTTTGTTTGAAATAAACTTACCGCTTCCCAATTATTCCTAAAAGTTCTTAAAATGATGGTGGACATCCAATGCATCACATAATAGCCACACTCAGTACTTCCTTTTTGTCTATTACACTAAATACATAATGAAATTTGGATATTAATTAAACAACTAGTGTATAGACACATAAAGAAATATATATAAGTGGAAGTTTTATGTAAATGACGTACCTTGACGACAATCCACCTAACAGGAGCCTTTGATTTAGGCTGTGGAGCATCATCAAGAACTTTTAAAGCACTGTTCCAAATGAGTAACAATTAAAAACTGGTGTTGTACATTGAGGTATTTCAATGCAAATGTATTGAAAAGAACACTAACCTATTAATAATCCCCTTAAGGTAGTTGTCTGGTCTGTTATGCAATGAACAAAACCAGACAACTAAGTGTTCCTTGGGCAGGATGACCACCATCTGCCAGTGTCCACTGCAGTGGAGATTAATATGGGTTAGTACATTAGTAAACATTAATTAAATTCAGTTATTTTGTGACTTACCCATTTAGGTAGGCTCCAAGATAGACATCGCGTTTTGAACTCTGCATCCAAGTCTTTATGTAACTTTCAGACTCAAACTATGATTGCCTAGACTTCTGAATGGACTGTGGCTCGAGGAATCCATAGATATCAGAATTCCCCGTTCGCATACATGTTTTAGTGAGATGCCTGTTTATGTTAAGTCAAAGTTAAATATTTATGAATTGAAAGCAATAACTTAGGTAATTAAAAGTAATATAAAATGACTTACAGAATCCACAACTGTAACACTGATATGCTGAGACATTGACCATCGTGTGCGATTTCGGAGAGGTATTTGTGTTTTATGTAGAGGGGGAAATCTGGATTAAAGACCTCGAACACGGTGGCATCCCATCTAACCTGATAAGGCCTTAAGAAAAGCTCTAGGATGGTCAATTTCATCAGATAAAGTGGATCATCGACCTTTGGATCGGGCTTTGGAGGTGGTTTTGTCGGAGACACAGCTACCTGTTCATGAAACAAAGTTAAATAGCCTAATTTGAGGCACCCTTAATGAATTAATTTAAAAAGAAGAAACATATAGTAAGGACAATAAGTACCTGCTGTGATAAAGACTTGACCAGATGTGTCGGCCAAGCATGGAAGGTGTGAAGTGCCTGCCCCACTAAGGAAACCTCATCAGTGGGTAAAAGAACTTGAGTATCTGCATCTGTAACCTCTTCCACACTCACCTTTACTTGGCCAGGCAACAAAGGAGTGTTATGAACAACAGTGGATCCCTCATAAACTCTCCCCATGGCAACCAGGCGGGCAGGATCTGCTTCTATGTACAAGCCGCACCTATCAGAGTCACCTGTCTCAGAATCGTTTCCTGAGGGATCAACACAACTCCCCTTTGTGCTTACTCGAGGACCGGAGGGACCAACCTGAGGCTCGGGAGGCGGTGCAAGTCCCTGAGATTACATCTCGAACTGAATCTAGGACTGCATCTGGATGAATGATGCCATGAGTTGCCGCGTCACTTTTTCTGTGATGGACTCCTCTAGCTGGTCCCTGATCTGTTGAGTCAACTGCTGCAATTCTTCGGGAGGCATGGAGGAAGAGCTGCGGGACGTCCGTGGAGCTGATCCAAAGTATTGCTTGATGGTGACACCGGCTCCAACAGCACGGACATGTCCAGGGTGCTCTGGACATCCAATAGCAGCGGTGAGAACATCCTGACTTCCATGGGGGACAAAGGATCCCTGTGTGGCCTGCTCCTCAAAGGAATCCTGCACAGAAAACACACAGTGGTACATGGCATTCACAAAATATTGAAATATAATTGTAATGGTTAGTTGAAAATGACTTACGATATTCTCAGCGATTTCCTTTGCGGCCTCAATCGTCATCTCCCCTGTTTTCTTCGTGCGGGCCATCTTCCACTTCACGTGGCGTCTGACCGGGGATGGAGGGTCGATGACGCCATCAATGCTTCCTGACTGTGTAGCTTCCTCCAGCTTTTTCTTCGTCTTCTCAACCAGGAGCTTCTGCTCCAAATAGTCATAACCCCCACAAGACAAAATGTGGGGGGCAGTATTCTGCTTCTGGATGGCCTGTGCCTTCTTGCGCACATCCTGAAAAAATTAAACAATAATGTTTCAAATTGGTAGAATGAAGTATAACAACATCATGTTTTTTGAAAAACAACTTAAATGGCAAGGAACATACCTCCCAAGAAGGGTCTCTGCGAGTCTGGCAAAACTGGGCCCACTTTTCCTTGCTGATATCGTATTTCTCATAGACAGTGTCCTCAACACCGTTCTGATCAGCTGCAAGGGCCCATTTCCTCGTGAGGTCTGATTTAAACTGCCTCCATCTCTCCTCCACGGTCTGAAGTAACTTCCTTTTCGTCCTACTGTCAGAAGCCTCTGGGATATCAAATTCTGCCTGACAACATCAAATAAAGTTTATTTGTTACAATAATGTATTTTTTGGCTATTAATTTAAAAAAATCAAATAAGAAAAGAAAAATACCTGAATATCCTCCCAAATCAGGTCCTTCTGAGCAGTAGGGACCTCCTTCCAGTTCTCGTAGGTGATGTCCACCTTATCACGCGCCACAATCCCCAAATATGTTCTTAATTTCTTCCTGTGGGGATCGTTGGCCTTGCCGATAGCAGGATCAACATGGACCACTGGTCTCTCAGCACCAGGGGGTCTAGTAGACAATGATCGTACGACTTTGCATGTCTGCTTCACGGCAGACAGCGAAGCTGATGCGTCTGAAGGAGGAGGAGGAGGAGGGGAGGTAGGTGGGGAACCCATGATCTTTTATACAATAACATACAACAACATACAAAATAGGATTAATCAAAAGAGGATAAGTCATAAGTGATTTAGTTGTGCTTTTTAATTGTGATTCAAAACAGGATAAGATGTAATAGTAATGAAAAAGTCTGATAAATCAATAGTCAGATAACAAATTAAGGTTGATGATGTGTTGTGATACTTGTGCTTTAAATTTGTTTCAAGACATGAAAGAAAATTACTATGTAGCACAAGTAACAATAATCGTAGACATGTCAAGATTACATAGTGTGCACTCAAAGCTAGATTTCCATGGGATTTAAAGGATGTCAAAGTGGGGTGAATGCAAGCAAACATTTCTTAGATTTTTGGAATTGTAGAGAAATCATTGACAACAGTACTTCAATGTCTCGGGGAAGGAATGACATGAAGACCTTGAATGATGAAGGAATGAAATTGGGGGTTACCAGGGGAGGGGTTGATTAGGGTTGGTGTCATTTTGTACATAGCAAATTTTAGTGACGTGTTGTGAAGCAAACATTGAATTATGATTTGATTTGGGGCAAGCATGTTAAAAAAAGTCTATTACATGTAATCAGTAGTCAATGGATGCGTGATGGAATATAAATACTATATATTGAGAAATATACATGTAGATGGCATCCTTAGGACTTCATCCAGCTGATGTTTGTCGCCAGTTTCATCATCCACCACTCTTACCTTCTCTGGCTTCTCACGTTTATTGTTGTTAAACACATATTTATGCCTTCTTCCCTTCATGTCTTGTTTTATCACAACTTTACCTGAATCTCCTATCTTCAGCACAGTTGAATCTCTTGTCTTATTCTCCAATGACACACTTTAATGGCCTGTATCTCTTTTCTTCATATGTTCTAGTGCTTCAGCTTCAGAATGCATAGAGCAATCTGAACTTTCCAGTGATCACCAAAGGCTTCTGCATCAGCATTGACACTCTCCACCCTCTTTGCTTTATGCTTCTATGCTACATTCCGTGCTTCCTCCTTATAATTCTCAGATTTATTAGAGGTTGCACTAGAAGAATCAGCACCAATGCGTGCCTCTTCCTCCTCTACCAGCTCAATATCTTTCGTTTCACCTTTGCTTTTGTAAACTACACTATAATTTACAAAACAAAAGTTGAAAGGAAAGATATTGAGCTGGTAGACGAGAAAGAAGCACAGATTGGTGCTGATCGTTCTAGTGCAACCTCTAATAAATGTGAGATTTATAAGGAGGAAGCATGGAATGCAGCACAAAAGCATAAAGCAAAGAGGGTGGAGAGTGTCAATGCTGATGTAGAAGCCTTTGGTGATCACTAGAAAATTCAGATTACTTTATGCATTCTAAAGCTGAAGCACTAGAACATATGAAGAAAAGAGATACAGGCCATCAAAGTGTGTCATTGGATAATAAGACAGGAGATTCAACTGTGTTGAAGATAGGAGATTCGGCTAAAGTTGTGATAAAACAAGACATGAAGGGAAGAACGCATAAATATGGGTTTAGCAACAATAAATGTGAGAAGCTAGAGAAGGTAAGGGTGGTGGATGATGAAACTGGCGACAAACAAGAGTTGTATGAAGTCCTAAGAATGCCATCTAAAACAAAATACCGATGCCTCAATCAAAAAAAAATGTAGCTATCACTTACTTGCTTTGGTGACCTCTGTCTCTGCAGAAAATTACATTAGACGATGTTAATCAATTATCCTTCATCATGATCATTACGATTAGCATGAACATCGTCAGCTTCTTCTTCTCCGACAACGTTAGGAGTGATTGGTGCGGTCAAAGGACTAACATAGGTGTCCATGTATGAATCATCATCTTCTACATTAACATCAATTGTTTTGCCCTGCAGAACTGCGCACCACCTTTCATCACAAGGGTCTTGCACGTAAAATACTTGTCTAGCTTGTTTTGCCATGATGAAAGGGTCATTGTGGTAACCAAGTTTCTTTAGGTCTACCAGCGTAAATCCTATATCATCGGTGCGCACACCGGTGTTGCTGTCAATCCATTTACATTTGAAAACACATACCGTAAATTTCACATAGTTAAGCTCCCAAATTTCATCAATGAACCCAAAGTAAGGGATGGAAGCTACATAGGGATTGGCGTCATTGACACTTGCAAAGTGTTGAGATTCAGCCCTTAGGGTGACCTCGCTGTTCTGCATTGTACTTTTGTCATCTTGTGCTTTTGTGTAAAATGAATACTTGTTTATGTCGTATCCTTGCCAAGTTATAACATTTCTTTTAGGCCCATCAGCTAGCTTTCTTAATGTTTCTGAAGCATTCTCATCTGCAAAGATTGTATCTTTACACCAATCACAGAAAGTCTTGTTATTCTTTTTCAACACCCAATTCTTTGACATTTTTGAATTATTCTGTTCAACTAAAGCTTCATGCTTAAGTATGTATGGAAAAACTTCATTACTGTTGTTCAAGACATTCAAGTGAGCTTGTAACAAATGTTCTACACTTGGAGTGATCACATGCAGTCCTCTTGAACCCTTACCACCCACTCTGTCATCATGCCGAGACTCAGGAAGGTCAACATGTTTAGCCTTCTCTAAGTATTCTGAACAAAATTCAATGGCTTCTTTTGCAATGTACCTCTCAACAATAAATGCTTCTTGACAATATAGATTCTTTGTATACCCTTTTAAGATCTTCATGTATCGCTCAACCGGATACATCCACCGTAGATAAACAGGATAATTTATTTGATTTTGTCCTGCATCCATTTCCTTCCTTCTATCTAGTTTTAGCGTTCTCTTCACATAAGTAAGTTTTGCTTTCAACCTTGGTAGCTTCTACTTTTGCTTATTATTATGGCCTTTTAGCACTCAAAATTTGTCATAATACTAGTTCTATTACTTAAAAAATAAATAAATTGCACACTACTTTTTTTATAAAAAAAAATTACAATTCAATAATGTGACTACTAAACATTCTATAAACCTAGTTACTTAAATTGGGACTTCTGATTTTTTTTAAGACTAGTATTTCTTATTCAAGTCTAATATATATATATATATATATATATATATATATCAAGTTTATCTAATCACTATACTGAATCATAGTATCTAATTATCTATGAGGTGTAGGAAAAAAATCTAATTACCTAATTTTTCTAGTTCTTTTTGAAAACTTTGTTGCACTACTGGATTATGCATGCTTAACTTTTTTTCTTCTTTTAGTTATTTTGTGTTTAAGGAAATTAGATGGGTTGTTGAATTTGTTGTATTAGCAAACTGTCAGACCCTTTAATTGTTATAAGATGAAGTGGATTAATGGATGGTCATTTGTTAATTTTATCCAATTCTTGGAATCTGATGAGGTCTGAGAAATTTCAAAGCTGGAGCCAACTCGTCTTCTTAGGAGGATTGGCAAGAGAAAATTGTGGGGAAATTGAAGGACAGATGATGGATGAAGGATTAAACTAGCTGATTTTCAATGACTTTTGACTTGTTGCAGGGAGGCATGATTGTAAAACTGAATCTTTGACATAATATTTAATGCCATTTTAAATATAAGAAAGTCGTAATGGCATTCTAAAAAGTTATTTGGAATCACACATCATTTAGTTCGCATAATCCTAACTCTTAAATTTTTCCTCGATCATCATTGAGGACTGGAACATCATATATAAGGTATGGTTAAACTCTTGTCCAAGTTTCTATTTTCAGTACTACGGATTTTGATTTCACTTAATGCAAAACCATACTCGTGTTGGCCTGATTTATTTAAGGAAGCCAACTATGAGTGGGGACTAGTAATCAAGGAGTGGATACATGGGGTGATGGAATATTTCCCATTTATTGGATCTAGCTCCTCTAAATTGAGCAAATTTGTAAAGTGAGTAAGGGTGGATCCACCCTTTTAATTTTTATATTCCATTATTATAATGTTGTTTTCATTTTGCTCACCATGCCTCCTCCACATGCATGTTTTTTGTCATGTAATGCAGATTTCCACTAGGCGCTTTTTTTGTGTCTTGAAAAACTATGTCTGTGACTGGGTTTTTGTTCGGTAGGCTTCACTTCTTCAATGTTCCCACTTGCACTAATATTATTCAAAGACCCAAGTAGTAGTAGAATTTTCATTTCCCTCACGCACCCAATGGGTAGAGCCATGAGGTGGTTGAAGGGCCCCTACAGCACTGCCTGTGTTTGATGGCTGGCAGAATTACTCTAATCAATGTTGTCCTAACAGCATTGCCTGTGTTCAATTTGTCTTTTTTCAGGGCCCCTACAGCACTGATTAATGGCTAACTGCCATTCAAAGGCATTTTCTTTGGGGTGGTAGCTTTGAAGGGAAAAAGATAGCTTTGGTAGCTTGGAGACAGGTGTCTGCCTCTAGAGATTTGGGAGGTTTGGGGATCGAACACATTAAGGTCCTCAACAATGCTCTCCTAATTAAATGGAAATGGTTGATGTTTCACCAATCAAGGTTTTGACACTACATTTTTTCTTTTGATGTGTGTTATTTGCAAAATTAGGGAGCTCATCTCATTGAAGAAAATCCAATAAATGATTAATCATAATGTTTAAGAGCTTTCAAATTTCAGGTTGACATAGTGGAACAGATTCAAACAACTCGACTCTTCAAACACTTCACAAGGTGGTTGGATTCTAAAAGTTCATGTTGTAATACTTTAGCAAACCTTGGTGACAAAGATATGTTACTAGCACTTGCTGCCAGTGTTTGCTGCCAAGCAGCAGATCTTTTGACTGTTTGTGGTAGCCAAAGCATCTAAAGTTGTAGCCTTAGGGAAGCTGAAAACTCTTACTGAGAATACCATCAGAGAAAGAGCTTTAACAGCACAGCATAGTTCCATGATCACTATCTCAAAATTTGAGTATGAGTATCTAACAAATCATGCAGCCTCAATAGAAGAAATTGTTGATAAAAAAGTAGCAGCAGCTGAGGCATGGATTTAAGCTCTCAAGGCCAGCGAGAAGGAAATACTGATGGAAACAAAAATAGCTCAAAGACAACTCAAAGAATTAAAATTGGAGCAAGAGCTGGAGGTTTACGCCAAAGAGAAGATGTTTTCAAGAAGAGTTAGTAGTAGTGAGGAGCTTCACAATTCATATGCATATTTTACACTTAGGTGGCTCCATCCAGTTTTTAGTTTACAATTACACGAACCCCAAAAAAAGGTGAAGTCCCTTCACAACCGCTTACACAAACTAATAATGATCAATTTGAAGCGACATATGATACACTCACACCCCACACACGCCAAAGACAATAACTTTCATGGATGATCTAGCAGTAGCTTTCATGGATGACATTACTGCTATTACTATTCAGCACTAGATGCAGGACACCATGGTTTGGAAAGCTGATCCTAGTGGTTTTTATTCCACTAAGTCAGCATATAGGCTATTGATGACTTTCAGCAGACCTATTCCTCAGAGGAGGATTTTGCAGACTATTGAAGCATGCAATGCACACAAGTAAACTTCTGACTGACAACATATTTATTTTAACATTTCTAGAAAATTCTCTATAGAGACTAAATGGGGCACTATGATGGGCAGCTATCCTTTTTCAGAAGAACAACCAATTCCGGTTGGATAGGAGGAGATTCTAATAGAAGTTGCTGCAGAGATCCTAGCTGATCCATCATTTTCACCGCAAGAAACTTCTCTTTCTATGTTATGTTCTATAAGGGAGAATGAGAAGCTAATAACATCTTATTATTTGGGTTTTGAATACAACTAAGTTGCTTTACTTCTATTCTTTATAAGACTGGCTTATTTGAAGGCAAAAACAATATAAGTAGCATCATTTTGTAACTTTAAAATTGTCGACCAGATTATGGATTAAGTTTTTAATTTGAATTTTGTTATTGTTTTATCAGCTTACTCTCAATACGAGGGAAATTTCAAATGCTTATGTTGGATTTTGTCTACCCAAAATTGATTCTCCAGGTAATGAATAAGAGTCCATAAATAATTTATTCAACTAACCAAAATACTAGTGCATATTATACATTTTGTTCAAACAAGCAGAAACTCGTGGAACATCTCCTAAAAAGAATTGAGGCCAGCTTAAGAAGGGAGCTTTACTACTGGCATGCTTATTATGTGAGTTTCTCCCTCCATAATCTAGATAACCCCTTCACCCCAATTTTATGTTTATTTCTTTTGGTAAATTAGTAACCAAAGTCTATAATGAACAGGACAGAAGACTCCCACCAGGAATAACAGCTTTACTAAAGTTAGAAGGTAGAAACTTTTTATTGCTTGAAAGGAGGTGTGTCAACAATAATCAGAGGCTGCTAATTGTTAATGTCTATGCTCCTTGTGACCTTGCTGGGAAGAGAGTCTTATGAGATGAATTGAGACAGTCGAGGGCCTCTAATCCTAATGGCTTATGGTGTTTTCTTGGGGACTTTAACAGCATTTGAAGTCCAGAGGAAAGAATTAGCTTAACCCAAAGAAGTGTTGATTCCTATGACATCTTAACTTTCAATCAATGGATATCTGACATGGAGCTTCAGGAAATTAAATGTGTTTGTAGCAGTTTTACTTGGATTAGGCCCAATGGTTGTGTGAAGAGTAGGCTTGATAGATTCCTGGTTTCGGAGCAGTGGTTATCTCTTTGGTCTGATAGGTGAAGGGATATCAACAGAGATGATTATTTCAGGTCCATTTAACAATCAAATATTCATAGTAAAAAAGTCAATGGGAATAGAATTAATATACTTTTCTGTCTTTTGTTAGCACAAAAATATTTTATTTATTTTACGACTGTAGCATTAGCATTTACTTGTTATTTTCTGGAACCACCGTGTCCCACATGTACGTGAATTTCTAGATTGGTCGAAGGCTCCACTAACACAAAGGAGAATTCTTTCAATCTTTAAATCTTTTTCTTTTCCTCACCTTAACTGGGTTTGTGCTTTTGCATGCCTTTAAACCATAAACCTGTATTCAAACCAAAGCAAATCACACAACCATCCTGTGGGGGGGGGGGGAGGGGGGTTGTCAAGAGCTTAAGAAAATTGCTTGGGTGAAGTGGGATGTCATTTGCCTTCCCAAGGAGGTTGGGGGACTTGGGATCAAGGATATTTCCAGATTTAATGCAGCCTTGATGGGAAGATGGATATGGGCCTTATCCTCTAACCAGAATCAATTATGGGTCAGAATATTAACATCCAAATATGGTGGCTGGTCAGATCTCAGAAATGGCAGAGACAAAGTTTGGCACTCCCAATGGTGGAGGGATCTTCGAAAATTAACTCAGCAGCCTGAGTTCAGCTCTATTCATCAACACATGGTATGGAAGGTAGGGGGTGGGGACAAAGTTAAATTCTGGAAAGATAAATGGTTGGGGGCTGATTCTAACCTTGAACAACAATATAACCAGTTGTTCCTGATCAGTGGATAGCAGAACAACACCATTTCGAATATGGGAAGCTTTTCTCAAGGTCAATGGAGTTGGGATCTAAAATGGAGAAGGAGTTTATTTGACCATGAACAGGATATAGCTGTGGCTTTTATGGAAGCAATTAATACTACACAGATTCAACGTCATCTGCAGGACACCATGCTGTGGAAAGCTGATTCTTCTGGTGTATACTCCACTAAGTCAGCTTACAGATTGTTAACAACCACTAACAGATAGTTTCCAAAGGCCAACATCTTCAAGACAGTTTGGAAGCTGAACATCCCCCCAAGGGCTGCGGTTTTCTCTTGGATACTTATTAAAGATAGATTACCCACTAGATACAATCTCCTTAGAAGAAATGTAATCATTCAGGAGCATGTGTGTCCTCTATGTGGATATTACCAAGAGGAGGCTGGTCACTTTTTTTTCAACTGTAAATTGACCAGTGGATTATGGTGGGAATATATGAGGTGGAATCGGATGGTTGGACCACTTGCAGCTTCTCCAGCATCTCACTTTGCTCAATTATGTGATGGCTTTGGAGCTGGGAAGAATCATAAACGATGGTGTGGATGGTGGATTGCATTAACAAGCTCAATATGACAGCATAGGAATTTTCTGTTATTCCAAGGCAATCGATTTGAACCAGCCAAAGTGATGGAAGATGCTTTACTCCTAACATGGTCATGGTTAAAGACCAGAGATAAAAAGTTTTGTACTTCTTTCAACCACTGGTCTTCCAATCTTGGGGAATATTTTGGTTAATATGGGTTAGACATATCTAGTATATGTGGTGGGGTCATTGTTTGGTTTTCTAATCATGTATTGGAGGGTGGTATAAGGTGCCTTGCACTTATGTATAAGTCACCAGTAGTACCTCTGGTGCTGTTGTTTCTCTCATTAATAAAATATACTATATTTGTTGCCTTCCAAAAAAAAAATATCTATAAGAGCCACCAAATGCACATCAACCAAAAGCATATGTTTCTTTCATCAAGGCACCAGATTGAGATCTAAGATTTACTTTCTCAAAACCCCAGAAAAAGAAAATTCAACAATTTACAGGCACAAGGCACCACAAAGTTGTCTTCTTACAAATTTAATTTGTTAACTTGAAAATTAAATATAAAGCTTTTCCCTTGTTTGTCTATAAAACTGTTAATTAGCGAGTCTTTTTCATCATCATCATCATCATCATCATTATAATCATTATTATTACATACTCATACATTTGTTTTTCAACAATGACATTTATTGTACTGCCATACATTGGCATAGCTACTTTAACTTTTGCGCTAAAATGTAAAAGCCAACTATTATGGTGTACTGATTTTGATTTATATATCAGAATATGCATACACATTGAAAGTTGATGAGGAAAGTGATGTCTATAGCTTTGGAGTGGTGCTGCTAGAACTACTAACAGGGAGAAAGCCAGTGGGGAATTTTGGGGAAGAAGGTCTAGACATTGTTCAATGGACCAAGTTGCAAACAAATTGGAGCAATGACAAGGTGGTGAAGATTCTTGATGAGAGGCTATGTCACATTCCCTTAGATGAAGCAAAGCAGGTATACTTTGTGGCCAAGCTATGTGTTCAGGAACAAAGTGTGGAGAGACCAACCATGAGGGAAGTGGTTGAAATGCTTGCACAAGCGATGAAACCAAACACATTCCAAAAGCAATGATCTACTACCAAAGAACCAAAATACAATTTGTTTATGACTATATCTGACCCTAGTCCTACATATAATTGAATCTATGTTACAAATTTCCCTAAAATAAGCTTACTCCTAGTTATCCTACATCATATTTATGCTATGGTAACTTAATGCGTGCAGACACCACAATGTAAGTTATATATCAAACAAATTTATATGGAAGGCATTTGGAATATTTGTGACATACCAAACAAGTGACCCAAACTCCAAAATAATTGCAAGAAGTGTCAGTAACTTGTTATGAACCTGTTTAATGCAAAATAATGAGATAGTGAGCTAAATTACTCACAATAACAGGATCCTTATCACTAGTAATCTCTACTGGTGCTCCAAGCAGTCTATAGATTTAACAGAGACAAACTTCAACATATTTCCTAAGTAAACTACAAATGAAAAAGAGACCAAGCTTACCTTGAACCCAAACAGTGACAATGGCAGTGAGATCTAACAAAATGGCACAAAACTTTAAGCTTTCCTCGTACCTCAATCAGCAATACTACAACTGAAGACGTATTATTATTATTATTATTATTATTATTATTATTATTATTATTATTATCAATAAAACATGAACACCCACGGAAACATAGCATACATGAAGTTGACCTACGTACCTCGCGGAGAAAGCTTTGAGCTTTGAGCACCCACGAGTGTTTGAGCACCCTAGTAGCAACAGTGTATGTTGGGTTTTCTTCGAGCCAGTCTTCCAAGAACAATGTAGGGGGTTCTGTGGGTTCAAGTGAGGACAATGTGGGTTTTCCGGTAGTGTAGGGGGTTCTGTGGGTTCGAGCGAGAACAATGTGGGTGTCGAGGGAGCGGTTTCCGGCAGTTTTCAGGCAGGAGGAGAAAGAGAAGAGTGATTTCAGGCAGGAGGATGACAAAGAGAAGAGGGAGGGCAAGGTTTTCGAGCGCGCGCGGCTTGTGAAATCTCAATTTTTAACTTATAAACATAACAACATCGGTTTTTTATGGATAACCGATGTTAACTGAATATAGTTAACATCGGTTTTGTAAAAACTGATGTTAACATCAAATACATTACATCGGTTTTTTAACAAACCGATGTTAAAATCAACTCCTTAACATCGGCTTTCTCAAAACTGATGTTAACTCTGAAGTTAACATCGATTTTGCCAAAATCGATGTTACCATATTCATCTTAACATCATGTTAACATCGATTTTTTAAATAACCGATGTTAACATGAAGTAGTTAACATCGGTTTTGCTAAAGTCGATGTTAAGTAACTCCATTTAATTACGAAAATGCCATCGTGCTTTCGTTAACATCGGTTTTAGCAATAACCGATGTTAATAGGGCGATGTAGAAAGCCATTTTTTTAGTAGTGAGCTGTGTGAGAGAGAGCTGAACCAAATGAATTGTGACTTTTGAAGAACAAATCAAAATGAAAATAAATAGAAGAGGGTGATTATTTTGAACTAAGAAATATATACTTCACGACATTGTTTTTGCACAACCATTTCATAATCATCCTCTGAGACCATTGAGAAATCGAGATCCATTTGCAATTTCATAAAATCAAAGCTAAAATTCTGGTGAAACCACATATTGAGTCGTCTTGTGGAATCTGAATGCCTCAAGCCAAACTCGCTTGTGGTGAAACCACATATCGAGTACCACGTATCTTTTTTTACAAAGGGTTCTAGCTTAGTTAATTGAACATTGTATTTGAGTTATTGTAATCCTCCTAGCTTCGATTCTTATGGAAAAATTACAACACATAACTGATAGGATATGAGAGCATCCAAAAAAATTGGATATGATAAGAGCAAGATAAGTTTGAATCATAATTAATGTTTGGTGCACACCAGATAATAAATCATATAATTATATGATTTAATGTATAAAATATATGTCAATGATAAAATTATTGTTTCATTAAAATTATATATAATTAGTTGTTTTGACGCATGTTTGAAGCACATTTGTATATAAAATTAAATTTACTTAGAATGAAACATAGTTATCATTATATAAAAAAATAAACATAATTTATTAAGTACATAATTATTTAATTACATTGTTGAGATATTAAAGTTATTATTAATAGTTATTATTATAACATATTTATACTTTCGTATGAGTCATTTACAATTGAGTATCTTCAATAATAATAAATACTTCATTCATCCCATTATAATTGTCATGCTATAATAAAAATTGGTTGAAAATAATTATCATTTTAGTTTTTTCAATGTAACATTAGTTACTTTTATTCACTTATATCTCTTATATATTAATGATGAATTACAGAATCTAGAAATGAATTAATGATGATGTAAGGTTAATTCTGTAAAATTATTATGTTTTTTTTATATATTTATTACTTTTCTTGGTATGTGTAAAATAAATTAGGATGACAATTATTTTTGGACAAACGGAATAACTATTTACTTATCTAAAAAAATAACTATTTACTTAATATATAAAATTAATTAAATATTTATCTACTAATGATACTTGTAGCAACTTTTAAGCTATTTGTCTCACACTATTCTAATTTACCAAAACCTGTATATTATAGGTCTCAAACATAATTGTCTCCTGTGAGTTATATTTGTGGTCCCTACATTAAAAATCATTAAAACTAATTGAATTTATGATATTATTTTCTTTGAGTACAATGGTTGTACTCAAGTTTGAACATATGACCCTGATGGGTTTAATTTATGAACATATTATTTTCTACCCCAACCATCCATCACTAAGGCGACCCTGGTGGGTTTAATTTATGATATTATAGATAAAGTAATCTAAGATTAGTTTTTGATTAAAATATATTGAATAAGTTAATTTATTATATATTTATGTAAAACATATTTAACATTCATATATAATTAGTAGTCACCAACTTTTTCATTTATGATGTTATTAATCACAACCTTAAAAGATTATTTTGTAATAAATATATTATCTAATTAGATTTAAATTAAATTTGATATGATTTTTTTTAAAAAAAATAAAATAAAAGTAAACGAAATGGAAAAATAAAGTTAGAGAGAGAAAAGAGAAAAAAAAAAGTGAGAGAGAAGGAGAGGGTGGAACAAAAGAGAGAAAAAAATAGTTATGTAACTTTTATAAAATATAAGTGAAAGATATAAAAAAGATGAACATAAGAAAAAAAACACAAATCTAAGTACGCACGGTGTCAGAGAACTAATATAGGTTATTTATGTGATTTGTCAGCATATCCAATTCTTATATGGAAAGTAGAGAGAAAAGAGGGAGAGGGTGACAAAAGAGAGAGAAAAGGGGAAAAGTGAGAGAAAGAGAGAGAAAATAGAGGGGTGGAACAAAAGAGAGAAAAAATATTTATGTATCTTTTATAAAATAAAAGAAAAAGATATAAAAAAGATGAACATAAGACAAAAAAAAATACAAATCTAAGTACACACGGTGTCACAAAATTAATATAGGTTATTCATATGATTTGTCAATCTATTCAATTTTTAAATGAAAAGTAGATAAAATATATTCTGATTGAATTTTGCTATGAAAATTTTTTTTGTTGAGTATACCTATTATGGGACGTTACTGTCAATGTCAAAATAACTTGATTATCTTGAGAGAAATGATTAAGGGCTGAGATTCTATATTCATCTATAAGACAATTAAGAGCTAGTCATTATGCATACAAAAATAAATTTGTTATATTTATATAAAGGCTAATAAGATTGTATATCCGTCTGTAACACAATTAAAAGCTAGTCATTGTACAAATAAACAACAAATTCGTTAGATTTATATAGAGCCAACAGTGGCTTGGCAGGACAAAGAATATTGAGGTTAAACAAGTTTGGGAAAGAGTTTGTCTGGTAGAGTAAGAAGTGGTCATGACAAAATACTTATAACTTTGACAAAGTTATTGAAACTTGATTGCTAGTTAAGAATTGAATGTAGTCTCAATGGTAGAAACAGACCAACCAATATAATTTTGTGTCTTATATACTTTCATCTCTCTTCTATTTTTAACTGATCTAGGGGTTCGAGTTTGATTTTTTTTAAATCTCCATTGATTTGCAAAATTTGTTTTCATTGTTTGATTGTGTTTTTTGTAAATCTGTTTTTTGTCTTATGCAATTTTTCTTCACGTGACAATTTTGTTCTTTTAGAACAAGGGCTTTAACAATTTATAAAATTACAATTCAACCCCCTTATTGTAATATTTGTATTTATGATATTAAAAAATTAAATCAAAATTTAAAGATTATTTGTAAAAATAAAAAATATACAAAAACCAAAAATTTATGAAAACCAAAAACAAATCTTTATGTTCTATTTTTTCATTTATTTGTTAATAACCCAAAAAAAATACTCACAAAAAATCATTGGTAGCCACATTACATTAATAACAAAAAAATATACTCACAAAAAAGCATCGGTAGCCACATATTTAATATATGACAAACATAATACAAATAAAAGATTTCTTCGGAGAATGTTTGGATAAGAAAAATTCAATATACATGGTAATCAAGATGTTCTAAATAAGGAAGAAATTGGATAAAATATATCCAAATCAATTGTAATTAATAAAGAGGTTGTAATGATTTGTTTCATCATGTGATATTAATTTATCATTTCCATTACCTATGTTATATCATAAATTGAGAATATAAAAGTGTAATTATAGGAGTATTTTTATATATAAATGTATTTGAGTAGATTTTTTTTATAAAACCATTGGTTTTTTTTCAAGAGATATTATATTTAAATGTAGTGTAAACAATCTTTTTTTCTTGAAAGATACAAAATCTTTTTTATGAATGGTGTTTGTATTTCTTAATTTGAAGATATAAAATAATTTAATTTTGTAGATATAATATACCTTATTCATATTTAGATATAAAATCATCAATTTTTTTAACTTGAAGATATAAAATACTTTATTTTAAAATGATTATATATTTTGTATACATTGCCTTCGTTCATATTTAGATTCATCCGTCACACTAATCTTCACACTACGATAAAATTCATTTGCTGATTTTTTTTAATAATTATTTGTTTTTTGATGTCCAGAGTCTCATAGATATTTATATTTTAATTTAATGCATGCAACTTTTATATAAATGATGTTTAAATTTTTCTATCAAAATATCCTTCATTTTTTTATTTGGGTGTTTTTTTTTATCTCAAAAGCCTCCTAGTTATTTATATTAAAATTTAATGTACATAACTTTTATATGAATGATTTTTAATTTCTTTTTATATGAAAATATTCTTATTTTTTAACTTGACAATATAAAAAATTATATTTTTTGAAATATTATATACTATTTATATGACCGTAATTCATATATTAAATGTGCATTGCATAGGTACCATATTAGGGAGTACTTAGCATGTTATTAATGGGTCTCATTGAGGACGCACAAAGAGACACTATTAGAAAATACACTTTCATCATCGGTTATTTAGAACATTCTACATCGGTTCTAAAACCGATGTTGAAAGTGACGATGTTGAATGTATGAATGTTAACATCGGTTTTGGAGAACCGATGTTAACATACATATGACAACATCGGTTCTCTAAATACCCGATGTTAATCACAATGAACAACAGCAAAAAAAGTGTACGAATGATGAACGTTGACATCGGTTTTCCATTAAAATCGATGTTAATATGTTAGTTTAACATCGGGTTTCTAAAAAAACCGATGTTAATATATGCCCTTAACATCGGTTTTGCTAGAAAACCGATGTCAACGTTGATGATGCATACACTTATTTGGTGTAGTTCTTTGTGTATAACATCGGTTAATTATAAATAACCGATGTTAATATTCAAATATTCACATCGATTATATATAATTAATCGATGTTAATGTACAATAGTTGACATCGATTATCTACAGATAACCGATGTTAAAATACAAACGCTGACATCGGTTATACACAAAAAACCCAATGTTAATATACAAACGTTAACATCGGTTTTCTATTATAACCGATGTTGGTTATGATATTAACATCGGTTTTTGTTAATAACCGATGTTGTTTTCAAGTATTTTTTTATATACTTTTTGTTTTTACAGTAAACCCAAAATTGTACCTGTCAAATGCAATTTCTGGAGGCCCAATTCACAGCAAATAAACATTTTATTCTGCTTTCAAGCAGTTTTAATGATAATAAACATCAAATAATTGATTTATATATTATAAAGAACAATCAACAAATGAATTCAATGTTCATGTTACATAGAAAATGTAAAAAATGTTAAAAAATGTCCCTAAATCCTAGGCCTGATCTCTAACTCGGAGATAAAACTGTGCCCACTGGATCCGCAATGCTTTTAATCTCTCAGGCTCCAATGGTCTAGGATCGTTAAAATACTGCATGATTAAATAAATCATATTAAGTTAATAATGTAATACAAATTACAAATAAAATCGATTTTCTTTGAAATAAACTTACCGCTTCCCAATTATTTCTAAAAGTTCCTAAAATGATGGTGGACATCCAATGCATCACATAGTAGCCGCACTCAGTAGTTCCTTTTTGTCTATTACACTAAATACATAATGAAATTTGGATATTAATTAAACAACTAGTATACAGACACATAAAGAAATATATATAAGTGGAAATTTTATGTAAATGACGTACCTTGACGACAATCCACCTAGCAGGAGCCTTTGATTTAGGTTGTGGAGCATCATCAAGACCCTTGATAGCACTGTTCCATATGAGTAACAATTAAAAACTGGTGTTGTACGTTGAGGTATTACAATGCAAATGTATTGAAAAGGACACTAACCTATTAATAATCCCCTTAAGGTAGTTGTCTGGCCTGTTATGCAATGAACAAAACCAGACAACTAAGTGTTCCTTGGGCAGGATGACCACCATCTGCCAGTGTCCACTGCAGTGGAACCTAAAATGGGTTAGTACATTAGTAAACATTAATTAAATTTTGTTATTTTGTGACTTACCCATTTAGGTAGGCTCCAAGATACACATCGCGTTGTGAACTCTGCATCCAACTCTTTATGTAACTTTCAGATTCAAACTGCGATTGTCCAGACCTCTGAATGGACTGAGGCTCGAGGAATCCATAGATATCAGAATTCCCTGCTCGCATACATGTTTCAGTGAGATGCCTGTTTATGTTAAGTCAAAGTTAAATATTTATGAATTGAAAGCCATAACTTAGGTAAATAAAAGCCTTTTATATAAAGACTTACAGAATCCACAACTGTAACACTGATATGCTGAGACATTGACCATCGTGTGCGATTTCGGAGAGGTCTTTGTGCTTTATGTACAAGGGGAAATCTGGATTAACAACCTCGAACACGGTGGCATCCCATCTAACCTGATAAGGCCTCAAGAAAAGCTCTGGGATGGTCAATGTCATCAGATAAAGTGGATCATCGACCTCCAGATCGGGCTTCAGAGGTGGTTTTGGCGGAGACACAACTACCTGTTCATGAAACAAAGTTAAATAGCCAAATTTGAGGCACACTTAATGAATTAATTTAAAAAGAAGAAACATATAGTAAGGACAATAAGTACCTGGTGTGATAAAGACTTGACCAAATGTGTCGGCCAAGCAAGGAAGGTGTGAAGTGCCTGCCCCACTAAGGAAACCTCATCAGTGGGTACAGGAACTGGAGCATCTGCATGTTTAACCTCATCCACACTCACCTTTACTTGGCCAGGCAACAAAGGAGTGTTATGAAAAAGAGTGGATCCCTCATAAACTCTCCCCACGGCAACCAAGCGGGCAGGATCTGCTTCTATGTACAAGCCGCACCTGTCAGAGTCACCCGTCTCAGGATCGTTTCCTGAGGGATCAACACAACTCCCCTTTGTACTCACCCGAGGACCAGAGGGACCAGGACCAACCAGAGGCTCAAGAGGCACTGCAAGTCCCTGAGATTGCATTTGTGACTGAAGCTGGCTGAAGGATGCCATGCCCTTCCTCGTCACTTTCTCTGTGATGGACTCCTCTAGCTGGTCCCTGATCTATTGAGTCAGCTGCTGTAATTTGTCAGGAGGCAGGGAGGAAGCGTTGCGGGACATCCGTGGAGCCGATCCAAAGTATTGCTTGATGGTGACACTGGCTCCAGCGGCACGGACACGTCCAGGATGCTCTGGATGTCCAATAGCAGCGACCAGAACATCCTGACGTCCATGGGGGACGAACGATCCCTGTGTGGCCTACTCCTCAAACGAATCTTGCACAAAAAACACACAGTGGTACATGGCATTCTCAAAATATTGAAACATAATTGTAATGGTTAGTTGAAAATGACTTACAATCTTGTCAGCAATTTCCTTTGTGGCCTCAGTCGTCATCTCCCATGTCTTCTTCGTGCGGGCCATCTTCCACTTCACGTGGCGTCTGACCGGGGATGGAGGGTCGATGACGCCATCAATGCTTCCTGACTGTGCAGCTTCCTACAGCTTCTTCTTGGTCTTCTCAGCCAGGAGCTTCTGCTCCAAATAATCATAACCCCCACGAGACAAAACGTGGGGGGCAGTATTCTGCTTCTGGATGGCCTGTGCCTTGATGCGCACATCCTGGAAAAATTAAACAATAATGTTTGAAATGGGTAGAATGAAGTATAACAACATCATGTTTAATATGAAAAACAACTTAAATGGCAAATGAACATACCTCCCAAGAAGGGTCTCTGCGAGTCTGGCAAAACTGGGCCCACTTTTCCTTGCTGATGTCGTATTTGTCACAGACAGTGTCCTCGACATCGTCCTGATCGGCTGCAAGGGCCCATTTCCTTGTGAGGTCTGATTTAAACTGCCTCCATCTCTCCCCCACGGTCTATAGTAACTTCCTTTTTGTCCTACTGTCAGAAGCCTCTGGGATATCAAATTCCGCCTGACAACATGAAACAAAGTTTATTTGTTACAATAATGAAATTTTTTGGCTATTAATTACACAAAATCAAATAGGAAAAGAGAAATACCTGAATATCCTC